>NC_136061.1:53916258-54516258 GCF_964261635.1 Lissotriton helveticus | reverse complement strand
ACCCATCCCACTCGGGGTGACAAATGCAAAACAACAGTTGATGGACAGGATGCAGAACAATGTCATACATTCACCCCAGTACAGAGATCTAGGCCTAAATCCATCGTTTTTTTGCACTCCACACCACCCCAGTTAAGACATGGCCATATGCAAATCAGCCTTGACCCTGTGCCTCATGGGAACAGTCCAGCCCGAACTGCCAAGCCATGTCTTTCCTGGACTGGAATCAAGCATCCTAGGACCGGTTTCTGGCTATCATCCGTATTCAGCCAGGATAGCTTGACTCCAGTGGTGTGGAGAGCATGGGACTCACGTCTGAGCATACCCATCCCACTCGGGGTGACAAATGCAAAACAACAGTTGATGGACAGAATGCAGAACAATGTCATACATTCACCCCAGTACAGAGATCTGGGCCTAAATCCATCGTTTGTTTGCACTCCACACCACCCCAGTTCAGACATGGCCATATGCAAATCAGCCTTGAGCGTGTGCCTCATGGGAACAGTCCAGCCCAAACTGCCAAGCCATGTCAGACGGCTGCAATGCCAGAAACCGGTCCTGGCAAGCTTTTTTCCGGTCCAGGGAAGGCATGGCTTGGCAGTTCGGGCTGGACTGTTCCCATGAGGCACAGGGTCAGACTGATTTGCATATGACCATGTCTGAACTGGGGTGGCAGAGTGGGCTAAAGAATGGTGATGGATTAAACCCAGATCAGTTGACTGGGGGTGAGTGCTTGTATTGTCAACGCTTCGTCCATCATTTCCTTTGGTTTTGCTTTGTTCGACAACCTTATGTATTCTGGTTGCTGTAGCCACGGTTTGACCCCACTGAGCTAGTTAGATTAACACACCTAATGGCAGCGGTTTGCAGGCTAAAAGCTCAGGACTGGAACCAGTGCTTTTTTGACATGGGGTGAGGTGGCCCTCCCATGTTAGAAGCCATCCCGTGGCGGGTATATTCTGGCACTGTGCCTCCCCTGGAGGGGACTTTAGCCCTCGCCTCTCTAGCCTCTAGAGCGGGGTGGTCGGTTCACTCATAGCAAATCAGACTGTCTTCCTCCATTGACGATCACACACCCTAGTTTACGAGGCACCGACAATGTGTCTAGTTTGATGAAGAGACCCAAAACATTTCGTTGTAAGATGGAAAGAAACGTCACTTCCGACAGACCGGGTCACTTTGGATTCTGACCTCTAGCACATATACTGGTGATTCTGTGTAAACATGAATTCCAGGATATTGCTTGTTTTCAGAAACAATTGTGATTGTTTCTAAATGATGCCCCTCCCCCACAGAATATGATGAGGGGCCCTTCAGCCTCCAATATCCCACAGAAATTAATTGTTCTTGGGCTGAATGGGGCCCCCAGAAGGATTAGGGGCCCCCTGCACTGTTGGGGGACCAGTGGTGTAACACAAAATGATGCCCCTCCCCCACAGAATGTGATGAGGGGCCCTCCGACCTCCCATATCTCACAGATATTCATTGGTCCTGGGTTGAATGCCCTGGAAGGATTGGGGGCCCCTGCACTGTTGGGCGACCCCATGCATCGCAGGATCAGCTGGAGCCTGTTGTACATCCCCGGAATGAACCGGAGAGACAGCGGCCTGGATCAGGGAGTAGGTTTTAGTGGCTGGCAAATGAAAGTAAATTTGGGGGGAAGTCCACCTTTACAGGGACACATTCATGCATCCAGTCGACAGAAAAAAGTAAAGCCTCCATGAGATCAGCGGGCATTACCTCTACGTCCCTCGTCCTCGTCCCAGTCACTACTACTTGAAGTGAACAAACCTTCAAGACAGAAACAAAGAACACCCGGGTGGAGAACTTGCCCAGGCTCCCACTGCCTGTCTGAGCGACGAACCACAGCGCTCAGACTAATCACAACGCTGTACTGCACCGTTGTAATTGGCTGTGGAGATCCTGAGATCCCGGGTGCATACTTCTGCCAGACTCAGGGAAGAGGACGGAGGAGAGGTGGCGGCCGGCCATAGAGAGGTAGGTGTGTTTTTTTTTTTAATTCTTTTTTATTCCTATCTCTTTCCACCTTCCATCACATCTTGTGATAACCATGCTGATAAACTACTCTTCCATCAATTACCCTGTTGCTTGCTAGTTCTTCACACATGGGTTCCTAAGATGTGTCTGATGTAACTACCAAAGTGCGGATGTCCTTGACGTGTCTGCGAGTCAGGCCCGTGCTCCTTTAATTGATGTTATCAAATGTCCCCTTTCATATAAAGCCGGTTTTGCTAATGCTTGTTTCCTTATTAACAATGTTTGATTTTTTTTATTATAACACATAACTTTTTTTTGTATCACTATAATCCCTTAACAAACGTAAAAGTTCACCTGCAAATATATTATTGGTATATTCAAAAGGGTCAGACGAGGTGCAACGACGGATCATACAGCAGATTTTTCTCCTAACTCCCTTCTTGAAAATTGAAATTATATCTCAAATCAATCCAGGATTCTGGATCATTATTCACAATTGCATTAGCAAACCTTTACTAGATTGACACCCAAGCTATGGTTTTTGACTGCTATTAATACATTAATGGACTTCTGCACTGCCAAACTGGAACATCCATTGGCGCCTCCTATGATTGGACTTCTGCACTGCAATACTGGAACATCCACTGGAGCCTTCAATGATTAGACTTCTGCACTTCAATACTGGAACATCCACTGGAGCCTTCAATGATTAGACTTCTGCACTTCAATACTGGAACCTCCTCTGAAGCCCCCTATGATAGGACTTCTGCACTGCAATACTGGAACATCTACTGGTGCCTCCTCTGATTGGACTTCTGCACTGCAATACTGCAACATCCACTGGAGCCTTCAATGATTAGACTTCTGCACTTCAATACTGGAACATCCACTGGTGCCTCCTCTGATTGGACTTCTGCACTGCCAAACTGGAACATCCATTGGCGCCTCCTATGATTGGACTTCTGCACTTCAATACTGGAACCTCCTCTGAAGCCCCCTATGATAGGACTTCTGCTCTCAATACTGGAACATCCACTGGAGTCTCCTCTGATTGGACTTCTGCACTGCAATACTGGAGCATCCACTGGAGCCTTCAATGATTAGACTTCTGCACTTCAATACTGGAACATCCACTGGAGTCTCCTCTGATTGGACTACTGCACTGCAGTACTGGAACATCCACTGGAGTCTTCTATGATTGGACTTCTGCACTTCAATACTGGAACCTCCTCTGAAGCCCCCTATGATAGGACTTCTGCACTGCAATACTGGAACATCCACTGGAGTCTCCTCTGATTGGACTTCTGCACTGCAATACTGGAACATCTACTGGTGCCTCCTATGATTGGACTTCTGCACTGCAATACTGGAACATCCACTGGAGTCTCCTCTGATTGGACTACTGCACTGTAGTACTGGAACATCCACTGGAGTCTTCTATGATTGGACTTCTGCACTGCAATACTGGAACCTCCTATGATTGGACTTTTGCACTACAATACTGGAACATCCACTGGAGCCTCCTATGATTGGACTTCTGCACTTCAATACTGGAACCTCCTCTGAAGCCCCCTATGATAGGACTTCTGCACAGCAATACTTGAACATCCACTGGAGTCTCCTCTGATTGGACTTCTGCACTGCCATACTGGAACATCAACTGGAGCCTCCTATGATTGGACTTCTGCACTTCAATACTGGAACATCCACTGTAACCTCCTATGATTGGACTTCTGCACTGCAATACCGGAACATCCACTGGTGCCTCCTCTGATTGGACTTCTGCTCTGCAATACTGGAACATCCACTGTAACCTCCTATGATTGGACTTCTGCACTGCAATACTGGAACATCCACTGTAGTTTGAGTTTGATTTAAAACATTTATAGAGCGCGCGTTCACCTGGCGGTTTCATGGCGCAATAGTGTGCGGAACCCAGAGAACAAAGAGATCAGGGGAGAAGCAGAACAAAACAATTACAGTGGAAAGGCTTGTGCAAAGAGAAAAGTTTTTAACGCCTTTCGGAAATGTAGATATTGAGTGGAAGATCTAAGATGGACAGGGAGAGAGTTCCAGAAAGCGGGGGCAAGTGTAGCCTCCTATGGTTGGACTTCTGCACTGCAATACTGGAACATCGACTGGAGCCTCCTATGATTGGACTTCTGCACTTCAATACTGGAACCTCCTCTGAAGCCCCCTATGATAGGACTTCTGCACTTCAATACTGGAACCTCCTCTGAAGCCCCCTATGATAGGACTTCTGCACAGCAATACTGGGACATCCACTGGAATCTCCTCTGATTGGACTTCTGCACTGCAATACCGGAACATCCACTGGTGCCTCCTCTGATTGGACTTCTGCACTGCAAAACTGGAACATCCACTGTAGCCTCCTATGATTGGACTTCTGCACTGCAATACTGGAACATCCACTGTAGCCTCATATGGGTGGACTTCTGCACTGCAATACTGGAACATCCACTGGAGCCTCCTATGATTGGACTTCTGCACTGCAATACTGGAACATCCACTGGAGCCTCCTTTGATTGGACTTCTGCACTTCAATACTGGAACCTCCTCTGAAGCCCCCTATGATAGGACTTCTGCACAGCAATACTGGAACATCCACTGGTGCCTCCTCTGATTGGACTTCTGCACTGCCATACTGGAACATCCACTGGAGCCTCCTATGATTGGACTTCTGCACTGTAATACTGGAACATCCACGGGAGCCTCCTATGATTGGACTTCTGCACTGCAATACTGGAACATCCGATGGATTAGACCCAGATCTGTGACTGGGGTGAATGTTTTGCCATGTGCAACATTCCGTCCATCATCTTGTGTGTTTTGCTGTTCACCCTATGTGGGAAGGGTATGCCCAGACATGGGACCCGTGCTCACTATGCCACTGGAGTGAAGCTATCCTGGCTGAAGACGGCTGATAGCCAGAAACCGGTCCTAGGATGCTTGATTCCGGTCCAGGGAAGACATGGCTTGGCAGTTCGGGTTGGACTGTTCCCATGAGGCACAGGATCAAGACTGATTTGCATATGGCCGTGTCTGAACTGGGGTGGCTTGGTGAGCAAAAAAACGATGGATTAAACCCAGATCTGTGATGGGGGTGAATGTTTTGCCATTGTGCAACATTCCGCCCATCATCTAGTGTGTTTTGCTGTTCACCCTATCTGGGAAGGGTATGCCCAGATGTGGGTCCCGTGTTCACTAGGCCACTGTAGTCAAGGTATCCTGGCTGAAGATGGCTGATAGCCAGAAACCGGTCCTAGGATGTTTGAGTCCGGTCCAGGGAAGACATGGCTTGGCAGTTCGGTCTGGACTGTTCCCATGAGGCACAGGGTCAAGACTGATTTGCATATGGCCATGTCTGAACTGGGGTGGCTTGGTGAGCAAAAAAACGATGGATTAAACCCAGATCTGTGACTGGGGGTGAATGTTTTGCCATTGTGCAACATTCCGTCCATCATCTTGTGTGTTTTGCTGTTCACCCTATATGGGAAGGGTATGCCCAGACGTGGGTCCCGTGCTCACTAGGCCACTGTAGTCAAGCTATTCTGGCTGAAGACGGCTGATAGCCAGAAACCGGTCCTAGGATGCTTGATTCCGGTCCAGGGTAGACATGGCTTGGCAGTTCGGTCTGGACTGTTCCCCTGAGGCACAGGGTCAAGACTGATTTGCATATGGCCATGTCTGAACTGGGGTGGCTTGGTGAGCAAAAAAACGATGGATTAAACCCAGATCTGTGACTGGGGGTTAATGGTTTGCCATTGTGCAACATTCCGTCCATCATCTTGTGTGTTTTGCTGTTCACCCTATGTGGGAAGGGTATGCCCAGACGTGGGTCCCGTGCTCACTAGGCCACTGTTGTCAAGCTATCCTGGCTGAAGACGGCTGATAGCCAGAAACCGGTCCTAGGATGCTTGATTCCGGTCCAGGGAAGACATGGCTTGGCAGTTCGGTCTAGATTGTTCCCCTGAGGCACAGGGTCAAGACTGATTTGAATATGGCCATGTCTGAACTGGGGTGGCTTGGTGAGCAAAAAAACGATGGATTAAACCCAGATATGTGACTGGGGGTGAATGTTTTGCCATTGTGCAACATTCCATCCATCATCTTATGTGTTTTGCTGTTCACTTCCTATCACAGCGCCTGGTCCAGACTGGATTATTGGCTGATCACATGCAATGTTGCGACCTGGACCATAGATGTGCTACAGTTACCACGGACGCTTTCAAACCATGCCCCGGTAGTGCTTCAGTGGACGGTTCCTAATACTTTACCACACGTGTTCATCTGGCGACTTCCCTGACATGATCTGTTAGATGCTGCATTTAAAGAGGAAATCAAATTAGAACTTCTGCCCTTTTTGCACTTTTTTAGGTCGAGCCTGGAATACGCATCTGAAGGATGCGGTCCAGGTGGAGAACTATAGTTAGCTGACTCGGGGGAATGAAGGACAAGAAACTGCCACGCGCTTCTCTCCGGCTGGATTTCACTGCGTGCACGCGCACCCACACTCACGCATGCGCACATACACAGCCACACCGCCACTCACGCATGCGCACATACACACGCATACACAGCCGCACGCATACACAGGCACACACACCCCCCGTCGCCGCCGCACCTAGACACACACTAGCGCACCTACATGTACACACAGAGACCCCCCCACACACACACCAGCGCATACAGACACAGGCGCGTACACCCCCCTCCCCTCCCACTCACCGGGCTCTTTCGGCGTGTTCCGTGCTGCGGAGAGGCCATCAGTCGGCCGGCTTCACTTCTTCCTCGGCGGCGGGCGGAACTTCCTGCCGGATTGCAGGCCCGCCCCCGTCTCGGCAAAAAGTGCCTGACTTCCGGTTTTCACAGAGCAGGGCTGCGGCGGTGATTTCGCGATGTTCTTGTTCCTCTTAGTTATGTTTAACCTATGACATAGGTCACATCTTGACACTTTGATAAAAGGTGAACTCATTCGCCGCTTTGTGTTCGTCCGGGCCAGTGATGGGGCCAGATACCAGAACTGAAGACAGCTGGCCGCACATCTAAGAAGGGGTTCCACTTCTTCTTTCGCCTCCTGTGGTACACCTTTGAGCCTTTAAACTAAGATTCCGTTTTTGTTACAGATTTGAAATGCAGAAACTCTTAACACGGAAACCGGACGAGTGCCTCTGCAAGGCTGGCGGCGCCGGGGATAATCAGTCGTAAGAGATTCACTGGTTCCCTGCCATCCTGGTCATATAGAGACGCTGATCTTAGGATAAATCTGCCCAGTTACTATTAGTGAGGGGGAGGCGGCACCCTCTCAGCACCGATGCTGTAACTGGCTGACACAGCCAGGTTTACCGAGAGCGCCACAATTCACTATCACTTGTGGATTCAAATACTGATGTGACGCTAACCTGCCTTCAGGCCAGAGGAAGTAGTGTAGCACACTACTGTGAGGCAGAAAGGCGGGCCACTCGAATCGAGTGGGAGTCCTCGCGTCGGTAGTGCTGGCGTGCTGCACTGTCTCATGCGCAGGCTAGCACCGGCCACAAATAAAACCGCGTTGGCCGTCGGCATTGCCCAGAGGAGACCCGGCGGGAACTGTCAGTGACCCCCCATGACTCCCTCACTCGCCGCCGGCGCCCGCCGCACCGCAAGAAGATACATTAATGATCGTGGATGGTGCAAGCGGCGCAAACTAAACTGCGGCCAAGTCGGGACGACTCACAGCAGTCACTGGGTCGGAGAAGACTAATGCTGTCCCGTCCGGCAGAGTGCATGGTGCTCCAGAGCAGTTAGTGCTGCAGCTGAGCTGTGCGGCCACAGCAGGGGGTCTCTGTGCGTCCCGCGGCCTCCAGACGGACCGGGAAACCTTTCTAAAGTTGACCACTTCAAGTAAGTTATAATATTATTATACTAACTACATCGCGGCCGCCATGCTCCTCCGGTGAGCTACGAGTGGTAAAAACAGTCAGCTTTATGCCATCAGGGGTGGCCCAGGAAGGGCTGAACTCAGAGGAGGCTCGGGGGAGCCTGGAGAATAGCGGCGGGAGTGGGGTGAGCCAATAGAAGCGGCACCCGCCATTAAAGATGAGGAAGGAGCAGGAGCACGAGCAAGACTTCATGTCAGGGACTCGCCGCTTTCCTGGGGTGCGTAACCCTAACACTAACTCCACCATAGCCTGATTGCCCGCTTCCTGCTTGCAGTGCCGCCCGGGCCAGCAACCTCAGACACAATGGAGCACTATATAGGTCTGTGGGGCCGAGGGGATATCCGGAAGTGCTGGTTGGAAATTCACCAAGAAATAGGCATAACCACTTAATGAGCAATCTAGAGCTGCGTATGGCCTGGGAGCACTGACTTAAGCTGAAGCGGGAGCGTGCCCATGCAAGGCATGTTTATTCCCTGCAGTTTCCTGACTGCACCGTAAACCGTTTGTGTATGTTACTTATTGTCTGTCTGTTATTATTGTTAGTTTTAAATCCTCCGCTTCTTCTAGGTGCTGTGGGCGTATTCTGTCTTCTCTTGAAGGGGCTGTCTGTATCTAGGAAAGGGGTCGGGCGTAAGGAGCAAAAACGCACAGCGCTACCAGTTGCTTTTTGCCTAAACTTCATACATTGCCCTGTCTCATATTAATGTTTAATTTGGAATTAATATTTCCCAACAAGATTTTGATACCCTTTTGTTGACTGTATTTATTTTATTTGATAACTTTTTATAGCGCTGTGTTGCAAGCTAAACTGCATCTGGGAACTTTTTAGTCTAATTTGGAAAACCTGGAAATTTGACAAACCATTGGTCTGCAGAGCTTTACAGCTCTCCACTAACATATATTCTATCTTTTTGAGACCATTAAAGAAGTGGGTGGGGCAGGTAGGTGCGCTGCTTGGTGCAATCGCAGTCTCAAACAGAGCCAGTTACTGATGGTATTTCTCAGCTGCACTAGTGCAGCGGTTTAAGATCTTTACAGTTTCTGGTTGCACAAATGGGTCTCATTTCTGATGTTTATGTTTCCCTCATGTTCACTGTGTAGAAAAAGGGTCAGGCAGATCAGGTTGATTACCCCTTTTCAAGGTTTGCCCGGCGTTAGCCGCCTCTCACCCAACTCAAAGTTACCAAATAAAGAGGCAGGCGCTGGAGACTGGAAGGCAGGAAACAGGAGTTTATTCCGACGGAGCAGAACACGTCAAATCAGACAACAGGGCATCTTCTCGAGGTGCTCTAAACGCATCCTTGAGGCCTGGCCTCTTATACACAGGTTTATTGCTTTATTACATGAAACACATTCTTGTCAATACTTTGATGTACGGAAAGACATCCTCGGAATCCTCACTTTGGGCCTGTTCCCACACACATTTACAGTAGAAGTCCCCACCCCGGTCACAGTAGGTGATGACTATCGCACACCAGGACATTCCGTCGATTCTCAGAATGTGTGCGCCTGATCGGATCTCAGGGGGGGGGGGCCATGATCAATCGTAGCTCCTTTGAAGAGGGGCGATTCCATACAGTAAGGGGCAATAAACTGTATCCTCAGGCTAAGTGATGGCCTGGGATCCGTGCAGACAATCGGGCTCAGAGGAAGGGGTCATCAAAGGAGAGGTATTCATGAAAGGAAGGGAGGTGTTGGTCAGGCGCGGGGTGTGATTCCCAGGGGCAGAGTCGCGCAGAAGGAGAGGTCTTATGACCCGTGCATGAGAGAGCGGGGGCTATCAGCGCGCGGGGATGCTTGCGAGGTCAGAGGGAGAGACGCGATAGCTAGCGGCGCTGGGCAGGGAGACCATGGTTTTCAAAATGGCTGCCACTTACGCGCACGAAGGGGCCTAAAAAGGGACAAGATGGTGTGGCTAATGTTTCATGATTTTCACTTTACGCTCAACAGTGGCTATGGTGAACATAAATGAACGCCGCTTATGTATACCGATTTTAGTCATTTTCCACAGTCCCCAGTTTTTATCATGAGTTAGTTCATTTCTGTTCATGTCTGAGGTAAGGACGTAAAAGCTGACATTTAGTTATACTAATAAGGGAAGTATGTGGCTGGGCTGTCTATTGAGGTCTTTGGTAGCCCATATGCATTACGGGCAGATGGAAATAATCCTACTATCAATGCTGACAGAATCGTACATAACCCCATGTAGTCAAATGCGATAGGCGAGGAGGCAGTGCATACAAAATTACATTAGCTGTATCATACGTTAGACCTTGGAGACGGGGACATTATTTAGACGATGTAGGAAATTCGTTTGAATACAAACATGATGTCATACAAAAATGTTCTGGCAGAATAAGGGCTATTATCACTTGAGGTCTGGACTCCATGGGAATCAAAACTAGACAGCATGTTCATGTGCATAACTGGTGTTTCTACAATCATCAAGATACAGAGTTAACGTCTTCTTAGTTATCCATGTACAGTTGGAAGTGACCGATGTAATGTTTCGAAAGCTCAATTGGGTGATAATCAATACAAGTGGTTGGGAGAGGAATTCAAATTAATACAAGTGTCAGTCAAGGGATGGCAATGTTCAAAAAGGGTTCGTCTTTCCAGTGTCTTATTACAGTGAGCCATCACTGGTAGGCTCTCATTGTTTTTCTTCTTTCGTTGGCACTGTTGAGCACCGGCGGTGGAGCTATGCGTCCAGCTCGGATTCAGATTTCGCGTTGCAGGGTGTGGCCACTCTTTGCTCTCGGACCACAGTCCTGGTTGTCCTGTTCCCTAACTAATCTATCATAGGTACCTTAGGCGGGGTACCCGCATTCCGTTCTTCTTTCGTGACAAACCCTACTCTATCTTTGTGCTGTGCTTCTTCTTCAAGTCAAGTTCAAAGAAAAACTCCGTATGGAAAAAAAGGGGGCGATGGGGGCGTGCTTTGGGAGGCCGAGGGAAGAGAGGGTGGAGTGGGATCAGATCTGAAACGGACCAAGGAGGGCAGAAATTTCAAGCAAGTGGGCCCATCAATCGGGCACAATGGGCTGGGACTTTCGGCACATGCTCATCAACATGCAGGGGCTTCTGGACAGCCCTTCTTTCCTTCACTTTCCACGTTGAGAATGGTGCCTCGTCCCGCAACTCTTTGCTCTGTGGCTCC
Organism: Lissotriton helveticus; assembly: GCF_964261635.1. Lineage (NCBI taxonomy): Eukaryota > Metazoa > Chordata > Amphibia > Caudata > Salamandridae > Lissotriton > Lissotriton helveticus. The sequence goes on along the minus strand of NC_136061.1, from coordinate 54,505,155 downwards.
ACCTTGGTCGAGGTCATAGATATTCCCTGATCTGCAGCCAGGCTGTGCGTCACGTCCGGCCCCTCTCCTCCGACGACTGCACGTTATCTTTAAATGAGTAAAAAAAAGTCTTAGAGAACTGACAGAGGAAGACGTTTACACACTTTAATTTCTCTCCCAACCCCAAGTAGTTGGGGAAACATTTATCGGTCATGATAGGGTGGAGGCTTATTTATCCTTACGACGGGGTATGCTGTTAATTCATAAGTCATTGCTATGGTGTAGGTTTGCGCGCAGTTCTACGAATTTCCATAATCATTTCTGTTAGGTGTTGATTCCTGTTACATTCGTAAACGTGGCAAGGAGTCTGGTGTCTATCAATTACATGGTCTATTAAATTTAAACCGGCTCCTCCGGTAGAGACTCGTCTTTCTAAAACAAATCCTGTTGAGCTATATTTTTCTTCAGGGTCTGCTAATTTTCTGAGAAAGTGCGAGGGGCTACTATCATGGGCTTATAGGTACCCTTTTCCAGGGAAGGACTTACGTTAAGCATTTTTCTTTTCTGAAAGCAACGGCTAACTTTGATCAGTTTTAGACGATTTGTTTTTAAAAACAAGGTCATCAGCTACAGTCTTTAAGATTTTCTGGGACGGCTGGTACAGAACTGGGACCATTCTGGAAAAACGGGGACGTTTCGGACATTCTACTTTTGTGCAATGGGCGGTGGTAATTTGAATGAGGAAGGTGATGTTACTAAAGCACTAAAACAAAAAGCCACTGACATATAGTTCCCTTTTAAGGGTCAGATTAGGGGACATCAGTCGTCTTACCTGTCCTTTCTTTCTCAGCCAATTAAAGTTTCATCATTTTACAGAAAGGAGAGGTAGTAATATGGCAAAATACGATCGTTTTGTTTCTGTCAATTTGTTCAAACACTGTCGTGTCTAAAGACAAGTTTAGGGGTTAGTGAGTGTGTACTCCATAGACGATCTCAAAAACTTTTCCAAGATTAATATCCGTTCTTTTGAATTGTGGTACAAAGGATTTAAAAGGATTTAACCCGAGAACCGCTTTTGACGTTGGAGAATTAGGAGCAGGGACCGAAGAGGGCATTAGCCCAACAAAAGAACCCTTGTTCCTGTAAAATTATATTTACGATATTTCGGACATTGACATTATTTGGAAACCAAAATATTTTACGCCAGAAAAGCAAAATTAGCCTTGAGAAAGCCCCGGCGCAAATCGCCATGAGGGGGCGAAACACGTGTCGGCTGTCCATGTCCTATGAAAAACAATAAAGAAAACCTTTTTGCAATGAAAAATAGCTCTGTCCTTTGTACCACAATTCAAAAGAACGGATATTAATCTTGGAAAAGTTTTTGAGATCGTCTATGGAGTACACACTCATTAACCCCTAAACTTGTCTTTCTATATGAAGCCCAAGAGGTCCAGAGCTTCGAGTGTGTCTCCATCCACCAACAAACATAGCTTATTTAAGCGTTGTCAAAGCCTTGGAATTCTTGGACCTTTGCTACTTTATCCACAAACTGTCGTGTCTAAAGCCAATTATACCTGTACCGGCGAGGTACAGTGTCGCCATTAATTCAAAAGGGAGCAAGGGAGCCCTCAGAGGGAGAGAGCGTTGTGCGCACCAAATAGGCCATTAGTACACGTACAACATAGAGAGAGAGAGAGAAAAACGTGTATGATAATAGGTTATTTAGTGCACACATATATAGAACAATACGGGTTGGTTTCACGTATAAAACACAAGCTGAGAGAAAACATAAATTCACAGTTTACGTACACACAAATACCGGATAGGGTGCGACAGTACATACATCAAGTGCGAAAACTTAAGACAAAACACAGAGCTATTTTGGGCAAAAGGACTTTTTCATGCGTGCTGCGCATTCTCAGTATTCCATTGAATTCATTTGGGGGTCGAGCTCTTTACTCTCCTTCCTTCCTAATAGTGGACAGTTTTTGTTGGTAACCTCGTTTTTGAAAATACTTACTCCCTCTTAGTTGGTCGGACACTAGTCCAGTCGTGCTTATACTCACGGTGGGGCCTTCCAACATCTAGCAAATGATGATCCAAGCTGAGGTAAGGGAGGGGTGTCAGTCGGACGTGTAATGATACAATTCTGATTTTCCTACGAGGATGGAAGAAGAAGGGGTAAATCTAAAACATAACAATATCCCTAATTTCTGGGCTGAGGGGGATTTGGGATGTACCCCAATCCGGGGTACTCTTGACTTCTCTTATTTAGTCAGCACGCAAATTGACTCACTGGTGCACATTATTTTGGGTGTACATTTGGGATATCGGTTCGGGTCCGAGGTACTACAAGAACCCTTCAAGTTTCTGGTGTAGGCCACTCTCCCATTCACTAGCTCCAGAGAGGGAGAGAGTCGTTCCTAGGTAAGGTAAGTGCTATATTCTTTTTCGTCCTTGACATGCAGGTACCATGTTCGGGCTTATTTTTCTTATTCCATTAACCGCTCGATCAACACCTCCATCATGCAAAAAGCATTCTTTCATCGGCCCAGACGTGCGCCACACATACGCATTCATACCGTACAAATCAGGGCCCATACGCACATTCATACCATACAATTTTCATGCTCTCAGAGAGAGCTCCTGCATATAATGTACCATCTCACAGAGCTGGCCTATTTTCCTCGCGTGGAGCATGGTGCGTTTTAGGTCCTCTCCATACTTCAGCTGAATTTCCGATGTAACCTGCAGAAAAAGAAAAGAGGGGGAGGGGGCAGTGTTCAAAGCACATCAGCGCGCATAAACATAAAAAATGTTTTTACCTACCGCGTACCTGACTTATCTCTGTGGGATGCAGTCCCCTTTATCTCGGCATTGAAGCCCAGAGGAACCGGTAGTGAGGAAAAGATAACCAATGACAGGCTGTTCATTACATAGATCGCCCGAGGGCGGTAGTACAGACCGCATGTAGGAGAGGGTCAGAGGCCAGGGGTATTCAGTATAAGGTGGGGGGAGGGTGACGGATTCATGTTTTCATTCGAGGAAAAGAAAAGGTTTACGGTGGTATAGGGTCGTTCCTGTTCGTAGAGCATGGTATTTAAAAACCCTATCAGTCTAAATGGCTGTTAGGATGCTTGTTCCATATATATTTTTCTTTTAAAACCTTGATTGAAAAAGATGTCAGCATTCAAATACGGGCCTCCAACCATATAGGTCGGTTACGGAACAGACGGGAAACGCATGAGGTAAGGAGAGATTACACTGTAGTATAGAAGCAAGTGAGTCATTTAATTGAAAAAAACCTAAATGAGACAAATGGTTGCAGGATCAGTGAAGGTTGATTTTATAATTGAAAGTATAACAGGATCAGTTACAATAAAATCGTTCATACGCACACCATGGGCGAGTATCATGAGTAGCATTACTTCGAAGCTATAATAATACAAAACCCCGGTCACAGTAGGTGATGACTATCGCACACCAGGACATTCCGTCGATTCTCAGAATGTGTGCGCCTGACCGGATCTCAGGGGGGGGGGGCCATGATCAATCGTAGCTCCTTTGAAGAGGGGCGATTCCATACAGTAAGGGGCAATAAACTGTATCCTCAGGCTAAGTGATGGCCTGGGATCCGTGCAGACAATCGGGCTCAGAGGAAGGGGTCATCAAAGGAGAGGTATTCATGAAAGGAAGGGAGGTGTTGGTCAGGCGGGGGTGTGATTCCCAGGGGCAGAGTCGCGCAGAAGGAGAGGTCTTATGACCCGTGCATGAGAGAGCGGGGGCTATCAGCGCGCGGGGGATGCTTGCGAGGTCAGAGGGAGAGACGCGATAGCTAGCGGCGCTGGGCAGGGAGACCATGGTTTTCAAAATGGCTGCCACTTACGCGCACAAAGGGGCCAAAAAAGGGACAAGATGGTGTGGCCAATGTTTCATGATTTTCACTTTACGCTCAACAGTGGCTATGGTGAACATAAATGAACGCCGCTTATGTATACCGATTTTAGTCATTTTCCACAACTGCTTGATTTTTGCTTGCGAGAAAGTGTCACTCATAGTCATTGAATGTCACTCATAATTACACTGAATTTATGAAAATGTCACACATCGCAATCTGAAACCTTGGCAGCTATGTACCTCTAGTCATATTACCAGTACTGTAAATTGAACTATAGAAGTCCATGCAGTCACTGTTCGAGAGCACCCCTCTGGTACTGAGAAGTGTTGGTGTTCTCTCTAACATTACATGTATTTCTCCAGAGCTAAGAAGTGCTAGTACTGTCGTGTATTTCTATAGGTTCTGAATCAGTCCCCCTATTCCTGACCCTATTCTGGTTAAACTAACTATCAAGTTAACTAACAGTCAGCCCATGAGGCAAGAAATCCCCCATGATGCAGATACCGTTATCTGACGCAGTCACACTACGGCACAGGAACGTGTTATCTGATTAGGTCATAACGCTTGAGATCTAATTAGACAAGCGACATTCCTCCAGCCCCTGATAAGGCATACGACGTTCTCATAACAAATCAAACCTATGACAACCTGGAAAATCCGTGCGGCCATTGTTTTGATTTCACAGAGAACTTTAGTAAAGAATGTGCTAACGAGCAAGTCGTATGACATCTTTATTGACGTATCTATGTCCATCCTTACGTCAATCTCGGCACCTTTAAGGTATAAATATTGCCGACCTTGCCCTATGCAAACACACGCGTGGTGACAAGACGGAGCAGCCATACTTGCCGAAGCCGAGAGCAGAAGCAGACCCCGCTGGCAGCAGCCCCGCCTTCCTGACGCGCTGAGAGACGCGCTGCTATCTCAAGCCGAGAGACCCAGCACCGGCGTTTCTGGGCAGCCCTCGCAGGCAGCCTGGAATATCGAGAGCAGAGAAAGAGATACCATTCCTCATCCATCCTAAATTCCAGGTACAGAACTGAATAACCCCTCACAGAGAATTCTTTAGTTATTCACTTGGCAAAAACAAACTTAACTTAAACTGTAACTTTCTATTCCCGCCCACGCATTAGACTTAGGTCAGGTACACGGGGTAGGCGTATTTAGAAACACCAGTTGAGTATGTTTCGTCAAATGTATATGTGTATGTAAATATATTTTAATCATTTAAAACATCATATGGCTCAGAAACCATATCAATGTTTTTACAGTATTATTTTATACTATTGCTTTTAATGTATGCACTTTACTTAACTATAAGTATTGCAATAATATCGATCCATTTCTCATGTATGAGAAAAGAGACTGATCAATAAATAACACCTTTTTATTGAACACGCCCGTCTCTTCCTTTTCTCTACATTCTGATGAGACTAAGAATGCACGTACTGACTGAGTAAAATAATTGCCTTGTGCTCACACGACTCTTGAGATTGACTCTTGATTAGGGGAGAGCAAAGTTGTCATGTTCTATGGTTGTCAGAAACTAAATCCCTTCTTGTCTAATCAGGGAAGTTAATCCTTCCTTGAACATTCGAGAAAGTTTCTAGCGAACTCTGAGATTAGCTGGCAAACCCAAAAATTAAGTCTAGTATCGACAGTAGTAGACCTAGTTAACGTCTGGCCTAGGCCTTTACTGCTGTAGGTACTATTCCAATGCGCAGAGCCTATTGGGAAAATAGGAGCTACACTACATGGCGCCCAACGCGTTTGGAAAGGGCGATAAAACTAACGTAAGACATTTAGAGTAACTCAGTCGTGCTTTCTCACTCAGACCCCTTTTCCCGAATACTCCAAAGACGTCTGGAGTGGGTGAAAGGTAATATCCTCCAGAACCTCGCAGGAGGGAACTCCTATGTATGGTTTTTGGTCAAGTCAACGTTGAAGGATAAACAGTTCCAAAATATTGTGCATCTAATCTTTGTTCCATAAAGAAACCTGATCTGCAAATTAACATAATACCATCCTGTCCGTAAAATGGGAGACAGTGATGAAGAAAGAGAGGCAGTTAGATTAGCAGCTGAAATAGCAGCAGCTGATAATACAGCACTCGCAGCAGACCCGGATATAATACTCATCCAGGTCGCCAAAAGGAGATCTATAACTCTAAAACTTATAGAAAATGGACTGACACCTAGAGGTGGCACAGTCATATTCGTAATTGAGGCACACGAATATCGGCAGACAGAGGTATACTATTCATGGATACATTTTCCGGCAGCAAATGCTGTAACAAAGTACCTCCACTATTACAAAGTAGAGGAACCTCCTGAAACATACACTCCTTTCGAGGAGGTGGAAGTACCACTCAAATTCCAAGAGCATTTGCTCTTATTTGATGGCGCCCTAAAACATAACAATCACATTACAAGGCTCGGTCCTTTAGGAAGACCAGGAGCGACGTGGCCGGTCTTAGCCGGATACACACCACATCCAGACATCGACGAGATGCCTGCACCACAGCTGTTAATACAGCTAAAACAATTACTAAAAATTCACAGACAATTAGTTCAGTATGTAATGCGGACTTCAACAATTCAGCCAGCGATTAAACTTCCACAGCTGACCCCTCACCAGGGGAACACAAATAAAATTACACCACAGAACATCCAATCCTGCCTAGGTAAAGTTCCAGCGAAACGGGAACAAATACCATTCTGGTTGGCACAGAAAATCACCCAAATAGAGGCGGTGTTGCCTGACACCACCCCGCTGGAAAAACACAGGATTCTGACTATATGTCTCCCAATGGGAATCGCACCACACATTGAGGACTGTGACACTTGGGGTACAGTCTTTGCTTCCGTCTACACAAAAACGCACGGTGTTCCGTCCATTTCGGTAATACCAGATGTGCTAAAACAAATTCAAGATGAATACGGTCCAGAACCTGCTTTAACTCTTGGTATGAAATTACTAAAAGACTTCAAGCAGGTCTCGGCTATATTATTAGCCAACATAAAAGGTGAAGCAGCAAACGTGGCGATCCGCCAGAGGTTAAAAGAGACAGATATAGCAGACCAACCAGCTGAAATTGCAAGAATCATAGAAAAATCCTATGAAGAACTAGGCAGAGATAGTCTAGGTGGAATACCAGTAAAACCGCAACTGACTACAAGTCCAGAAAAAATATTTTTTAATAATAATAATTCACCAAAAAAGAACTGGGATGGAAACAAACAATCCAATCCTAAAGAAAAGAAATTCCAGTCCAGAGGAAGGTCTCCGAGGCGAAGAGAGAAATCCCCAAACCAAAGACAGAGGTCACCGCAGAGTGACCCCTCTGGGAATAGATATAACCTTAGAAATAGGGATAATATTAAAAAACCTGATAGATATCAAGACATTGATACACGTCCCTCTCAATCTTTTCAGAATTCCTCGCAGAAATCGGAAAGAAGAGGACGATCAGAAGAGCACGCCAAGTCCAAAGACAAGGAACCTGCTCAGCTAAAAAAGAAATTACAATTTCCAAAAAAGAAGGTAGCCAGTATCAAGGTAGTTAACAATGCCGAGAATACTGAGGACACAACTGAAAAACGGAGAGTGGGCTCAGACAATGCTAGACAGCGCAGCAGAGGTGAGCATAGCTCGCAAAGTCCTTATGAATCATCTGGAGACAGTGGACACGAATGAATACCTTCAAGTTGAAACTGCAGACACCAGAGTTAGCAAGCCCCACAAGATATACGAGATAACATTACGTATAGAGGGAGATAAGACTAGGAAAATTAGGGGACTATTTTGGGATAACCTCTCAAAGGGTTATGACATCCTTCTAGCTGAAAAAGACTGGCCACCAGAGTTTGTCAGGGAGTGCCCTCATGGCGAAGAAGTAATTATGCCTGCCTTCTCGAATCAAATACCGATTCATAAAAAATACACACTTGCTAGAAAGTGGGCAGTGGCCTTAGCACCTGCCTTATATAAGAATCATGTAGGATGGGATGAGGATTCTCCTCCTCACAAAATCCAGTTAAAATCACAACCAACTGCACAAAGGCAGTACCCAATTAAGCAAGAAGCTAAAAAACAAGTAAATGAAATACTAGATCAGCTAGAATACCAGGGGGTGATTGAAACTTGCACCTCACAAATGAACAACCCTTTGTTTCCGGTCTCCAAACCAGACAATTCGTACAGTCTAGTTTTGGATTACCGACACCTTAACACATGTTGCAAAACCTTTGCAGTGCAAAACTCACACAGTGCTGCACTAATGAATAACATAGTGCGCAAAAAATACAAAACAACCTTGGACATCTCCAATGGATTCTTTTGTCAAAATATAGCACCAGAAAGCAGATATTTAACTGCATTCTCAGTAAATGGCACTCAAAAACAATTCTGTCGGTTAGCCCCAGGAGTACAAGAACAGCCCGGGGGTATTCTCAGCGAGAGTAACAGAATTACTACAACTATATGATGATGAAGCATTATCTTATGTTGATGACATTTACTTAACAGATGATGACTTGGAGACTCACTTGAAAAGGGTGAACACCATAATACTTGGGTTCGCTGCAGAGGGTTACAAATTCAACTTCAAAAAGTCCAGAATTGCCCATCTGACGGTCCTATTCTTAGGATATGAGTTATCAAGTGAAGGTAAAAGCCTGGCAGACAATTTCCTAGAGAAATGTGCCGTAATCCAAGCTCCTAAAACACTAAAAAACCTACAGTCAATTCTAGGCTTCCTAAATTTCGGAAGAACATACATTGCAAATTACGCAGAAAGGGTCAAACCCCTTTATGATCTAATTAAACCAGACTTTAAAAAATCCAGTTGGACTCAAACACACACAGAAATTTTGAGATCCTTACAAACAGACATGCTAATTAAAACAAAATTAGAAACACGTGATAACACACGCAACCTTGTGATCCGAGTCATCCCAGGGAGATGCGGATTCACATACCTGACCTCTAATGAGGGAGAAATGGTACCAATTGCATTCAAATCACACATGTACACAGAAGCTGAACAGAAATTCAGTAATACAGAAAAAATCATTCGTGCAGTTCAAACCGCAATAGCTAGAGAAAAAGACATAGCTGACGGTAGACATATCACAGTCAGAACAGCAGAATCAGCCTTTGAGGCACTAACAACACCGTGTAATTTACCAACAACAACATTGAATCCGGAATGGATACTGTGGTAAATAAATAAATAATACCCTATTTTTGACTAGACTTATAGCATAACAGATAGCTCAATAAAATAAGAGTCAAGATTCGAGGTAGTAGGAGTTTCTGCAGGTTTATTACAGCATAAGGACAGGATCAGGACAACCTGCATGGGAATAGGACAATAAGGCCGGGCAGCTGCCGGGGCTGGGTCTGGGATGAGCGCGCTAACATTTAATAACAAAACATTGACTTATATACATAGCGCAAACACATAGCATTACATTGCAGTAGGCGTAGCAGTGGGTGGAGCAGAAGGCGTGACGCGTAGCAGTCGCGAGAGATAACAGTAAAAAGAGGTGTAACTGGGAGTATACATAGACATGTGATGCAAACGTAACAGAATATGTCATGAATGGGCGGAAACTTTGGAGGGGGCTACCTAAGGAGCCGGGACCTCTAACCTAATGGTGCGCGAAAACTGGCAATGACGTGTTACTAGGAGAAGCTGGGGGCTATGAACTCTGTGCTAGGAGCAGAGACTAGAGTCTGAAGGGTCGGAGCGACATGTACCTAAACCCTATCTGGTATCTGATGTTTAGGGAACATGTTGATATAAACTAGAAGTCATGAGGGGAAAAGCTAACTTGATTCTAAGACTGGACCATGCATTATTCTACATGTAGTGCGTGATGAAGAATACTAAATGACCATTAAATACAGTATTTCTCTAACGTGGAGACGAGAAGGCTAGACAATGACGGAAACTATTGATGCAGTTCAGTAGCTTAGGAATGCAGAGGAGGAGGACTGAACTGATAACTGGAACTATAACATACTTTTGGCAGACTCAGAGGCAGGGCCAAGCTGCACCGGGCACTGCGAGGCAGGAAGTAAGTGAAGGGTCGAGGATACAGGTGGGGGCTGTATCGCTCCTCAGCGAGGCTTTCAGGAGACAGGAGCTGAATCTGTGGTCCGGGCCCTTTTGAGGCCTGGAAACGGGGATTTTATAATGGAATAACGTGCACACTAAGAAACGTGGCAACATTACTTACATAGGCCTGATATTCGTAGTATTCACGAGGACTGGAAACTAACATACTAGAGGTGGACACAACTGGAATTGCGTCATTAATCAGACATGGGGAATAACATATGCATATTGGTCATGCACACATAACATATGATGGATGAAGCGTAGGGACACAGAACATGGCAAAATTTACTTTTCCACATTCCCTCCTTGTCACTACGTTTCCATCAGGAAACATCAATTTTCATGATACCATCTATCATTTCATACAGTACCATTTGCTCGTCTCGAATTGTCTTGGAACGGGATTTAGAACGGGGCTTGGGACTAGGAATACAAGAGGTAGCACGCATGCTGCAAATCGCAGGGCCACATTGTATACAGAGGCAGCAGCTAAATATGATCGCTACTGCAATACCTAAAAAGGACAGGACTTTCCATCCCCATGCGGAAATTACATTCCAGAACCAACCGGACCATGTCCAGGTGCCTGGATCTTGGTGTAACAGATGGGCAATTTTATGGAGTCTGGTTATAGCTGAATAAACAGACGGCGCGTTATTTGGAATAAAAATGCAACAACTGGATCCGAGGACTCTACAGGCCCCGCCCCTATCGGCCAGTATGACGTCAAGGACGAGACGATTTTGCAAAACAACAAATCTCATAGCAGATTGTTCTTCGGTTAGGTTACCTAGAGCAGAGGCAGTCTCATCTACTACTGCTTCAAGGGTTCTTGTTAACCTACGGATTAGCTTACTGTTTACAACTGTGCCTAAATAAGGGAACACACCTTTATCAATATCAATGAATTGCTCTGCAGCAGTTTCAGTATAATCGACAATCGGGAGATTTCTCTTGTGTCTGGTATGTACTAGGAAGGAATTCCTATGATAGTCAGGTGGGGCTAGGAAAACAGGTGGCAGTAGGAAGGCAATGTAACAGGTTCCCTCCCAATCGAGGGGCAGACGGACATATGCAGTTTGACCACAAATAAAATAAGAATGACGTGAAGCTTTGAAAATAGATTTCCCACTGTCACTATACTGGATAACAGTAGTACATTCACTATGACCTATGTGTACAGAACCATAATTACGGACACATAATTCGCCTTTGACAGGTAGTACTGAAATAGCGGGTGAGTCTGGAGTAGTATCAGACTGAACATTCAGAACCATGAAATTCGACGAATAATTACCTAAATTATAAACTTCATTTTCTAGATCTAAACCTGTTCTGTGGGGAAGACCTTGCTTGTCTGGAAAACATGTACTGTTAAGAAAAGACATATCTGTTGAGGATGACGTTAACGTGGACCATGCTCCACACGAACCATTGTGTGAGAATGGATAAGGAAACAGTGGCAGAACTCCCTTCGGTGTCTGGAAAGGGGGGAGTCGACCACACACCCAACAATTAGTGGCATTGCTGGTCTGGTGTGAATGATGTAACATACGGATGAATGTGTTGTTGCGCATAGCGAGGCGGTAAGAATATTCGTGAGGAGGCAGATCACTAAACGTGTGCTCTACTGTAGCATTAGTAGACATATTTACATGAGGAACTGGAAAACACAGGAAAAGTGCGTAGCTGGTGCAGGAAATCATTATGCTGAGAAATAATATGAAACTCAGAAAAACGATACATTGAAGTGAACTTCGACTGACTCTCTCACTATGGGGGTCTATTTTATACATGTCAGAAACAATCTAACCGTTTCACCTAGGGGAGGACTTATACAATCAAACTGACTGACTTATTTTACTAGACCTGAGCTTCAACTTATACTCCTGCTGCGGAGTTTTCTCTAACAAGGGAGGGGTTGTAATAATGTCTTGTGCGGGACAGTCCTTTAAAACAATGTTCTGGCAGTCCTTTGAATCCTGGAAAATGTTTTTGGACGCTGGTTTCAATCCTTTGAAAAGTTTTACATGAGAAAGGTGGACCCACCCCTTCCTGCCTTCCAACTTGACGGCAGTTCGGGTGGTCAAGAGGACCTGACGTGGCTCCTTCCAACGTGGTTCCAGCGGACTTGATCTGTCGAAATTTCTGATCATCACAAGGGAGCCTGGAACGATCTCGTGCGGTGCCACCTCGGTATTGTCTGGAAATGCGGCGGCAACCTGTGAACGACATGAGTTGAGGGCAGACATCAAGGAAGCTAGGTAATCTGTCAGCATATTACATGAAACATCGGTAATACTTCGGGGTCTAGGAGTACCCCACATATTAGGGGGGCGGCCGAATACGACCTCATACGGGGACAGACCTGATCTGGAATGTGCGACCATACGCATATAAAATAAAGCGACTGGCAGAGCTATTAACCAGTCCACACCTTTGTCCTTACAGACTTTTGCAATGCGGATTTTCAGAGTCTGATTATGCCTTTCGACTAGTCCAGCTGCTTCAGGATGGCGTACACAATGAAACTTCCACTGGTACCCTAACAACAGGGAAACATGTTTCATGAGTTCAGATGAGAATGGCTGGCCGTTATCAGAATATACGACTCTAGGGAGTCCGTATCTAGGGAAAAATTCACGAACCAACTGCTTGGCAGTGGTCGCGGCTGTGTAATCTGGGACTGGATATGCTTCTGTCCACCTGGACAAAGCGCATACTACTACAAGGACATACTTGAAACCTCGACATCGCTCCATTTGAATATAATCCATCTGGAGGACCTCAAAAGGGTGGTCAGGGGGCTGGAAACCACCTTGTTCCACCGGGACACTTTTACCTGGATTAAACTGACAACATATCATACAGGTACGGACTTTCTGCTTGGCTGCAGCTCGTAAATGCTTGTTGAACCAAATGTTCTGGATACTGTCTAACATAGCTTTTTCTCCTAAATGTGCTGGACTATGTGCGGTATTGATAATGACTTGAACCATAGAATCGGGGAGAAACCATGTGGCTCTACCCTTCGTTAACCATCCTTGATCTGTCTGAACCCCTCCTTGTTCAGACCATTTCTTGATTTCATCGGGGGTAGCATGTAACTGTATATCTATGACATCTTGTGTAGGGTCCTTAACTGTCATGCATGTAATCGGATCTGGAGTATGTGTCAGATTAACTGGAATGTCTGGAGTCTGTGCTGTAAGCTTGGCTGTGCGGTCTGCTAGATCATTACCTTGGGAAATAATGTCAGTGACTTTCGTATGTGCTTTGCATTTCATGATAGCAATAGATGTCGGTAAATGTATGGCATCTAACAGGGCTTGAATAAGGAGACCATGCTGAATCTTGGTTCCATGAGAAGTCATGAAACCTCTCTCCTGCCAGAGCACTCCGAAGTCGTGTACAACTCCGAATGCGTAACGTGAATCTGTGTAAACATTAACTTTCAGGTTCTTGGCATGTATACAGGCTTGTGTCAGAGCGACTAGCTCTGCTGCTTGAGCGGACAGGGTGTCAATACGGTGTGTTTCAATAACTTCAGTGTCAGTAGTCACTGCATACGCGGCGACTAGTTCTCCTGTACTAGTTCTCATACATGAACCATCTACATAAAGTGTCAGGTCAGGATCTGGTAACGGAATGTCTGTCAGGTCTTGTCTTGGCTTCGTCGTAATGTTAACTACTTCCACACAATCATGTGGGTCTGGATTTGAACTAACTGATGGTAACAGTGTAGCAGGATTCAGGACGTTGCAGCGTCTAATTTCTATGTGTGGCTGGAACAGTGTCAATTCATAACCTGTTAAACGTGCAATTGTCAAGTGCTGAGTTTGTGTTCGGTTTAAAAGAACTTCTACTGAATGTGGGACCTGTACTGTCAGGGAATGTCCTAAAACTATGGAATCACTTTGTCTGATAGCTAGTGCTGTGGCTGCAACTGACTTGAGGCACGCAGGCAACGCCTGGGCGACTGGATCTAATGTGCTCGAAAAATAAGCACAGGGCTTGTATTGACCTGCTTGATCTTGTGTGAGAACAGATAATGCTGTACCTTCCCGTTCAGTAACGAAAAGTGTAAAAGGCTTACTGTAGTTCGGTGTAGCTAGAACTGGAGCTTGGCATAAAGCTTTCTTTAACTCGTTAAAACTAAGTGTATGTTCAGATGTCCAAGGGAGGACAGTCGATACGGCTGTCTCCTGTGTCGTTAACTGTATCAGTGACTTGGCTAGAAATGCATACTGGGGAATCCATTGTCTACAATAAGAAGTAAGGCCGATAAAAGCACGTACCTCCTTCTGGGTTCTGGGCTGGGGAAGACTCGCTATTAACTGGATACGGTCTGGTGTCAACTGCCTACCCCTCTTGGACAGCAAGTGTCCTAAGTATACCACTTGCTGGACACAGAATTGAAGCTTCGAAGGTGACACCTTGTGCCCCATCTCGGCTAGAAAATACAGAACTGTAAGTGATGCTCGCTCGCAAGCACGTTCAGAACGGGCTGTGATCAGTAGATCATCGACATACTGGAGCAGGGCAGTGTCAGTTGGCATGTGAATATTGTCTAGTTGTCTCTTGAGTGCTTGACTGTAAATACTAGGGCTTTCTGTGAAACCTTGAGGAGCGCGTGTGAACATATAGCTCCTTCCATTTAAACAAAATCCGAAAAGAAACTGGCTATCTGGATGAATTGGAACACTGAAAAATGCATTCTTGAGGTCTATGACAGTGAAAAACATGGCTTCGGAATCAATGGCTGTTAACAGGGAAGAAATATCTGGAACAACTGGGTACTGAGGAATAATACATTTATTAAGCTCTCGTAAATCAATCACTAATCGATATACTGGGGGTGCATTCGGATCAGTACGTTTCATGACTGGAATGATCGGAGAATTGCATACATTGGAGTCAGTTTCTACAACTACTCCTTGAGCCATGAGCTCGTCAATAATTTTGGATAAGGCTGCTACAGCCTCAGGTGGCAATCTGTACTGTCTGATTCGTGGTAACACTACACCTGGCTTGAGAGTCACACGATGGGGTGTGATTTGCATGTAACCTACATCAGTTGGACCTTGCGCCCATAAATGCTGCGGAACATTAGACAATCTTGAATCAAAATCTCGTAATACATAGTGACCCTTAAAGTCACGTAGGAACAGACGTATTCCCTCTGGGGAACAGCAAATAACTGCACCTAACTCTTTCAGTGTCTTAATACCTAATAGATTTTCTGGACATGACTTAGTAAGTAACAGATCAGTAGTGCGGGACAATGGACCTACTTCTAGAGTAACTGGCTTAGAAATTTCATTAACTATTGGCTTTCCTGAAAATCCAAGGGAAACATTTCTTGAGCCTGAGAGTGGAGCCCCTGGAACTTCGGCATGACTAATTGTGGTCCTACTTGCCCCTGTATCGATCAAAAACTTTCTGTCTTTCCCTAATACTTGACTGTGAACATAGGGACCTTCTTGATCTACCGGTATCTCGATGAGAGGCAAGCCTACCTCCCTCTCTAGGCTGTTTCATGAATATGACTGGTACTCTGGATACTCAGACTGTGCATACTGGTACATCTGTGATGTGACATGCTGTGTTGCAGCAATAGGCTGCGGTACTGTAACTGTCTGTGGTGCATTCTGTAGCTGAGGAATCTGTGAAACTTGTTCTTGTCTAGGCGGACGTGGTCTTTCTTTAGTCTTACCAGTAGCTATGTTGTGTTTCAGAACTGCACACTCGTTTATAAAATGACCTGGCTGTTTACAATAATTGCAGTTCCCTTTAACGGGAGCTGCAGGATGACTGGCTTGATTCGGACCCCTCTTCTGACTGTCTTGAGGAACAGATTGTGCAACTAGCACTTTCATTTTTGTGTCTTTCATACGTTTTCTTTCGTGTTCTTGCTCTTCCCTGATTCTATTCTGGTGATACTGGAGCATCTGGAGCATCTGGGACGGAGTATTTGCTTGCCAGGTGCTTTCGATTTTCAAAACTCGATTTTTAATTTGTGGACTTGAATTCTCAACTAATTTGGTGACGAAAAGATGAGGGTATGACTCACTACTTGTCTTGAGACCACTGTTGATACTGAAACATTTTTCAAATCTAGAATAAAAATCACTAATATCCTCATCTTGCTTCTGTTTACAGGCTGAGATTGCATCCCAGTCTTCTTTCCTTGTTGTCAATAATCTGGGTAAAACTTGAATCAATAATTCTGGTAATTCTTTACATTTATCTCCAAGACCGGTACCTGGTACTCGTGCCTTGTCTTCAGCTTCTAGAGCTGCCCAATCGATCTTTTTCTCTCCCACCTCCCATTCCTTTTCCTTTAACTTTTCATACACCCCTGCGGGTAACAGGACCTTTAACATTTTAATGATATCTGGGTAAGTGTATTCTCCCATACGGAGCATGTCTTTTAATTCTCTATGGAACCCTGCTGGATCTTTGTCATGACAGGGAATTAATTTCTTCATTTCAAGAAGTTCCATCTTTGATATTGGAGTGTATACAAACACTCGTTGCATTACGCCACCCGCCCCTTGGACTGGGTGGACTTCTCGTAACGGATTCTGTCTGTCTATGTAGAATGATTTACTTTCTGGGGGTGAGACATGAACAAAATGCGGGTTCAGGAACGTTCTATACTTGTGACGCTGTTCTAGAATGACACTAATTAAATCGGTACCTAGACCTCTCCATCTATACTGGAGTAACTCGTTCAGGATATCGTGTAACGGACCTGGATCAGAATGTTGACCCTCATACAGAGTAATGAGGTGCTGGATCATATACATACCCACCAGTCGTTGCTCGGCTGGGGGCAATTTCAGAAACATTTGTGCCACTATTTCGTCTGGAAAAGTGGTAGAATCAGTAACCCATCGGACTGCTGATCGGGCTAGTTCTTGTTCATGCATAGTACTTAGTTCACTGTAACCGACTCGTGATTTCAGAATGTGATCGGTAGCTTGAAATACTTGTTCTAGGGAACCTTGTTCTGGTGCTAGATGTTGAAAAATAGACTTGGGTTCTAGACGTAAATGGCGATCTGGAAATCTAGATTTTCCTACATACGCTATTCTGGCGGGATTCTCGTTCTCTTCCTCTTCAGGATCAGAGATACTTTCTTTCTCGCTTACTTGTGCTGCTTTACGCTGGTCGTGTAACCTTATTATTTCTTTACGAATTTTCTTGTACATACTCTCCATGGCACTGACGGTCTTGTGCTTACCCTCGGCTATAATATCACTCCACCTTGTCAGGATTCTCATTTCGGCGGGATCTTTAGACGGGTAATCTTGTTCTCTTATTAAACAATTGATCAGGAACTTTAATATCATGAGCTGAATCTCGGCTTTCCTTTGAGACATAATCTCGCCAATACTTTCTGGATCATCCCCTGTACGGATGAAACGATATATTCTGTCTAGATCTTCTTTCATATTCGGCAAGGTGACTAGATACTCGGTCACTCTCCTTACACGTAAGGAATATAAAACCATAGTATATTCGCCTGGGACTGGATCATAGACACATTCGTTAAGGGCTTGTCTGATTTCTGTAACAGACTTATTACTTTTAGGAGTACGCTGTGATGCTTGAGCATGTAATTCGAGTGCCGATAAACGCTTGTGTGGCGGCGGGGTTTGAGGAGTAGCTCCTCCTGCGGCCCCTAGACTGGAGTCGTCTACTGAGGCTCTACGTCCTGGCAGAGTGGGAAATGGAACTGTAGGCTGGACCGGGGGTACCGTAACAGGTACTCCGGTGTCTGGAGAAGCGGGAAGTGCCTGATTTACAGGGACTGGCGGAGCACGAACAGGATTTGCATATTCGGGGACTGTGTCGTCCAAATAGGACGAAATAAAAATATCAGCTGCGGTCGGTTTGTGACGTAGCTTGGTCGGAACTAATGGCGGCGGGAAATTACTGGATGCCTCTGGGGTCGCTTTTGGCAGGCCCTCGGCAAGAAGAGGATACATACCCTTAATGAGGGCATGCCTCTGTCTGTCTGACTGTTCGGCTTTGACTTGTTCACCTATCTCGATTAACTCCCTTTCTTGGGCTCGTTCTTGGGATTCTCTACTTAACTCTGACTTTCTGACTTCCTTTTCCGTTCTTTTATGAGCTTCCTTGCGCCATAACTCGATGGCATCTTTCTGTGACTGTCTGGCTTTCTTTTTCCATAATGCTTCTTCTACTCGCATGATACATTCGGCATCCCATGTACCCGATACGGGCCATCTATACTTTTCTTCTAACTGTTTGGTATACTCTACCCATAAATCTAGATACATTATGGCGCTTATGCCATGTTTCTGATACATAAAATGACCTGGACTGTCCCTAGGCGGGACAGGAACTGCTTCCTCTAACAGACCCTTTCTAGTTTTTAACTGACGTAACTTGGAAAAGAGCGGCATTCTAAACTTGAATCGGAACACAATACAATACACGAAAAACAATAACAATTGGGAAAACAATTCAGGCATACCACGACATTGGAAATACATTAAACAATATCATAACATAACAGTTCGAACAGAATACTACCTGAAAATACTGGAAACAGAAACAGAACAGAATTCTCGAGAACGGAATAGACTAGAGTTACTGGATGCACTGCTGTAACAGTACGGAACATACCGGTCCCATAAAGGAACGCATCAAGACCCGTATCCACCTAGGTGAACACTTCGTTTGTGGGCTTGGATACCACCAACCCACGGACCAGGAGTCAATTTAGATTGGTCCTGTCTAGATACTACCCCAGCAATGGTACTCACCGGGCAGCACGGAACGGAAGGCCTCGAACGGGACTGGACTACGACGGACTTCGGACTTCGGACTTCAGTTACGGGTGGGCCTCCGGATACCTCGGACCTTGGACTCTCGGCTTGGGCTCTGGTCGGGACTCGCCGCGTTCCTCCACCGTCTCGTTTGGATGCTGGACCGCCTCCTCCGTCTCCTCCGTGGGCCTGAGGGATACTTGGAGCAGAAATATCTGCCAGTGCACGGTATGGTTCCGTCACGACTGCAGAGGGTCAGGGGGTCGGCGTGGCTTCACCGACGCGTGGGGAAAGGGCAAGTCCCTGTTCGGGCGCCATTATGTGGTAAATAAATAAATAATACCCTATTTTTGACTAGACTTATAGCATAACAGATAGCTCAATAAAATAAGAGTCAAGATTCGAGGTAGTAGGAGTTTCTGCAGGTTTATTACAGCATAAGGACAGGATCAGGACAACCTGCATGGGAATAGGACAATAAGGCCGGGCAGCTGCCGGGGCTGGGTCTGGGATGAGCGCGCTAACATTTAATAACAAAACATTGACTTATATACATAGCGCAAACACATAGCATTACATTGCAGTAGGCGTAGCAGTGGGTGGAGCAGAAGGCGTGACGCGTAGCAGTCGCGAGAGATAACAGTAAAAAGAGGTGTAACTGGGAGTATACATAGACATGTGATGCAAACGTAACAGAATATGTCATGAATGGGCGGAAACTTTGGAGGGGGCTACCTAAGGAGCCGGGACCTCTAACCTAATGGTGCGCGAAAACTGGCAATGACGTGTTACTAGGAGAAGCTGGGGGCTATGAACTCTGTGCTAGGAGCAGAGACTAGAGTCTGAAGGGTCGGAGCGACATGTACCTAAACCCTATCTGGTATCTGATGTTTAGGGAACATGTTGATATAAACTAGAAGTCATGAGGGGAAAAGCTAACTTGATTCTAAGACTGGACCATGCATTATTCTACATGTAGTGCGTGATGAAGAATACTAAATGACCATTAAATACAGTATTTCTCTAACGTGGAGACGAGAAGGCTAGACAATGACGGAAACTATTGATGCAGTTCAGTAGCTTAGGAATGCAGAGGAGGAGGACTGAACTGATAACTGGAACTATAACATACTTTTGGCAGACTCAGAGGCAGGGCCAAGCTGCACCGGGCACTGCGAGGCAGGAAGTAAGTGAAGGGTCGAGGATACAGGTGGGGGCTGTATCGCTCCTCAGCGAGGCTTTCAGGAGACAGGAGCTGAATCTGTGGTCCGGGCCCTTTTGAGGCCTGGAAACGGGGATTTTATAATGGAATAACGTGCACACTAAGAAACGTGGCAACATTACTTACATAGGCCTGATATTCGTAGTATTCACGAGGACTGGAAACTAACATACTAGAGGTGGACACAACTGGAATTGCGTCATTAATCAGACATGGGGAATAACATATGCATATTGGTCATGCACACATAACATATGATGGATGAAGCGTAGGGACACAGAACATGGCAAAATTTACTTTTCCACATTACAATGGGTGAATTCAATCACAACGGACAAAGTATACTACTACTTTGATCCAGAACTAGAAGAATTAAAAAATCTAAAATATGAAAAGACGTATCCTCTGCCAATCGACATTCTGCCTCTACGACATTACGCCTGTGTAATCTATACAGACGGACATGCTCAACCCTCCGTTTGGGGAGAACAAGCATACAACCCCACATGTGAGATTACAAAAGAAGTGTGGCGCGGAGGTATATTAAAACCTCTATTAACAAAATCACACTCAGTAGAAACTAATTCAGAACAACAAACTGAAATAATAGCATTAAAAATGGCGCTGGATAATGCGGATCGCGAATTCCCGACACTTATAGTGTCAGATTCATATTACTGCGTCAAATCATATAACAGCGATTTGCAGACATGGATTCAGAACGGTTACAAAGATGACACAGATGCACCAATAAAGCAAAGACTGCTCTGGGAACAAGTAGCTCTTTTGAAAAAAGAACTACCAAAGACTCACGTGACTCACTCACTGAGTCATCAACGTGATGGCGTTCACGTTGTAGGGAATTCATTGGCTGAAACAGCCGCAGCGGCAGCCACTAAATCGGCTCCCGTAGATCGAAAAAAGCGTACATTAAAATACATTGACGGTGAAACATGGCTGGCGGTGAAAACGTCATCAAAAGGCGACTGCTCAGCGTTACCGATCAACTATCCACTCAATTACACATACATAATCGATGCAAACTCCGTCCCTTTTGCTCGAATCCCTGGAGTGGGGGATAGAGTGATTCCAAACATGGACAGGAGACACTTGTTAGTCGCAGACGCACATATGGGTGAGGGTCTTGGACACCTCAAACTAAAAGATTCTCTGGAAGATTTACAATCAAGGTACTGGTGGCCAGGCATGAGCCTACATCATACCATGTTTGTAAAAAACTGCCCAAACTGCAACAGAAATCGCAGTGGGGAGAGAAAAAATAAAATACGGTGGAATCTGACTGCAGATAATATTACCAGCAAAAAGAATGGCTTGCGATTAACATATACAGGCTAGTTTCCACTTATAATGTAGATCCTCAGCACTCGGCTGACGTCCGGACTGTTATATAAAGATTTGCGAGTCTAAATGGCATATACGCTAAGAGCATGCTACGTTCGACCATTGTTTTCACTCAGGCAATCCAGCCTGGGGGGGAAACATGGCCAAATGAGCACAGCCCAGCGGGAATCTTCTCACTTCCTTCCTGAGGGTACGGGATGGTGTAAAGAAAAAACCAAGGCAGAAAGCAATCTATAATGGAAAGGATATTAGGTTCGGGAGCTGGGTGGGTCAAACATCTAATAAGTGTCCAACGTAGTCTAAATAACTTGCCAAGATATTCTCTGAAGGGATTCAGTCCGTACGAATTATTATTCGGAACTAGGATGTTGATCTCTGACCTTGATAGTCAGACTTCAGTGGTAATAGAAAAAAGCTTTGATGTCAAAGACCGTTTGGCTATTTTGCAGGACTTAAACAAAACAAGAAAAGACCTGAGCAACATACAGTTGAAACAACAGCCAACAACCACTGAAGAATCACCACCTGTCCCAGCAAGACCTGTCTGGATTCCAAAAGTCGGGGATCTAGTCAGGGAGAAGATCGCGGTAAAGAAGGAATTTGGGCCTTCTTACAGAAAAGCAGTTCCTGTCTTGTCTGTCAACGGGACAAGATCAGTTGTACTACCGCCACTTGCTGGTAAAAAGGAGAACCGAGTTGTATCCATCGACCTGGTAAAACCACAACATGTGGCCGATAACAAACAGTAGGCCAAGTGGACTCCCAATAAGTAGCAGAACACCAAGGTTTGCTACCAGTACAGAGGTCCTAACAAAGAGGCTCATCACATTCGAAACGCCTACAGAAGAACAACAAGGACTATGCAACACTGCAATAGAACTAAGACCTCTGAAAACCCAAATAAAAACATTTAGCAGAGACACACCAATCTACAATGAAGTACCAAGTGACAATGCAAGAAACAAAAATCCTGAAGCAATTGGAACAATTGACAGAACTGCATCCGGGTACTTCATCAACTTCGATGATTCCTCTGAAGGCTTCAGTGAATCAAAGACACAGCCATCATCAAAATCCTTTAAAGACAAAGCTAAGGAACTTTTGAAACAACTGAAAGAAACATATCTGGTTTCTCCATGGATTGAATTTTGGGTGGGGTTTTGGTGCATTTATCCTCATACTTTGGCTCATCATGGTATTTACTTTGGGACGCTTCATTGAGGGAAAATATGCTAAAGTGGACACAGCAAGTCAGAACATCAACTTGGTCCTCAAACCACACACATCTTCACACGTCGAGAAAAGAGAACTTTCTTCAGAACTTTCTTCAGCCAACTTCACAGCCAATCCGATACCTGGTGGGGTAGCCTGGGACAACACTGACTATGAAATTTATGGTCCGGTCGAGATACTGAAATATCCACACCAAATCAAGATCTCCTTGAGTGACTTTGCAAAACCAAACTCATTTGCTGATGATTGGGACTTCGAGAGTATTAACAACATGATGTCTGATTTAGTAATGTCTGCTAAATTTACAAAACATGATTATTTGCAAGGTTCTACAAATTATGATAGTATGTATTGCTATAACCATTATGGTAACCATTTTTTGCATAAATCTGCACAACCAAGAAATGTTTTAAATTATAATCAATGGGAACATTGTGCTACGCCTCCAAAAGGGAGCTCTAGAACCGTTTATGACAAATATTCATATTTTTCAGGTTTTAACATAACTAATGCTGAAACATTTTATTTTAATTGTCAAACAAGACAGGGATGAAAACCATGATAACCAACACAAAATTGATATATTCAGATTCATTCTTTGAAAAAATGAATACTTTTGGATTTGATTATTGGGACAAAAATGTTGATTTGAAAAGTGTTTGGGGTACAAAAGAATGGCAAGTACAGGGTTTAGAAGCTTTGTTTAGAGCCTGCATGATCCCGGAACAAATGATATTTTTAAATGACACTGTTCAACAAACCACCTGTCTTGGCTTAGCCAAAATCAAAGATTTAAATAATCCGTCTATTCCAAAGCCAACAATGTTTAGCAATAGCTCTGATACAGATGAAGAGATAGACGTAAACCATATATTAAACCAAAACAGAACACATCCTGATTGGAAACAATGGTTGATCTGGCCCACAGATACAAATCACTGTCAAGATAGATTCCTGAATAAAACACAGGGTTTAAAAATGACCAGGCCAGACCCTAGATATCCCCAAAGACATCACCCAGGGATAATAACAACCTACAGTGTGGGCAAATTATGCCTTCAATGGCTACAGACTTCCACACTGCCTGAAATTAAGCAATACCTAACTTTACTTACTGATGGTGCTGACTTGCGTGATTTCATACTGGGACCACGCAAACAGCGTCAAAAGCGTTTCATAGCAGCCTCTGTATATGCAGCATACAATGAGGCCTGGAAGGTTACTCAAATTGAAACAGCAGAAAGAATACGGGAAATTGACCGTATTAATTTGGAAAAATCACTTTCTGTAGTGGACAATGGGTTAATGACTCTGTCCTCCAGAATTTTTTCTTTGGACAGCATTGTGTCGTCAGCAATCGATATATTATCGCAAGACTTACTGTTATTACAACATGGTCAGTCACAACTGCGTTCCATTGTACAGCTTGGCTGGACGTTACAAAATCTGCGTTCAGGCTATGTGCCTTGGCGTTTAATCAACACAACGTCACTATTCCAAATCTTTAAACTTACTGATAGACAAATCGGTATGGCGCAAAAGGGTGCTGATTATACAATCTTGAGCATTGAAAAACTAGAAAGATTACCGTTGACAATGTCAGAACGACCTGTCAGTGAATGGATAATCCACGGAATCATAAACATTCCAATCTCAACCTTCAGGTTTCAATACTGCCAAAAATATATACAGGCTGGCATGTACGAGAAATTGGGAAAGGGGTACCTTAAAACAACTTGGAACCTGCCCTATTCACATGCATGTGTCAGTAATAAAGGACAGAAAGTGTTTCTTAGTGGCAACAATTGTGCTATGTCACTAAGCGGCACGCTTCTGTGTAACGGTATTAGTTTGCACGGAGCCTGTGAAGGGAATTCATACAACCTTTCATGTCACCAGCAAGGCGCACCTGCAACTGAAATAGAACCATTCTTTCAAAGACTCTATAATGGGAGTTACATTCTTATTGTAGACCGCAGATGTTGCAGTCTTATGCCCGGGACTCCTTATCTAGTCACTACAACGGCGAAGGTCAAGTGCTGTGGACGTTCTTTGTTCCCCAGCTCCTTTCCAGACAGGGAGGCAAGGGCATGGCCCAGTTTGAAAATTACTTCTATTCGAATAGACACTTTAAGCAGAATGAAAACAGTGCTTCTTCAGACGCCTACAAGGCTCACGTCATCAAAAGAAACGTATGATCTACAAGTCGCAAGGACGACTGCAGAGATGCATACATTATTATCAACTAATTCCCCCGTACATTTCGCGGAAATCCTAAGCGAAATCTTAAATATTTCTGATACCACTGGGGTCTCAAAGGTATTTAAGACAGTATTTTCGATGGCATTAACACCATTCAAAGCCATACTGGGTATTTTTCCAGATTTCGTCCATTCGATTTTTGGCGGACTTCCCCTGATCCTGGGACTAATTGCAGGAATCCTATTCCTAGTCCTTATTTTTCGTTATGGCAACCCATGTCACAGATCAAACTCTCGCGACAATGGAAGATACGATCCTAGCCATTGGATACCGGGACCGGATATCAAAAATCCTGGGACTCTCCCGGCTTAGAGACCTAAACATGACTTGGTTTCTATAATTTCGACCAATGTGGCAAAGGTGTGTTTTACCTGTACTAAGGTGTCTGCTATGCGGAGAAGAATGCGTGTTAGACACCTGTCTGACGCTACAATCGGATGCGCCAGTGGATGCAGATACACTGTTGGTTCCTACCAAGGTTCACGCTTTGTGCTGCCCTCAAAGGCTGCCAATCCTGATGACGGCATTCCTGGAATCTTCACCACTACGATTGAAGAGTAGTGAAGTTCAAGATGAAAGCAGCATCGAACAGGTACGACCTTCTGTCAGCAATGCGAATCAGAATGTCAATGGAGACAATCATGCGCATGAATGCATGGTTACCCCTATTTCCGACTTAGTGGAACTTTCCCATGAAGCTGTTGACAGTTTTTTCGAAAGCCTGAATGATATGATGTTCTCTCCGGAACAGAAATAGAGACTTTTGAGTAAACTCGCACACGGCGTTCCCTGAATTCGGCCTTCAACTTTAAAAATAAAGTCACATGAACAATTTCACTCCAGTTCACGGACAGCAATTTTTTCAGCATGCCCCTTAAAATATTTTTCTACATATTTTTTCCCGGGACACTGATCTTCTGCTTAAAGTAAGAAACTATTCCTAGAGAACTAAGATTTCTATTTTTAGATACTTTATAGACTTTAGCTGCCCGCTGGTATGTTCACAAATATTTTATTATGTGATGAAATGGTCTCGAACTTCCTTTCTGTATAGCCATATTAAGAGCCATTTCATGTGTATTTCTCATATACCAATACGCAATAATGCATAAAAATGCGTGTTTACTTTTGCATTTAATTCATAGCTTAAGTGCATACAATATATATGACTGCAATTTTTCAGTATATTTGAAAATTTCGAAATGCATTTATGTATTTTGGGGTGGTAAGGTATACACTATACTCTATAGTATGTTGTACTATGTTATACTATGCATAGATTAGTAGATATGACCATAGTTAGCGTGGAGTGGGTGTCGTGTATTTCTATAGGTTCTGAATCAGTCCCCCTATTCCTGACCCTATTCTGGTTAAACTAACTATCAAGTTAACTAACAGTCAGCCCATGAGGCAAGAAATCCCCCATGATGCAGATACCGTTATCTGACGCAGTCACACTACGGCACAGGAACGTGTTATCTGATTAGGTCATAACGCTTGAGATCTAATTAGACAAGCGACATTCCTCCAGCCCCTGATAAGGCATACGACGTTCTCATAACAAATCAAACCTATGACAACCTGGAAAATCCGTGCGGCCATTGTTTTGATTTCACAGAGAACTTTAGTAAAGAATGTGCTAACGAGCAAGTCGTATGACATCTTTATTGACGTACCTATGTCCATCCTTACGTCAATCTCGGCACCTTTAAGGTATAAATATTGCCGACCTTGCCCTATGCAAACACACGCGTGGTGACAAGACGGAGCAGCCATACTTGCCGAAGCCGAGAGCAGAAGCAGACCCCGCTGGCAGCAGCCCCGCCTTCCTGACGCGCTGAGAGACGCGCTGCTATCTCAAGCCGAGAGACCCAGCACCGGCGTTTCTGGGCAGCCCTCGCAGGCAGCCTGGAATATCGAGAGCAGAGAAAGAGATACCATTCCTCATCCATCCTAAATTCCAGGTACAGAACTGAATAACCCCTCACAGAGAATTCTTTAGTTATTCACTTGGCAAAAACAAACTTAACTTAAACTGTAACTTTCTATTCCCGCCCACGCATTAGACTTAGGTCAGGTACACGGGGTAGGCGTATTTAGAAACACCAGTTGAGTATGTTTAGTCAAATGTATATGTGTATGTAAATATATTTTAATCATTTAAAACATCATATGGCTCAGAAACCATATCAATGTTTTTACAGTATTATTTTATACTATTGCTTTTAATGTATGCACTTTACTTAACTATAAGTATTGCAATAATATCGATCCATTTCTCATGTATGAGAAAAGAGACTGATCAATAAATAACACCTTTTTATTGAACACGCCCGTCTCTTCCTTTTCTCTACATTCTGATGAGACTAAGAATGCACGTACTGACTGAGTAAAATAATTGCCTTGTGCTCACACGACTCTTGAGATTGACTCTTGATTAGGGGAGAGCAAAGTTGTCATGTTCTATGGTTGTCAGAAACTAAATCCCTTCTTGTCTAATCAGGGAAGTTAATCCTTCCTTGAACATTCGAGAAAGTTTCTAGCGAACTCTGAGCTTAGCTGGCAAACCCAAAAATTAAGTCTAGTATCGACAGTAGTAGACCTAGTTAACGTCTGGCCTAGGCCTTTACTGCTGTAGGTACTATTCCAATGCGCAGAGCCTATTGGGAAAATAGGAGCTACACTACAGTACACTCTTTTTCAAATTAAGAAGTGCAGGCACTGAGTAGCTGACAGTGCCTGCCCATTTAAAGCATAGCAATAGCAATATTTTTACTTTTAAACTTGTATATGTTTTCGTTCATCTTTAAAGAGACTCTAGTGCTGAAAATGCAAAGTAAAGTAAATAGCTTCATATTATGAAATGGGGGAGTGAAATTGTGCCCCCTCCTTCCCATATGGGACTGCCGTTCGAAAATTAGGACAGGTGGGGTCTCTGATGAATGCTGTACACGAGTCCTCATCTCCAGAGTGTGCCATTTCTGACACTCTCCAGACAGACGTGGTGCATGGCAACACTGTTCCTCAGACTGCCACCCTCCCCATCCCCCCTCAAGGGGTAAGTCACCCCCAAAACTGCGCACCACTTGTGAAAACTTTGTAAAACACTCCAGAATCCTTCCTGGAGAAGTACTCTAGTCAAAAGGGCGGAGGGAAAGGATGCGATGTCGACCCTAAAAAAGTTACATTGGTAAGAGAGAGCAAGTGTGAAAAGCAGAAAGAAGGAATAAGGAGAGAGACGGACGGAGAAGGGACGAAAGTGGGAGACTGAGTGAGTATCAGAGAAGCAGCTCACTTAGTGTCCCCTCCCCCTTTAGAGGAGGCACACAGTCTGGATTGCGTCCAACTCAAACCGAGCCCACAACAGGACAGGCCTAGTTTATTTTTGGGCACACGCAGGGCATTTACAATTATTGGCTGCATGTTTGATTTACACAGCGCTCAGGTGTAAATTTCATTCCACCAAAATCACACAGATTAAACTACCTGCATCCATAACAAAAGGGGCGATCCCTGACCTCTGCTCAAAAAGAGACCCGTCATGGTTCTGCCACGCCCAACCACCAGGTTGATGGCATATATCCCAGTTCTGTTAATCATCCTTGCTCTGAATCAGCCTTAGGGCAACAGAAGTGATAAACAAAAAGACCCCATAACAGACCAACACTACAAACACTAGTCCCACGACTAACAGACACAGAAATGGATACCTGCGAGAAGCAGAACTGTAATGCAAACCAGGGTAAATTTAAAGAAGCTGACATGTACACACAAATTATAGGCATGAATATCTGCAATCAGACATAAGTAATAAACTGCCTATCGTTACTGACAGCCTCCTTAAGTAGCACTGCAATTAGAAGTGATCTAAACCTTACAACTGATCTTGAGTCTTACAAAGAAAATTTAAAAACAAGCATGTGCAATGCAATAGGTCTTGCATTTACGCTATTTTAAGCTATTGGCATTGTAATTGACAATGCATTTTATTTATGTTTTAAAAACAAAGAGAAAAATAAAAGGCATTGTTATTTGCAATGTGAATAGCTCAAACTCTCGTAAATGTGAGACCTATTGCATTGCAAATGCTTGTCTCTACTACTAAGGGTTCGTGGATTCTCCTGCTATGCTGTGGGTTACCTTCAAGGAGGTAATAAGAAGGGCCTCTATCTCTAAGCAATCAGGAGTACTTGTATCCATTCGCTCAACTCTTACTAAACTTGAGCAGGATATTAAATCTCTGCTATATTTCAGAATGCTAGGGTACAGAGCTATGAAGAGGGCGATTGGCCAGGGAAAACCCTGGTAAATGCACTTAAACAGCGCCTAACACCCACCTTTATTGTGGAGCTTCCAGACACCGACTCCACCCCTATTAGGGGTCAAGTGGCCACACACAAACATCTGACCAAATTCTATTCTTCTCTCTATACTGCCACGCAGCGGGCACCAAATCTGGACTTAAGCGACTATCTGTATTCAGTGGAGCTCCTCTGGTTGAGCACTGCTCACAGAGAATACTTGGACAAACCCTTTACAGTGGATGACATTACGCAGGTGATTAGAGGCCTCCCAATAGGGAAGGCCCCTGGGCTGGACAGGCTGACTACCCTATTCTATAAGACATATGGAGAAATCCTTGCGCCCTGCCTTCTTGATGTCTATCAAGAATCACTTGAAATTGGGGAGCTGCCACGGACCATGAGAGAGGCTGTAATCATTACCCTGCTGAAACCAGATAAGACAGTGACCCTCTGTGACTCTTACAGACCCCTTTCGCTAATCAATGTGGATGCCAAATATTGGCCAAATTGATAGTTAACAGACTGCAGTCGTTAATGCCTCTTATCGCCTGGTCGGATCAATCTGGTTTTATCCCGGGCAGGTCGACGGCCCATAACTTGCGTACCTTTTTTTCTACCATCCATCAAACTGATCCCAAACTCCCGGCCATTGCAGTATTCCTAGACGCCACCAAAGTGTTTGATTCTTTGGAATGGCCCTTCTTGTTCACCTTATTAAACAAAACAATTGGTTCTGTCGGGGTTTTAATTGCTTTTGAGTACTCAAGGAGCATGAAGCTTACTTGTAACACATACCAATGATTTGATAAAAAAAGAGAGAAGCATGACATAACACACACCAAACTTAGAATTCAATAATGTATTCAGTAATAAGTATCAAATATTCATGGCTGTCGCAATTTACAAATTCAATTGCAATAAGAATTGGGGGACTGTGGTGAAAAGGTGACATGTGGTGATTAGTGATGTTGAAAATACAGTATATACAAGACAAATAAACGTGCAATCAAGAAGGGGAAAAGAGCTTCTGTATGTCCTTATGATTTTATCACATATGCTACAGGATCCATTGATAAGTTAAACTGTGATCATGAGCGTTGTGCAGACATATGTGGTAAATCA
The DNA here is from genome assembly GCF_964261635.1 of Lissotriton helveticus. NCBI lineage: Eukaryota > Metazoa > Chordata > Amphibia > Caudata > Salamandridae > Lissotriton > Lissotriton helveticus. Next base: position 54,474,842 of record NC_136061.1, on the reverse strand, counting down.
ACGATTCGACCCCGTTAGTTTCGTAAAATGTAAAATGCGTCAAGGTGGGTCTTCTTCAGGACAGGAGGGGGGATTGGCAGCCAATGGGTTTCATTAAAGAGCTTGGTCAGGTGTGTGTTATGCAACAGAATTATCATTTAACTGTTTGGATTCAACAATTTTTTTTGTGTTTTTTTTTAAATCTTTTTATTGAGAGAAGAAAATTGACAACCAGCTCCATAACATTGCACATCAGTGATCAGCGGCAAATCATTGACAATTATTGATAAAAGCAAGCACAATCATGGCAAGATAATCATCCAACCCATCATGACCCACCCACCGGACTTCAACCCAACCTCTATACCACCCCCATGGACCCCTCCAGTTCAGACATGCAAGGACAGACCCCCCCTCCCCCCTTCACACTACTCCCTACCCTGAGCGTACCACCCCCCCCCCATAGGACAACCACTACTGCGGGGAATCTGGGCGGAAGTGGCGTCACACACCTTCAGTGGAGGTACTGCGCAGCCATCAGCCACCGGCTCCAGCCTGCGCCCTTCTCACATCGGCTCTCTAATTCGGGTGAGAATCCAACCACTCCCCTCTATAGCGCCTCCACGCTGCCCATATCCTGTCCCATTTCTTAGGGCAACCTCGGCTTTTGTAAATGACCTTCTCCGCCCGTTGGCACCAATCCAAGTCTCGCTCCCACTCTTCCACCATTGGCGTTAGATCACTGCCCCACAACCATGCTACGTTCCTTTTAGCTACCATGCTCGCCAGGGCTAACCATACCGTGTCCCACTTAGGCCAGGCGATATCACTGGTTACACCTAACACATGCCACCTAGCCTCGAGCGGCACCTCCACTCCCACCCCTTCAGCCATGATGTCCGTCACCCTAGTCCAAAATGCCCTGATCTTCGCACAGTCTCATAGAATATGGAAGAAGGTTCCCTCCTCCCCGCACCCCCTGAGGCAGAAGCGGGAAGTCGCATAACCTATTCGGTACTGTGTTGTAGGTGGAGTGTATGATCTGTGCAGGATGCGAAGTTGGACCAGCCGGAACCTTGCACGAATCGCCACCTCTCTTGGGCACTGCAGGGCCTCCCCCCAGTCGTCATCCTCCATCCTCAGGTCTGTTTTGGATTCAAGAATTAAGCTACCAAAGTGCAGATTCTCTAGTATGTCTGCAAGTATGAAGGGCTTCTTATACAAGGAGTGGCTAATGATTAAAACCTCTCAATTCTCCACCAGCCGGTTGGAGCCTAAGACAAAGTGACAAGGACTATTCAGTAACTAGCAGTGTTGCTATTATCTGTTTTTAAATAAAGGGAAAGAAGAGGGGGAGTCTGCCCGAATTGTAACATACCTCAATGGTATCCTTTACACGACTTCCACCCGTTGGTTGGAGTCTTTTTAATGGCCATTCAAGTGATTTACTGAAAAATAACAATAAAAAGGTGCGTAAATCACTGAACTAAAGGACACTTTTAAAACGCAAAGACACGCTTCTCAAAGTGTTTCCAAACATTGTCTTACCGTGATCTGGCCCAAAATGTCCGTCCGGGACTTGCTTAGTTCAAAGAATGAGTCCGGAGAGGGAGGCAGGTAGTTAATAGCATCCACATCCTTCTTGTTCACCATCTTGTCCAGATTAAGATTTACCCCCAATTTCATTAAATTGATCAAATTATTATATACCAAACCTACTGCCCGGCTCCAGGCCAACGGTTTAATATCAGACTCTTTTCCCATTACTTGTGGAACTAGGCAGGGGTGCCCTCTGTCACCACTCCTGTTTGCAGTGCCAATGGAGCCGTTGGATGCTAGGATTCACCAGCATCACTCTGCTTGGGTCTGTTTTTTACGGATAGAAATCCTACCATCTCAATGTATGCTGACGATATCACGCTATACTTTAGGATACCGGACGACAACCAAAACCCTGTGCTGTGGGAAGTACTCCACTTTGGTGGTATGTCTGGAATAAAATTAAATTAGACGAAATCTTCCACCTTGCCCCTTACTAATGCCCCACTAAACACCCCACTGGAATTCCCGCTGACATGGGCGGATGACGCTGTGAAATATTTAGGTGTCTGGCTCAGCAGAGACCTACAACAAATTTGCCGCCTGAATTTTGATAGACTACTAGACTGGTTTGAAGATAAGGTTAAGTTCTTGACCGCGCTGCCTCTGACGCTGGCGGGTAGAATTGCCATATTAAAAATGATTGTCCGTCCTTCCCAAGATGTTATATCTGTTCATGAATATACCTATACTCAAGCATCAAGCCTTTTTTAAATCTCTACGATCCATCGCAATTGCTACGGTCTGGGCTAGAGGCTAGCCCAGAGTAAGCTGGGACTTGCTGACTCGCCCACTATCGAAAGGGGTTCGGTAGGCACCTGACTTTGAGCTCTATGCGCTGAGTGTGCAAGCACAATTTTTATATTATTGGGTGCCCCCTGTCTCGTTTCAGTGGCCACTGAAAAGGACACAGTGGAACCCATTCCACTGCACGTGGCTGTGTATCAACACTGCAGCAGAAATCCTAATTAAATCAACACAGCACAGTTGAAAACATGAGCTGGGCTTAGGATGGGCTGGGGAAGTGAGCAGATGCATCTTACTCTATGCACCCTCTACACCGCTTTTGTCACATCCACACTTTCCCTTTCTGCATGACATGGGCACCATAGATCGGGCCCGTAAAATGGGTATTTCAACTCTTGGGGATCTCTACCCACAGGGCACGGTCCTAGAACCGCCCGCTGGGAGGCAGACGCCGATTCTGGAATTGTTCCTATACTATCAATTCAGGGTGACCTGTAAAACACTGCACCTTTCTTTTCCGGCTTCCCCCGCCACCATGTAACCGCTAGAACCCTTATTGGCCACACCGTCCTCTAGAAAATTGGTTACCAGGCTCTATACTCACACGCAAGCACACACCCCATGGGCTGATCCTCAAGCGTTGGAGCAATGGAGATCAGAGCTGTTGGACCAGCCACAGATGAACAGTGGGCATGCTGCTGCTCACAACTGCAACACCTGTCCCCAAACTATAGGTTGAGGCTTATACATTTTAAATTCCTACATTCATATTACCGCACCCCCTTACTGTATTTAAATTGTAGCTGCAGGCGGATTCAAAGTGCTGGAAGTGCAAACACGAAGAGGCCGCCCTCCTACACATTGCATGGGAATGCCCAGCTGTTTCTAGATTCTGGGGGGAGGTGTGTGATACCGTATAAACCATCACTGGACAAACCCTGGTGTGTTCCCTACTTAGTTATGGTGCTGGGCTACATCGAGGAGTCCCCGCCAGAGTTGTGCTGCCTGACTGCTATGCTGCTGCTACTAGCAAGGCACAGATGAGCTATGCACTGGAGCCCCTAAGCACCCTCGAATTCTGGAGTGGATCCGGGATATAGCCTATTATCAGGAACAGCTGGCGACTTACTGGGACCTTATGCCCATAGCATCTCGCTCGAGGGATATCTGGGAGCCCTTCACGACTTGGCTCAGGGAAAGAGATGCACCCCTCACTGGTGATGCCAGGCCACTGCCGACTCTTAGCTCTCAGGAAGCAGCCCAATAGAGCCTTGCCTTTATCTATTATATGTAGGATACCCTCCCATTGGTCATGTAGGGTCCCTATTGAGGGCTCCTTGATTTGGTGACTCATTGCTGATTCCCTCCTCCATTCAGACGCCATAATCCCTCCATGGACTGAACTGCCTGTGTTTTTTTTTTCTTGTTTTTTTCTGCTGCATTGTGAACTCTCTCGGTGTCCCAGTAGTCGCATAATATTATTACACTGTATATCTATGTGTTATGACTATGGCATCATTTGTTATTAAGGAAACATTTCACTGTGCTTGCAGTGTTGCTTTATACTATGCAGTGCATGTCTATAGATGCTTTACTTATTTCTGTCTGATAAAATCTCCCAAAAAAATAAAAACAAAATAAAAAGCGTGTCCTTGTTCTCTCAAGTGCACCGGTTCTCCAACCACCCCTCTCACATCTTACTAAACTCTCAATTACTATGAAGGAGTTCTCCTCGCTGGTGCAGCCTTCGCGCACCCCGCCAGACACCCCACAACTTGGTTGCAGCCAACGCACACCCTGACACACCCCATCCACAGGTTTACGGGCTTGATTTGTGCTCCCCCCAGAGACCTTGACATTTCCAAGACTCCACCCCTGATGTGCAAGTTGATATTTCACTTACATCTTTCCTTTCATCCTCTATGAACTCTCCTGGTTCCCGCAGCTCCTTCCTAACTCGCCGTCTTGTTCCTCTCCCCCCTCACAACCCTCCAGACTACATACCAGGTATCAACTCTTCCTACCCTTGTTTCCCCTCTCCTACTTTCTTTTCTTGTCCTTCCCTGACCCCTTCTCTTGTTTTCCTTTTTTCACACAGCTATTGTTAAATCAATATGTGTAATTCTGTCCTGATGATGACCTGTAACAACACAGGCCGAAACGCTGTTGACAAACCTCAGCGCATTCTCAGCTTCCTTGGCTCCTAACAAATTATCTTAACGTACATGTAATGTACCAATTTTAATTGTGCCGTTTCGCTGTTTCTTTCACTGCATCACGTCTCAGGTGCCATTCACATTGCCACGACACTTTGTGTGCACTTATATTTTGGATTACACTTTCATACAAAGAAATTTAATATTGCCTCTAAAATTAATGTATTTTTCCCAAAATTGAATAAAGACCGCTATATCCAGCCCTGGTGTATTTCTTTTTCTCGTCTCCTCCTTGTAATTTATTTTACACCATGTTAATTGCCTTCCTAACATTACCTGTTGAGACAGTGTTGTCTGTTACCCTATTTACCGGGGTCTCAACTGGGTTTACGGGACTTCTCCTATTGTTATTCCTGTTGCATTTGGTACATAACGCACCCGTTCATGCATAATTTGTAGTTTTCCGCAAACTTTCCTACAAGAAGCAGCTCGAGTGGTGGCAGACCCATAACCAAGACTGTCAAGGCCAGATTGACCACTTAATCACGCAGCGCAGTTCAGCAGTTGCAAATGCTGCGCTGCGTGAAAAGGAGGGAATAGGAGAGCAGCATATTTACAGAAATATGTCTTTTTCCTCCTCTTTTCCATGCGCCGGCATTGAAATCAGCTGCTGTGCGCCACCGAGAAACCTTTGCGCCATAGTGAAAGGGTGTTTCCGTGAGTCTAGTATAGGTTTTGTGCTTGAAAGATGCCTTGCAGTACAAAATACTATGCTTTGACTAACTTTAATCCTTTCCTTATTATTATTATTATTATGATTATTATTATTATTCCCCTCTTTGTGTGTGTGCTGTACAGTGCAGCACACGTACTAAAGCGGAATAGGAAGGAGAGATGAAAGCATTTCTTCTTCATAGCGCCTACTTTAAAAGGATGACGTTTTCTGCTGCTAAACCATGTCTACTTTATTTAGTTAATGGTGTTTTGTGTCAGAAACCTTGGGTGGTTGCACGGGAACGCCCATGCTCCACCCATGGTACACCCCCTTATCGCTAAGTAATGCAAAGCAGCGCTATGTGTTACTTTACATTACGTTCACGTCATTTCTAGCGCAAAACAAATTGTGCCTCAAAGTAAATCGGAAAAAAGATTTTGGGACGATTTGCATCACTTTTGTGGCGCAAACCCAGCATTAAATCTTACTAAATCTCCCCCTCAGTATCTAATTGCTGTATTCAGATATTAAACTGATACAAAATCTTTTTCTAGGGACGTATCAATGTATATCAAAATGAAATATAACCGAATAATACTGTCACAGAGTGTGTTACATAATGCTGCATAATGTGCCTTTTCTTGCAGACTAACTTAGTCATTCCGCTGGCATATAATGTAGTCCTCCAAAGTCGCATGATCCATTTGCCCTCGTCTATAGGTCATGTCACGCGCCTGATGCATGTCAGCGCCCAGGCCACCATATTAAGGAAATCCATACATTACAACGGAAAATAAACACGCCACCCGCCGCTTTCTCCAAAGAGAGTCATATGTCATAAAAAGTGCAAACAGAGAGCAAGGGTCAGGACTTCGACCCTTGAACCCGAGTTCTTGACCCCTCTTTGAGATACAAGGGAGGACGGGGGCGAGCAGGCAGGTCCCGCAGGCATCCGAGCAGGCTGGCCCTGCAGGCATTAGAGCAGGCAGGCCCTGCAGGCATCAGAGCAGGCTGGTCCTGCAGGCATCAGAGCAGGCTGGTCCTGCAGGCATTAGAGCAGGCAGGCCCTGCAGGCATCAGAGCAGGCTGGTCCTGCAGGCATCAGAGCAGGCTGGTCCCGCAGGCATCAGAGCAGGCTGGCCCTGCAGGCATCAGAGCAGGCAGGCCCTGCAGGCATCAGAGCAGGCAGGCCCTGCAGGCATCAGAGCAGGCAGGCCCTGCAGGCATCAGAGCAGGCTGGTCCCGCAGGCAGCAGTTGCACCTGGCCCTTTAACTCCGTGCAGCGTCAGGTGCGTCTGTGCAGAGCTGATTAAAGTGCTGCTTTGCTCTGGTGCAGAGGCTGAGCCTAGGCCTGAAGGGGGTTTGTGCATCACCCAAAGGCCTCTGCGAGTGATGACGTCACCGAGGCCCTTCCCGGGCCTTTGTTCTTCTGCACCTCGCAGCCCTGGGTTTGACTAAATGCACGAGCCCTCGTTGTCCAGATGTCGTCGCCCAACAATGCCTCAGACGTCTGTACACGTCTGGGAGCTTAGTGCATAAGCCCTGTGCACACCTGCTGCTTTTTGTTGCAAATATTTGAAAACAACAGAGGCTGGAGTCTGCGCAGCGCGGAGCCGACTGTACCCATCAGTCACCCACCGAAGTCCGCCGGTGCCTCCTTGTCTCTGGCGCAGGGTCTGGGCACCTGTCGGGTGAATATGACAGATTTGATGACTTTCAGGAGAAGCATTAAAACTTGGTTGTTTAATCAATAGATTCTTGCCGGTTTCTTCAGGAGTATTCATCTAGCGCCAGGACACCTCCGGGTAATAGCGCGCTGTATAAATGCCAAAAAGAACTAAAATAAAATAAATAAATAAAAAATCGACCCTCGCACCCATAAGAAAGCGTCCCAAAATTGCGTATTGCTCCACTTCAGTGTTTTAAGCAGTATGAAAAGAAGGAGGGGGCTCTCTAAGAGGCATGGGCAAAAAAGCAAAACTGAATATTTTCCAAGAAGAATTGTCCATTTAATTAAAGATGTGGTTTATAACGTGAACTCAATTCCTGTTCCTGACAGTTTTTGTGCAGCTGCTGTTAGTTTTCTGTAATTGCATCCAGACAGAGTTCCCAAATTCAACATCACAAGATGAGCAGAAAACCATGAGAAATGCACCAATTAGTGAAGCCATGACCAGCAATCGACGCTACTTTAACCTATCTGAGGCAGTATCCAAGTCCCAGCAGAAAAAAAAATCCCCAAAACCTTCAGAAAATCCATCCGCCTGAAGATAGGACACTGCACGTATGACTCCTGTTACCATTATTGTAACCGGCAATCCACTGACCTTTTGTGGATTGCTCCCTTCGTTGCGCAGCTCCGCCTGTAGCTACTGCCCAGAGCTCCCAGCTGCTGATCCACTGAACCTCAGGTCTGTGGCTCAAAGCCATCCTCCACATGCACCACATCCCTGGTGGTCTAGTGGTAGAGCGTCACTGCTCTGCTGCTGGACTGCCCTCTGTCTCTCTTTTTTTCCAATTTTTCCAGCTTTTTTCTACCGTTTCTTTCTGTCCCTTTCACCCTTCTTGCACTTCTTTGCACTTTTTCCTCGTCTTCTTCTTTATGCCCTTTGCCAAGCTTGCCCCTGCTCCAGCGATTCCCGCGGGCCCTCCTCCCTCCAGTGCCACTTTTCTGCTCCCCACTACCTCGACTCTGTCTCTCCCAACATCGTCTTCCTCATGGAATCCTGGACTAACACTAGCTCTGGCCTGGAACTCGCATCCACCACTGCCATCCCCAATGGATACAAGATCACCCGCAAAGACCGCACCAACGATCAGGAAAAGGCATCGCCACAATCCACATCAACACCCTCCGCCTGATCACGCTCTCGAACGACCTAATGACTACAATGGAACACCTCCACTTCCTGATTTAGACCAACCGCAACACCGTCCTCCATGACACCCTCATCTACAGACCACCTGGCCTCGCACGCCCTTCACCGAAGCCATCATCAACATCCTCGCCCCCCACGCTCTTGCATCCAGCAAGGAGAAGCGTGACTCAGTGGTTAGAGGCGGCAGACCCGGAAGCTGAGATCGACCGTGGACCAGGGTTCGATTCCCCGCCTCGGCGGGTCTCGGGCTCAAAAAATTCCACGGACTCGACAATTCTCGCTCTGGTGCCTACTCAACTCACGGGGTCACACTCTGCGACTCTGGGCAATAGCTTGCTTAATTGCCACTACGGCCCCTCGCGGCAGGATGCCTGGCTTTCACCTTGTGGACACCCTGCCGGGGTTTCTCACAGGGGAATACCAGGACGGGTTCCCTAAGCAAGCGCCGGGACGCTTACGGGCAGCTGTGCGCTTTACAAGTCCAGCACATTTACATTTACATTTACATCCACCGATTTCATCCTACTCGGCGACTTCAACTTTCACCTGGACAGCCCCAACAACCAGAACACCGCATCACTTCTGGATAACCTCGCCAACGTAGGACTCAAGCAGCTAGTCACCGCTCCAACCCACGCTACAGGACACACGCTGATCCCATCTTCTCTGCCGGCAGCAAACATCACCTATAGCCACACTACCGAACTCCCCTGGACCGACCACCATTGTGTGTACTTCGCCTTCACCAAACACACCATACATCATTGCCCTCAATGCCCCCGAACCGTGGCTGGAACAAGGTCAGCAAAGAACAGCTCTCCCCCCTCCCTCAGCACTACAACACTGCTGACAGCCGCTAACGTCAATACTGCAGCACACAACCTCCGATGGATCTCCAGCTGCTCTGACACTCTAGCACCCCTCAAGAAGGCACTCAGCAAGCAACGCTCCAAGGAATCCAGCTGGTTCACTCCTGCCCTACACAAGTCTGGACTCACCTGCAGATGACTAGAGAGAAATGGAGGAACCAAAAAACCCTGGGAACCGTAATCACCGCACACCCCCTCCTCCTTAAAACCACAAAGAAAACGGCCCTCCAGGACAGAATAAACACCAGCGCGCACAACAGTAAAGCACTCTTTGCCATCATTAAGGAGTTTGCCTGACCCAACAACAAGACTACGGACAGTCCACCCTCCCAAGACCTCTACAACAAACTTGGCGCCTTCTTCCACCACAAGATCAGGAAGTTCTACGACAGCTTTGACACCCAAGACCCTCCCACCAACCCCAACACCACCACGCCCAACCACTCCACACCCCAAAGATCCTACTCAATTGGATCCCGCTCACCACAGACTACACTCTCAAGACCATGAAGAGCATTCATTCCGGAGCCCCCGCAGACCCATGCAGACACCACATCTTTCATAGTGCAGTGACCACCCGAGCCATGTCGCACCATCAACGGCTGCATCGACACCGCCACCTTCCCCGACAACAGTAAACACACCGAGATCAACCCTCTGACAGAGACACCTTCAGCCGACCCGAACAAACCTCAAGACAGTCAGGCCCATCTCCCTGCTCCCCTTCCCAGCCAAGCTCATCGAAAAGGCTATCAATGCCCAACTCTCTGAGTTCATCAAAGCAAACTACGTCCTGGACATCTCCCAATCCAGCTCCAGAAGCAACCACAGCACTGAGACTGCACTTCTTGTTACCACAGATGACATCCACTCCCTCGTCGACCAGGTTAAAACCGCAAACCTCATCCTGCTGGACTTCTTAGATGACCGTCTCCCACCACACCCTAATCATGAGACTCCACTGCCGGCATCCATGACAAGGCCCTGGCCTGGATCCACTTCTTCCTTACCTGTTGAACACAGCAAGTCAGACTACCTTCGTTCCTCTCTGACCAACAGAGATCAGCTACAGAGTCCCCCAGGGCTCCTCCCTGAGCCCGACCCTTTTCAACATCTACATGGCCCCTCTCGCGGCCATCGTCAGGAACTACGGACTCAACATTGTCTCCTTCACCAACAGCACCCAACTAATCCTCTCCCTCACCAACTAACCCACAACTGCCAGATACACCTTCCACAGCGGGATAAAGGCCGTAGCCACACGGATGAAAACCAGTTGCCTCAAACTTAACTCGGACAAGACCGAAGTTCTCATCCTGGGATCCACCCCTTTAGTTTGGGATCACTCCTGGTGGGCCTCCGCACTGGGAACCTCTCCCAGCCCCAAGGACCACGCTTGAAACCTCAGCATCATACTGGACACCTCACTCACAATGAACTGCTAAGTCAACACCGTCTCCTCATCATGCTGCCACATGCTTCGCAACACATTCAGATGGATGCCCACCAAATCCAGGAAAACTGCCAGCCACGCACTCATCAGCAGCAGAATCAACGACAGCAATGCACTCCACGCCGGCGTCACCCAGAAACTCCTCAGGAAACTACAGAACGTCCAAAATGCCGCAGCCAGACTGGTCCTCGACATCCCCCACTGCAGCCATATTACCGAACAAATCCGAGAACTCCATTGGCTACCAGTCCTCAAAAGAATCACCTTCAAGCTCCTCACGCAGGCCTACGAAGCCCTCCATTAAGCAGGACGAGCATGCCTGAACCACCGCCTCTCGTTTCACGTTCCCACCTGACACCGCCGCTCTGCCTAGCTGGCCCTCGCCACTGTCCCTTGGACCCACAGGACTAGAACCGGAGGAAGACCCTTCTCCCACCTTGCCGCCAAGACCTGAAACACTCTGCCTCTCCGCCTCAGACAATCCCCATCGCTGACCCAATTCAGGAAGAATCTCAAGACTTGGCTCTTCGACTGAACCCCAGCGACCAGATGGATCCGCAGCACCCCCCTCACCTCCCCCTGAGCTGTAGTAGCCACAATTTAAAAACCCTGAATGATTGATTATGATGGACTGAACTTAGCCTGTGACCTTTTGATGATGGACATATTCATGCAGTAAGCACATTAAGCTACGGGGCTGTCGGTCTAGATGTAAAGATCTCTTAAGCACATATTGACAATTAAGTTTTGTTTTTATAACTTCACTGAGATTTAAAAGAATGCAAATGTTGCCAACACTCCTTGTGCACGGATTACTTCACACTTGTCAACCTAACCTGAATACCAGTGCGGCCACTTCTGCTCAGGTCCCCTGCTCAATCTGCATGTATGTTAATTAGTTGGTCATGCTTGGGGGGATGCCTCCGGCCCGTTGAGAAAAGGGGTGTAACAGTGGCCTATTTGCTTCCAGCTACAGGCCTGTAGAAAGCCCGCTCAGGGCCCCACTGGGCTACTAGCAACATCTGAACAGCACAGACAAATCCCAAACCAGCCTCCAGCTGCCCGAAAGAGTGTCCCACAGCTGCAGCTCAGATACCGGCCCTTTGCCCACCTTTCTCAATGACTCACGCTGCAAGAGCAGCCAGGAAGTGATGTCTTTATTGTCTATTCATGCACAGTGCTGAGGCACTTCCGGTGTTCAGGGCATGATTTGTGAGTGACCTCCACTAATTGGTCATTCTTTAAGATTTTCACAGATAAGGAGGTTGTTCCCTTTGATTATAATAAAATATCCCAATTTCCCTTTTATTACAGATATATATAATCAGAAAAAAATGTAGGTATTTTTATTTAAAAAATAAAACAAATGCAGCCTATAGACAGGTAATTTGTATCTTTTTGGGATGATGGGAAGCTCAGCAGCTGATCACAGGCCCAAGCAGGGATGGCTTTAGCAGGGTGCGACTGGTTCTACCACATTGGGCGCCAGGTTCTCAGGGCGCAGAGAATATGGGTTTAAAAGCACCCTCTGCAGGGCTCCTTTGTATCTGGTAATTTTAAGACAACAATCATAGTGTCAAGATAACTCTGGTGATCGATGTACCTGCTGGACAGCGATTGAGTTTTGTCTAGTGGCATCAAAATAAAGTAGCGCATAGGGTTAATATGCCTGCTACAAAGCACGTGTACCATGTAGATTGCAGAATTATTGTATGCAAATAGCTCAGTGGGTTACTACTTTTGTCAGAGAGATCCTTTAGCTACTTGCAGTTCATAAGTTACAATTATGTAAGGAATGAACTGCCATCGAAGAGCAGCATGCAAGCTGCATAGTATAGATTCGGACGTTGCCAAAAAGGGTTAGTTCGGGTAGAAATAAAATATTTTTAGTAAAGACAACCCCAACCACTATGTTATTTTTTAGATCCTTAGATTATGCTTCTCCAAGCCAAGCACTCTCAAAATAAACTGCCTACCAGTGTGGATAACACATGGCTACTACACCTTGCAGTCCTCTTTCTCGAATGTAACATTTTCTATACAATGATTTACATATGTATGTTTTATTGCCTTTGTATAATATGTGTGTGATCTAAAGTGCCCTGATGCCCTACCCTGTTTGAGAAGCGCTATAAAACAAGAGATATACCTGTGAGAGAGGTGCCATGGAGGGACGAGGGGCGCTGTTGGAGGGTGGTAGTGAAGGAATCCATAGAGAAGGCAGTTATTGGGGAGGGGGTGCCAACAAAGATTGTCGTACCAGGTGCCAGCAGTGCTGAAGCCAGCCTTGGCCCAGGCGTCAGCACCCCTGGCACCACCTGCCTTCCTAATCGGTACTCTTCTACACTTTTAAGATGCTCATCGAAGGGTCATTTATTGAAAATATTAGTCATGTCTGAAAATTCATCAAGATTGCAACTTAAACATTATAAAGCAAATGGAAACCTAGGGGCATATTACCAACAACTAGCGATAATTTTTGTCTCTAACTTGTTTAGAGACAAAAATTATCGCCGCACATCGGCGATTTTTATCGCAGATAAACCTTGCTATTAGCAAGGTTTATCGCAAATGCAATAAAAAACGGCCGCAATGCATGAATATCGCTGAAAAGTCAGCGATGTTCATGCATTATCGAGCAAATGCTCTTAGCCATGTTATCCACCTCCCATTGGATAACATGGTGAAGAACTGCTCAGGGCAGGTGTTAGCTTTTGGAGATATTCGCGCTTAGCGCGAATATCTCCAAAAGTTGGTAATAGGAGATAGCGATGTTAGCGACTGTTTCCAGTCGCTAACATCTTGGCACGCCCACTTTGCATGTCATTAGTGATAAATATCACTGACATGCAAAGCGGGGCCCAAGATGGTCGCTATCTCCTATTAGCTGTCACTAACTGGTGTTAGCGACAGCTTGGTAATAGGGAGATATTTTTATCTCCGCTTTCTTGGCTTTTAAAGCCAAAAAAGCGGAGATAAACCCCTTGATAATATACCCCCTAGTTACTCACCCCACGGTAAGCTGATACGCGGCAGCCTTAACAATATAAAAACCTCAAAACCTGAACTCAAATCAGAATTACTGCTCGTCTCTGGCCACAAAAACTACAAAACCTGGCAAAAGAGCTCCTCAGAGGGATGGATCTAAGATCTCTGCTCTTCTTCATCCCGGAGGAGACCTATTGGAGCCTCTCAGGGCCTCAGTCATGAATAATCCAAGTTTTTATCTCCAAGATGGTTTAATTCAGGTCTCAGACAGAAATAAATGGCGGGGCATATTATCAAGAAAGGCGTTAAGAATTATCGCCGGTTTAGTGGCAGAAAACTGCCGCTAAAACGGCGATAATGGGCTTGATAATTTGCCCTGGAGAATTCCAATAGAAGTCCATGTCTGGTGTGTACCTGGGCGTCTATTGGAATTCTCCAGGGCATATTATCAAGCCCATTATCGCCGTTTCAGCGGCAGTTTTCTGCCACTAAACCGGCGATAATTTTAACGTCGTTCTTGATAATATGCCCCGATGTTACTCGACTCAGACTGACCGCACTAAAAGAGTCAGTTCAGTTCAAGCATAAAAAAATAATTACCGTCAACATTGCCTACCAATTTAGCTCACAGTGTGACATCTATCCGGTTAACATGACAATTCTGACAGTTTTCACCTCCGAGTTTGTTAACCTTTTTAACCACTGTGGTGAGGATCGTCTAGAATGGAAAGCTGCAATCATGAAACCATTGTCACAGAAGCCACCTCACGCTTTGGATGACCCTAAAAACGAAGGGGCTTATTTACAAGCCCAGTGCGCCGCTGGATTATCGCTTTTTTTGACAGTCCACTGACACACAGTGCAGACCCATATCTACAAGGCCATGGAAAGTCACCCTATGTGGCTTTTCATGACCTTATAGGCATGGTGTAAGGCAATGCAGCGCTAGTCGCTGCGTTGCCTCACACTGCCTCTGGGAAGCGTGCCATGGGTGTTCCCACTCAACGCCCATGTTTTTTTTACAAATTCCCAGATTTACAACATACTATCAACCTGGAAATGCGTTAAAGCCCTGTGCCTCACCAGGGGTGGCGTGACAGTTGTCTGGACTTGTTTTTGCGAAGGAAGGTGTCCTTTTTGCAGAAAAACAACCTGATTTCAACGCTGCACCCGTGAGCCATGGTGCATGGGTCCTACATTGGCTCCAGGCAGCCAGCTGTGCACCTGCACAGTGTAAGAAGACAGGAATGCACTCCTGCCCTTTCCCTTTGACGCAGTAGCAACATGATGCGCAGCGCTGCCCTGCGTTAAATTCTTGTAAATGAGGCCCTCAGAGCCTGATATAGAGTTTGACGGACAACTTACTCCATCACAAACGTACCTGATATCCCATCCTCCTTAATACAAGTGCCATGGGATATCATGCTTTTGGAATACGGAGGAAAGCCATTAAGGGTCATATTTAGTGTTTGACGGACAAGTTACTCCATCACAAACGTGGCTGATGTCCCATCCTCCTAAATACAAGTGCCATAGAATTTAATGCACTTGGAATACAGAGGAAAGCCCCTAACGGTCAGTTTTAGAGTTTGACGGATGGGATACTTCATCACAAACTTAACGGATATTTTCTCTACTATAGGACAAGTTCATTTTAATGCCTGATTCACGAAGGCAAACTTACACTTTTGTATACATTTATGGCTCTTTGCTATTCCGAATGGTATTTTACTCGTAGTATCTTTAGGATTGCAGAGTCTTCACACATAAAAAGATAGGGCAGTCCAATTTTTTGTTGTTCAGAGACTCTGCAGTCATAAAGATACTACTAGTAAAATAATTTTGTGGAAACCGAATAATGGTAAACTTAAACAAAAGTGTATGTTTACTTTGTGACTCTGGCCCTCGACCTGTGGCGCTTGTAAAATGGCAGCCATGATGTCCATTACGATTGTCACAGAGTATCCCAACCACCAAACTCAAAATGGGGCCCTAAATAAAATGCTACTGGCCTAATCTGTGACTCCCAGGTGCAGACTAAGATGTGCAATTAGCAAACCAATTGGTGTGCAAATGCGAATGCAATTTACGATGCAAACTATATAATATGTTGCATCACAAATTGTACATTAACAGGAATAAACAGGTCACAAAATGACCTGCTAATGAATAATAATTAGTAGGTCAAAGAATGCGACCCCCATTGATTGTCTGTAAATGGACCTGCAAGGGACAGCGAACCTCCACTCCATGTGCATTTCCAAATGGGAAACATTTTTTTCTTTATATAACCCATGTCTATTAAAGATACGAGTGCTGTTTTAAGGTAATACAAATCCTGTTGTGAAAGACATTAGGAAGAGCAGTCAGAGTTTTGTGACCACTGATGGCTTCTTCTGGAGTCAGCATCAAGATCCCTACAGGTATATGACAAGGGAAGATGATAGAGCAGATTCTATCCAGTCTGCTACAACCTTAAAAAAGACTACCGTGTAATAAGTGGTGCCCTTTTGGGTACTAGTGTTTCCATGGACAGAACCGCCTTCAGGGTATAAAAACAGCTGTCTACACATGGACCAAGCTATGGTGGCTGTACTTGTCTGCATTACTTGCCGCCCTGAGTACCAAATGTAAACTGATAAACTTGAGGGTGCCACAGGAACAACCAAGATGCTGCCTGAGGCAGATGGCTCTGGGCAAAGCATTTGCATGAAGTATCCAGGAGACACAGGAGGTAAAGTGTAGAGTGTGTGTAGCTGCAGATGGCATTGGGCAGATGAAGGGCGAGGAGCAGCCAGGAAGCATTGAGAGGCAAAGTGTATATATGAATGCATATAGAGAAATAGCAGAGCACAGAGAGAGAGAGAGGCGAACCAGGTTCTGGAAGCATTTGAAGGTCGTACAAGAACCAGAAGAGCAGAGAAGAGCAAAACAAAAGCAGGGCTTTATTTGAGCCGGAGATTTCCGGTGCTCCTCATCGGCACTTAATTGTTAACACCGGCACCTAGGACTGTCTGCCACTTGATGGTGCTGTTTGCCTAATTTTGTGATGGAGAAAACAACAGTTGTTTATTAATCCTAAATACATTAAACATGACTAATGCCTGCCACCCTAAGCAAAGGCCAACAGCTTGGGTGGCAGGTATTAATCAATTTTAATGTATAAAATGTTTGAATTGTCATTGGTCGCGCTGACATTAGCATTGGGCGGCGCAATCTATTTGACAGGGCACTGGCATTTACTTTTTTTTTACAAATTAAGTACTGGACAGAAGACAACCGGGGGCAGTAAGAGAAGGGGTAGGTCAAAGGTTAAGAGTTGGGGGGGCAGATGGTGATACGAGTTGGAGATAGGAGGACAAGAGACGCTGGGAGAGGGGGCGGGAGACAGGTCGGCACTTGATTCAGGCTGCTGAACCTGCAGCTCTCTGTTCCTGAGTTAGGCAGAGGTTAGAAGAAGACAAGCAAAGAGACCGCTGGATCTCGAGAGGCGTTCTCTCTAGGCAAGGGCTTAGAGGGTTTGAAGCCGGAGAAGGCTGTGGCTGCTGTCTAAGAAGCTTGCTGTGCAGCTGGGGTCCTGTGAACCACCTCGCACCTATTTCAATTCTACCACGAAAGTGATGTAATGTGTATTTATTTCTCGACTACTCACTCATACTGCAAACACGGGCTCCCGTACTGCCTTCCATGCCTAATTTTGGCAAGTTTAAAGTTCACAGTCAGCTCGATGACCCTGTGTGGGAGCTTTGGTATAGTGCCAATATCGGCCCACTCACCAGCCCGCTCACAGCAACATGCATGTCGCAGAAATAAGCAGACAAGACAACTTTTTGTTGGAGAAAAGTAGCTGCAGGTTTATTAGCATATGCACATGCCAACAAGGTGGGTTATCTTACAGACGATCCAAAGGCAAGCCGCCCCTCGCGACCTACCACCTGATGGGCCAATTTGCAACGTGGCCTTATCCAATCGTTGCTTAGCGGTTGTGGTGAGGAGATAGCCCTTCCCATATCCGGTGAACCATTGGTCCACCCTCTTGCTCACGCCCCCCCCTACGAGGGGTGGAGCGTTCAAACGACCCCCGGTTGTACAGGTTTCCAACCGCCCGTAGGATAGCGGGGCGCCGTCGCACCCCCAGGGTCCACCGCACCGACTTCCTGGGGATATTAGGCCTCAGCATCCTATTGTGCTCCTGAAAAGGGTACTCCCGGGTACCTTTCCGCCTCTGGATCGCCCTGTAACTCCGCCTGCAACACAAATGAGAAAAGATTAGAAGACATTTCCCCCCCACCCTGAAAGCACCGGGTATGCGGAAGGGAGGGAAACGGCATCAGGGTAAGGGGACAGCGGACAAAGAGGTCGCTCGGTGGGCGGGGGAGGAATATATACTCTCCCCCGCCCACCCCAGTACGGAAGTGACGCTCGGGACCCTCCGGGGTCTCAAAGCGCTGGGCTGCCCTGTGTGCCATCTTGTGGCACTACGGTGGCCGCCCTCTTACTTGTGTCCCCTGTGGGGACGTGTCGGTCGGCCTGCATAGTGCCAATATCGGCCCACTCACCAGCCCGCTCACAGCAACATGCATGTCGCAGAAATAAGCAAACAAGACAACTTTTTGTTGGAGAAAAGTAGCTGCAGGTTTATTAGCATATACACAATGCCAACAAGGTGGGTTATCTTACAGACGATCCAAAGGCAAGCCGCCCCTCGCGACCTACCACCTGATGGGCCAATTTGCAACGTGGCCTTATCCAATCGTTGCTTAGCGGTTGTGGTGAGGAGATAGCCCTTCCCATATCCGGTGAACCATTGGTCCACCCTCTTGCTCACGCCCCCCCTACGAGGGGTGGAGCGTTCAAACGACCCCCGGTTGTACAGGTTTCCAACCGCCCGTAGGATAGCGGGGTGCCGTCGCACCCCCAGGGTCCACCGCACAGACTTCCTGGGGATATTAGGCCTCAGCATCCTATTGTGCTCCTGGAGAGGGTACTCCCGGGTACCTCTCCGCCTCTGGATCGCCCTGTAACTCCGCCACAGCCCTGGGTGTGGCGACCGTCGCAGCCAGGGCCCCCCACCAAGGCCGGCATTCCTCCTACTATTTCTAGCGCGTTAATTCTAGGACCTCTCCCCCAACCAGCCTGAAGCAGTCCACGTTTAAATCAGGCAGGAGTGCCAAAATATCCTCCCATGGCCCCTTGCGCTTGGCGTAAGGTCTCCCAGGTCTAATGACGTCCTCTCTCCTCTGCCCCTTGTATTACACACAGCGCAGGACTTCCTGTGCATTGGCTCCAGCGCCTCCCTAGACGAGCACCTTGCCTACAGAGATGGAGACATGTCTGACCCATGAAATATACCTGTCCCCCAGGTGGCAAAACCAACCGTAGGTTCGATGTGGTCGTTCGATCAGGTGCCATAACATGCCGTGATGTCCGGTGCACAAATCGTGAAAGGATCCTTGGAGCACACACTAGCTGTCCCGTTCAGGATTGGGGAATAAGCGCAATGGGTCCGACCATGAAACATTGCAAAAATATTTTTGCAAAGAGTCAACCTACACTGCTTGCAGAAACAGGGTTTGGTCACATATGCCAGGACCTTGCTACCCGCTACGGACCCTGATATATACACCAAGAAGGTGTAGACTGTAAAGAAAGTGTGCCAACAAGGTTCCCTCTTAGGTGGACAAGGAGCATCCGCTGGAACCCGTCAGTGAACGTGTAAATACAGAGACACGCACCTCAGACCAGGATAACCCTTGCCTGAACCTCAAAAGGCACCTAGAGCCCACTGCCCTCCGCAGCGCATGGCGAGGGAAAACTGGCTCAGTATCCCCAGACTGTGTTTCAACTCCCATCACCACCACAGGCTCTAGCTAAAGATTGGCTACCTCTGACCTGTCAAGGCCTGTCGGAGACCAGCCCCCCCCATAGTAGACTACCTAGCCCTGGGGAAGTGAACTTGCAGTAAACCGCAGGGGGGTCGAAGACTGAAAACATGCCAGGTAAGAGAGCAGAGAGAAGACCCACCAGCATACTTCCAGTAAGATGTGCCAAAATAAGCTCTCCCCCCCTGCTCCCTTCAACATAATGCACCCCAACTAAGCACGACAGTTGGCCGCGTGAGCCAAAAACTGGTCTGCAAGGCAGGACTAGTAGACTGACTAGGATGATCTAGGTGAACCATCTCGTGGTGCAAGCCTGCCCTTCCATCAGCCCCTCTGTTGCATGGTAGGAGCTGCTTAGTTGCACAAGATAAAGAAGCCACACTTAAAGCTTTCATGCATAGCCGACCACGAACTGGCCACCCTTACTCCGGGCTACCCGGGTAAAATTGCTATGTGTGACAATTCCATTAGATCAGTGTACGGAGAGTGGCATTGGATTTTTCCCTGCAGATGTATGGGTACTGATAATACCTGCCCCTTCTGGGCCCTACAAGTACTTATAATACAAAATACATCAAATACGAAGTGCCGCATATGGTGCCTGGTGCCCAATATCCTGAGTTGGACAACTCACTTAGTGGCCGCAAGCTTCTCCATCATGCGTATAAGGTCGTAATGAGTTTAGCATAGTCAACATCCCTTAAACGCTGAGTAAGGAATCTCCTCCTGTTTGTCAATAGTACAAAAGTCCCCCTTTGCCTGTCCTACGATGGACCCTATGAAGCTTGAAACAAGCAGCCTATCCAACTGTGTATACATGAGTGCAGCTAGTGGAACTATTACTTACTCACTATTACTTCCTGGCCTGCGAAACTGCAAAAGGGAACCCTACTTTAGTGTTGGACAGGCCACGTGAAGGGCTCGCTCCCTCCCCGCAGGACAGGGCCCGGGCCACCGTCAGCACCATTGCCCGGCCCAGCCGCCATCTTGGACACGGCACCACGCGGCCGCGCGGCCTCAGCCCGACCCCAACCCTGGGCCTGGCCAGGCCCCGACATCCCGGCACCACCCTCCACCCAGGAGGTGAACGGCCCACTTGGCAGGTCAATGGGAGTACGAAGTGTCGATGGCTCTCCCCCGCCAGGTGCCGAGCACCCCCAACCTCCTTGGGCGCTGGCTCCGCCCCCCTGCTGGGTGTCTGGACTCCCTCATCCCAGACCTCCCGACCTCCAAGAGCGAGGGTCCGGACATCAAAGGGCGCCAGACCTATAACTGAGGCAGCCCCAGGACAGGAAGGCAGTTGTATCCTGGAGTCGAGAGACACCGAGAAGAACTCATCCTTGACGGACTGCTGGCGCTGCCACAGCCCTGCCTTGTGAACTATTGTCCTGCCTGCTGTCGCTGCCGCGGCCCTCTGCAACCTTCATCCTCGTGGGACCTGCTGGCGCTGCCGCGGCCCTCTGCAACCTTCATCCTCGTGGGACCTGCTGGCGCTGCCGCGGCCCTCTGCAACCTTCATCCTCGTGGGACCTGCTGGCGCTGCCGCGGCCCTCTGCAACCTTCATCCTCGTGGGACCTGCTGGCGCTGCCGCTGCCCTCTGCAACCTTCATCCTCGTGGGACCTGCTGGCGCTGCCGCGGCCCTCTGCAACCTTCATCCTCGTGGGACCTGCTGGCGCTGCCGCGGCCCGTTGCAACCTGCATTCTCGTGGGACCTGCTGGCGCTGCCGCGGCCCGTTGTAACCTTCATCCTCGTTGGGACCTGCTGGCGCTGCCGCGGCCCGTTGCCACCTACGACCTCTTCGGGCCCTGCCGGCGCTGCCGCGGTCTGACCCATCCGAACACCGAGCTCGAGGATTGTGAGCTATCACCGTTACACCTCCGTACCCGTGGGTACCAAGACTGTCCCGCTACCCCCTTCCCTTACTAGAGACTAGAATTGAGAGGATCATCGTGTCCTGATCGCCTTGTATCGTACCACTCTACTACCAGAAGTGCCTATAAAAGGTGTTACCCTGATCTTTGTGTGGTGTCCATCTGTGGGGGGGAAGTTACCTGTCTGTGCGATCACTGTGCTCGGCCGACCCTTCAGGTCTCCGTCTAACATTGGTGGCTAGCGGCGCGATCCGAACCAACGCGTACCGTACAGACAGTAACTCACCCTACGACTAAAACCACAATGACGACCAAAGAGAGCGGATCGGCGGAGAAGTTCCAGATGGAAAAGCTGGAAGAATACAACCACCGAGAGCTCAAACAATTTTGCATGGACTTAGGCATTGCTACCACCGGGCTAAGCACAAAAGAAGACTTCAAAAACGCCCTAGAGGCCTGGACAGAGACAAATACCGCAACCCCCCGGGACCCCGCAGCCCCGGAAGTCAACACCACCCGGACGGAGGAACGGAGAACAGGCCCCTCCCATGAAGAGATCCAAGAGCGGGAAAAAAATAGATTACACGAGTTAGACTTGGCACGACTCAGATTAGACGGAGAATTGAAACTGGCGGAACAAAAAATAAACTTAGAACACTTACGGCTCAGAGAAGAGCGAGAGGAAAAACAGAGACAGAGAGACCTCGAAGAAAAAAGACTGGCATACGAGCACGAGTGCAAACTAGCGGAGATAGAAATACGCAAACTGAACAAAAACCTAGGGGTGCCCGAGCAACCGCACTCCCCGGGTCCTACCGAGCAGAAGGTCCACATCCCCAAGGATGTGGTCCGAGAATATCACCGGAACGACGACATACAGCAGTGGTTCAAGGCCTATGAGATTGCCATGACCGCCCACCGAGTCGCTCGAAGTGACTGGGGAGCCGGTCTATGGGGGAGATTCGTCAACGAGGGTCGTGATGCCCTGCTGCAACTTCCGGACCATCAAATGACGTCCTATGACCACATGAAGGCCGCCCTCCTCAGTTGATATGGACTTACACCCGAAATGTACCGCCAGAGGTTCCGCAACTGCACCCGGATCCCAGGTACGACGTGGTTGGAATACGTGAACTATTTCAGCCGAGCCTTCGAGGGGTGGATCAAGGGTAACAACGTAACCACTTACGAACAACTCTTCAATCTCATTGTGTGGGAGCACCTCTCCAACAACTGCTTTGTCGAGCTCAGGCAGCACCTCCTCGACAGTAAATTGACTGAACCCCGGCAGCTCGCCACCGAGGCTGACCGGTGGGAGAGCACCCGAGTGGCCCGGAGTGGGCCGAATGAGCAGAACAGAACCAACCAAGGTCACCATCGTCCCCGAGGAGGAGGAGGAGGCCCGGGCCGGGGCAGAGACGCCGCCCCGGCCGCACCCACTAACGCCACCCCGGCCCCAGCAGGCCGGGGAAACCCCCCGATGCGCCCGGGGTTCCGAGCTAACGTGACGTGTCATCGATGCCAGCGAGTCGGCCACTATGCCAGTGACCCGACCTGCCCAAAGAACCAGGCCCCCGGGCCCCGCCAAATGGCGGCCACCGCCCTGGGAGAAGAACAAGTCTCCGAAGACACGGAGACCTATGAGTCGGAGCAGTTCGAGTGGGAACCCGCCGCCATGACCCTGGCGTGCCTAGGAGGAAGAGACATGGTCCCGCGGACTCCCCTGCCCGCCAACACTCGGAAGTACAGCCAATGGGTGAGCATCAATGGGCGCAAGGCCGAGGCCCTGCGTGACACCGGGGCCAGTGTGACGGCCGTCCGCTGTCACCTGGTAACCCCGGAACAAATCCTACCAAACGTACTTTGCCCCGTCCGATCGGCAGATAACTCAGAGAGCCTGTGTCGGATGGCCTGCGTCCCCTTCGAATGGGGAGGAGTGTCCGGCATGCTGAAAGTAACTGTCCGTGACGATGCCCCCGTAGACTGCCTCCTGGGGAACGATCTCGAGAGCTCCCCGTGGGCCGCTGTGGAAAGAAGAGAGCATCTGGGGATGTTGGGTCTCCCGGACTGGGCGTGCGTAACCACCCGGTCCATGGCCACCCGCACCATTCCTAGACCAGAAGAACCAGAATGGGCAGCACCTCCGCCCTCGATCACTCCAGAAGAAGACTTCCTCCAGACCGACCACCCGGACCCCACCCCAGAGGGGTCCACACAGCCCCCCGAGCTTCCCGACCTGGCTCAGTGGCGTCAAGAAGGGGGGCCCACCCAGGAACAATTCCGGCAGGAGCAAAAGACCTGCCCCTCCCTCGAGGGATTGCGACAGCAAGCGCTCGCCCAGAGCCAAGGAGACACCACCGGGGCCCACTGGGTTAATTGGGACAATGATCTCTTGTACAGCGAACAGAAAATCGCAGAACTGGGGGCCGGGCGAGTGCTGGTGGTGCCCCTCCACTTCAGAGACTTCCTGTTGAACCTAGCCCATGATGTCCCCCTGGCCGGGCACCTGGGCCAAGACAAGACCTACCACCGCCTGGTGACTCACTTTTTTTGGCCCAAAATGAGAAATGACGTATCCAACCATTGCCGGTCCTGCCCGACCTGCCAGGCCAGTGGGAAGAGCGGCCGCAAACTCAAGGCACCCCTACAACCATTCCCCGTGGTGACCACCCCGTTCGAAAGGGTGGGAATAGACATTGTGGGGCCCCTGGACCCCCGAACAGCACAGGGACATCGCTTCATCCTGGTCCTGGTGGATCACGCTACCCGCTATCCTGAGGCGGTCCCCCTTCGTACGATAACAGCCCCAGTAGTGGGTCGAGCCTTGATGGGGATCTTCTCTCGAGTGGGCTTCCCCCGGGAAGTCGTCAGCGACAGGGGTACGAACTTTATTTCAAAGTATATGAAATCCCTCTGGCAGCAGTGCGGAGTCACTTACCGATTCACCACCCCCTATCACCCCCAGGGGAACGGACTGGTCGAGCGGTTCAACCGCACCCTCAAGGGGATGATCATGGGGCTGGAAGAACCCCTACGCCGCCAGTGGGACGTGCTACTACCGTGCCTCCTCTTCGCCTACCGAGAAGTCCCCCAGAAGTCCCTCGGCTTCAGCCCCTTCGAACTCCTGTACGGACACCCCGTTCGCGGGCCTCTCAGCCTAGTGAAGGAGGAATGGGAGATGGCCCCCCTAAAGACCCCTCCGGACGTCTACAAATACCTCCTGACCCTCCGTAATCAGACCCGGAAATTCAGGGAGATCGCTAAAGCCAATCTGGAGGCCAGTCAAGAGGACATGAAGAAGTGGTACGACCAACATGCCTCCTCCATCGAGTTTGAACCGGGTCAGCAGGTATGGGTGATGTCCCCCATCGAACCATGTGCCTTGCAGGACAAATGGACGGGGCCCTTCAAGGTGATCGAGCGCAGGAGCCCCGTCACCTATCTCATCGACCTGGAGTCCCCCCGGAACCCCCTCCGGGTCCTCCACGCCAACCGACTCAAACCCCACTTCGTGCGCTCAGAGCTCAGCCTGCTGATGGCTACCGACAGTGGCGCGGAAGGAGACTCCGAGCCCCTCCCTGACCTACTGAGGACCCGGGAAAGAGATGGTTTGGTGGACGGGGTCCGACTCTCTGAGGCCCTGACCCCAGAGCAGCGTCAAGATTGCCGGGCCCTCCTGCTGCCGTTCGCAAACCTGTTCTCTCTCGCACCCGGAGTCACCTCCTGGTGCCTGCACGACGTGGACACGGGGGACAGTCCTCCTGTTCGACACCGGCCGTACCGAGTACCGGATCGGGTACGTACATGCATCCAAGAAGAAGTCTCCAAGATGCTCGCCCTCGGAGTCATCGAACCTTCGGACAGTCCCTGGGCCAGCCCGGTCGTCCTGGTCCCCAAGGCCGCGGCCCCGGGCACCACCCCTGAACTCCGGTTCTGCATTGACTATCGGGGTCTGAACGCGGTCACCCGAACCGACGCTCACCCTATCCCCCGAGCAGATGAACTAGTCGACCGCATGGGGGCAGCCCGCTACCTAAGCATCTTCGACCTAACAGCGGGCTACTGGCAGATCGGCCTCACCCCCAGAGCCCAAGAACGTTCCGCTTTCTCCACCCCGGATGGGCACTACCATTTCAGAGTAATGCCCTTCGGCATGAAAAACGCTCCAGCCACTTTTCAAAGACTGGTGAACCAGGTATTGGCGGGCCTCGAAGAATTCAGCGCCGCCTACCTGGACGACATCGCGGTATACAGCCGCCACTGGGCGGATCACCTCCACCACCTCAGAGAGGTCCTGCAGGCCCTCCAACAGGCCGGCCTCACCATAAAGGCCAGCAAGTGCCAAATCGGCCAGGGGTCCATGACCTACCTCGGACACCAAGTGGGGAGCGGTCTGGTGGCCCCCCTCCAACTCAAGGTAGCTGCCATTCAGTCCTGGCAACCCCCCGAGACACAAACCGAGGTCCGAGCCTTCCTGGGGCTCACCGGATACTACCGGCGGTTTGTAAGGGACTATGGCAGCATTGTGGGGCCCCTCACGGAGCTCACGTCTAAGAACCACCCAAAAAGAGTCAACTGGACTCCCGACTGTCAAGCAGCCTTCGAGACGCTGAAGGCCGCCATGTGCACCGCTCCTGTGCTCCAGGCCCCCGACTACAGCCGCGAGTTCATCGTGCAGACCGATGCCTCCGACCATGGTATTGGGGCCGTCCTCTCCCAACTGAACCCCGAAGGAGTGGACCAACCAGTGGCCTTCATCAGCAGACGCCTACTGCCCCGAGAACAGCGCTGGAGCACCATTGAGCGAGAGGCCTTCGCGGTGGTATGGGCCCTCAAGAAGCTCCGGCCATACCTCTTCGGAACCCATTTCCGGGTACAGACGGACCATCGGCCCCTGCAATGGCTCATGCAGATGCGGGGGGAGAACCCCAAACTATTGCGATGGTCCATCTCCCTGCAGGGGATGGACTTCACTGTGGAACATCGCCCTGGCCAAGACCACGCCAACGCGGATGGCCTGTCCCGCTTTTTCCGCCTCGACGAGGAAAGTCCCCAAGAAGATGGGTGACTCTCCCTGCCTTCAGCTGGGGGGGACGCATGTTGGACAGGCCACGTGAAGGGCTCGCTCCCTCCCCGCAGGACAGGGCCCGGGCCACCGTCAGCACCATTGCCCGGCCCAGCCGCCATCTTGGACACGGCACCACGCGGCCGCGCGGCCTCAGCCCGACCCCAACCCTGGGCCTGGCCAGGCCCCGACATCCCGGCACCACCCTCCACCCAGGAGGTGAACGGCCCACTTGGCAGGTCAATGGGAGTACGAAGTGTCGATGGCTCTCCCCCGCCAGGTGCCGAGCACCCCCAACCTCCTTGGGCGCTGGCTCCGCCCCCCTGCTGGGTGTCTGGACTCCCTCATCCCAGACCTCCCGACCTCCAAGAGCGAGGGTCCGGACATCAAAGGGCGCCAGACCTATAACTGAGGCAGCCCCAGGACAGGAAGGCAGTTGTATCCTGGAGTCGAGAGACACCGAGAAGAACTCATCCTTGACGGACTGCTGGCGCTGCCACAGCCCTGCCTTGTGAACTATTGTCCTGCCTGCTGGCGCTGCCGCGGCCCTCTGCAACCTTCATCCTCGTGGGACCTGCTGGCGCTGCCGCGGCCCTCTGCAACCTTCATCCTCGTGGGACCTGCTGGCGCTGCCGCGGCCCTCTGCAACCTTCATCCTCGTGGGACCTGCTGGCGCTGCCGCGGCCCTCTGCAACCTTCATCCTCGTGGGACCTGCTGGCGCTGCCGCGGCCCTCTGCAACCTTCATCCTCGTGGGACCTGCTGGCGCTGCCGCGGCCCTCTGCAACCTTCATCCTCGTGGGACCTGCTGGCGCTGCCGCGGCCCGTTGCAACCTGCATTCTCGTGGGACCTGCTGGCGCTGCCGCGGCCCGTTGTAACCTTCATCCTCATTGGGACCTGCTGGCGCTGCCGCGGCCCGTTGCCACCTACGACCTCTTCGGGCCCTGCCGGCGCTGCCGCGGTCTGACCCATCCGAACACCGAGCTCGAGGATTGTGAGCTATCACCGTTACACCTCCGTACCCGTGGGTACCAAGACTGTCCCGCTACCCCCTTCCCTTACTAGAGACTAGAATTGAGAGGATCATCGTGTCCTGATCGCCTTGTATCGTACCACTCTACTACCAGAAGTGCCTATAAAAGGTGTTACCCTGATCTTTGTGTGGTGTCCATCTGTGGGGGGGAAGTTACCTGTCTGTGCGATCACTGTGCTCGGCCGACCCTTCAGGTCTCCGTCTAACATTTAGTACCTGAACAAACCATTTACTGAAATATTGTCAGGTGACCGCCCACCCGGACATCGCCACGGGCCCTCCCAGCGTCGCTTCACTTAAGAACAGCTAAAGCAATCGTCTGCATGGCCGCAAAGAGCCACATGCGACCCACGATACAAAACAAGTAGAGGCTAAAAATAATCAGCCTGAACCACAGTGGAGCCAGCGCAGGGAGGTCTAGGTGGGATCAGACAGGGGGGAAAGTGTGCTAAAGCAGGCCCAAAAAATGTTTGTGCAAAATGACAATGCATTACCATGATGCCCAAATACCATGTACAACTATGCGAGTGTCTCGGCGTGGGCCATAAAGATGAGATAAGTGTTGTGGCAATGCAGGCACCACTAATCTGCAGGGCTACACAGTTTGCTCCGGCAAAAGTGCTGAGAAATGTTTGGTGATTGGCCGCCATGCCAATGCCTCCCTATCTTTGCTTACAAAGGAGCGCTCCCATACAACAAGCCCATCTGTTGGTTTAGTCAATGCTTCTAGAGCATAAGATAACTAAGCCACCATTATAGCTGTCGTGCATGGCCGACCAAGAAATAGCCGCCTCCAACCATGGCTGCCAAAGTGTGAACTGCCAAGTGTGACATGTCCATGGTTACAGTGCACAAAAAGTGACATGAAGGACCTGAATAACACTATCTAGCCAGCAATCGAACAAAGAAGCTGAGTGAGACCCAAGTCAGTAAAGACACCCAATAGACCAACAAGGGACTCTTGAAGGCCAAGGAAAAAGGCTGCTAGTCAAATAGTCCCGAGCTAGAAGAGTGTCTGTGTGTAACAAAACATATCTAAGCTACTTTGGGAGTACAAGTGCCAGGTGTGGTAAGAGACTGCGTAGCACAGAAGGAGCAGGGTAACAAAGGCTTACACAGTCAGTCTGAACTGCCTGGCACCGAGATACAGGAGAAGAGCAAAAGCAAGTTACGCCTTGCGTGAAGACACCTTGAGCAGAAGCTGAAGGGGGAAAACGGCGTGTGCCGGCCTCGCCTCATCCTGCGCACGCCAACCCAGTCTATAAACAGAAAGACGCCGACCAAGTCCAAGTCTCTTCATATTCTTCTCAACCTGTGAGAGCGGCATCAACACCAATGGGCGCACTACCGCCCTACAGCGTAAAGATAACCGCGCCTAGATTGCTTCCCTGCAAAGCTGCCCCTTGTGCCGCCAGGGCAAAGTGTTCTACTCCTATAACCTCACTAATGGTTTCTTGTTGATCAAAACTGAACCTCCAAAGCAAGTTGGAAGAGTCACCCAATATTTCCAATACTATAAGTGAGCTGCTGCGTAAACGTATTGAAAACACGTAACCATCCCCGAAAAAAGTATGAAATCACATTCTGAAAAGAAAGAGTATGCCCGGGCACTGTCAGTAACTCTTCCTAAAGAGGAGGTAAAAGAGGTGGCCTGAATCAAGCGGGCAAAATACATATCGGGCCATAAAGACTCACGGTGAGAACCTGGGTGTCCCTTACCCTAGCACACTGGACCCCGTGTGCTAAGACCCTTCTAACTGTGATAGTTCGTGCGGCCCCCAACAGGGAGGGCGGTTCTCCAGCGCGGGTCCTGTATATGAGACATAAAATAACCATTAGAAAACCCGCTCCCCTTCAAGTAGCACTATGAATTCTATAAACTAGACTGGGGCAACTGCCCCCTTGCTACCAGGCCCAGCCTGTCAGTCAGATACGAGAACTGAATAATCCAATTACATAGACGTGGAGATGGGTGGGGCAAACCATTGCGAATCTACAGCGACTGAGGCAGTAGTAAATGAGGTGTCTTGCTACTAGGTCCATAGTACAAAAGCTAAGCTGAGAACGGACCTAGCACATGGGAGAGTGAGAAGGATTAACTCATGCCTCGTCCCCTTCCCCTTCTACACAGGACACCTCCTCATCCTAACATGCAAACTGTCTACACCGTACTCCTCCTAAAAAAGGCACCACCAGGTACCATGGTGCCCTCTCTCCTAGCTGAAGGAATACTAGTGGGTAAGGCCGGATCTCATCTCCTAGACCGGGGAAGGGTAATCCTAGTGTGTGCATGTGATTGAGTATGTGCCAACTATTGCAGCATACCTTCTGCCAGTGTCGGGTACCCTATGTAACTTGCGCACGACACTTAACTCTTATAACACACAGTCTGTTACCTCTACATGAGTTATGCAAGATTGGCGGTTACCTCCAACATACCTACCGGAGGGAGGAGCAAACACTTGTGCAGCGCAGGGCGGTGGTGTAGTGCCGTGTCTAGAACAGAGACCATATTCCGAAGAAAAGTCTGAAAATGACCAATGCACTATGGTGTGAAGAAGCGAAGACATCTAACTCGTACCATGCCATGCTACCTAGGAACACCTCCTCGTCCCAGGCCAGAAAACTGAACTAAAAGTTCACAACCTGAAGAGACACTTCCCAAATCCAAACATAGCCCCCACTAGACTCACAGGGGAGCCTAGTAAGCACGGTCCATTCTCAATGACAATGGAAGAGTCCTCCCAGAGGTTCCTGAGGTTTGAGAGGGGCAAGGTTGCCGTAATATTCCTCCTGTTGTATGGGATGAGTGAAGCCTGCACACTTCGCTAAATCCGAAACACACTGTTAGCTATCTCTTGCATTGAGTTTGCATCCGGTACTCGCACAGGTGCCACAATTTCTTACGCGATGTTTGTTCTTGAGTCACTGTCTGCCAAGTCTAGAGGGCCATACTTCTACTTGGAATCTGCCACTACAGTGTGATGCGCAGCGCCAAACAATGCTCGAACCCGCTTGCCCCGAAACAAGGCCGACCCTATATGCAGTACGCCCCCTCATCCTCCGATAACCACGAGTACCTAAGACGGTGCCCTGCCTAGTCCAATTGGCCTCCCGGACACTAGCTTACTGTCTGGAAATACCAGGAAGCATGCCGCCAGGTGCCACTGACAACGCTTGCACCTGCCCGGACCAACTCTCGCTGCATAATGCAAACCCGGGCCTCCGTGACTGCATTATCCCAACCTGGCCGCAAGCCGCTGCCTTACCAAGAGAGCACACCCCCCGTTGTGCTAAATGTGTGCAGGTCAAAGCTTGACGGAGCCCCCTCAAAGCACCCAGGATAATAGCGCCTGTCGGCAAGACCTAGACAACAACGGCACAACCTACGCGCTCCGATCGTGAGCACAGCAAACGCACTAATTGACGCGACCTGCCAAGGGAAGAGGGAGATCGCTGCCCATAAAGATATATAGCGCGCTCACCTGCCAGACGACCGCCCTCGTTCCCGGCACGCACATGCCTCGCCTGATCCTGCTCATGACAATGCCCAAAGGTGCATTGACACTAATGGCTAAACCGCCATTAAGAACATGCGCATTGAACGGGGCACAGCGTGCCACCTTCATCCCGGAACTGCCATTCCGTGGCCCAATGGGGGGTCGGGCACCTAAGTAATGCGGACTTCCAAAAACCCACGACTCAATGACACGGTAGAGGAGTTGGGTCTCGAAACACCAGTCAGAGCAACTGAGGCGAACGTAACTAGGGTACCGAGCCACGCACCGCGTACGACTTAGCTGGCTAGGCGACAAAGACAGGCACAATACCAGGAAATGGCCGGCGCCGAACCCAGGAGCAAAATGATCTCGCTAGGAGGAGCAAGGAGAGAAACTCGGACATAAAGAAAAAACAGCTGCCATTCTACATACTAAAACCACGGCCTGTTGACCCCGAACCGGGGTAGATAGGGGTCTTGAACCCCCGACAGCTAATGCCAAGGCAATCGTAACTAGGGTACTGCACCAAGCCCGACATAGCTGAAAAAATCGGCACTAATCAGGCGAAAACCCGGAAGGGGCGGACCTGAAAATCGGGAGCAAACCCAACTCGCTCCGCTCCCGGAGAAAAGACACATAGTGAACTAATGTCGTGTGAACGGGACCCGCGCCAACGTAAAATTGTCCTAAAGTGAGCACCCGTAAGTAAAGGGGGGACACGTGGTGACCTCCAGAAACACAGGAGGTGGACGCGAGAGAAAGAAACAACCTGCAAGAGAAAACAACCGAAAGAGACTGGTTATGCCCGCAATACCCCATGGTAAGAGTAGAGGCAAGATGGCCGGGCTTTGGCGCCCTAGGCCCAGAAGGCAGGCTCAGGGGTTAGAGGCGGCAGACCCGGAATCTGAGATCGGTCCTGGACCAGGGTTCAATTCCCCGCCCCGGCGGGTCTTGGGCTAAAAATTCCACGGACTCGATAATTCTCACCCCGGTGCCTCCTCGACTCACGGGTTTACACTCTGCGACTCTGGGCAACAGCTTGCTTAATCTCCACAACGGCCCCTCGTGGCGGGATGCCTGACTTTCACCTTGTGGATACCCTGCTATCTCACAGGGTAATATCAGGAAGGGTTCCCTAAGCAAGCGCCGGGACACCTGCTTTGCGGGTAGCTGTGCGCTATATAAGCTCAACTACATTTACATTTATGCTCGGGTCGCCAAGATGGCCGCTGCCTGCCGCCCTTGCCCGCTAGAGCAGTGGACAACAGCTGCCCTTGTCCCTAAAATGGCTGCGACCTTGCGCCCCTGCTTACGTAAGCAGTGACCCAAGGCTCCTTGAAGGCCAATAATGGCCTCTGCCTTGCGCCAAAACTGCATGGTCTAAGTGCAGATGCCCCAGACGTCCAGGCCGCAAAAGACACAGCAAATGCTATGCAAGCTTCCCTCGGACGGTCCTGCCGCGTGTCTAGGGCAAGGCCGGAGGACCGGCAAGGCACCCCGGGGAAACAGCACGACCTATCCACAAAAGGCAGCATGATAGTAAACGGACAATCTGTCCCCTGTACCCCTGCGTGTCCCGCCAGCTGAGCCGCCCGAACCCCGGGCAACACACCCCCTCTACTGTCGCATACACGGGCCAGATGCGCCACCGCAACCCCGGGCAAACACATCCCCCCCCCCCCCCCCCCCCGAACAACAAACAACAGCGCCCCCCACAACACGAGGCCAACGGACCACTGCTAAAAAGCACCCGAACGGGAGGGCACTGCGTGATTGCAAAGAATCCCATTCAGGCGTGATAGGGGGGTGCGCATAAATAGTTAGTATCGGTCTCAGTGGCCGTAATCCGTGTACATCCCCTTAGACGAGACAAGTGTGCGACCAAGTAGAAATCCTATAAAATATTGCAGTCTACTTCTGCACCCAGTCACCAGCTTTCTATTGTCGAGCCCCCTCTACGCGCCACCAAGTGAAGAACACCAGGGTGAGAGCTCTCCAGGCCTAGGGTGACCAACCGTCCGTAAATTTCACGGACAGTCCGTAATTTTGGCCGTCTGTCCGTTGTCCGTGAAGGATTCTTTAACGGACGCCATTTGTCCGTAATTTTAACCAGGCACAGCTTCCACCCGCCTCCCTCTTTAACTCCGATGCTGTTCCAAAGCTCACATACTCAGCAGCATTGGAGACGCACAGCGGGATGCCAACGCTCACACCTTCAGCCCTTGATGAGCTGTTAAGAGGTGCTTCAAGGTGACAGAGAGGGGGGGGAGCTGCCGCTTCAAGAGCAGGGGCATCTATTCAGATGCAAACAGACCTGAATGCGTCATGTCTGCAATTTAGAGGGGCCTCACACATTCCATTTCTACCAAGGGCCCCAAACATCCTAGACTCGGCCCCGATTACACTGTGCAGCACTGGTTCTCTTCACAGAGCTTAATTACTGTCACTAAATTGTAAGCAACCCTTGGTTCTTCAAACATGCAGTCTATAATGTGATGGCTCCTGTCCCCCCTCCCCCCGCCTGTGATGACTCCTGTCCCCCCCCCGTGATGGCTTCTGTCCCCCCACTGTGGTGGTTCCGTCCCCCCCCCCCCGGCCTGTGATGGCTCCTGTACCCCCCTGTGGTGGATCCTGTTCCCCCCCTCCTGTGATGGCTCCTGCCCCCCCCCACCCCACCCCGGCCTGTGATGGCTCCTGTCTCCGCCCTGGGTGGCTTCTGTCCCAGTCCTGGAATGGCTTCTGCAGTGAGGGTGAAGTTCCTGATGTGCCTCTTCTCAAAAGGGCTCAGCTCAAAATGAATATGGAAAGGTGGGCGAGTAAGTAAGTGAAGGGATGTGTGGATGGTTGGATGAATTAGTGAAAGGGTGAATGGATGAATGAAAGATTGAATAAATGGATAATGAGAGAGGATGGATGGATTGATGAGTGAGGGGAAGGTTGGATGAGAAAAAATGTAAATAGCTGGATGTATGGTTGGAAGGGTAGCCGGATGATGGATGAGGGGAAAGATGGATGGATAAGGGGATGGATGGAGGGGAAGGATGGATGGATGGGTGGGTGAAAGGATGGATGGATGATGAGAGGAAGGATGGATGGATGGATGATGAGGGGATGGATGGATGATGAGGGGGTGGGTGAAAGGATGGATGACGAGGGGGTGGGTGAAAGGATGAATGGATGGATGATGAGTGGGTGGGTAGAAGGATGGATGGATGATGAGGGGAAGGATGGATGGATGAAGAGGGGATGGATGGATGATGAGGGGGTGGGTGAAAGGATGGATGACGAGGGGGTGGGTGAAAGGATGAATGGATGGATGATGAGTGGGTGGGTAGAAGGATGGATGGATGATGAGGGGAAGGATGGATGGATGGATGATTGGGTGGGTGGATGGATGGATGGATGGACAGTGGGTGGGTGAAAGGATGGATGGATGGAGAGTGGGTGAAAGGATGGATGATGAGTGGGTGGATGGTGGGTGGGTGAAAGGATGGATGAGTGGATTGGATGGTGGGTGGGCGGGTGAAAGGATGGATGAGTGGGTGGGTGAATGTTGGGTGGGTGGGTGGATGATGGGTGGGTGGGTGGATGAGTGAAATGATGGATGGATTGATGGATTGATAAGTGCAAGGGTGAATGAATGTACATTTGAGTGAAAGGGTGGATGTAAGAATGGATGAGTGAGTGAAAGGGAGGGTAGATGGACAAAAGGATGAATAGATGTGTGAAGGAGTGAAATGATAGATGGATGAGTGATAGGGTCAATGGATGGATTCATGAGTGGATGAGTAGATGGGTGGGTGGTGGGTGGATGGATTGATGGAAGGAAGGATGGCTAAGTGAAAGGGTCGATGGATGGATGACTAAAAGAGTGGATGGGTGGAAGGATTAGTAAGTGAAAGGATGGCTGGATTGGTGAAAGGGTAAATGGCTGTATGGATGAGTGAATGGATGGATGGATGGATGGGATGAAGAGTGGATGGATAAGTGTACAGATGGATAGGGTGAAAGGGTGGATGGGTGGATAATGGATGGATGAGTGAAAGGATCGATGAAGGGATGGATGAGTTAAATGATAGATGGAAGGATACATGATGGATAGGTTTGCAAATGGTTGAATATGTTTGGAAATGGCTAGGCTTAATTATATACTATTGCACGACCTCTGATGTGTCTGTAAAACTTACCTATTGTCCTGAAGTTTTGTCCTGAATTTTGACCTCCTGTCCTGAATTTGTGTCCTGAATTTTGACCCTTTGTCCTGAATTTTTACACTCACCGTCCTGAATTTGCACCAATGCCAGTTGGTCACCCTATCCAGGCCCGAGAGAAAATAGCAGCAAACGAAGCTCGATTCCCCTTAACTCCGGCCCGTGGCCGAGGGTCTCTGCCCTAGCTTCATGCAAACCACTGCAGACAACGAAGAGGAATACAACACTGCCGACAATCGGAGAGGAATTTAACACAGAAGCAACGGAGAGGAATAAAAAATCTCGAAATGCTAATGCAGAGAAATAACAATTTTACTGCGTAACCCCTCGATAGATCACAAGCCCGTAGGAATCAAAGAATATGGGCAAACATACTAGGGGCCTCACACTCCACTAACTGCGCCTTACTCCCCATCTGATCACACGTTAAAACCGCACGGTGTTTAACACAACACCCATGGAGACAAAACCCAGGCAGCAGTCCCACGATCGCCCCGTCCCCGAACAATGCAGCAGAGAAAGCATTAAAACCCTTCGGCAGACCCACAGCCTCACAGCGAGGAAAACAATGAAAATGGATCAACCCGAGTGATCCTAAAACCTAAAACATTGAGGCCGTGGCCGGAAATAGTGCAAAATGCCATGACTCTACACTTCCAAAGTCCCCTCACCCAAAAGACAAACACCGAACCATCCCGAGAGGGGATGACTCACCCGGAGCGAAGGAGACACCGTCGCCAGACATAGCCTCAGGCCGAAGCACTCGAGAAAGGCGTCAGGGTGAGGGGACGGCGTCAGGGTGAGGGGACAGTGGACAAAGAGGCCGCTCGGTGGGCGGGGGAGGAATATATACTCTCCCCCGCCCACCCCAGTCCAGAAGTGACGCTCGGGACCCTCCGGGGTCTCAAAGCGCTGGGCTGCCCCGTGTGCCATCTTGTGGCACTACAGTGGCCGCCCTCTTACTTGTGTCCCCTGCGGGGACGTGTCGGTCGGCCTGCAGAGATGTGGCAGCTTCGGGAGCCCCACAGCTGCTGAGATACAATCCCATCCACCGGCTGAAAGCAGCCTTGAATGTGTGAGTGGCAGCCATGCTGGGGGCCTGTCCTGGGGGTGTGCTCCAGTGCTTATTTCTCCCATTAAACCCATTTAAAGCACTGACAGACACTGTCACGTCAGAGGACACACACATAGGGAGAGCATGGTTTGCCCAGGATTGAACAGTTTGATGAAGCAGTAGACCCGAGGCTGCACCAAACTGCTACTTTCAGCAAAGGCTCTATATTTGCCAGCATATTGCATTTCGGTGAATGTACCCCCGTTTGTTATGTTGTGTTATGTGTATTTGTATAGCGCACAACTCACCTGGCACTGAGACGGGCAGTTCTCCACTGCTCTTGGTAACAACCAGTAATTTAGTTTGACCACACGCTCACTAGCAGCATTTTTCATTCATTCTAAATACTCCCAATGCTGCCACAAAAGTGAGCATGGGAATACATTCAAAAAGTCATGCCCAGGAGCACACAATGTGGCCAAATGAAACTTTGGCATTAAAAACATGTTTCCTGCATCCATGTGTCCAGCTAGTCCACTAGACCACAGCTGGGGTGACAGTGATAATGATGGGAAGGTAAGGGGGCGGCCGCTCCCAGGTAAGTGTCACTCTGTGCTATGGGTCCTGCCCAGCTTTAGAATACAGTGTTTATTTCCAGCATATCTTGGTGAAGTAGTAAAGCTGAGGTTAGATGCCTCATATCCTAATTTAATCACTAAAATGTACACACTAAGCCAGGTCCTGTGGCAGTAGGTATTTACTGGGCAGTACATGTGGTAGGTACTGAAATGGGAGCAGGGGAGGTGAGCACAGTAGGTCTCTAGCGGGGATAGACCTTTGATGAATGTGTGACTACAGGGCCTCCCCCTCTAAGCTCCTCGTTGGGAGCTGGTGCCCTGTTTAATCCGGGGTAATTCCTCTAAGAAAACAGTGGCATGGATTAGACTTGTCCCTTTAAATGTTCAAGCGTGATACATGTTAATTGCATGACCACCCTGCATTCACGTCTTTGACCTCTCCGCATCCCTCCCAGATGAAAGCCCAGGACCATTTAATAGGTGATTAGGGAGCACTGAAACATGTTGGTGTTTAGTTCAGGGTCCTAGGACCATCATATCCTTCCACCCTACTCTAGTCAGTTTTTAAACTTCCCTCCCTCTCCACTGATAAAGGACACTTTAGGAGCGGAAGAGGAATTTTATCTGACCGTTATGCCCCCATAGACAATGGCTTTCTACGTACTCCCTGAAACACGGTTGACCCCACCCTGACCTTTAGGAGTCGCGTGAGCCCGATGATGAAACATGTCACTACTAGAGTGAGTGAGGGCTATAATAAGAAAAGGGTCTTCCTCCCTTCCCACCCTTTAGTCAAGGGGGACCACACAACTAGGGATGTTTAGACTTTATTAGGTGTTTTCTTCACTGGAAACACTCCCTTCTTCATGTGTTGTTTCTTTCCCCTCTCTTTCTTGTCATAAGGTACCATCCTGGTTTCAGGAGGGATATCTATGCGTTATACCAGGTACTGAAATTTACGAGTGGTATTTCAAAGCTTAGGAGTGTTTTGTTCCATTTGGATTCAAGAGTTGTTCATTTTCAAAATTTGGCTATCAAAAATTGCAATAGCAAGCAGTCACAGCTTACTTTGAAGGAGGTATAGCGATTAAAACTCAGATAAAGTGCTGCCTCTGCGATGTGGCGAGCTCAAGGTAAGTGGTTTTATTTATTTTGAATTTTATTTTACCTATCCCATCGTCTGTTGACTTCCAACACTGCTTCTACCTGTGCCAGCCGCACCTGGTGGTGTGTGAGGCTGTACCTTCAACAGGAAGAAACTAGTGTAGGGATGAGTGAGTTGTATCTTCCTGTTGTATCTTCGACAGAAAGAATCTAGTGCAGGCGATGAGTGAGGCTGTTCCTTTGACAGAAAAAATCTATTTTAGGCAATGAGTGAGGCTGTACCTTCGACAGGAAGAATCTAGTGTAGGTGTTGAGTGAGGCGAAAAATCTACTGTAGGCTGTACCTACAACAGGAAGAATCTTGTGTAGGGGATGAGTGAGTCTGTACCTTCAACAGGAAGAATCTTGTGTAGGGGTTGAGTGAGTCTGTACCTTCAACAGGAAGAATCTAGTGTAGGCAATGAGTAAGACTGTACCTTCAACAGGAAGAATCTAGTGTAGGCAATGAGTAAGACTGTACCTTCAACAGGAAGAATCTAGTGTAGGCAATGAGTAAGACTGTACCTTCAACAGGAAGAATCTAGTGTAGGCAATGAGTAAGACTGTACCTTCAACAGGAAGAATCTAGTGTAGGCAATGAGTAAGACTGTACCTTCAACAGGAAGAATCTAGTGTAGGCAATGAGTAAGACTGTACCTTCAACAGGAAGAATCTAGTGTAGGCTATGAGTAAGACTGTACCTTCAACAGGAAGAATCTAGTGTAGGCAATGAGTAAGACTGTACCTTCAACAGGAAGAATCTAGTGTAGGCTATGAGTAAGACTGTACCTTCAACAGGAAGAATCTAGTGTAGGCAATGAGTAAGACTGTACCTTCAACAGGAAGAATCTAGTGTAGGCAATGAGTAAGACTGTACCTTCAACAGGAAGAATCTAGTGTAGGCAATGAGTAAGACTGTACCTTCAACAGGAAGAATCTAGTGTAGGTGAATAATGAGGCTGTACCTACAACAGGAAGAATCTTGTGTAGGGGATGAGTGAGTCTGTACCTTCAACAGGAAGAATCTTGTGTAGGGGATGAGTGAGTCTGTACCTTCAACAGGAAGAATCTAGTGTAGGCAATGAGTAAGACTGTACCTTCAACAGGAAGAATCTAGTGTAGGCAATGAGTAAGACTGTACCTTCAACAGGAAGAATCTAGTGTAGGCAATGAGTAAGACTGTACCTTCAACAGGAAGAATCTAGTGTAGGCAATGAGTAAGACTGTACCTTCAACAGGAAGAATCTAGTGTAGGCAATGAGTAAGACTGTACCTTCAACAGGAAGAATCTAGTGTAGGCAATGAGTAAGACTGTACCTTCAACAGGAAGAATCTAGTGTAGGCAATGAGTAAGACTGTACCTTCAACAGGAAGAATCTAGTGTAGGCAATGAGTAAGACTGTACCTTCAACAGGAAGAATCTAGTGTAGGCTATGAGTAAGACTGTACCTTCAACAGGAAGAATCTAGTGTAGGCAATGAGTAAGACTGTACCTTCAACAGGAAGAATCTAGTGTAGGCTATGAGTAAGACTGTACCTTCAACAGGAAGAATCTAGTGTAGGCAATGAGTAAGACTGTACCTTCAACAGGAAGAATCTAGTGTAGGCAATGAGTAAGACTGTACCTTCAACAGGAAGAATCTAGTGTAGGCAATGAGTAAGACTGTAACTTCAACAGGAAGAATCTAGTGTAGGTGAATAATGAGGCTGTACTTTCAACAGGAAGAATCTAGTGTAGGCAATGAGTAAGACTGTACCTTCAACAGGAAGAATCTAGTGTAGGCAATGAGTAAGACTGTACCTTCAACAGGAAGAATCTAGTGTAGGTGAATAATGAGGCTGTACTTTCAACAGGAAGAATCTAGTGTAGGCTATGAGTAAGACTTTACCTTTGAGAGGAAGGATCTTGTTTAGGCGATGAGTGAGGCTGTACCTTCAACAGTCAGAATCAAGTGTAGGTGATGAGTGGGGCTGTACGTTCGACAGGAAGAATATAGAGCAGGCAATGAATGAGTCTGTGCCTTACAGGAAGAATTTAGTGTAGGTGATGAGTGAGTCAGTACTTCCAACAGGAAGAATCTAGTGTAGGCGATGAGTGAGGCTGTACCTTTGATATGAAGAATCTAGTGTAGGCAATGAGGGAGGCTGTACCTTCGACAGAAATATTCTAGAGTAGGTGAAGAGTGAGTCCGTACCTTTAACACAAAGAATCTAGTGTAGGCAATGAGTGAGTCTGTATCTTCAACAGACGGAATCTAGTGTGGGCCATCGCCGACACTAGAAGGCTGTACTTTCGACAGGAAGAATCTAGTGTTGGCGATGAGTTCCTTCAACAGGAGCGATCTAATGTAGGCGAAAAGTGAGTCTGTACTTCCGACAGGAAGAGTCTAGTGCAGGGGATGAGTGAGGCTGTACCTTTGACAGAAAAAATCTACTGTAGGCAATGAGTGAGGCTGTACCTTCGACAGGAAGAATCTAGTTTTGGCTATGAGTGAGGTTGTATCTTCGACAGGAAGAATCTAGTGTTGGCGATGAGTGAGGTTGTATCTTCGACAGGAAGAATCTAGTGTAGGTGATGAGTGAGGCTGTTCCTTTGACAGAAAAAATCTATTTTAGGCAATGAGTGAGGCTGTACCTTCGACAGGAAGAATCTAGTGTAGGTGATGAGTTCGGCTGGTTCTTTTGACAGGATAAAGAAAAAAATATATAAATCTTTTAATAAAATAATTTTGCAATACTACGTATAGTCATATATATATATATATGTGTTTGTAATTGTTTTCTGGGCCCTTGCTTGTGATTATTGTAAGGTATTTGAGTATTTGATGCTTGATGATAATATTACAACTGAATGATATTTGAGAAATATAGAGCCAGATGTAGGTAAACTACATTTACCGATTCTAGAATACCGAATTTTACCGATTCGGTATTTTAGAATCGGTAAATGCTATGTAGGTAAAAAGGAGGCCCATAGGAATGAATGGAAATTACCAAATCAGTAAATACTGATTTAGTAAAAGGGGGAACATATTCAAGGGTGTCACTTTGACACCCTGTTGCATCCCTGAATCGTGCTTGTGTGCACATGGGGCACATGGCACAGTTGAAAATGCACAGATTTGCATTTTCAAAGGTATTAGATATTTACCACCAACTTATAGTTGGTGGTAAATAAAGAATCCTTAAAGCACATGAGCACTCTTAAATGTGCTTCCTACATGCCATTTACTGATTCAGTAAATACCAAATCGGTAAATTATGATACGGTAAATACATCACCAACGTAGCATATGGCTCAATACTGGTCGGTTAGCCTGAAATTTACCGAATTTCGGGTTTACCGACCGGTAATGACCCACCTATATCGGGCCCATAATGTGTAGGTCCAAGAGAGCTATCTCATATTAATTACCTGTGGTGCCCTGTCTCTTGGTCAGTGGGGTGTCTCCCTTTTTTCTTCACATGATTCAGAAGGCGACATATGATGGCCATAAAACCTGCCCTCTGTAGTTCTGTATAAAAGCATCATGTTGCCCATGCTCTGAACATTGTGATTCCTGAATGGACAAGGGTTCCCAATAGTCTCGTGCTGACACCGCCCAAAGTTAATGGTTTGTAGATGAACCCAAGGCTCCTGTGCAGCCCACACAGTCCTGGTGGTGGCTGGTGACTGGACGCTCATGGACAGGGAAGAGGTGTGAGTGCAGGACTGGGAAAAGGAAGAAGCAGCGCCTTCCCTGGAGACCTGCAGCCGCCATCTTTGGTCCATCTATCATGGAGTCCTGCTCGCATCTGCTGCATGTGCCCAAGAGCACACAGGAGCAGC
Organism: Lissotriton helveticus; assembly: GCF_964261635.1. Classification (NCBI taxonomy): domain Eukaryota; kingdom Metazoa; phylum Chordata; class Amphibia; order Caudata; family Salamandridae; genus Lissotriton; species Lissotriton helveticus. Next base: position 54,433,288 of record NC_136061.1, on the reverse strand, counting down.
GCCGTGATCCAAAGGAAGCTTCTCCAGTGTTGTTAACGTCCAGCCACAGTCTCCGTAGCACTTGTTATTACAAAGACACCCTAACAGACTGTGATTGTTTATGCCTGTTCACGAGCTACTAAGAGTACACACTCTCTGCCCTAAAGGGAGGCACTCAAACACTGAAGGGAGGAGGCGGGGTGGGGGGTCAGACTTGGAGTAGGCACCCACACCTCAGAGCATGCCCTGGGGTCTGAGTGGGTGTTTGGACCCATACACATATGAATTGTCTCCTGTCCAAACATGTCATTTCCCTTCCTGTCATAATTCATAAGAGTGGCGGTGGCGGGGGGGCTGGGGGCGGTCAGTCGCCTCTCGTGCTGCTGGAAGCCCTGTGTTTGCAGACCGGAGCGTGGTAAAGGCAGCAGATGGCGCCTCTTTTCATATTCAATGACCCCCGCCTGCCGCCCAGGTTAATAATTCACAGGCCCTCGCTCGTCTCCGAGGTGCTGCTGCGCCGGGCGGCAGGCACTGACTGCCCGTGGGTGCCTCAGGTGGGGGGGGGGGGGGGGGGGGGGCAGGGGGGGTACCGGCAGGTAGGGGGTGTAGAGAGCCATCCGGGCTCTCACATACATTGTATCCTTACACGCACGCACGCACACGCAACCTTGGGGCGGGCTCGCCCCTCGGTATAAATAAACAAGCGGAAGACCGCTCGGGGTCTTTCCGGCTGAGTGCAAGCAAGTGTTGGTGTAGTTATTCAGTGCATATACATACACGTGGTAGGCCCAGCCTCACCACTCTACATTGGCGACGAGGCCGGTGTACCTGGACCCGCGTGTGTCTGCCTCGCGCGGCGGTGCCTGCCGCTGTGCTGCTCTGGCCCCGTGCGCCTGAGACCCGCCCACGCGTCTCCCGTGAGGGTGCGCCTTCGGCTGGCGGGACTCGGGACCGGCGGAAGCTGACGTGCGGCTGGGTGAAGGTCCTGCGGGTGAGTGCTCATCTGCCCCGCTTGCGCGGCCCCTGCCTTCCGCACTCCGCCTGCCACCGCGGAGGAGGCGCGCCTGCTGACTGCAGGCCCGGCGAGCGCCACGTGACGACCCGCCCTGGGCCCGCCCTCGCTCTTCGGAGCTGCCGCGCATGAGGCGCCCTTGCAGAGGCGCGCGCTAGGCAAGACGCCAGGCCCCTCCTGCTGTGCTCCTGCCCTCGTGGGGCGAAGGGACGTTCTCACGGACTGTGAGTCAATTAATGGGACCATTTGAAGGTGTCAACACGATCAAAAAAAAAAATTAAATCAAATAAGGGAAAAGGCAACAAGCATTGGCACATGCAACAAGGCATCTCCATTCACATTGGCTCCCACAAGGCCGTGCATCATTGTCCTTGCCGCCACAGCTGGTCCCTGGGGTCCTATCCATCGCCACTGCTGACTCTTCCCGCGTCACGCCCTAAGGCGCCTCGAAACGCTGCGTGGCCTGCGCCCCTGCCCTGCGCCTCACGCCGCCGCCATCCCGGAAAGCACCAGCAAGGCCAGAGTGACGCCTCGCCATGAACAACGGCGCTCCAGGAGCGGTCCAAGACGAGGCTGGCCAGCCCCCCCAGCAGCAGCCAGCTGCGCCCGCCGCTCAACCACAGGCTCAAGCACAGGCCGGAGCAGGCGCCCCTGCAGGTCCTCACGCACCCGCGCCCCATGCGCATCAGCACGCCGGCGTAGCACCCATACCGCCATTCAGCGAATCAGCAGACCCGGCAACGGCGGCCGTCCGCTGGAGAGCATGGGTCGGACGCCTCAATCTGTACTTCAGGGGCACAAGAGAAACCGACGGTACGGTGAAGAGGTCGCTCCTCATTCTCTATGGGGGTCAAGAGATCTATGACTTATTTGAATCGCTCCCGAACACTGGAGCCGAGGACAACTATGACGCCGCAGTCGCGGCCCTCAACGCGCACTTTGACCCTCAGTTGAACAATGATTTTGAAAAATTCAAATTCAAGCGCGCATGGCAGCTGGACTCCGAGTCAGTCGACATGTACTACACTCGACTCCGACGGCTCGCGAGCACGTGTCCCTTCATCAACCCTCGCGACGAAATCAGGGACCAGATCATCGTCGGCTGCAAATCTAAGTTGCTGAGAAAGCTGATCCTCCGACAGCCGGGGATCACCTTAGACGAGATCCTCATCCTGGCAAGGTCGCACGAGTTGTCGGATGCCCGGGCGGAGGAGATGGAGGTCGCGCTGCGCACCCCGGTGATCGCCCCGTCTGGGGCAAGGGCCCCGGCCATCAAGGAAGAGCGAGTGGAGGTGATCCAAAGAAGATTCCCGCCAGCAAGGCTGCGGGGTGGCCCGCCAAGGGACAGCCAGTGCGGGTACTGTGGTGTGGACCATCCTTCCACGGCCACGTGTGGTGCCAAAGGCAAGACGTGCCTCAAGTGTGGGCGCATGAATCACTTCGCTGCTGTCTGCCGGGGAGGGAAGTTCCGGGCAGCAGGCCCGCGCGCCAGAACAGTGACCCAACGAGCCCGACAGCTGTCTCTTGACCAGGAGAGACCCCCTCCCGACACGGAGGCTCAAGACCGCCGGCCCAGATATGAGGACGACGAAGACGATGAGGTGTATGTCATCTCCTACGTGAGCCGGGCATCCACGAAAAGGCGACCGCCTCCAATGTGTTCCGTCTCAGTGGACGGGACGAGTGTCAACGCGCTGATAGACACCGGGGCGTCCGTGAACGTCATGGACTCGGACCAGTATGAGCGCATGTCCCCAAAGCCGACGCTAGCACCGTCCGCGGCACGCATCTACACCTATGGCGGGACAGAGCCCATGCCTCTTCGTGGAGTGATTCAAACCACAGTAGTCAACGGAGAATATTCGACTGTGACCAGATTCCACATCACCGAGGGCAAGAAAGGCACCCTCCTGAGCTGCCACACAGCAGAGGATCTGGGACTGGTGTTTTTCGCCAACCAAGTACACCAGGCTCACGCTGACTTCATGTTAAAGGACTTCCCAGAACTGTTCAAAGGCCTCGGCAAGCTCAAGGGTAAAAAGTTTAAGCTACACATTGATGCGACGGTGAAACCTGTCGCTCTCAGACACCGGCGAGTACCGTTTAACCTCAGGCCCCAAGTTGAGGAAGAGCTTCGCAAGCTTGAGAAGTTGGGAGTGATCGAGAAAGTGTCGGGCCCGACACCCTGGGTCTCGCCCCTGGTGGTTGCCCCAAAACCGAAGCAGCCGGGAGCCATACGTCTGTGCGTGGACATGAGGCTCCCCAACACCGCTGTCAAGCGCGAACGACACATCACCCCCACTATGGACGATATTATAGCTGACCTCAACGGGGCGAAATGGTTTTCCAAATTAGACCTCAACTCCGGATATCACCAGCTGGAGCTAGAGCCGGCTAGCAGGTACATCACCACGTTTTCGACGCACGTGGGGCTGCGTCGCTACACTCGGCTCAGTTTTGGCGTCTCGTCGGCCGCCGAGGTCTTCCAGAACGCCATTCGCGAGGTGCTCTCCGGACTAAAAGGGGTGATCAACCTGAGTGATGACATCCTAGTTTACTCAACGACCCTAGAGGAGCATCACGCCAATTTGAGGGCGACTCTGCAGAGACTCGCCGATAGCGGCCTCACCCTCCACCGCGCTAAATGTGCCTTCTATCAGGAGTCAGTGGACTTCTTTGGATATATCTTTACGAGGGAAGGCCTTAAAGTCGACCCTAAGAAGGCCGAAGCCATCAAAGCGGCCAGCACGCCTAGAAGTCAAACAGAAGTCCGCAGTTTTCTGGGCATGGCCACGTACTGTGGCCGGTTTATCCCGAACCTGGCCGACTTAGCGGAGCCTCTCCGTGCCCTCACCCGTGCTGATCAGAAATGGGACTGGACTGCTGCTGCACACAAGGCGTTCCAGGCCGTCAAGGCCAGTCTGCTTGACAATACCGTCATGGCCTACTTCCAGCCACGGAGACGGACCGAGTTGATAGTCGATGCCAGCCCAGTGGGACTGGGAGCCGTGCTGCTGCAGGAGTATGGGCCGGAAGAGTGGAAGCCTGTCGCCTATGCCAGCAAGGCCCTGTCCGACACGGAGACCAGGTATGCCCAAATTGAAAGGGAGGCGCTGGCCATCAAGTGGGCATGCCAGCACTTTCACCTCTATCTCTGTGGACAGGACTTCACGGTGGTCACAGACCATAAACCCCTGTTGCCCCTCTTTGCGGGGACATCCCGGCTTGCTCCCCCACGCATCGAGAGGTGGGCTGTCCAGCTGCAGGGTTACCGGTTCAAGGTGGTGTTCAGGCCAGGAGCACACAACCCTGCCGACTACTTGTCGCGTCATCCGGATGTCACACCCCCACCGGCCCTCGATGCTGAAGGAGATGAAGTGGAGGAGATAGTGCACATGGTCACCCTAGCGGCGTGCCCCGAGAACATGTCGCTCCAGGAAATTAGCGACGCCACTGCGACGGACGAGACCCTGGCGAAGGTTAGGGAGGCACTCGAAGGAAATCGTTGGGCCCATTTCCTTGATGGCGCTTCGTGCCTCCGGCCGGAGGTGCGTCATGCCAGGCAGCAGCTGTGGCAGATACGGAGTGAACTTAGCGTCGGAGATGAGGGGGTGGTGCTGCGTGGGCACCTCATCGTCATGCCCGAAAGCCTCCAGCAACGAGCCCTGAGCCTGGCTCACGTGGGACACCAAGGGATGGCAAAGACCAAGGCCCGCCTGAGGAGCAAGGTGTGGTTTCCCGCGATGGACAGCCAGGTGGAAGCCATGATACAGGCCTGCCACGCATGCATGATCACGGGCGGAGACCCTGCCCCAGCGCCCGTGCTCACGGAAGAAGCGCCCCAGGCCCCGTGGGCTCAACTCAGCATAGACTTTGGCAGTTTTCCAGACGGGCGGCACATGCTAGTGCTGGTAGACTCTTTTTCCAAATTCCCAGTTGTGGAAGTCATCGCATCCACTGCGTTCCCGCAGGTCAAGAAAGTCCTAAACCGAGTGTTTGCTACGATGGGGCTTCCTGAAGAAATCAAGTCCGATAATGGGCCCCCCTTTCAAGGGAGAGAGTTTCAGGCTTACTTGGAGGCTCTCCGGATCAAACATCGGAAAATCACACCCCTGTGGCCTCAAGCCAACGGGGAAGTCGAGAGGTTGATGCGGACATTAAACAGAGCGCTGCGGATTGCGGTGGATAATGGCGAAGACCCGGAGGCCGCCCTGGACGACTTCCTTGGAGCCTATCGGCAGACACCCCACTCAACGACAAAGTGTGCTCCCTCTCATGTTCTGTTCAAGCGAGCTCCAAGGGATGGCATTCCCACTGTCAACACGTGGGTGCCGGGAGAAAGGGACGCTGAGGCCATACAGGCCCGGCGACAGGCCACCAACATCAAAGCAAGCGCACATCGGCATGCCAAAGAACCAGCCCTCCGGCAGGGGGACACTGTCGTTGTCAAGGATCGCCATCCTGGGTGGAAGTTTCGGACTCCTTTTGAGCCAGAAGTGTGGACAGTGGAGCGAGTGCAAGGGACTATGATTACAGCTAGGAGGAATGGCCAAACCGTGACGAGGAATGCCTCATGTTTCAAGAAGGTACTGGACAATGTCAATGTGCGTCAACGGACCGAGGGAATGGAACATGGAGACCAAGAAAACATGGACTTTGATAATTGTTCTGATCCAACTCCTACTCTGCCGCGAATGGCCACCCCACCAAGGCCAGTGTCACCAGGCCCTGCGGCCGGGCGGAGTCAGCCAAGGGTCGAGGATGCGAGCGAGGGTCCGAGGACAACCCCGGCTGGGGTTGTCGAACTACCTCGGACCCAGGATCGTCGCTACAACCTGCGGCCCAATCCTAGGCCGAGTCAACGGTTGTTGGACTTTGCTTGTTCGTCTCCATGAGTAAGAGACTATGAATGTGCCTGCAGAAAGAGACTAAAATAAAGGAGGGATGTAGAGAGCCATCCGGGCTCTCACATACATTGTATCCTTACACGCACGCACGCACACGCAACCTTGGGGCGGGCTCGCCCCTCGGTATAAATAAACAAGCGGAAGACCGCTCGGGGTCTTTCCGGCTGAGTGCAAGCAAGTGTTGGTGTAGTTATTCAGTGCATATACATACACGTGGTAGGCCCAGCCTCACCACTCTACAGGGGGGGGGAAGAGGGCTCAAAACAAACCCAGAGAGTGTGTGCTGCTGGGAAACGGCCGGGAGGAGGGGGGCTTCCCAGCAATCTCGGAGCCACGCACGCGGCATCTGCAGTCCTTATTAAAGAGCATAAAATGCATAATCCGACATAAAATGCACATTTATTTACGGGTTTTGTATTTGATGTACTTGGTCCCGAGGCAGAGCAGTGAGGCGTGCTCGAGGGGTGTACATCGGGGGTGGTAACTCGGCGCTTATTACAAGAGCAGAGAGTCACAGCTTGCTCTGGAGCACTTTGGCACCCATCATTGCCAGTGCAAAAGAAAGACATTTTAAGGACATATCAGTGTAACATTTTAGCATATATTCACTCTAAGTGAAGAAACAAAGCTGTAACCGTTCAATTCCTCAAAAACACATTTATTCAGCAAAATTCAACACTAGCTTCAGATAACATTGCGCAGTTTCTTAACAGGAATAAAAAGAAGTGACTTGAATCAAAGTATATTAATTCTGTCGTGTGCTTAAAATCCTTCTCATGGTTTTAGTTTTAATGTAATGACATTTCTTTTACAATTATGCTTCTTTGATATCGGCGATCTTGACAAAAATAGTTTAAAAAGTTATGAAAAGGGCACATAATTTAAAAGTATCATGAACATTAAAATATTATCATTACAATATTAAAAATGTTGCTATAAATATTATGGAAGAGCTCCATTCGTTTTAGCTCTGCATCATATGTACATGCATTCTTAATTCCACATGTCAGGCTTGGTCCAGAGCCTGTCTTATAAATCCTTGGGCATGCCTATTGTGTACTCAGTCTCTCGATATTTACTTCCTAGGTGGTGTGTACGTCGAGGCGTTTTAAAGCCAGGCCTCGCTTAATTCGATCATTTTATCCCATTTCTGTGATTACTAGTTTCTTCCAACCTCATTTTTTTCACATTTCAATGTTACAAATGTGTATTTTTATATATTTCTTACATTTTAATACTTTTATTCGAAATTACTGTCATTGTAAAGCACATGCACTTTATATCTGGGAAATGTAAATGCATGACTTGGGCTGTACTTCTTATTTGTGCTTCTTTGGCCTCAAAGGCTGAAATCAAGAATTCTTTGATTTGACTTGCAATTGGGTATTCATCAAACCGCTTGATCAGCTGATCTATGAAGGTGGGACAATCGAATAAAATGTGCTCCTATCCCTCAAGACAAGTAGACTTGGGACTGTTTATCCGACATTTGCCACGCCTCAGACGTGCTAACTTGAACCGTCAGTCTGTCGGTCCATCCCTAGGCCCGATGGTGCAGGGTGCATCAGTCTAAAGCGAGATAAGTTAATCGTACGGGTCTCGCGAGGTTCATCAGAGCACCGAGCTCTCTGTTTTTGGGCGTGAATCAGGCAGAACTAGCTCGCCTTCAGCGGGTTCAAAATGCGGCGGCCAGGATGCTGGTCGGCCTTCCGAAGTTCGTCTCTGCTCGTCGAACCATTCAAGATCTCCACTGGTTACCTGTAGGTCAAAGAATTAAGTTTAAAGCTCTCTGCTTAACCTTTAAAATTCTTAAGTTAGCCTCCCCTCCTATCCTCTCTCAGACAATCCTTCACTATGCCCCTTCCAGAGCCCTCCGATCCTCAGGGTTAAATCTAGCCATTGTTCCACGTTTTAAAAAAGCTAGAATGGGTGGACGTTCTTTTTCAGTGTTGGCGGCAGCTCTCTGGAACTCCTTGCCTGCCCCACTCCGTTCCATCCCTGACCTGCTCCCTTTTAGGAAGGCATTACAAACCTTCCTATTTTCCGCAGTTTAGTCCCATTCCTGTCTGGTTACCTTTGCTGTGTTGTGTTTCACTATCTCCTACAGCGCCGGGACGCCTCTTGGCTGCGGCATCTGTGCGCTATATAAAATAAAATAACATAACATAACATAACATAACCGAGCAGGATGGAAGAGAAAGTCTGACACCATCTCTTACCACTGAGATCTGCGTCACCACCAGAGAGGACCCTTGAGACCGGACTGGGAGGTGGGCTGAGTCTAATCCTAATGTCTTCTTATGTTGTAAATGTCTCCCTGTCTCCTGTCTTAGACCTGGCCAGGGCTTCCGTCCGCCTGGGCTTACCCTACCCACCCACCGAAGCTGCAGAGTGAATTGAACAGCTGTATTGGCCAGGATTTGGACGAGTCCATGATCTCAGCGGTCAGATTTAAATACGAGCTGAGGTCCAATAACCATAAGACGTAAGGGCTGTAGACCTGGCCCCTGGTACAGAGTAAAAGCTGCCCATGTTAATCATTTGTATTATTGTGGCTCACGCCCTTTGAGGAGCTGAGGACAGTTAAATGAAACATGTCCCATCAACATGGTCTTAGAATTTGACTGAGGGGCAGCGCCCCCGTATACCCTGACAAATGCACGGGTCCAATCTTCTTTTAGGGGTCAGAGGAAGCACCCGGTTTACTCCCCTGAGGCTCCCGCTGTCGCCGCTGGTGTAAACCCAACCTCTAGCCGCCTGGTCCCAATGTAGGCATCCCACACCCAAGAAGAGCTGGGTGACTCTCACTGTGTGATGATAGGCAGACACTGGAAGGGGAATGTAGCATGGCCCCCACCTGCAGGGGGGAAATACCCTACACATTCCCTACGTTTCCTACACATTCAAGCCATTTGCACTTCTTTAGACAAAAGAACTTACACTTTAGGAGGTTCTCTAAGCAAAAAAGGTGGTGAGCGGGCATCTTAAAGATGGCGGCTGCTAGGCTAATCTTAGTAATTTGAAGTCAGTATTTTGGCTGCCGCTGCATCCTTCATGATAAATGGCTCAGGTCATCCACCAGGGTCTGAATGGTCCCCCTAGACCCGCTCAGCTGCCATTCTTTAGGAATTCAGGATCCTGGAGTGGGATGTAATTTCCTTCCTATTCCCCAGTCAGTTATTTTCAGCCCTGTGGTTGTGAAATAATTGTAAAAGAAAGTTGTCACTAATCTGTCACTCTGTCATGGAGGCATCACTTGACTTTGTGTAGGAAAGTGCCTCTTTTGGACATGGGTAGCCCCCACTTTTTGCTTGGAAAATGATGTAATTTCGACTGGAAAGTGCACAGGGTCCCTGTCATTCAAGTCCCCTGTGCCAGAAGCTCTTTCCATAAACTGAACTTTTTGTTTCCAATAGATACCCTTTGTAAGTCCCTAGTAAATGGCACCTCTGGTACCTATGTATTGGCACTGAAGAGGAACCCCACGGAGAGCAGCACTACTTGTGCCACCCTAGGGTCCCTTCACCAAGGGCATGCGCCCTCCCATCGCAGACTTGGTGCAGACAAAACTACAGCCATGTGTTCTATGCCCACAGACACTGCATGGGATATAGATAAGACACCCCTTTGGCAGGCCTATTAACCCTAAAGCAGGGTGCACAATATCTCCTGTGAGGACATAGCTGTATGCACAGATATGCCCCTGCAATATCCATGTTGATTCTAGGATGTTGTTAGTGAACAGAGAAGCCATAGAGCTTACACAGGCTAGACACTCGTCATTACGAGTTTCCCAGCTCCATGATGGCATCACTGTCTTATGGTATTTTTGGTACCAAACATCTTGTCTCAATAAACCTGCTCTAATTCTTGTGTCAGATTTACAAAAATTGCACATAGAGGACCCCTTAGAGGGGTACCATGAAACCTACCAACACTTAGGGCTTGATTTCGATGTCGTTAGGAAAGGCTCCAAATGAGAATCAGAACAAGTGCATCCGATTCAGAGCCTGTGTTACCGACCGAATTGTCCACTTTTCTGGATGACCAAGTACAATGCGAGGAAGCCGTCCGCGCAGACCGAATCGGTTCCGAATGCGATTCAGAAAGTCTGACTCATTCGGAGCCGAATTGTGCAGCTCAATAGGGACGGTTTCTGTACGAGCGAGTACGATGACTGATTTTGACAGCCGTACCGAATCGGTTTTGCTGAGACGAAACAGCTGTGGGAGTCGGACTTTGGGGGCCCGTAGCAGGCCCCCCTTCACCCAGGGCCCTCTGAATTGGTCACTGGGAATACCCATGGGTCACCCCTTTCCATGCATGAACAGTGTAGCAGGCACCATGGGGTGTCCGCCACAGGGTGCACGCTTTTCCACCTCACCCCTTTTTTCGATGGGAGCCTGTGTTCATGTTGGGTACACAAGCTCCCTTTGAAGTCAATGGAGTCCGACCGAACTGAGTCTGTGACATACGGACACATCGTAATCGTTGGTGGGACTCCTGGAGTGTGATTCATATGGAAAGCTTTCCGGAACCGACTTGTCCAGAAGGCTTTCCTAATGACATCGTAATCTGGACCTAAGTGTAGACACTGACTGGTCTAAGCCAGCCTGTCACCACCAGACAGACTGTGGACCTCATGGGGTGAGCGCCAGTGCGCTCAGAGTACGAGAACAAAGCCTGTCCTGAGCGGAGATGTTCCAACCGTCCCTCGGTCAGGAAGAACCATCTGTGGCAGGAAGCTTCAAAGGCCTTGCTGCATTTGAAATGCAACTCCAGCCTCTCGTGATAGCAGAGCTGGTCCCCTCTTCTTGACCTCACCCCAGTTTTGTGGGAAGACAGGCGGGAAAACTTAGAAAGAATAGCAGGAGTGCCCTCCTCTACCAACTCCACCCCTCAGGTGCTGGAGGCGAGGTGAAGCACATTTTTTAGTGCTCACCATCTTGAAGATGGTGGAACATCACCAATCAGGGCTAGGACTATTTCCCCTCCCACAAGAGACTGGTATAATAGATGGTGTATACACCCCAGGTAAGGGGCCCATTGGCCACTACCTGGGGACAATCCTATATTAGGATTTTAATTTATAAATTGCAAGTAACAAAATGATGTCACTTTTAAAAGGAGTAACCCACTGACCTATTTACATTCTATGCACTTTATTTGCTCGATACTTGTTTTCTGCAACATGCGTATTAACTCTCTGAGCTAGTTTATAGTGAGTCAACACCCCAATTAAACAAAACTCCTCTCTTCAGGAAGAACATTAATCACAGGAGAGATCCTGACATTTTTGGAGGCCTGGCAATTGCTAGAGGAAAGGAACAGGGCAGCCAGTGCTTTAAAATAATAATAAACTTGCAAACACGGCCCCTCCCCTCACCTACCCCCTCCCCCCCCGCCTCCCCCCCCAGGAAGCCAGCATCCGGCCCGCTACTCTCACACTGTTGCATCGTTCACCGTGCACTCACATGGGTGCTTCTGCCACCAACATAGTGCGGAGGGTTAATGTGCCTGCTACAAAGAACTTGTACCATGCAGATTACAGAACTGAGTGTGAGTAAACTATGAGTAGCACTATAAAAAAAATGAAATGTTTGTCAGAAAGTTGCTATAGAGAGATGAGGTGCAATGTTGGTGGCTGGTAGTGAGTGAATTCATGGAGAAGGTGGAAATGGGGGAGTGGGCACCCAAAAAGATTGCTGCACCGTACGCAACCAGTGCTAGGGCCAGCCCTGGCTGGGAGTGTTTGCCCTTCCTCCTCCCCCGAAGATCAGGTCTAGTTTCACCCCTGGTGACAAGCCTAAACAAGTTGTAACGGAACTGCATCAATGCAGGTGTGACAACCATGTCTAGATGTGACAGGTGTGTAGAGGTGTGACACTGCTGCATCAATGTGGGTTTGACAAGTGTGTGTAGGTGTGACATACGTATGTAGGGGTGACAATGCTGCATCAATGTATGTTGGACATGCATGTGTAGGTGTGACAAGTGTATGTAGGTGTGACAACGCTGCAACAGTACAGGTGTGACAAGCGTGTGTACGTGTGACAAGCCTATATAAGGTGTGACAATGCTGCATCAATGCAGGTGTGACAGACGTGTGTAGGTATGAAAAGTCAATGTAAGGATTGACAAGCCTGTGTAGGTGTGACAAGTGTGTGTAGGTGTGACAAGTGTATTTAGGTGTTAGAAACGTATGTAGGTGGGACAATGCTGCATCAATGCAGGTGTGACAAGCCTGTGCATGTCTGACAAGCGTGTATATGTGAGACAAGAGTATGTAGGTAGAGGTGTGGCGCCGCGGCCAGGGCGACTGACGCTGGAATCTGGGGATCAGGGTTCGATCCCCGGCTCCGGCGGCAGGTTAGCCCAGCACCATGTGACTCTGGGCAATAGCTCGCTTAATCTTCCCGACGGCCCCCAGCGCCTAGAGACCCTTACGGGTGATTGTGCGCTTTACAAATGTGGATTATTATTATTATTATTATTATTATTATTATTATTATTATTATTATTATTATTATTAGGTATGACAATAGTGGATCAATGCAGGTGTGACAAGCCTGTGCATATGTAACACGCTTGTTTAGGTGTGGCAAGCATATGTATATGTGACAAGCATGTGTAGGTGTGACAATGCTGCATCAATGCAGGTGTGACAAGCCTGTGCATATGTAATAAGCTTGTTTAAGTGTGACAAGCATATGTAGGTGTGACAACTGACAAGCATGTGTAGGTGTGACAATGCTGCATCAATGCAGGTGTGACAGACGTGTGTAGGTGTTAGAAGCGTATGTAGGTGTCACAATGCTGCATCCATGCAGGTGTGACAAGCCTGGGCATATGTCACAAGCTTGTGTAGGTGTGACAATGCTGCAGCAATGCAGGTGTGACAAGCCTGTAGGTGTGACAAGCCTGTGGGTGTGACAGTCGCGCAGGCGTTAATAACTGATGTTCCCTTCCATTGCCGCCACCCGGTTATTTTCAACTCTGACGTGGTCACCGGATTGTTGTGAAATTCGTCACACAGCCGAGAGCGTCACACTTCTCAAAAGGCTGAACGTGTGCATTTATTATATGAACATGCCCCCACCGCCCCCACCGCCCCCGGACCTAGCACTGCGAATGGAAAATCCTGCGCTCGTGACAGTGAAAAATCGATTGGTAGCAGCACCGGTCGCTCTTCTCATCTGTAACTCGCGTGCACGTCCGTGTGCTCTTTTGCGTGATTTCTGCTGATGTGCTTTCTTCTTCTGTACGAATGCAGACAAGAACAGGGCTGCGCGTGCAGCCACGGTGCCGTGACGTCATTTATCCGACCCCCCTTACCCCATCAGCTGTAGTGGGGTGTTACTACCGGTCGGAGGAGCTGGTAAAATGGAGGCAGAAAAGTTTATCAAATGAGCCTAATACGGTGCACGTGACAGAGAAATGATGATACTGGGAAAAGCACAGAGACAGACAGAGCAGAGCGGCCGAAGAGAGGAGAATGATGCAAGAAGGAGCCGAGAAACGGGCGAAGTATGTTTAAGTAGGCGAGAGCAGAAATGAAATGTGGAAGGAAGGGACGTGGGATGAGAGAAAGTGGAGGGAAAGTAAGAGGAAGATTTTTTTTGCAGTTTTATATAGCGCCAACTCGACCCGAAGGTATTGGAGCGCTTAACATGAGCCCCAGTTGCATTAGACAAGGAAAGGTTCATTTTAAGTTCTCTCGCCTGCCAATGCGCTTGCGCATTGCTGGCGAAAATTATAGTAAGTGGAAAAGAAAAGTCTACCAAAAAGGCTGCGGATCCCATACAGTTCATGTGAGATAGGCACGTGCACGCCAGCCACATAGCACACCACCATTTGTCTGTGTCTAGGCATCAAACTTCAAAGGCTGCAACTCCCCCGCACCCCCCCGCCCCCCACAGCAATGCCGAGAGCTTGTTTCATATTGTGTGCGTGTTCCGCATTTTGGTCTCTGATCTGTCTTTTGCAGGACACGCGCCGCTTACATCACGTTCTAAAACTGCGCTGTCTTCCCTTCCACCTTGTCCCCAACCCCCTTTCTAGTCTATCCTTCACCCTTTTACATGTATCTCCCCGTGGGGTGCCCTCCCTCCACCACCAGTTTGTCATTTATAGTAATATTGCTCGCTGCCAGTGTGTTAAGGTAACCATGTTGTTCCTGCTTACATTTGACATGCTTTACTTAATCTTGTTGTTTTAATTGATGCTTTTTGCTGCTGCACACTGCCATGTCAGCCCACAGCAGGAGTTGCACGCCCTGTTTTCTTTATTAAACACGGTCCGCTGCAATTTTTTTTTACAACTCTCATGCCTGGCTGCCCTTCTCATCTCAGCTCTGACTCCAAAGCTGGTCGTCCACAACAAGGACTCAGGCCCTGCCCACGCTCTCTTCCCTATACTGTGTCATCTCTCCGGATCACCAGGGGCTGCATTAGACTACAACCCACCCCCACTCACTCCAACTCCACCCTCCAACTCCAACTCCACCCTCCAACTCCACCCTCCAACTCCACCTTCCAACTCCACCCTCCAACTCCAACTCTACCCTCCAACTCCACCCTCCAACTACAACTCTACCCTCCAACTCCACCCTCCAACTCCAACTCCAACCTCCAACTCAAACTCCACCCTCCAACTCCACCCTCCAACTCCACCCTCCAACTCCACCCTCCAACTCCATCCTCCACCCTCCAACTCCACCCTCCACCTTCCAACTCCAACTCCACCCTCTACCCTCTAACTCCACCCTCCAACTCCAACTCCAACTCCACCCTCCAACTCCAACTCCACCCTCCAACTCCAACACAACTCTCCAACTCCACCCTCCAACTCCACCCTCCAACTTGAATTCCACCCTCCAACTCCAACTCCACCCTCCAACTCCACCCTCCAACTCCACTCTCCAACTACACCGTCCTCCCTCCAACCCCACCCTCCAACTCCACCCTCCAACTCCACCCCCCAACTCCAACTCCAACCTCCAACTCCACCCTCCAACTCCAACTCCACCCTCCAACTCCAACTCCACCCTCCAACTCCAACTCCACCCTCCAACTCCAACTCCACCCCCAACTCCAACTCCACCCTTCAACTCCAATTCCACCCTCCAACTCCACCCCCCAACTCCAACTCCAACCTCCAACTCCACCCTCCAACTCCAACTCCACCCTCCAACTCCAACTCCACCCTCCAACCCCAACTACACCCTCCAACTCCAACTCCACCCTCCAACTCCACCCTCCAACTTCAACTCCACCCTCCAACTCCAACACCACCCTCCAACTTCAACTCCACCCTCCACCCTCCAACTCCACCCTCCAACTTCACCCTCCAACTCCAACTCCACCCCCAACTCCAACTCCACCCTCTAACTCCACCCTCCAACTCCACCCTCCAACTCTACCCTCCAACTCCACCCTCCAACTCCACCCTCCAACTCCAACTTCACCCTCCAACTCCACCCTCCAACTCCACCTAACAACTCAAACTCCACCCTCCAACTCCAACTCCATCTTCCAACTCCACCCACCAACTCCACCCTCCAACTCCAACTCCACCCTCCAACTCCAACTCCAACCCCCAACTCCACCCTCCAACTCCAACTCCAACTCCACCTCCAACTCCACCCTCCAACTCCACCCTCCAACTCCACCCTTCAACTCCAACTCCACCCACCAACTCCAACTCCACCCTCCAACTCCCCCCTCCAACTCCAACTCCACCCTCCAACTCCACCCACCAACTCCACCCACTAACTCCACCCTCCAACTCCACCCTCCAACTCCCCCCTCCAACTCCCCTCTCCAACTCCCCCCTCCAACTCCACCCTCCAACTCCACCCTCCAACTCCAACTCCACCCTCCAACTCAAACTCCACCCTCCAACTCCAACTCCAGCCTCCAACTCCACCCTCCAACTCCACCCTCCAACTCCACCCACCAACTCCACTCTCCAACTCCACTCTCCAACTCCACTCTCCAACTCCACCCTCCACCTCCACCCTCCAACACCACCCTCCAACTCCAACTCCACCCTCCAACTCCACCCTCCAACTCCACCCACCAACTCCAACTCCAACTCCACCCTCCAACTCCACCCTCCAACTCCAACTCCACCCTCCAACTCCACCCACCAACTCCAACTCCAACTCCAACTCCACCCTCCAACTTCATCCTCCAACTCCACCCTCCAACTCAGCCCTCTGATTCCACCCTCCAACTCCACCCTCCAACTTCCCCTTCAACTCCAACTCCACCTCCACCCTCCACCTCCACACTCCAACTCCACCCTCCAACTCCAGCCTCCAACTCCACCCTCCAACTCCACCCTCCAACTCCACCCACCAACTCCACTCTCCAACTCCACTCTCCAACTCCACTCTCCAACTCCACCCTCCACCTCCACCCTCCAACACCACCCTCCAACTCCAACTCCACCCTCCAACTCCACCCTCCAACTCCACCCACCAACTCCAACTCCAACTCCACCCTCCAACTCCACCCTCCAACTCCAACTCCACCCTCCAACTCCACCCACCAACTCCAACTCCAACTCCACCCTCCAACTTCATCCTCCAACTCCACCCTCCAACTCAGCCCTCTGATTCCACCCTCCAACTCCACCCTCCAACTTCCCCTTCAACTCCAACTCCACCTCCACCCTCCACCTCCACCCTCCAACTCCACCCTCCAACTCCACCCTCCAACTCCACCCTCCAACTTCACCCTCCATCACTCAGGGGCACCACCACATCACTCAGGGACACCAGCACATCACTCGGGGACACCACCACATCACTCGGGGGCACCACCACATCACTCGGGGAAACCACCACATCACTCGGAGAAACCACCACATCACTCGGGAACACCACCACATCACTCGGGGACACCACCACATCACTCAGGAACACCACCACATCACTCAGGAACACCACCATATCACTCAGGGGCAACACCACATCACTCAGGGGCACCACCACATCACTCAGGGGCACCACCACATCACTCAGGGGCACCACCACATCACTCAGCCCAACCACATCATCACTCAGCACCATAACAGCACTTTCCTTGCTTGCTACCAACAAGCATTGCCAGAGCCAATAGGACTCGCATTAGGAAAGTGTAAGCTATTGGCTTTGTGAATAACAATGCTATTAATTTATATATTTTCAAAGCCAACACATATTAAAAAAAAGTGTCATATACAATACCAATAGCTCACACTTTCCTAATGTGAGACCTATTGCATTGCAAATGCTTGTTTTGGTAGGCACAAAAGAATAAGTGATTTGCCCAGAATTACAAGATGTTGAGCCGACGCCGAGACTCGAACCTACTTCCCCAACTCCAAAGTCAGGGAGGGAAGGGGCAGGTTGGGTGGTGGATGGATGGGGCGGGGCCAGAGAAAAGACTGTAAGGATGAGGGGATCTTCGTAGGGAGTCTCAGACACACTCGTATTGCCAGTGGAGGTGTGAATCGAAGAGTGCCGCACTGTCACTGTATGACCACTCCCATGTGTCTGTACACTCCACCGAGACGACAACAGTACGTTTTAGGGTTATTGTAATGATGGGTGCCTCCTACTTCAGTAACAGAAACGAATCTTGGAAAACAATGTTTGAGATCTCTGCAGAAAATGTTCTCATCAAATATCATTCATGTTACTTCAGGGTGGGGGAAGGGTGGTGGGTGACGGTTCTAGCCGAGCCAGGCTTCACTTGTTCAATCCGAGCTGGGAATGTGGGTTGCCACCGCTCTCTGGCCTCCAGGCTCACCCACATTGTGGGTACCGCGGTCAATGTAACCCTGGAAGGTGGGGGCCCACGACTCTGGCCATCCCACGGCTCCCCAATCCTCTTCGGCAGTGGGTTGCTTCCATGTCATGTGTTATTCGCGTGTTTACCCCATGCCTTCTTGCTGCAGCACCCACAGAGACCAGGGCTCCTACCATCATGACGTCACTGTCACTGGTTCTGTCGTCTCCTCTCTCTCATGGCGTTTCTGCAGCACATCAGCTTCCATCACCGGAACCCCTTCTCTCCCTTGGCCCTCTGAAGTCACTTAGTGCTGCCCTCTGCCACAGCTTTGGAACAGAGGGACCCCATCACCTCCACGGTGTATCCATGCTCCCTGGCGCTGCCCGCTGTTGACTGCACTCTTTGCAGACCCACTGCTGTGAGAGGGACAGCATTGCCCACTTTCTTCTCCTGGGACATCTTAAAGAGTTAATGTAAAGACCGCAGAGGAGGTAAAGATTGTGACAAGGCCACGTGAGGAGTAAACAAGTAGCCACTCTATACCTCACGGATGACACCTCACCAGGATTGCATCTCTCTCAAGAATCCCTCTTTCAACAGTTCTGTAACAGAATATTGTGTAAAACAATATTGATTCACTAAAATATATTCAAAATAATATCGACTGCAAAAATATTGACATCCTATAATTAACAAAAAATATTGATGACAAAAACGTCGGCATCAAAAATACCTACATTTAATATTATTGAACTTGCAAATATTGAAGCACCAAATATCGTCGACTATTTAAATATGCAGACAATATCAAAAATATATTAAACCACACAGTATCAACTACAACAATGTTTCAAAAATAAGTGAAACAATATTTTGTATCAAACTCCTTTTTTAAATAATATAAATATAACAAAATAATAAATAGGCAAAGTACACAAAGCAAAATAATATATAAAAACAGCAAACATGAATTTATTCACATATATAACCATACCGATTAGAAATACATATGCTACTTGAAATAAATACATTTAAAAAGAAGCATACATTATTAAAAGAAAATAAATCTTACATCTATAAAAAAGAAATAAAATGTAACATTTAAAATATACTGATAATACAACAATCCAATAAATACACATATTTAAAATTAAAACAGAAGTACTAATTAGCATCCATCAAAAAAGAAAATACTGAAAAAATCAAACTACATACAAAGTGGCCAATTAAATTTACTGTAAAATGAACTCACCAATAACAATATCAACCTAAATGAGTGAACGCTATAAAAATAGCACAAAACCTCACTATTTTTCACAACTTAACAACTGCAAGAAAACAACACTCTGCTGAACTGCATGAAGAAAAGCCAGAAGTAAGACTTCACCAAAATAGCAAGGGACCTTTATGATTAAGTTTGAAAATTAACTAACTAACATAATTTTTATATGCAAATATATAAATTAATTAAAATGTGTACTATTTTATTATGTATATCAATCCTTATATACTGAAGAAACCCTTCAGCAAAAATGAAGCGCAGCCCACCAGAAATCCAACTCCACACATGAAAACCTGCACAAGGGCACTTTTCAAAGTAAATAACATAAAGACGGTTATAAAAGTAAAACAACCCCTATATACAAGTTGTTTCTCACCAACAGAAAATGAAAGGCCAACTGAACCAAACCTCGATGACATCAAAGACAAATGGAAGAAAATCAAGCCCAAGTTAAAGTACATGCTACTGTCAGGCTGAATAGCACAAATAGCATTTATGTCACATCACTGAAAGGGAAACAATTCCTGTCGCACATGAGAAATACATACGGCCAGGAAAGCACAACAATGTGAATTGAAAATGTATTAAATTTTATACAAATACTTGTTATGAAAGTGCTACAACAAAAAAGATATTATAAATAAAGTCAGAGAATGCCACCACCCCCCAAATGTGACAGAGATTGGTGTAAGCCACATACCTCAAAGTTTAAAAGATGCAAGCACTAGTTGCCAAGAGCGCACTACTAAAATTTAAAAAACATACTCCCTAAAGTACCTGAGTACATTACAGCTCCGCTATCTGCAATTCTTACTTTAAAATCATTGATATCACATACTAAAAAACCCATAAGTCAAAGCTCTGCAGCCCCTAGACAATACCAAGATATACAGATTCCATAACATCTAACACTACACAGAACAATAAACCCTTCCTAGTACATGACAGTCACAATAAAAACTGAAGCATTTTTGCAACTGAAAATACCTTCCTAAAACGAAGCCAATGTGAAATGTGGATGATGGACAGAACTATTAAAAAGTGCCCTTAACCATTCACATGGATAAACACCTTACATGTTGAATACCATAAGACTAACATACCCTTAATGTATGCACTGCTGCCTAAAAAAATAAAGTGTAACTTGCAATCAATGCTTAAACCACAACAAAGTAAAAACTAACAACCACTGTGCACACAAAATCACAATGGACTTTGAACAGGCAATGATGCAAACAATACATAATCTATACCCACACACAGCTGTGAAAGACTGTTATTGCTACTTCGTCTAAAGCCTTTAGGAAACATCTTAAAATATATGCACTAAGTGTAGAAAATGCAAAATAGTTGGTTTTGCTTTTGAATTAGAAAAGTTAATAGCCCTGGCATATGTGCCAGTAACAGACATACCTAACCACTACAACATGTTAAAAGAATCCCCATTTTACCAAAGAATTTAACAAAACAAAAATGAAGTCCACTAATGGACTACTTCAAAAATACTTGGGTTGGCAGACTGCCCCACTCTGGACATAGACACCAACCCAATTTCAAAATACCTTGGTGAATTGTCTGCGATAGCACCGCGCCTCAACTAGCCCAAACCAGCAACGCAGAGGAAGGAGGGCACATTGCCTTCTAAGACACACTAGGAAGAAACTGACCAACACTCTATAAATTCATAGACGCTCACCAAAAGAACAAAGTTACCAACTAAGGATAGAACAGACAATAAACCAAATCAAATCTAAGGTAACTAAACAAATCAAGGAAATGTATGAAATACTACAATTCAAAGTCATACTCTTTGTAAATAACACAGGAGTAGACTACCTTGGTGGTGGTGGGCTTGTTGGACTGTGATAGAATGAGTTGGGTGTCAGCGGCACAGGAAATGATGGAGCTGCCATGTGTCCTGATGATGTTGGTGAGCTGAGTCATGTAAATGTTGAAAAGGGCTGGGTTGAGCAACAGACCCTGGAAGACTCTGCAGATCAGGTTCTTGGGTTCTGACATATAGAGTGGTAGTCCGACTCGCTCTGTTCTTTGTGTGAGGCAGGAGCATATCCAGCTGAGGGACGGTACTTGGATGCCTTTATCATGCAGTCTTCTGATAAGGATGTAGTGTAATACTGTATTGAAGGCAGCATAAAGTTTGAGTAGGATGATGGCAGCAGTTTCTCTAAGGTCTACTGCTGTTCAGATTTCGTCTGCACACAATGAGGGTCCCATTACGATGGCGGGCGGACAAAGTCCACCCGCCACCGTAACGGTAAACTGGATCGAACCCCAGAGATGAGGTGGTCCCGCTGTGCCCATTAGGATGTGGCCGGCACCATGGCGGTCGCATCCCGCATATTAAACATTGTGGCGGGCAGTGCTGTAAGCAGCACCAGCCACAATGTCAAATATTCATGTTGGGCATTGGCATGCAGGACAGGACAGGCACCGCGGTGCCTTCTACCTTGTGCATGCCAATAAAGGGGAGTACCATAGGTACCCCACACGTGCAGCCGCCACCCCTCCACCCCCACATGGGCCCGCAACAGGCCCCACAGCCAAAGACTGCATGCCTTTCCATGGCGGCATCGCCACCATGGAAAGGCCAAAATCCCCACACATCATAATATGGCGGGTAGTGCCTGCTAGGCACCGCCACCATATTATGGCCCAGGACCGCACGGCAGGCAATTAGAATGATTGCCTGCCTGCAGAAATGTGGCGGATGGAAAGACCACCATTGTAATGCTCAGACGTGAGTCCCTTGCTCACTTGGCCACTGGATTCAAGATAGCCTGGCTGATGAGGATTATGAATCCGAAACCGGTCCCAGGATGCTTGTTTCCGGTCCATGGAAGACATGGCTTGGCAGTTCGGGCTGGACTGTTCCCATGAGGCACAGGGTCAGACTGATTTGCATATAGCCATGTCTGAAATGGGGTGGCTGAGTGGGCTAAAGAGTGGTGATGGATTCTTTTTTTTTTTAAACAAACTTTATTCGTGAATGTACAGGCATCACTTTTGAATACAGTATTCACGGCAAATATACAGTACAACACGCTTTTCTTTTTCTTCCCCAACCTTCCGTTCATAGCAGAGCGTCATCGTCTGGTACATAACTCCCCAATTGTGCGTTCAGTGGGGGATAACTCTGTTTACTGCCAGGTTTGTGTATGCCCACCCTCACGCTCCCCAACGTCCCCTCCCCCACCCTGCCAACTGTGGTGCTCCATTACTCCTAACCGGTCTAGCTTTTGCTCCCCAGCGTTATCTATTCTCTCCCAGAGTTATTGAGCCGAAGTTCTTCTAACCTCCCTGGTGCTATCCCTGGGCCCGTTGTAATCCGCCTTCTTCCCTCAGGGTCCCAGTGCATTCAGGCGTCCTGGGACGGTGTCTGGTCCGTATCCTCCAGTTCCGAAAGCATGACCTCCCAGTCCAACGCTAGCGGCACTTTCCTCCTACCACTTTCTTCCTCCTTCCTAAGGGCAGCCCCCTCTATTCTGCCCCATTTCACAACATCCGCTCGCCATGTTTCTATCCTAGGTGCTCTTTGGGACTTCCACTGCATGGTAATTTTCCTAATTGCTAAAAGGAGGCCCAAGTCCACAAATCTCAGTTTCGGTTTTAAAGACTTAGGGCGAGGCCGAGTGCCTGCCAGGCAATACAGCGCACCCACCGCCACTTGTATCTGGGTCACCTCTCGCAGCGTCTGGCACACCTCGTTCCAGTACCCACTCAGCCGCGGGCACGACCAAAGCATGTGGAGGAAACCTGCCTCGTCCGCTCTACATCGTGGGCACTGGTGGGAGGCGGTAGGGAACATCTTTTGAATTCTGACCGGGGTAAAGTAAGCCCTGTGGAGAATCATGGCCTGTATGTATTTAGATCTTGATTTCAAGAAACTCTCTTGGGGTGTTCCAGGGCCACCTGCCAGGTGCGTCTGTAAGCTCCTCTCCCGTGTCCCGAGCCCAGGATTCCCTCAGTGCATCGAGGGAGAGTGCAGCGTGCGTTCGAATCCCAGTGTATAGCCACCTAACCAAGTGACCACCGGCCCCCATGCAATGTACCAGGTGTATCAGTTTGTGTTGCTGTGGGTGAGTGCGCTGTGGCGCCCAGGTCGTTCTAATATAGTGGGAGACAGTGGCATGTAGCATGTAATCCCTGTCCGAGGACCCTGTCACGTGTACGAAGGTGGGGTAATCTAGCAGTAGGTCGTCTCCGAAAAAACTGCCCACGTTTTCAATTCCGCTCGCCGTCCAGTCTCTAAGGGCACGTTCAGTCAGCCGTCCCTGTGGTGTCGGTATACCTAACAGTGGAATGTTATCTGCATAAGGCTTAGTCATGGACGTATAGGCCAGAGCCTTTCTCCAGCACAAGAGAGCAGTACGGAGCAGTGGATGGCATTCGCGTGGGATTTTGCTTCTGGGCAGCAACAGGGCGTGTAGGTCACCCTGTGCAAGTCGGCCTACCGTCCATCCAATTTCTTGGAGATTCCTCCCGGCCAGCCAATAAGACAGCCATTGGAGTTGGCTGGCGTAGAAGTAGCCCTGGAAGTCCGGGGCTCCCAGTCCTCCCTTAAAGAATGGTGATGGATTAAACCCAGATCAGTTGACTGGGGGTGAGTGTTTGATTTGCTCAAACGCTCCGTCCATTATCCCCTTTTCTATCGTAGATGTAATGAGGGCAGGGATCTGTTTGGGCCCCTGAGTGACCTTTTTTTATGACTTCTGGGGTATATTCCTAGGAGAATGTTTTCCAGCTAGTTAGGAGGGTGTTTTGGTTGGAGGTAGACAGGTTGGCAATGAGAGTCTTATAGTTGTGTTGGTCGAAGTTGCTGTAGATTTTTTCAATTTTTCTGTGAAAGAAGTAGGATAAATTGTTGCAGAATTCATGTGATGGTGTGATGGTGTCGGCTGTTGCCTCAGGGATGGTAAATTCCTTGACTATTGAGAAGATCTCTTTGCAGCTGTTGGCACTTGTTTCTATACATTTGTTTAGAGCTCTTCTCTTGGTGATTAATTAATTAATTAATTAATTGTGGGTTTCTAAAGCGCTAGAATCGACTCCCGAAGGAGTATCTCTGCGCTGTAGACCGCTGGGGAACCCGTCCTGGCTTTCCCTGTGCGATGGTCCCTACTAGGTATCTCCAAGGTGAAACCAGGCATCCCCGGCGTATGTGGGGGGCCGTTGTGGAGATAAGGCAAGCTAATGCCCAGAGTTGCCGAGTGTGATCCCTGGTTAGAGTAGGCACCGAGGTGAGAATAATCAAGTCCGCTGTCCCTGGTCCACGACCCTGCCGCGTCGGGAATTGAACCCTGATCCCGGGCCGTCCTCTGCTTCCGGGTCTGCCGCCTCTAACCAGTGAGCCACACCACTCCACATGATTCATAAGTAGATGTGGTAGTGCCTGAGCGCAGCCTTGTAGGTGGTTCTGGTGTCAGTATCGTGGTTGGATCTCCATTTTCTTTCTAGCTATTTGCAGTAGCGTTTGGATTCCCGGAGCTTGTCTGTATACCAGCTAGTTTGTTTGTTGGTTCTTTTTTGTTAAATTTGATGGGTGTGAGTGAGTCTGCTCAGTCCTTGATCCTTTGATTGAAGTTGGTGATGTCCTTGTCTAGGTTGCTGGTGTTGTTGGGTTGGTCTGTTTTGAGGGCGTTGTGCCAGTTTGCCTCTGTTATTATCTGGTAGTTCTGGCTGGGCAGGTTGATGCTGGTGGGTGTGCTGGCTTGTAGTGTGGAGATTTGGAAGTGTATGATGATCGGTCCATGTCAGCGGTGACGTACGGTTGTGCTTTATTTTATTGCCAGAGGTGAAGATTGGACCCAAAGTGTGTTCTGTGATGTATTTTGGGACTGTGATGAGCTTGAAGAGTTTGATGCTGTTCAGGCTCTCGAGAAGTTCGGTGGAACAGGGATCTGTGGGGCCCCTCAAGGTAGAAATTGAGGTCTCAGAGTAGTATAACGTCCTTGCAGTTGGTGGTGAAGGGAGCGATGAAGTTTGTGATGACGTTGCTGAAGTTGGTGTGTGGTCCAGGTGGTGTGTATGCTAGGCTTTCTTTCAAGAGGAAGCTGTTGTTTGTTTGCAGGCAGAAGCGCATATGTTCCATGAAGGGGTTGTGGAAAAGTAAATTTTGCCATGTTCTGTGTCCCTACGTGTCCTCCATCTTATGTTATGTGTGCATGATTAATATGCATATGTATTCCCCATGTTCGATTAAAGATGCAATTACAGTTGTGTCCATCTCTAGTATGCCAGTTTCCAGTTCTCGTGAAAGCTACGAGTATCAGGCCTATGTAAAGTTACGTTGCCACGTTTCTCAGTGTGCACGTTATTTCATTGAAAAGTCCCCGTTTCTAGGCCTCAAAAGGGCCCGGACACCAGATTCAGCTTCTGTCTCCTGAACCCTCGCTGAGGAGCGATACAGCCCCCACCTGTATTCCTGACCCTTCACTTACTTCCTGCCTCACAGTGCCCGGCTCAGCCTGGCTCTGCCTACGAGTCTGCCAAGAGTATGTTATGATTCTAGTTATCAGTCCAGCCCTCCTTCTCTGCATTCCTAAGCTACTGAATCGCATCAATAGTTTCCGTCATTGTCTAGCCTTTACGTCTCCATGTAAGAGAAATACTGTATTAATGATCATTTAATATTCTTCATCACGCACTACATGTAGAATAATGCATGCTCCAGTCTTAGAGTCTGTTAGCCTCTCCCCTCCTGACTCTTAGTTTATATCAACACGTCCTCTAAACATTAGATACTAGATAGGGTTTAGGTACATGTCGCCCTGACTCTCCAGACTTCAGTCTCTGCTCCTAGCACAGAGTTCATAGCCCCCAGCTTCTCCTGGTAACCCGTCATTGTCAGTTTGCGCGCACCATTAGGTTAGAGGTCCCGGCTCCTTAGGTAGCCCCCTCCATGTTTCCGCCCCATTTATGACATATTCTGTTACGTTTACATCACATGTCTATGTACACGCCTCTTGTTACACCCACTTTCACCCTTATCTTTCGCGACTGCTATTGACCACACCCACTGCTCCGCCTATTGTATTCACTGTAATGCAACTGTTTTAGTATATATGCTTGTGTACTGTTATTAAATGTTAGCGCGCTCATTCCCTGTCCCCCCTGCAGGGCCCTGCCATCCTGTTCCCGTGCAGGTTGTCCTGTTCCTGTCCTTTATGCTGTATTAAACCTGCAAACTCCTACTACCTCGAATCTTGACTCTTATTTATTGAGCTATCTGTTATTATTATGTCCAGACAAACCTAGATCCAGTATTATTTATTTATATACCACAGGGTGTCCGTGGATGTGGCACATTGGATGATGTCCTTGTAAATAATGATGGCTCCTGGTTTCTGGAGGCAGTCTTGTCGTACGATCTGGTAGCCACCAGCATATCCACAGCAATGTCTGAAGTCGATGCTGGGTTGAGCCATGTTTGAATAAGGAAGAGGAGGTCTGGCATGCTGTTGCTGAGGAGAGCCCAGATGTCGGTGGCAGAAGTAAGAGAATTCCAGGCTTTGTCAGTTCCTACAGAAAAGGCCTCTCTGGCAGGCTTCCATCATATGACACCATGTGCTGGTGGGAAGGACCAGAGGACACACTTTGAAAGGAATCTGGTGCACAGATGAGAGGAAAGGTGGGAGTAGAGTCATGTACCACACAATGGCAGGAGCCGAGGCATTTAAAAGAGCAGTCATTCATGATAAGAGGACATGCCTATTGAATACAAGGAATATTCTGCACTATCTAGAGTCAAGATGGCAAATATTGGGAGTACCAGATAGAGACAACTGCAGTCATCACGGTGGAGGATACGGTGAATTAGAAGCTAGCTTTATGAAAGGAGGTCAGAAGAAAAGAAAGGCTTTCCGCTGTCTCTTCAGAAGGAATATTTTTACCGCCCTGTCTAATGGCTCTTTTGATTCCTTCTCTTCTTGCCTTTGTGTCCCAGTGACATCAGTCTTATTCTCCCTCGAGGGAAGTAGGGATAGAAGGCGAAGACTCCAAAGGTTCCCTTTGTGGGGGAGCAGCATTGGCAGAAATTGCTCTGTGAGGGAACTGGTTTAGGGTCACCAGGCACTGAGGGATGACTGGGCTCAAGATGTGTTATCTGGATTCTTTTTCCTCTGGTGTCCTAGGTCCACCTTACTATTGGACCTAAAATAAGCATGAAGCACACACAGCTAAATACTACACATAAAAATACAAGTTTATACCAGGAAATGATATTCAAATCCCTCTATCCTCTACTGACATAGTGGTCAGTGGTATAATATACTGGAACATTTAACACAATGTAAAACCCTTCCTTCTGTTTTTTGATACAGGGTTTTCACAATGCGCTGACCCTCCCTCATGTAATTCACACAGGGTTATACTAACCTGCCAGCTCCTACTGATGCATTGGGCACATTGTTATGCTGAAGAACCAAGCTGTATTAAACCTGCAAACTCCTACTACCTCGAATCTTGACTCTTATTTATTGAGCTATCTGTTATTATTATGTCCAGACAAACCTAGATCCGGTATTATTTATTTATATACCACATAATGGCGCCCGAACAGGGACTTGCCCTTTCCCCACGCGCCGGTGAAGCCATGTATGCCCCCTGATATCTGCAGCCGTGACGGAACCATACCGTGCACGTGCAGATATTTCTGCTTCATGTATCCCTCAGGCCCACGGAGGAGACGGAGGTTGCGGTCCAGCATCCAGACGAGGCGGTGGAGGAACGCGGCGAGTCCCGACCAGAGCCCAAGCCGAGAGTCCAAGGTCCGAGGTATCCGGAGGCCCACCCGTAACAGAAGTCCGAAGTTCGTCCGTCCGGCGTCGAAGCAGTCCAGTCCAGTCCGAGGCCTTCCATTCTTGCTGCCCGGTGAGTACCGTTGCTGGGGTAGTATCTAGACAGGGTCAATCTTATTGTCTCTGGTCCGTGGGGTTTGGTGGTACACATATCCCAAAACGAAGTGTCCACTTTGGTGGATGCGGGTTCTGACGTGTCTCTTTATGAGACCGGTGAGTTTCGTACTGTTTTAGCAGTGCATCTAGTTTCTGTTCTAGTCAGTTCTGTTCTCAAGAGAAAATTCATGTATTCTGTTTTCCGTATTCCAGGTAGTATTCTGTTCGAACTGTTATTTTAAATGTTCTTCATGTATTTTAATGTCGTGGTATGAATGTGGAGTAATTATCGTGTTCATTGTGTATTGTAATTGCGTATTGTGTCTAGGTTACAGTTCCATCATGCCGTTGTTCTCGAAGCTACGTCAGTTAAAAACCAGAAAAGGTCTGCTAGAAGCAGCAGTTCCTGTCCCGCCTAGGGACAGTCCAGGTCATTTTATGTATCAGAAGCATGGCATAAGTGCCATATTATATCTAGATTTATGGGTAGAGTATACCAAACAGTTAGAGGAAAAGTATAGATGGCCCGTATCAGGTACGTGGGATGCCGAGTGCATCCTGCGAGTAGAAGAAGTATTATGGAAAAAGAAAGCCAGACAGTCACAGAAAGATGCCATCGAGTTATGGCGCAAAGAATCCCATAAGAGAACCAAAAAAGAAATCAGAAAGTCAGAACTAAGTAGAGAATCCTTAGAACAAGCCCAAGAAAGGGAATTAATCGAGATAGGTGAACAGTCAGATAGTCAGAGGCATGCCCTTATTAAGGGTATGTATCCTCTTCTTGCCGAGGGCTTGCCAAAAGCAACCCCGGAGGCATCCAGTAATTTTCCGCCACCATTAGTTCCGACCAAGCTACGTCACAAACCGACCGCAGCTGATATTTTTATCTCGTCCTATTTGGACGACACAGTCCCGGAATATGCAAATCCTGTTCCGCCAGTCCCTGTAAATCAGGCAATTCCTGCTCCTCCAGACACCGGGGCACCCTTTGCAGTACCTGCTACGGTACCCCCGGTCCAGCCTACATTACAATTTCCCGCCGCGCCAGTACGAAGAGTATCAGTCGACGATTCCAGTTTAGGGGCCGCAGGAGGAGGTCCTCCTGGTACCCCGCCACCACACCAACGTAGAACGTTGGCCGAGTTACATGAATGTGCGTTACAGCGTACGCCCAAATATAAGTCCGTTGCAGATATCCGACGAGCTCTTACTGAATGCCGTTATGATCCAGTTGCAGGTGATGATAGTACGGTTATATATATTCCATCCGTGTAAGACGGGTGACCGGGTATTTGGACACCCTACCAGACATGAAAGAAGATCTAGACAGAATATATCGTTTCATCCGTACAGGGAATGATCCAGAAAGTATTGGCGAAGCCATGTCTCAAAGGAAAGCTGAAATCCAGCTCATGATATTGAAGTTTCTGATTAATTGTTTAATAAGAGAACAAGATTACCTGTCCAAAGATCCGGCCGAAATGAGAATCCTGACAAGGTGGAGTGATAATATAGCCGAGGGTAAGCACAGAACTATCAGTAGTATAGAGAGTATGTACAAGAAAATTCGTAAGGAAATAATAAAGTTACACGAGAAACGCAAAGAAGCACAAGTAAGCGAGAAAGAGAATGACTCTTCTCCTGAAGAGGTAGAGGACGAGAATCCCGCCAGAATAGCGTATGTAGGAAAATCTAGATTTCCAGACCGCCATTTACGCCTAGAACACAAGTCAGTTTTTCATCATCCAGCACCAGAACAAGGTTCTTCAGAACAAGTATTTCAAGCTACCGATCACATTCTGAAATCACGAATCGGTTACAGTGAATTAAGTACTATGCATGAACAAGAATTAGTCCGATCAGCAGTCCGATGGATTACTGATTCTACCACTTTTCCAGATGAAATAGTGGCACAAATGTTTCTGAAACTGCCCCCAGCCGAGCAGCGACTGGTGGGTATGTATATGATCCAGCACCTCATTACATTGTATGAGGGTCAACATTCTGATCCAGGTCCGTTACACGATGTCCTGAACGAGTTACTCCAGTATAGGTGGAAAGGTTTAGGTACCGATTTAATTAGTGTCATTCTAGAACAGCGCCACAAATATAGAACGTTTTTGAACCCGCATTTTGTTCATGTCTCACCCCCAGAAAGTAAACCCTTTTACATAGACAGACAGAATCCGTTACGAGAAGTACACCCAGTCAGGACAGCAGATGGTGAAATGCAACGAGTGTTTGTTTACACCCCGATTACAAAGATGGAACTCTTAGAGATGAAGAAATTAATTCCTTGTCACGACAAAGATCCAGCAGGGTTCCACCGAGAATTAAAAGACATGCTCCGTATGGGAGAATACACGTATCCAGATATAATTAAAATGTTAAAAGTCCTGTTGCCCGCAGGGGTATACGAGAAACTCAAGGAAAAAGAATGGGAGGTGGGAGAGAAAAAGATCGATTGGGCAGTTCTAGAAGCTGAAGATAAGATACGAGTACCAGGTACCGGTCTAGGAGAGAAATGTAAAGAATTACCAGAACTGTTAATACAAGTTTTGCCAAGGTTATTATCCACTAAAAAGGAAGACTGGGATGCAATCTCAGCCTGTAAACAGAAACAAGACGAAGACACTAGTGATTTTTATTCTAGATTTGAGAAATGTTTTATTATAAACAGTGGCCTCAAGACGAGTAGTGAGTCATACCCTCATCTTTTTGTTACCAAACTAGTCGAGAATTCAAGTCCGCAAGTTAAGAACCGAGTTTTGAAAGTCGAAAGTACATGGCAAGCTAGTACCCCGTCCCAGATGTTACAGATGCTTCAGTACCACCAGAATAGAATCAGAGAAGAGCAAGAACACGAGAGAAAACGTATGAAAGACACGAAAATGAAAGTACTAGTTGCACAATCTGTTCCACAAGACAGTCAGAAGAGGGGTCCGAATCAAGCCAGTCATCCCGCAGTTCCCGTTAAAGGGACATGCAATTATTGTAAACAGCCAGGTCATTATATAAACGAGTGTGCAGTTCTGAAACACAATATAGCTACTGGTAAGACTAAAGAAAGACCACGTCCGCCTAGACAAGAACAAGTTTCACAGACTTCTCAGCCACAGAATGCACAACAGACAGTTCCAACACCGCAGCCTATAGCTGCAACACAGCATGTTACACAGCAGATGTACCAGTATGCCCAGTCTGAGTATCCAGAGTATCAGCCATATTCATGAAACAGCCTAGAGAGGGAGGTAGGCTTGCCTCTCATCGAGATACCTGTAGATCAAGAAGGTCCCTATGTTCATAGTCAAGTACTAGGGAAAGACAGAAAGTTTCTGATTGATACAGGGGCAAGTAGGACCACCATCAGTCACGCCGAAGTTCCAGGGGCTCCGCTCTCAGGCTCAAGAAATGTTTCCCTTGGTTTTTCAGGAAAGCCTATTGTAAACGAGATATCTAAGCCAGTTACTCTAGAAGTAGGTCCATTGTCCCGCACTACTGATCTGTTACTTACGAAATCATGTCCAGAAAATTTGTTAGGTATTAAAACACTGAAAGAATTAGGTGCAGTTATTTGCTCCTCCCCAGAGGGAATACGATTGTTCCTACGTGACTTCAAGGGTCACTATGTACTACGAGATTTTGATCCGAGATTGTCCAATGTTCCGCAGCATCTATGGGCGCAAGGTCCAACTGATGTTGGTTATATGCAAATCACACCCCATCGTGTGACTCTCAAGCCAGGTGTAGTGTTACCACGAATCAGACAGTACAGATTGCCACCTGAGGCTGTAGCAGCCTTATCCAAAATTATTGACGAGCTCATCGCTCAAGGAGTAGTTGTAGAAACTGACTCCAATGTATGTAATTCTCCGATCATTCCAGTCATGAAACGTACTGATCCGAATGCACCCCCAGTATATCGATTAGTGATTGACCTTCGAGAACTCAATAAATGTATTATCCCCCAGTACCCAGTTGTCCCAGATATTTCATCCCTATTGACAGCCATTGATTCAGAAGCTTCATTTTTTACAGTCATAGACCTCAAGAACGCGTTTTTCAGTGTCCCCATTCATCCAGACAGCCAGTTTCTTTTCGGATTCTGTTTAAATGGAAGGAGCTATATGTTCACACGAGCTCCTCAAGGTTTCACAGACAGTCCTAGCATTTACAGTCAAGCACTTAAGAGACAACTAGACAACATTCACATGCCAACAGACACTGCCCTGCTCCAGTATGTCGATGATCTACTGATCACAGCCCGTTCTGAACGTGCTTGTGAGCGAGCATCACTTACAGTCTTGTATTTCCTTGCCGAGATGGTGCACAAGGTGTCCCCTTCGAAGCTTCAATTCTGTGTACAGCAAGTGATCTACCTAGGCCACTTACTGTCCAAGTGGGGTAGGCAGTTGACACCCGACCGTATCCAGTTAATAGCGAGTCTTCCTCAGCCCAAGACACAGAAGGAGGTACGTGCTTTTATCGGCCTTACTTCTTATTGTCGACAATGGATTCCTCAGTATGCATTTCTAGCTAATCCACTGATACAGTTAACGACACAGGAGGCAACCGTATCGACTGTCCTCCCTTGGACATCTGAACATACACTTAGTTTCAATGAGTTAAAGAAAGCTTTATGCCAAGCACCAGTTCTAGCTACACCGAACTACAGTAAGCCTTTTACACTTTTCGTCACAGAACGCGAAGGTACAGCATTATCTGTTCTCACACAAGATCAAGCAGGACAATACAAGCCTTGTGCTTATTTTTCGAGCACATTAGATCCTGTAGCCCAGGCTCTGCCTGCGTGCCTCAAGTCAGTTGCAGCCACAGCACTAGCTATCAGACAAAGTGATTCCATAGTATTAGGACATTCCTTGACAGTACAAGTTCCACACTCCGTGGAAGTTCTTTTAAACCGAACACAAACTCAGCACTTGACAATTGCACGTTTAACAGGTTATGAATTGACATTGTTCCAGCCACACATAGAAATCAGACGCTGCAACGTTCTAAATCCTGCTACCCTGTTACCATCAGTTAATTCAAATTCTGCCACACACGACTGTGTGGAAATAGTTAACATTATGACTAAGCCAAGACAAGATCTGACAGATATTCCATTACCAGATCCCGACCTGACACTTTATGTGGATGGTTCATGTATGAGAACAAGTACAGGAGAACTAGTAGCCGCGTATGCAGTGACTACTGACACTGAAGTTATAGAAACACACCGTATTGACACCCTGTCTGCTCAAGCAGCAGAGCTAGTTGCTCTGACCCAAGCCTGCATACACGCTAAGAACCTGAAAGTTAATGTTTACACAGATTCACGTTACGCATTTGGAGTCGTACACGACTTTGGAGTGCTCTGGCAGGAGAGAGGTTTCATGACTTCTCATGGAACCAAGATTCAGCATGGTCTCCTTATTCAGGCTCTGTTAGATGCCATACATTTACCGACATCTATTGCTATCATGAAGTGCAAAGCACATACGAAAGTTACTGACACTATTTCCCAGGGTAATGATCTAGCAGATCGCACAGCCAAGCTTACAGCACAGACTCCAGACATTTCAGTTAACCCGACACAGACACACACTCCAGATCCAACTACCTGTATGACAGTTAAGGACCCTACTCAAGATGTCATGGATATCCAGTTACATGCTACTCCCGATGAAATCAAGAAATGGTCCGAACAAGGAGGGGTCCAGACAGATCAGGGATGGGTAACGAAGGGTAAAGCCACATGGTTTCTCCCCGACTCTATGGTTCAAGTCATTATCAATACCGCACATAGTCCAGCACATTTAGGAGAAAAAGCTATGTTAGACAGTATCCAGAACATTTGGTTCAACAAGCATTTACGAGCTGCAGCCAAGCAGAAAGTCCGTACCTGTATGATATGTTGCCAGTTTAATCCAGGAAAAAGTGTCCCGGTGGAACAAGGTGGATTCCAGCCCCCTGACCACCCTTTTGAGGTCCTCCAGATGGATTACATTCAGATGGAGCGATGTCGAGGTTTCAAGTACGTCCTTGTAGTAGTATGCGCTTTGTCCAGGTGGACAGAGGCATATCCAGTCCCAGATTACACAGCCACGACCACTGCCAAGCAGTTGGTTCGTGAGTTCTTCCCCCGTTATGGACTCCCTAGAGTCGTATATTCTGATAACGGCCAGCCATTCTCATCTGAGTTGATGAAACACGTTTCCCTTTTGTTAGGGTACCAGTGGAAGTTCCATTGTGTACGCCATCCTGAAGCAGCTGGTCTAGTAGAGAGACATAATCAGACCCTGAAAATTCGAATTGCAAAAGTATGTAAAGAGAAAGGTGTGGACTGGTTGGTAGCTCTGCCAGTCGCTTTGTTTTATATGCGCATGGTCGCACATTCCAGATCAGGTCTGTCCCCGTACGAGGTCGTATTCGGCCGCCCCCCTAATATGTGGGGTACACCTAGACCCCGAAGTATTACCGATGTTTCAAGTAATATGCTGACAGATTACCTAGCTTCCTTGATGTCTGCCCTCAACTCTTGTCGTTCACAGGTTGCTGCCGCATTTCCAGACAATACCGAGGTGGCACCGCATGAAATCGTTCCCGGATGCATGGTTCTTGTCAGGAACTTTGATCGTTCAAGTCCGCTGGAGCCCCGCTGGAAGGAACCCAAACAGGTCCTCCTGGCCACCCGCACTGCCGTCAAGCTGGAAGGCAGGAAGGGCTGGGTCCATTTGTCACATGTGAAAAGATTTTTTGGATTGAAGCCTGTTTCTAAGAACATTTCCGAGGATTTGAAAGACTGCCAAAGTACTATTCTTAAGGACTGTCCCGCAAAAGACAATGATACAGATTCCTCCCTGTTAGAGAAAACTCCGCAACAGGAGTATAAGCTAAAATTAAGGTCTAGTAAAATAAGTCAGCCAGTTTGATTGTCTAAGTCCTCCCCTAGGTGAAACGGTTAGACCGGTTTCTGACATGTATAAAATAGACCCCCATAGTGAGAGAGTTAGTCAAAACTCAATCCGATGTATCGTTTTTCTAAGTTTCATATTGTTTTTCAGCCTTATGACTACCTGCACAAGTTATGCTTTTTATTTGTGTTTTCCAGTCTCTCATGTAAATAAGTCTTCTATTGTTACAGTAGAGCACACGTTTAGTGATCTGCCTCCTCATGAATTATCTTATCGTCTTGCTATGCGTAATAATTCCTTTATCCGCATGTTACATTATTCACACCAGGCCAGCAATGCCACTAATTGTTGGGTGTGTGGTCGACTCCCCCCTTTCCAGACACCGAAGGGAGTTCTGCCACTCTTTCCTTATCCATTTTCACATAATGGTTCGTGTGGAGCATGGTCCACGTTAACGTCATCCTCAACAGATATGTCTTTTCTTAACAGTACATGTTTTCCTGACAAGCAAGGTCTTCCCCACAGAACAGGGTTAGATCTAGAGAATGAAGTTTATAATTTAGGAAATTATTCTTCGAATTTCATGGTCCTGAATGTTCAGTCTGATACTACTCCAGACTTACCTGCTATGTCAGTACTACCAGTCAAAGGTGAATTATGTGTCCGAAAGAATGGTTCCGTACATATAGGCCATAGTGATTGTACTACTATTATCAAGTATAGTGACAGTAGGAAATCTATTTTTAAAGCTTCACGTCATTCTTATTTTGTTTGTGGTCAAACCGCATATGTTCGTCTGCCCCTCGATTGGGAGGGAACCTGTTACATTGCCTTCCTACTGCCACCAGTTTTCCTAGCCCCATCTGATTATCACAGAAACACACATCTAGTACACATTAGACATAGAAGGGAGATCGAGTCCCCGATTGTCGATCAAACTGAAACTGCTCTAGAACAGTATACAGACTTCAATAAAGGTTTCTTCTTCTTTATAGGACCTGTCCAGAATAGTAAGTTAATCCGTAGGTTAACAAGAACTCTTGAAGCAGTAGTGAATGAGACTGCCTCTGCCCTAGGTAACTTAACCGAAGAACAATCTGCTATGAGATTTGTCGTGCTCCAGAATCGTCTCGTCCTTGACGTCATACTGGCCGATAGGGGCGGGGCCTGGAGAGTCATCGGATCTAGTTGCTGCATTTTCATTCCTAATAACGCGCCGTCTGTTTATTCAGCTATAACCAGACTCCATAAAATTGCCCATATGTTACACCAAGATCCAGGCACCTGGACATGGTCCGGTTGGTTCTGGAATATAATTTCCGCCTGGGGATGGAAAGTATTGTCCTTTCTAGGTATTGCAGTAGCGATCATATTCAGTTGCTGCCTCTGTATACAATGTGGCCCTGCGATTTGTGGCATTTGTGCTACCTCTTGTATTCCTAGTCCCAAGTCCCGTTCTAAATCCCATTCCAAGAAAATTCGAGACGAGCAAATGATACTGTATGAAATGATAGATGGTATCATGAATATTGATGTTTCCTGATGGAAACGTAGTGACAAGGAGGGAATGTGGAAAAGTAAATTTTGCCATGTTCTGTGTCCCTACGTGTCCTCCATCTTATGTTATGTGTGCATGATTAATATGCATATGTATTCCCCATGTTCGATTAAAGATGCAATTACAGTTGTGTCCATCTCTAGTATGCCAGTTTCCAGTTCTCGTGAAAGCTACGAGTATCAGGCCTATGTAAAGTTACGTTGCCACGTTTCTCAGTGTGCACGTTATTTCATTGAAAAGTCCCCGTTTCTAGGCCTCAAAAGGGCCCGGACACCAGATTCAGCTTCTGTCTCCGGAACCCTCGCTGAGGAGCGATACAGCCCCCACCTGTATTCCTGACCCTTCACTTACTTCCTGCCTCACAGTGCCCGGCTCAGCCTGGCTCTGCCTACGAGTCTGCCAAGAGTATGTTATGATTCTAGTTATCAGTCCAGCCCTCCTTCTCTGCATTCCTAAGCTACTGAATCGCATCAATAGTTTCCGTCATTGTCTAGCCTTTACGTCTCCATGTAAGAGAAATACTGTATTAATGATCATTTAATATTCTTCATCACGCACTACATGTAGAATAATGCATGCTCCAGTCTTAGAGTCTGTTAGCCTCTCCCCTCCTGACTCTTAGTTTATATCAACACGTCCTCTAAACATTAGATACTAGATAGGGTTTAGGTACATGTCGCCCTGACTCTCCAGACTTCAGTCTCTGCTCCTAGCACAGGGTTCATAGCCCCCAGCTTCTCCTGGTAACCCGTCATTGTCAGTTTGCGCGCACCATTAGGTTAGAGGTCCCGGCTCCTTAGGTAGCCCCCTCCATGTTTCCGCCCCATTTATGACATATTCTGTTACGTTTACATCACATGTCTATGTACACGCCTCTTGTTACACCCACTTTCACCCTTATCTTTCGCGACTGCTATTGACCACACCCACTGCTCCGCCTATTGTATTCACTGTAATGCAACTGTTTTAGTATATATGCTTGTGTACTGTTATTAAATGTTAGCGCGCTCATTCCCTGTCCCCCCTGCAGGGCCCTGCCATCCTGTTCCCGTGCAGGTTGTCCTGTTCCTGTCCTTTATGCTGTATTAAACCTGCAAACTCCTACTACCTCGAATCTTGACTCTTATTTATTGAGCTATCTGTTATTATTATGTCCAGACAAACCTAGATCCAGTATTATTTATTTATATACCACAGGGTGTCCGTGGATGTGGCACATTGGATGATGTCCTTGTAAATAATGATGGCTCCTGGTTTCTGGAGGCAGTGTTGTCGTGCGATCTTGTAGCCACCAGCATATCCACAGCAATGTCTGAAGTCGATGCTGGGTTGAGCCATGTTTGAATAAGGAAGAGGAGGTCTGGCATGCTGTTGCTGAGGAGAGCCCAGATGTCGGTGGCAGAAGTAAGAGAATTCCAGGCTTTGTCAGTTCCTACAGAAAAGGCCTCTCTGGCAGGCTTCCATCATATGACACCATGTGCTGGTGGGAAGGACCAGAGGACACACTTTGAAAGGAATCTGGTGCACAGATGAGAGGAAAGGTGGGAGTAGAGTCATGTACCACACAATGGCAGGAGCCGAGGCATTTAAAAGAGCAGTCATTCATGATAAGAGGACATGCCTATTGAATACAAGGAATATTCTGCACTATCTAGAGTCAAGATGGCAAATATTGGGAGTACCAGATAGAGACAACTGCAGTCATCACGGTGGAGGATACGGTGAATTAGAAGCTAGCTTTATGAAAGGAGGTCAGAAGAAAAGAAAGGCTTTCCGCTGTCTCTTCAGAAGGAATATTTTTACCGCCCTGTCTAATGGCTCTTTTGATTCCTTCTCTTCTTGCCTTTGTGTCCCTTATTCTCCCTCGAGGGAAGTAGGGATAGAAGGCGAAGACTCCAAAGGTTCCCTTTGTGGGGGAGCAGCATTGGCAGAAATTGCTCTGTGAGGGAACTGGTTTAGGGTCACCAGGCACTGAGGGATGACTGGGCTCAAGATGTGTTATCTGGATTCTTTTTCCTCTGGTGTCCTAGGTCCACCTTACTATTGGACCTAAAATAAGCATGAAGCACACACAGCTAAATACTACACATAAAAATACAAGTTTATACCAGGAAATGATATTCAAATCCCTCTATCCTCTACTGACATAGTGGTCAGTGGTATAATATACTGGAACATTTAACACAATGTAAAACCCTTCCTTCTGTTTTTTGATACAGGGTTTTCACAATGCGCTGACCCTCCCTCATGTAATTCACACAGGGTTATACTAACCTGCCAGCTCCTACTGATGCATTGGGCACATTGTTATGCTGAAGAACCAAGCCCTGCCTACTGTGTTTGGAAAGAGTTAATGCTCTTTGCTTTTTGTCAATGCTACCTGTGGTAGTGTTATCTGTGGTCCCAACTTCCTCTTCTGTGGGTGCACACTTCCTCCTCTATGGTCCTGGCTTCCTCTACTTTGATTACACACACATAGGAAAAGAGTAGGAGGGGCTGCACTGTTGAAGAGGCCGCAGTCAGACGTAGCGAGGCTCCCCGATGGTGTTGAAGAGAAGGTGGGAACCAGACGGGAGCCTTCCTGCTCTGGCCATGCTTCTGTCCTGTCTTACCAGAACCTTCTCTATCTTGCCCAGGCTCACACTCAAGCCCAAAGAAAGAGTGGGGCCCCTTCCTAATGAGCTCGGACTCAGAGAAGGGAGTTGTAAATGCTGAGCAGCTGTCCTGATGGAGTACTATAGATGCAGTGGAATGTCTAGGCCACACATGTAAAGCTAAAAGTGTGCAATATCTTGTGATTTGCTGACATGGTCACAAATCTTGAAAGGAACTAAACAGAGAAACCCCCATTCGCGATTGACTTTTTCCCATGTTGGCCAGACCTACTGAGCTGGGGTGGGGCAGTGCTTAATTTTAGCCAGTGGTTTCCGATGTGCAGCACCTGCACTTATGACAGTCTGCCACATGGTGGCGCTGTCTGTTTAATTTAGAGATAAGCACAACAGTTTTCTATTAATTCAATATACATTCAAAATGACTTCTGCCTGCTGCCCAAGTAATTCTTATAGCTTTGACGACCTGGAATAGTCTGAATTGTCACACTGGCGGGTAGGTGTGTGATGGTTAGTAGATTTGTTGATACTGTCATTGGCAGCTCTGGCATTGACAATGGGTGATGCAATTTGAAGTGGCCTCCTGCCGAGGGCCCTGGTACTTACATTTTTACAAATTGATCACTGGGATGGGGCGTGGCTGGTGGACAGAGGGTACAGAATGTCAAAGTAAAATATCTCTACAATTGCTGAACAGATTTTCATGCTGTCTGTGTGGTCATGTTTAGTAAAGCCTTACCTAGAAACCCCACATACACGCTATCCGGCTAAAAGGTAGGAATGAGTAATCTCCAGGGCCTGTTGGGGGTCACAAAGGGCATTCTGAGGGCTAGGGACAAAGGGGACTCCTACGGATATACTTGCAGGGTAGGACCAGATTTAATATTCTTTCAAGCAATGCAGCAAAGAAAATTGTTGAGCTGCATTACTTTGTGTGAAAGGGAGATAACAGAAATGTGTCATATATACTAAGATATGGCACACCTCTGCTGCCGAGTGCCAATGCAGGCAACATTGAACCATGGTGCAAGGGTGCCTGCGTTACGAATTGTTTTTGTGCAGGAAGAGATACCTTCCTGCACAAAAAAGCATTCATTAGAGGCATAATTCTCGTTGTATGTGTGCTGCAGAATGCAGCACACATAGAAAGAGGAAGTAATAAAGACGAATGAAAATATTTCTCCTCATTATGCCAGCCTCGGGTTGGCCCAACATATTGGTCCAATCCCAGCCCAACTTCCTTTTGCGAATCTGGATTTGCATCAAATGTCGTGGCTGGATGGATGGTGATGCCCATGCTCCACCCATGGCATGCCTCCCTGATGCAAAGTAGTGTAAGGTTACTCTATGCACGGAGTTGACTATTTAGTTTTAACTGAGCCAATGAAGCCAATGCTTTATGTGGTTTAGGGACTACAGACATACACTGCACCGGGGCTGCATTGAAGAAGTGACAGAACCCCCAAAACAAAATGTTAGGAAACCTGGGCCATAATCCTTCCACTGGGTCACAGATGTAGAGATCTCGGTTCTTTCATTGAAGCCTCATAGTTAGCAAGCAGCTGGGCACTCCCAGTGCCCTCTGCCTCAGCATGTGAGCTTGCAGCCTTCCTTCAAGGCAGCTACAGGCAGCATTTCCAGCAGTGGTCATAGCCTAAGTTCACTTTCCATATTTACCAAACCCCTAATTCTACAATGACTTTCACTGCATTGACAGCAGTCAATCTGAGGGTAGGGGAACATGCTCCCACAGCCAGGCAGTTGACAGTTCAGTCCCAGCACTCAGTTCATGCAGCCTCATTGCAATGTGCAGACACATTTGAACCAAGTTCTTCTGCAAAAGACCTGATGTCATGTGACCAGAACAGACTGGTTTCCGGGGACCAGGCCATGGTCTTCGATAAGATACATTAATGAACAGATGTAGTTTCACGATCGGGCTGTCATTCATCCCCTCCAGCGACTCTTTTTTTCTCCAGAGTTTGCCCAGGAGCTTGCAACAGCTTCTCCCCTCCACCCCCATACTCCCCGCCCGAATAGCCTGTGGTACAATCGCAACCCCAAGTGTCCCCAGATTATCATGAAACACAAACTCCAGAAAACCCCAAATACTTGTTACCCTAACCTGATTGGAGGCCAGAACAACAAGAAACAAGCTGCGCCTTACACAGATACAGTCTCAATGCAACACCAGCTGTGGATTTTGACCAGGGGCCGTATTACACCTTATCATTCTTCTCTCCCGGCGCACCTTTCAAAAGGTGCCCCGGGCGCAAACAGTGATAATGCGCCCCATTTTGGTGTCTGTGCTGCCCTGTAAGCAGCCGCGACCTCGCGCTGCCCTGGAGGCACGCATTCACGTGAAAATAGAGAGCAGCGTCTCCATGTTTTCACAGTGCAGGCGGCACCCGTCTGCCCTTTCAAAGTGGATTAGAGATCCCCTTGCAGGCGGGAGCAGTCAGCGGCAAGGAGATGTCCATGGGACCGCCTTTACCCCCTGCAGAGGGCTGCTTTCAGGAGGCGCACTAACAGTGCACCGTGTTTTATATGGCGCACTGTCAGTGCGCCTTTTGAGGGTTCCTTTGATTCTGCACCCGCATCTGTAACATGACGTGGGAGCAGAGTCAAAGGAATTCCCTCATTTGCATAGGGTACTCCTCTATGCAAATGAGGGAACACCCTCTGCTGATAGCGCTGGCACTTTAAGTGCGCCAGCACTATCGGAATTATAGAAGGGAACGCACAAGCGTCTGGGCCCCCTCCATTAATACCAAAGTGCCCCAAGGACGCGTAAAGTGGGCACAAATGCCCATTACTCCTCTGGGGCACCATCTATATTACGGCCCTTGGAATACATGAATAAACTAAGAATCATTTCAAAACAAGCATTTGCAATGCAATAGGTCTCGCATTTGCAAAACTTTGAGCTACTGGCATTGTAAATAACAAACCTTTGATTTATGTGTTGGTTTTCAAAACATATAAATAAAAGGCATTGTCATTTACAATGCCAATAGCTTAAAATTTCGCAAATGTGAGACCTATTACATTGCAAATGCTTGTTATAAATTGGTGTCGAATTTCATTGGAGTCGTGATAATTACTTATCGTCCCTGTTGGTATTCTGAAATGTTTAACACATATTCCTCTAGTAAAGCTTGACTGCTCTGTTCCACAATACCAGGTCTGAGCTACGGATTTATTAGTGTGAATCCAAAAGTACCTATTTGGGTAATGTAAGTGTATTACATAGCGAAGCATAACCAACCTCACTGCATAATAACCCTCTTTCCTTTCCTACAGTGTCTAAAAAAGCTGTGGTCAAAGACGCCTAAATTGGAATCCGTTATTAGGAATCTATGACAAAATATCGACTACAAGAATATCGAGGTACCAAAATATCGCAACAAAAATATCGAGGACAATAATATCGGGATCCTATCTCTAACAAGGTAAGTACAAAAATATCGAAAAAAATATATCGATGTCAAAAATATCGTTTTTTAGAAAATATCGTTTTTTAAATTTAAATAAAATGTAATATTAACAAAATAATACTTATAAATATAATAAACATATTTAAAAATATATTATAATATTTTAAATTAATAAATAATGTAATAAAAACTAATAATAATAAAAATATAATACATAGTATATACTTAATTAATATTAACTCTAAAATAATTATTTTAATAACCTATAAATAAATGAAAATATAATAAATTACAAAAAAAATTATATACATAAAATAATAATATAAATAACAATTATTAACAATGTAAAACTAATTCATTACATTTTGGATAGCGTACAGGTAAAAATTACTATTCCCACTCCAGAGAGTGCAACAGTAGGGAAAGTGTTGGATAGCGTAGGGGTAACAATTACTATTCCCACTCCAGAGAGTTTAACAGTAGGGAAAGTGTTGGATAGCGTAGGGGTAAAAATTACTATTCCAACTCCAAACAGCGCAACAGTAGGGAAAGTGTTGGATAGCGTAGGGGTAAAAATTACTATTCCCACTCCAGAGAGTGCAACAGTAGGGAAAGTGTTGGATAGCGTAGGGGTAACAATTACTATTCCCACTCCAGAGAGTGCAACAGTAGGGAAAGTGTTGGATAGCGTAGGGGTAAAAATTACTATTCCAACTCCAAACAGCGCAACAGTAGGGAAAGTGTTGGATAGCGTAGGGGTAAAAATTACTATTCCCACTCCAGAGAGTGCAACAGTAGGAAAGTGTTGGATAGCGTAGAGGTAAAAATTACTATTCCCACTCCAGAGAGTGCAACAGTAGGGAAAGTGTTGGATAGAGTAGGGGTAAAAACTACTATTCCCACTCCAGAGAGTGCAACAGTAGGGAAAGTGTTGGATAGCGTAGGGGTAATAATTACTATTCCAACTCCAGAGAGTGCAACAGTAGGGAAAGTGTTGGATAGCGTAGAGATAAAAATTACTATTCCCACTCCAGAGAGTGCAACAGTAGGGAAAGTGTTGGATAGCGTAGGGGTAACAATTACTATTCCCACTCCAGAGAGTGCAACAGTAAGGAAAGTGTTGGATAGCGTAGGGGTAAAAATTACTATTCCAACTCCAAAGAGCGCAACAGTAGGGAAAGTGTTGGATAGCGTAGGGGTAAAAATTACTATTCCCACTCCAGAGAGTGCAACAGTAGGGAAAGTGTTGGATAGCGTAGAGGTAAAAATTACTATTCCCACTCCAGAGAGTGCAACAGTAGGGAAAGTGTTGGATAGAGTAGGGGTAAAAACTACTATTCCCACTCCAGAGAGTGCAACAGTAGGGAAAGTGTTGGATAGCGTAGGGGTAATAATTACTATTCCAACTCCAGAGAGTGCAACAGTAGGGAAAGTGTTGGATAGTGTAGGGGTAAAAATTACTATTCCCACTCCAGAGAGTGCAACAGTAGGGAAAGTGTTGGATAGCGTAGGGGTAAAAATTACTATTCCAACTCCAAAGAGCGCAACAGTAGGGAAAGTGTTGGATAGTGTAGGGGTAAAAATTACTATTCCCACTCCAGAGAGTGCAACAGTAGGGAAAGTGTTGGATAGAGTAGGGGTAAAAATTACTATTCCCACTCCAGAGAATGCAACAGTAGGGAAAGTGTTGGATAGCGTAGGGGTAAAAATTACTATTCCCACTCCAGAGAGTGCAACAGTAGGGAAAATGTTGGAAAGCGTAGGGGTTGAAAATACTATTCCCACTCCAGAGAGCGCAACAGTAGGGAAAGAGTTGGATAGCGTAGGGGTAACAATTACTATTCCAACTCCAGAGAGCGCAACAGTAGGGAAAGTGTTGGATAGCGTAGAGGTAAAAATTACTATTCCCATTCCAGAGAGTGCAACAGTAGGGAAAGTGTTGGATAGCGTAGGGGTAAAAATTACTATTCCAACTCCAAACAGCGCAACAGTAGGGAAAGTGTTGGATAGCGTAGGGGTAAAAATTACTATTCCCACTCCAGAGAGTGCAACAGTAGGGAAAGTGT
Organism: Lissotriton helveticus; assembly: GCF_964261635.1. NCBI lineage: Eukaryota > Metazoa > Chordata > Amphibia > Caudata > Salamandridae > Lissotriton > Lissotriton helveticus. The sequence goes on along the minus strand of NC_136061.1, from coordinate 54,388,826 downwards.
TGGATAGCGTAGGGGTAACAATTACTATTCCCACTCCAGAGAGTTTAACAGTAGGGAAAGTGTTGGATAGCGTAGGGGTAAAAATTACTATTCCAACTCCAAACAGCGCAACAGTAGGGAAAGTGTTGGATAGCGTAGGGGTAAAAATTACTATTCCCACTCCAGAGAGTGCAACAGTAGGGAAAGTGTTGGATAGCGTAGGGGTAACAATTACTATTCCCACTCCAGAGAGTTTAACAGTAGGGAAAGTGTTGGATAGCGTAGGTGTAAAAATTACTATTCCAACTCCAAACAGCGCAACAGTAGGGAAAGTGTTGGATAGCGTAGGGGTAAAAATTACTATTCCCACTCCAGAGAGTGCAACAGTAGGGAAAGTGTTGGATAGCGTAGGGGTAACAATTACTATTCCCACTCCAGAGAGTGCAACAGTAGGGAAAGTGTTGGATAGCGTAGGGGTAAAAATTACTATTCCAACTCCAAACAGCGCAACAGTAGGGAAAGTGTTGGGTAGCGTAGGGGTAAAAATTACTATTCCCACTCCAGAGAGTGCAACAGTAGGAAAGTGTTGGATAGCGTAGAGGTAAAAATTACTATTCCCACTCCAGAGAGTGCAACAGTAGGGAAAGTGTTGGATAGAGTAGGGGTAAAAACTACTATTCCCACTCCAGAGAGTGCAACAGTAGGGAAAGTGTTGGATAGCGTAGGGGTAATAATTACTATTCCAACTCCAGAGAGTGCAACAGTAGGGAAAGTGTTGGATAGCGTAGAGATAAAAATTACTATTCCCACTCCAGAGAGTGCAACAGTAGGGAAAGTGTTGGATAGCGTAGGGGTAACAATTACTATTCCCACTCCAGAGAGAGCAACAGTAAGGAAAGTGTTGGATAGCGTAGGGGTAAAAATTACTATTCCAACTCCAAAGAGCGCAACAGTAAGGAAAGTGTTGGATAGTGTAGGGGTAAAAATTACTATTCCAACTCCAAACAGCGCAACAGTAGGGAAAGTGTTGGATAGCGTAGGGGTAAAAATTACTATTCCCACTCCAGAGAGTGCAACAGTAGGGAAAGTGTTGGATAGCGTAGAGGTAAAAATTACTATTCCCACTCCAGAGAGTGCAACAGTAGGGAAAGTGTTGGATAGAGTAGGGGTAAAAACTACTATTCCCACTCCAGAGAGTGCAACAGTAGGGAAAGTGTTGGATAGCGTAGGGGTAATAATTACTATTCCAACTCCAGAGAGTGCAACAGTAGGGAAAGTGTTGGATAGTGTAGGGGTAAAAATTACTATTCCCACTCCAGAGAGTGCAACAGTAGGGAAAGTGTTGGATAGCGTAGGGGTAAAAATTACTATTCCAACTCCAAAGAGCGCAACAGTAGGGAAAGTGTTGGATAGTGTAGGGGTAAAAATTACTATTCCCACTCCAGAGAGTGCAACGGTAGGGAAAGTGCTTGATAGCGTAGAGGTAAAAATTACTATTCCCACTCCAGAGAGTGCAACAGTAGGGAAAGTGTTGGATAGAGTAGGGGTAAAAATTACTATTCCCACTCCAGAGAATGCAACAGTAGGGAAAGTGTTGGATAGCGTAGGGGTAAAAATTACTATTCCCACTCCAGAGAGTGCAACAGTAGGGAAAATGTTGGATAGCGTAGGGGTTGAAAATACTATTCCCACTCCAGAGAGCGCAACAGTAGGGAAAGAGTTGGATAGCGTAGGGGTAACAATTACTATTCCAACTCCAGAGAGCGCAACAGTAGGGAAAGTGTTGGATAGCGTAGAGGTAAAAATTACTATTCCCATTCCAGAGAGTGCAACAGTAGGGAAAGTGTTGGATAGCGTAGGGGTAAAAATTACTATTCCCACTCCAGAGAGTGCAACAGTAGGGAAAATGTTGGATAGCGTAGGGGTAAAAATAACATACTTATAAATAAATGTTTTATTTTAAATAATAAAAATATAAATTATTAAATATATATAAACCATTTACAAATACCAATACATAATTATTAAAAACATGTGAACAAAATATATGTAATTAAAAAAATTAATAAAAATACCATTTAATATTATTTAATTAACAATTAATAATTAATTAACAATTAGATAATTAACCAAACAATTAATTAAAGAACATTATTACTTAATTACATTTAAATCAATTCCCACCCTATTCCCCTATAAACCCACAACCCACTATAAAACATAATTACCAATTAATCAATTAATTAAAATGATTTACCAGTTAATTAAAAATAATTACCAATTAATAAATATTAATTTATAATTCCTACTAATTAATAATTAATGTAACATAATTAAATTACTTCCCACCCTATTCCCCTATAAACCCACAACCCGCTACAGTACTAAAATACAACATTTTATTAAATTACAAAAAATAAATTAATAACATAATAAATACATAATAATATACACAAAAATAATTTAAAAATCGATATTAGTAACATCGAAATTATTAACATCGATATTACTGACATCGATATTTAAAACTTCGATATTACTAATATCGATATTAAATGTATCGATATTACTTACCTTCAATGTTTTGTCCCATCGATATTTAAACTTCGATATAATTGTATATCGATATTTAAATATCGATATTTTGTCTGCATACCGTTATGAGAGGCTTGGCCACTGGAATTAAGACTGTATCAAATCCTGTACTTCCCACAGCGTGTCACCTGGGATGTACTTGGGTTCCTCTCCAAGTCACTTTTATTGCATTCAAATATATCACATCGCAACCAACATATACCTTACAGTAGCCGGACCTGTTGTCTTTGCCAAGGTTTGATAGTTGCATCAGGTAAATGAATAACAACAACTTTGTTGTGAATAATTATAAATAAAAATGTTTCAATCTGAAAATAGTAAACAGTGAATTAAACATTAACCCCTTCAGTGTTAATGACAAGGGTAACTCGTCATGGAGTTTCCATTGATTTCAATGGAAATTCAATGGACAACAAAAAATATGCTTAGCATCCAAGTGGTTAATATGGTCTGTGGAAGAAAAAGTCACCTGTGGAGGGCCTCAGACGCTCCCATTCTGACTTCCCCCCTATTTTCCTCTGTAATATCTCACTGTTAGACACCTTTTTCTCCCCACACTTTTCTGAATTCCTCCATTTGCAAATCTCATGTCATAAAGCACCATCTTCACTTTTTCGTAATGCACGCACTTCCTTTTATCGCCACTCCCATCCAATCCCACACGCATAAAACTCACACACTCATCTACAAGCATTGCACTTAAATTTTTTGGCACTGTCTATATTTTGACAGCTGTGGAACTCACTGACACACTTAACAACAATTACAACTGACAGATATGAAACTATTGCTCTGTGCTTGCTCTGTAGAGAGGTCAAGGACTGGTTGTGAATGTGGACTTCACAACTCTATGACCCACTGATAGGCACTATGAGAAACTTGCTTCATTTAAAGCATCAGTGTATCTGATCAGTGTGGGAGATGCTGTGCAAGTCTTCAGTCTAGGCAGTTCACTATTAGGTAATGACCTTGTGCTGATAGCGAGACATAGAAATCTCACTCATAGCATACAACGTTAGTTCACAGCTTTAGCTTGAGGTTTGGCAAATCCAGGCAACTGCAAGACAGATATCATGTGTTACTAATAAAATCAATACTTTGATTTTGGCACAGTCAACTGTCTTAGGACTTTTGGATGCCTAGTGGTTAGAACACAGCTTTAGCTTGGGGAAAAGTGGTAGGATAAACGCAATGACTACAATGTGTAAATTCCGCCCACAGTGTCACTACTGATGATGCTTTCATCCAAGGAGACCAGGAGAGCCTTAAATGCCATCCAGCCAAACCTGATGGACCTTAAGTCGGCCTCCCTTCAACCTTAAAAGTTACAATTGATGCTAGCAGGCGAGGCAAGGAATTTATAACGGTTGACAGGTCGGTTAAGGGCTTGTTCGTTAAGTGGCAGCTGGGGTTAAGCACAGTACTAGGTACGGTCGCAGCTAAATGAAGGGACGGTGCCATGAGCGTAATGAATAAACCAATGACACTGGACAGTCTATCTAAGCTGGGTATGAACTATCCGACTCACCCTCCACCTTGCACTCACGTTATCAGTTACAACGGGCTGGTTGGCGATAAGATCATATGACTCCATGGTGCTTCCTCAGGCAGTAGGAGCTGGGTGGCTGGGCGCATCCGCGCATGAGCACATGGTCCAGGAAGCGTGGATTGTGACGATCTGCGCAAACTCCAAGAAACTACTTCAACTGGAGCTTCATGGTTTGACAGCGGGAGAGTTCAACTTGGATGAGCAGTGACGTAGCATCTATCCTGCTGGTTCGAGTGTACACTGTTACTGTCCACTGTTGAGCGGCGGGGACCCTTAGGGTTAGTCAGGTGCGCAACTAGACTCAAACATACCGGGGCATGGGGGCAAGCACCTTGAACTGTGGCGGAGAAGCCATCTTCAGCGCAAGAGTAAGAGCGCCCAATGAGAGAGCTGGACTAGCACGTGCAAGACAGCGTGACAAAGCTTCTGATAAGAAACTTTGCCACGACATCGGTAATGCAGGCGACCGAGTCCTTGGGGACCGTCCAAAAAGGCGGAAGGGCAGCAGCCGAAACACTCCTTTTCAATGGGAAGCCAGTGTTTAACATAAACGCTGACGGGGCTTTGAGTCCCCTTCTTGAAACTTGCTTGCTGACTATAGCTCTCGCAGGCGAGAAGCGCATGCGCGCTCCAACGCCAGGCGAGACCTAAAAAACAAATACATTAGCTACATCTGCTTGAGCGGCCTCATGGCTCAGCAGACACGAATATGTTGGACAGAACTTCTCCCATCAGCACAACAAGGCACCAAATCCCCAAAGCTAGTAAAGAGATGCCCCACATCAGTACCACACACTCCTTGCACTTCCACCACCAACAGAACAGGGCACATTCGTCAATCCACCCTGCACTCCCACAGAGAACACAGCAGCAAAGCCACGTCATCAGACGTGGGACACCAAAGCTGTCAGGTACTTCACTGCAGTTCATGCCTAGACTGGGGTTAAACCAGCTTCATCCTGGGGCCCACTCACCCCCACAACACAGGCCCCCAGACTGCTGAAGGCACGATGAAAACAAGCAAGCAGCCATGCTGCACCGTTCAAACGTGTGTGAAGTGGGACTGTATGAAATCTGTGACACCAGGTATAAAGTGATGGACACTGCTTTGTTGGATTCGCGGACCCTGGTTATGGTCATCCACTAAGGCCAGTAACTACCCACATTATAGGAAATTAAATTGCAGAATCAAAAAAATAGGCAATATCATTTACAAGACCATATGGCAAAATGGCCCACTCTTACCTTATCGTATATTCAAGTGAACACGCTGCGTTAAGTGGAACCTTTTCCTGCTGTTAGACATGTTCATTCTCCAGCCCAGGCCCTCATGACCTCCTGACCTCTAGGCCGGCAGCACAGGGGCACCTTTGGTTGGGGTGCATTTTTTATGCGGGTTGTGATACTATTATATCGAGGCCAGCAATGTCCAACTACAATGGTGCATCTCCAACGTCACTTACCGCTCCATCAGCAAAGTGAGAAGATTACTGCTAATTTTACCGCCACGTCGTCTACCGAATCCTGTTTACTAATATATTCAGTTATTATTCTTACCTGTTCCTACATTGCATCATAATGGTTAGATCGATGCAGCGGGTGTAATATTATTGTCATGCACTAAAATGTATGTAATATAGAGGGGACATAAATGGGGAAACATCCTTTACAACACAACTTTTACCACGCAGTGCCTTTACGACGCAACTTTTACAATGCAAACCATTACAACGCATTGCGCTGGGGGGAGCTCTAGGATAGGGAATAGGTTTAATTTACTATCCAACACCTTCCCTACTATCCACGGGGACTGGAGTTGGAATAGGAAATTAAACTATTCACTATCCAGCGCCCCAAAGCACTGTGCGTTGTAAAGGCATGCGTTGTAATAACCGCGTTGTAAAGGCATGCGTGGTAAAAGCATGCGTTGTAATGTCATACATCCCATACATGTTATATACCTACTCATTATGTGATAGCTGCAAGAAAGTTCCATCACAACGCATCGATTTGTTTCAATGGCACCACTCTGCCAGCTTTTGCCACCGTGCACAATAAGACTCGACAAAAGGCCATCTTGCAGGAACATGCCTTTGATCAATAAGAGTGAAAATGAATGCCCACAATACTTAAGACGGATGAAGGAGGCCTTAAAACTGGAAACACTGCAAGCTGTGCCAACTCTAAGAGTAGGGAACCTCACTGAACACTGCCTGATAACAGCAATCTTCAGACACAGCTCTACTTTACCCCTGTGAGGAAATGGGGTGTATTGTATGGTGTGGTGATGCAATCTCACCATGTAACACACTCACCAACCCCTTCAGGGCCCTTAGGTTTCGTCTGTCAAACCCTCAGCTCAACCCTGGGTATCCGTAGCACTGAGCAGCAAGGCATAAACAGAGGAACAAGTGGATAGCATTTAAACAGCAACAAAACAATTCATGAAGAATATGACACAACACTCAAGAAATCTGACACCAATTCTTAAAAATAAACTGTATTTTTAAAATAATTTAGACGCTAGCATAAAAAAATCCACCAGATGTTTCCAGATATATAGATTTTATAAGCAATAATAAATCAAAGCAATTTCACTCAACCTCCAACAGGCCTTGGCCGATTCAACAAATTTGACAATTAGATTTTTTTTTAAAGAAAAATTTAGGTGAGTGTTAATGTGGTCATTTCAAAGTACTTGGGTTGACCAACTTTGGCAGGGAGGTACTCTTGGGGACTAGCAAGGTCCTCAAGGACAGTTACCGTCACAGAAGAAGCAGTCCTTCAGTAGTTCCTGACACTTTATAGTTGTTGCAATGGATTCCTAGGGGCTGGTCCTGATGCAAGGGATGAAGGATGTGGAAAATGCTCTAAGGCTACTGTGGATGTGATGCAGTCAATGGCGGTATTCCTGCAAGGTATTCCTGAGTCCACAAAGATGGTGAGGGGATCCTGGTCGCAGGGTCGACATTCAAGGGTCCAATCCAGTCTGGCTGAAGTCCCGTCGCCGTGGTACTACCAGTCGCCCGTTGTCACGGTCACAGGCCAGTCCTTCCTGGGTTGATTACTCACCTTCTGAGGTTCCCAGGAACTCTCCAACAGCCATCCTGGGTTCAAGGTACTCAGGTGCAATTCTGTGCATCAGGACTTGGTCCTTGTGTCTGCATGGTGGTGGTGGTAGCGACTTGACGATTTTGGGCTACCAACTTGTCCCAGAAAGCATCTTCAGCTGTTGGACCCTGTGCTGTGAACAGTAGACCAGTTTAACACTATTTCTAGAGAACATATCTATACATACATCTATGCTTCACCTTGAACAGGACATGAAAGGTACAGTACCTCTCTTTGCTAGCCACCAGGTGCAGCATCTGCAGTCTTCGACAGTGAAGCCTCTCTTTGCTGGTCCCTTGGTGCAGCAGGGCAGTCCTTCTCTGCCCATTCTTCCAAGTTAGTCGAGATTTGAGGACTAGGTGCCAGGGGTGCCCCACTTATGCCTGTAAAATGCCCTCAGGGTGGGAATGCGGTTGGTAGTCAATGGACTACCAGGTTTTCCTCCTCTTGGGGACCACTTCCTGTGGAGTATAGAATCTGGCAATCCTAGAATGCACCCTTCGGCCCACACCCATGATGGCAAGAACCCTCTCTCGGTGTTCAGGCCTTCCTAGCCAACCCCGGGATGTGGCTACCTCAGGGCTGCATGCCCCTGGGCAAACCACGTTGGTTTACCCTCTCTGCTTTCCATGCCAGCCTGTCTGCCTACACAATTGGACAGCCCACCTCCTTAGTATGACACGTCTGCCCTTAAAAGGTGGCTTCCCCTTCGAAGCCTCCCTTTTAGGACTAATACCTAAGTGGCTTCCTGCAGGAAGGAGGTGACACCTCTCGGACCTACAATCCCTCATTGTCCTCCTTTCTGAGAGTCGTGGGCACGTCTTTCCAGGAGCGCAGAAAGCTGTCTCGTAGAACAGGCTGCATGTGTGCCAGGGAAGGCACAGGAGTTTTAAAGGCAACAAAGTGCCAGATTTTGCTAAAGTTGCACACTACAACAAGTTACATTTACGTTAACTTGAGATACTAGTTGGGCTTAATGTAACAAGTTTTCTGATACCCTGGAGTGACCACTTTGGCCGCACCGTTCAGGAGCTAACATAGTCAAGGGGTCAGCTTGTAATCCTGTGCTTGCCAATTGGGTGACCAAGTCTTTCTACAATAAAAACAGTAATTATGTGTGGTTTCCTGTCAGAATATGTGAACTACATACCCTGCCTGTGCCATATGTTGCACACAGTCTTTAGGACTCAGTAGGCCTGCCAGAGGAGTGACTTACACACATATGCAGGGAAAGTGGAGTCTATGCAATTGCTTTCAATGGCAAAGTCAAGCTCGCAGTGCAGGACTGTTCAACCAGTCCCGCCGTGGTGAACTTGGAGGACTTCCAGGGTGGCACAACCAGTGCTGAAAGCCCTGGGGTACCCCTCAAACTTACATGCCTTGGGTACCGGGGTACCATTTACTAATGACATACAGGTCAGTTAGCCAGTTCCAATGGGTACAGCCCTCAGTGCACTCTCATAGTCAAAATAACAGCAGCATCAGTCAAAAAACTTCGGGCGACCACACTGTGAGAAGTTGGCCTGATATATGATGCTCACTAGTTCTAGTGATCAGCTTGTATTAGTCCAAACAACCCTTATGGTGATTGGTTGTAAGTCAACCTTATGCACCAGCTATCCTAATGGTAGCATGGACAAAGCAGTCTTAGGCTAAACTCTTTTGGCATGTGAAGCCAGCTGTTTTACCACACATAACCCCTTGAATACCAGATGAAAGGACACCACACAGGTTGTTATGAAAATAAACGATATATTTATTAATAACAAACACCTCTGAACTCTTTATGAGGTCAGAGGGCTAAGCACATGACAATCTCTTAGGAAAAATACGATAAGTTGCACAAAATTACAATGGTGCCCTAGGGGCACGACAAACCATATACTAAGTAAATGGTATAAGGAAATCAATAGAAGGAATGGAGCTGTCCAGAGGCTGTAGGTTCGCTGGGACTACACTATCCTAACCTCAGGTAAGTAATAGGAGGCCCACGGGACGCGTGTGCAGAGTGTGAACTCACACGCGAGATGCGGAACAAAGTCAATGGACAGTACAGTTCAAGTAAAAGGTGAGGACGGACAATCCTGACTGGTTGGGACTAAAACGACTGTGAATCTGGACACTAGGGGGCAGATTTATGTTAACTGGCGCATCCCCAGGGATGCGCCAGTTAACATGCGCCACAGTGCGCCACAGCTCCGCCACCCATGGTGCGCCGCATTTATGATGCGGCGCACCATGGGGCAAAAACGGCACAGATGCGTGACGCATCTGTGCCGTAAAGGTGACGCATTGCTGGAGTTGCGTCGCAAGCGCGACGCAGCTCCAGCAAGGCTCGGGGGTGCCCCATCTCCACAATGCTGCGTCAAGACCTACGCCTGCTTCAAGCAGGCGCAGGCTTTTGACGCAGCATTGGCCTGAAAGTGACTGAGTGAAATCTTATAGATTTCACTCAGCCACTTTTGCGAGGCGCACCTGCCCCGGAACGCCCACCCTGCGCCGGAACGCCCACAAGCGGCGCAGGGCTTTACAACGTGACGCATCTGCCTAGATGCGTCACGTTGTAAATCGTTCGTAGGGATGCGCCACGTTTACGCCGCCTTGCGTGACGCAACAGCGGCGTAAACGTGGCGCAAATGCCTCATAAATCTGCCCCTAGGAAAGTTAATCTACCATTGAGCACCAAAATGCTCTTGTTACCTCACCCACGGGCTGCGGGTGCATAGGTGCGAAGTCGTGTCGGGTTTCTGCGTTGCAGTCTATGGAGCCTGGAAGAAAAGATGCTGCAGGCGACCAGGAGGAAGATGTCCGGTGCGATCCAAGGGTTGATCGAGGAAGAAGAGGACCTGAAAGCAGAGGGGACAGTGTTCAAAGTCACTAGCCAGTGACCGGAGTGGAACCAGGAGGGAACCAGATGCTGTCGTCGCGATCAGGTGAAGAGTGGGCGCTTGTCTCTGCAGCCATGTGGACCAGGAGGTGTCTTTGACAACCAGGATGGAAGCACGAGCTGTCCCACGCAGGCTCTCACTGTCGGCGGTGTCGGATCCGGATTTGGATTCAACAGGCCTTGGCAAAGGCAACCCATGCGGTGAGTGGAAAAGGCGTCCGGAGGGGACCCGGAGGGGACCCGGAGGGTCCGGGATGCTCCTCTTCTGGAAGGGAGCAAGGGCCAGTCTGGAGCAACCAGACCAGTAGTGAAGATTTCAAGGATCATCATCTAGGAGGCCACTAGCCAGCCGGCAAGTGACCAGACAACGCGTCAAGCAGCAAACAGGCAGAAGGGCCCCACGCAGATCTCGTGGAGGCTGGAGGGCTGATCTTCGGTGCAGGAGCTGCTCGGGGCTGGGGCTTCTTAATCCCCAAAGCACTTGGTTGAGTTTACCTCAGGAGTCGTGCTGGAAGCGAAATACAGTTTCTTTCAAGATGGCCGGTCCCACGTGTCTCGTCGCACCCACGGATCTCAGCTGTGCTGCAGATGTGAGTTGAGGTCGGAGAGGTCTGGGAATCTGGGTCTCGTCGGGCTCTGAAGTCTGGATCCTCGAGGGAAGACGACAAAGTGAAGCCGCTGGACGCTTGATGGTGCCTGCAGTTGCAGGGTGGACACTCCTTGCCCACAAGGGAGATTTCTTCAGTCTTCTGGGGAGCAGAACGTCGAAGTCCAAAGTTTCTTCTTGTAAAGTTTAAAGTCAGGATTAATCTAATTTGGAATGGGACCAGCTCCTACCTTTATTCTCCTAAAGGGGGCTGTACTACGACTAGGTCCCTCCTGTGGGTGGGACCAGGAAGGGGGGTGGTTACACCCCCTATCCTTTGTCCGGTTTTGCGCCAGAGCTGGGGCAGGGATGCCCCAGCAACTGGTTTGAACCGGTGTATGCACAGGACACCTTGTGTGCCCCAGGCATGTCTCATTCCTTTCAGGCCGGTCCTACCCAATACACAAAATCCTGTCTGGGGTGGTGCTAGCACCTCCCAAGGCAGGAAACCCTTTGTCCAAGCCTCCCTCGCTGGAAGGACTCCCAGCAGCAGGAGGTCAAACTTGTGTCTGTGGTGGCAGCATCCATTTTGTGATGCTGAGGCTCGAGTAAACTTAAACGGGGTTCACAGTTACATACATGTCATGTCCCTCTAGAAGGGTGGAATGCTACCCCCGTCGCCAGAACTGGCGAGGAGGTAGTATTCCAATTCGTATGACACCTTACTCGACATGTTTTGATAATTCTATACCAAAGTTAGCATTCAATGGCGAGGATTATAATGCACTTAAGAGTATATGGTATAGCGTTATCATGGAACAGCTATTAGGACTTGGTTCCGCAAGCTGCAGATGGGCTCAGCTCATGCCAGAGTACCATCTCACATAATTCCAAGCACTCTGCCCTCAGGATCGATAAGGCCAGCCATAGGAGTGACTGATAGGAGTATATGTGTCCATTGTAGGGTTAGATACAGGTATACTATATCTACAGCAAAGGGTGACTACACCACCTTGCCCCAGCTGTCTTACCAGCCAGTTGTGTTTAGATGACCAGCCAGGGGTGGCATAATACATGCATCAGCCCCTGGTAGGCCTTGGGTTCACCTATGCCCTGGGTACCTATGGTACACTGTACAGGGGCTGATAAGGTGTCCCAATACCAATTGGTAAATGCACCTAAAGTACATGGATGTCAATTTAGAGAGAGAACAGCTAGGCTGTGGGTCTGATTAGCAGGCCCACAGCCAGGGAAAGTCGTAAACCAGTGAAGCAAAAAGCAGAAATCTGGGGTGACCATAGGATTGCAGACCCTACTCTCCTACACACACCATAAGGGGCATTTTATGAAACACCTTCTTGGTCAGTTCCTCAAAATCTATTTCTCTCGTACACATTTCTTCTTTTCAGCCCCTCTGTTTCCATCAAATGCCAGACATAGCCCAGGTAACACTACCAGTGTCTTATTTAGCTCAATATTAGTTTATATTAAACCAATGAAACAGAATTAATTTGAAATGCGTGACCCACAACGTTTCCCTTGTATAATTTAGAAAAATTGATAACCGCATAGTAAACAGATGATTAGGGATTCTATAAAGCAAGCAGACAACTTTCAACACTTGTGTAATTAGATATAATTGAAGTTATAAAAGGTGTCCGGAGATTGACCACGACAAAACAAGCAAATAAAACGCGCACAATCAACTGGGATAGCCTGCAAGACAGGTGAAAGACTAATTTTATTTTAGAAAGGCTTTGCCATGAAACTTCAGCTGCAAGTACAAGTAACTGCATTAATCTAAAAATAAGGCCTGGCTCTTGTTAATGTGAGGGCAGTAGGATGAAGTTCTTGTGTTGACAAAGCATATTATACAATGCACAGTGACAGTTAAATGTTGCCAATCTCCTATGTCAGACAGTCATGTATATTGTCTAGTTAGCCCGCATTCTCCTAAAAATCCCTAAGTACCAGCCAGCTTTGCACTGGGTTAATTGTGCATAAGAGAATCCGAATCAAGACACTTCGCTTAGCCCATCGCGCTATGCTGAAATCTGGAAGCCAATTATATTCTTTACCATCAACCACATTCTGTTCTCTTCATTCCCTTATCCTGTCAAATAATTATTCTGTTGTTTCTCTCATTAGATTAGTTGATAGCTGGACATAGTTAATTTCAGCTGATAATTATTCCATAGCTAAATTCATATATTGATTGTTTTTATAATGACAATATTTCTTGGTCCCGAGGTCACTCTGGCCTCTGACATTTCTCAGTGGGGGCTGCACCCCCAGGTGCTATCCACCCTCCTTCCAATCTTTCATCACAATTTCATGGGTGGCACCTCATAGAAGGCCTGTCTGTTCAGGGTCTATACCCTAAAACTCAACATGTGCCTGGAGGTCTTTTTGTAAAGGTCCGCTCGATGCAGGTCTACTGACCTCTGTCTGTGTTACAGCACAGGCAGCACCCCAAGCTCAGAAGTGGCATCACAAGGTCAGTCTTGAGGTTCTCATCTCTCAGAGCAGCTAACACCTGACCCACTGGTCCACCCAAGGTGGATGGCACCTACCTCTTACCCCTTTTTCTTCATCTGCGCCACCTTGCCCTCTGTTTAGCGACAGAGCTCTAGAAATCTGTGTTTTTGGAGGACCCCTAGGTGGCCAACCCTCCAGGCACTTTTCCCAGCAGTGGGAGCTCATTGCCGAGGATGCCAGTCACTGTGAATGTGACTCTGGGCAAGTACCCCCACCCCCTTTCTAAGCATACCATGGCCGTAGGGCTGGAGAAGTCTTGCCCATGGGCCTGGGTCACCTTGCAGAACTCTCCCAGCAGATATTGTTATGAGGAATCCAGACTTGCTACCACCATGGTCTGTCAAGTGCAGGTATTCCACAGAACAGCGACACCATCACCATGAGATTGTGGAAGTGATGGAAACCAACCTCTATGATCACCTGCTTACCTTATGGGTCCACCTTGAGGTTAAGGGATGCTAATGCATGCTCTACCCTCACCTCCTGGAGATGACCTCAGCCTAGGGGTGTGTCTATCTGTGGCTTCCACCTTTCAAAACCTCAACTCCTGTTCTCTGAAGAGGCTGAGGAATCCTTCCTCTCAATACTCTTTTGGCACTCTTTTTAGAATTTCTCTTCAATAGCCTAACCTTCCCCTTCCTTCTGTGGAGGGGAACTTTAACCACCCTTCCTGTGATCACTCCCAGGTACCTTCTTGGACACTATGGTGCTGATTCAGAGGTCAGCTTCTTTCCCAAGCTCGACTATCGTGTGGTGGTCAAACTTGGTTAAACAATTACTTAAAATTGACTTTCATCATAATAATTATTTCCTTTGCTGCATTTCACCCAACCATCCAATGTCTTACTGAAAGAATCTACAAAATTTGGCTTTGACTGGTGTGACTGCTTCTGGCTATATTCCTACGTGCAATAGGCATATGCTTCCACAGACTGGCCCTCCAAACCCCGCTCTGGGATTCTATACACACGTAGAGCCACCTCTTATGCTGCAGACTGCTGATCTACTTTATCCCCAACCGCATAACTAGTGGCCTTGTCTATGGGCATGTGGACTTGATGTTTCCCTCTCAAAGGCACTTCTATGTCACTACCAGCATCATCACTGGACTCGAGGCCCTGTGGGACCTTAATTCCATCTTGCACTGACTTTGCTCATGAACCAGCAAGGCCTTCTTCAAACTTTTCTCCTCATTACAATGATTGCAGCTGCAGCGACCTTTCTCTCCTCTGCAGCCTGCTTTTCTCCTCCAGGGCAAGAGGACCCCTGTTACATTCTGATATAGTTTTATTTATCATTTAGCTTTGTAAGACTGTTCCTTTAACTGCATGCGACATGTTATGTTCCTACTTGTATTCTATGTTCTGAACAGAGTTTTCCTGATGTAGCATTCTGGACTTTCTGTCAGTTTGACTTTAATGCAGCCGTACAAGGAAGCTATGCTGTGCTGTTGAATAAACCTTTTAAATTCAAGCTGTTTCCTGGATTACAACAACCCCCCTCCCCTGTACCATACGGGTGATTCTGCTCCAGAGAGGCATAATCCTTTGGCACTGGGACCTCCTCAATGTCCTCCTCATTTCCCTCTTCAACTTCAACTTCACCTTCATTCACCTCTGAGGTGCACTCTAGCTGACATAATCACACCCAGGCTCTGAGGGCAATGTGATAATCCTCCTTCCTGGACGGCTTGTTCAGCTTCAGTCCCCTTTGCTTGAACCTGCTCCTCAGCTCTGCCATGCTAAGTGTCTCCACATAAGCCAGCGCCACCCCCATGTATCTTAAAACTAAAGGTGCCAAAATTGAGTATAAGAATGAATTTAGGGAAAAACAGAAATTACTCAGTTAAGACCAAAATCCAAATAAAAATCCCAAAAGTAAATTTTTGCTGTCAATTTAAAAAAGTTTTTTTAATTTCAACTTAAATCAATGTGTGGCACTGTAAAACACAAGTCCAGGATTCACCGAAATTGGATTATTAATTGGGGTGGGTGACTACCCACCTCAAGAAAATATCACAACCCTTGTCAGGGTGAACCCTCAAAGTCACTAAATTAAGCCGAGTTCAGTCAATGGTAGCTATGGCACAGACCACCTAAGCTTAATTCATGGCAATATATTAAGTATGTATGCAGTAGTCAAAACTATTCACAGAAAAATAGAAAACCAGTGAAAATAATAAACAAAATGACGCAAAAATCCAAAAAAGGGAGCCACAGATATAAGTTTTTTAAATTTCAGGTAAAAATAGTGGAAAAAGTGCAAAGTATGAATAGTAGTCAATGGTAAGTTGGACAAGGACCTTGGTGCGATTTGACGCTGACCACGATGGAGCATGGGTCAGATACACCAAGTCCCGGTGAAAGTCTGGAAGAGAAAAAATTTAAAAAAGTTTCCAAGTCCCACTTTAAAAAGAGACTTTGCCACTTTTTTGGAAGAAAATTCCTCTCCACACTGGAAAACTGTAGCTGGCACTGTGAAACTGTATACTAGAAACAGGATGGTCATGCTGTCACTCTGGAGGAAACGTTTCTAAATGTTTCCAAACTTTATTCTGGTGCTCAAACATCTATGAGGGTACATTTCTAAGGCCTCCCTGACCTCCGGGAGATGGCCGAAGTTTTCATCCACACTAAACTTGGGTGGCCTATATACTAGCTGGTTTGTGTTACTCTTGCGCCACAATGCTAATCTTACGTCAGATTTATGAAGTCACACAAGGCCACTCTGCATGGCCCTAAGTGGCTCCAAAAATTTGGAGTACGGCAACGCAGCTCAAATCACAGCATTGCTTGTTCCATGGGCATTGCAGTGGGTGCTCCCAAGCAACACCCATTGTTTTTGATGCATTCTCAGATTTACCAAAACTGGTAAGCCTGGGAATACACCTAAAAGATACGCTTTCCCAGGAGAGGCGTAGCATGGAGAACTATCTTTATTTATCCTTGTGACGTCCTATTTCTATGTGTGCTGCATCCTGCAGCACACAAAAAAAGAGGAAAATGCCTCCTAAGATTTTTTTAGGGTCTCTCAGCAAACCGACAGGGAATACACAGGAATTGTTATCTGGTCCTCTTTGATCCCTTTCAATGGTGAAAAGATGTACATGTTTCTCAGACAGACCTGTCAATCAGGATTTGACACTGCTGTGGCAATAGGACGGCAAGAGCCCTCCCCCTGAAAAATCTGCTGAGCCGAGATGCGCCATCTCTGCTTATTCAGGTCGAGCAGTTAATTAAGGAAGCATATTGTGGGGTCCCTGAGAGGAAGTCCACATCTCATTCAGGTCAAGTGCAGGTTGGGGCGTTGCTGGAGAGCTAATGCAAATGAGCCTCCAGTAGCTTCAGGTGGGGTAAAAGTAACTTTCTAAAAGTAACACTTCCAATATATGTAATAAACATCTGAATTCTCCAATAGATCAGATTTTTAGTAAGTATAACAATAAGTCTTTGAATGGAGTCTGTAGCTGGTGCAGGTCAAAAATGATAGATTAAAGTGTGTAATGTATACTTTCACTTCTCCTGTCTACCAGGTACAGCCTGACTAATGGCAATGTCATTTTGGGAATAATCACTGGAGGAGCAAGCTATTTCTAATGACACGCATACTACTCCTGAATATTATGCACTGTACCTTGTGGGCAGAAGGTATATAGAGCAGCGACTATTTTAATATTTAAAATCAGGTTTTTACTACCTGTCAAAGCTGTACTTTTTACAGGTCGTGTAACCACTGCAGTGGACGGCACACCAGGTGCTGCACTTCACAGGTAGCATTTACCTTTCCAGTCAGGACGCCATATACTGTGGCCATGGAGGGAAGTTAATTGTGCAATCATATTTAAGCCAATTTCAATACGTTTAAAGGGGAACCACCAACACTTTAAGTTTGTTTAGGAGTGGTAAAATTCGCACAGCTCTAAAGACAGCAAAACAAGGTTTAGGGTGCAAGTATTACTCCATATTAAAACAGTTAAAGGCTGAGGGCACCTGAAGTGGTTTGCAGAGATATGTTTCGAGGTAGATTGTGGCTTAAAGCCAAAGCCTGTTCCAAAAAACGTATGAGAAAGGCCAAAGCTTCAGTTGACAATAGGCTATGCACCGGTGGATATCTGGGCACACGCCCATTTTAAATATTTGTACAATGTTGTAGACAAATACGATGTAGGAAGAACGTTTATAAGGTATAGATGTTTATTTCAAGAATCTTGCTGAACATTTTGTGGCACTGCAGATTGTTGAATAATGTAGAATTCAGCAGTGTCCCACTTAGAGGTGGTTTAGCTCACACAGAGGTGCTATAAGCATGGCTCTAAGGTTGAGTGCCTTTGTATCCAATGCAGGAATGTGTGAAGTGTATTTTACCAGACTACAAATTGCTGTCCATATGGCTTGGCAAAATGTATATTTTAAGTGGCAAATATCTACCTGTCACCTCTTTTTTAATTTGCAGGTCATATGAAGTCTTTAACTCCTTCGACACTATTGACGGAACCGTTCCGTCACGCCCCTCGGGTGGGCTGTGCTCATGACGGAACAGTTCCGTCACGGCCCGCTCGCCGCGCCTGCGCAGCGCTGATTTCTCGCCTGCACGGCGCGTTTCATTAAGCGGGCGGGGCCGTGACGGAACCGTTCCGTCACAAGCACAGCTCACCCGCGAGCCGTGACGGAACGGTTCTGTCACCAGCGCAGGTGAGCCGCGCGCCCTCCGCGACCGTTAGCGCTGCGGCGGAATAGCCGCCGCAGCGAAGGTGTTAAGAGGGTAATCCAATCAAGGTGAAGAGAAAAGCTGTAACATGCTGAATTACTTAAAGTCCACAAACTCAATAGGATGCTGTAACAATGAGTCAAGTCATAAGCTTTTATTCGATTTGAGAAATACAAATCATACAAGCAAAACAACTAAAAACAATTCATTGCATATATAATAATTCTAAAAATTACTCAAAATATACTCAGAAATAACACATAAGGGAACCTATCCTGACATACACTGGACAACAGTATATAATTAAAAAAAAATATATAAAACATAGCTAAAAAGCTATAAAAAAGGTCATGTAAGTACAGACAGGAATAAATGTATTTATCGCACCAAGTGCTTTTCCTGGCAGCTGTACATTAAAGATAAAAATCAAATATGGCTCAGGCAGACACAGGAAAGATAATATGTAAAAACGACCAAACGTTTGCATACTGTGGGCATAATACAACATAAACAAGGACATTAATGTACAGACAGGAATATATAAAATTATAGCAGCACTATGCTCTTCCTGGCAGCTGTACATTTCAGGATAAAAGTAGCAACAAAAAAACAAATATCCACGTTCTCTAGAGAAGATAATAATACTAGAGCGCTCTTTGTAGATCGGATATTATATTTTAAAAAGATTGGTTTTAGATACTTTACTTTAGTTTTTTGTCAAAATACCGAATAAAGCTATCTTTGAATTGAATTGAATTGATACTTTACCCTTAAAAAGTGATAAAATTCACAAAATAGTAGAAAATGACAGCAGCTCTGACGTGAAGTGTTGTCGCACGGGCATGGAGCTTCTGATCTTGTTTTCTGTTTTGGAAATGCAACAAGATGGTGTACAATACCCAATCTAACTCGGGTTAGCACGAATTGGTGGGAGGGACGAGACACATTCGCAAGATAGGTTTGAAGCCCCGGGGATAAGTTCAGTTCCTTATAGAACCTCACGGTGGCTAACTTGCCATGCACCTTATCTCGCTCATTCTTTTTAAAATTAATAAATGTTTGTTTAATTTCCTTTTTGGGGATTGCTACTGCCAGTTCAGGGTCTAAGAGAACATCAATTTCAAATAAAGTTTTGTACCAGAAATGAATGTATTTCAACCACTGTATTCGTGATGAGTAATCCAGTCCTATACAATCAAGGATAATCTCTTGAGTGAATCGTGTCTCTGGCTTAGCCCAAATAGAACGCCACAATAAGAGTGGCCGAACGGCTGCTAAGTCAGAGATATACTCGATCCCTACCTCATCATGGATTAGTTGTACAGAGGCAGAAGGAGGGGCACATAACAGTCTCTTTAAAAACTTGTTTTCGTCTTTTTGGAGCGAAGGGCCTTCAATATGACCCCACACGCCCACCCCATACAATGCTGAAGAAACACAACGGATGTTATATATATTAATCATATCTGGGATGCTTCTCGATCCAAGCTTGGATGCAAATCGGAATATACTATTAGTGGACCGCAACATTTTCAGTCAATAATGTCATCAGTGACGTAATTAGAGCTGTCATTTGAGTTGTCATTAGTGATGTCATCAATGATACCTTTTAACATGTCATGAGTGATGTAATGTGTGAGGTGATAAGCAGTGCATGGGTGAGTGTCAGTGTTTGTGTTTTTAAAAGTTTGTTTTATATAATTTCAATACCTAACTATAATGTCACTTTAACCTTTGTTTTTCACTGAGTTGCTAGAGTATTTTTTTTAACATATATAACTATAAATTCACTTTAACCTTTGTTCTTTTCAGTGAATTTCAGTGTCCCGGGTATGGTCACCATACCCGGGACACAGCGCGGAGAACTGCTACTCAGATGAACCCATCTGTTTTTCCAAGGCGGTTTCTTCAGGATCACTACTGATCCTCCATCTTTACCGTTTCTCCATGGAGGCAATTATTTTACCTTGAATTCTCCAGTAGCTTGTTTACCCACACTTCTGGAGTGTCGTCTTCTACAATTACCTTGTCATTTCATTCATTTGGACCTTATTTATAATTAGAATTCTCTGATCACAGCATCTTCACTCAGTCCTGGGCCCTGTCAGGTCGGAATTATCACCGATGGAGGGACTCCCCCTACGACACTTCATATACCATTAGCCTGAAGAGTCGCGGGAAGACTGTCCCACACGCGACGAAACACGTGTCGGATGGTTCTGATGAACATTAAAGACACACCATCTATTAATTGACTACAAGAAATCTGTGTTTTGTTGATGAATACAACGCTTTGTCTCAATTTTCTCTATTTATGTCCACCATGACAACATTGTTTTACAATTAGAGTGTGCATAGGTTTTTGTCTTTCATTTATACATAGCGTCAGCCCTTGCGGACACTATTTCAAGGGGTTACAGAGCTCATCCCCTCAACCTGTTTTGCACCTCACAACACTTGTTTGACACACCTAATAACTTTGCATCAATACTTAGCTGTGCGCCCTTTCTCTTGACCCTTACAAAAAAGCCTTCCTTTGACGGTCATCTGACCAGGCCATGCCTTCAACATCCCCATGTGCAACCAAACCACTGCACACCACCAACCACTTTTCATTTATTTTTAGTACTGCAATACCAGCCCTCAAGCTTCCCTCCATGGTACCTTGGTAATGACAAACTTCGCAGGGTGAAGTTTGCATGGTACCATAGTACTGTGAGGGTTGAAGCTTGAGCGGCGGCTCTAAGATCAATACTGCAGTACCTCACAAGAGGGCTGCACTGATTACCTCAGTAATTATAGCAAAAGAATATCCTTTTTTCCTTGGTCCCTGAGGGTATCTATCTGGGTCCTCCCACAAATTCCTGTGTGTCAAGGAATTCCCATTCTGGCTCCTTATACTATTATTTTTTTTTTTAGTACATGTGCACCGAGTCCCCAAAGTCCTGTCGCTTTTGGGTAATTATACCAAGGACCAGTTTTCCGTAGGAAAAGCATTTTTTGTTTTGCTAAGGTGCCGTTTGACAAATTTTCACAAAGCCTTCCAAAATAACTCTTATCCACCTCAGCTCCTTTGAAAGATTCATGGAGATCGATCAAGAGGGGGCAAGAAAAAGGATAAAAATTGAAAAGCAAAAACAGCTTAACGGAAATACACCAAATTTGGCAGAAAACTAGATCTCGGTCCATAAAGATTTTTGTTATTTGGAGTAATTCCATTCAGTCATTTTTGACGTGATGTTTTAACTGAATTTTAACCCGAAGTATAACATCACTTTAAACTAATTTTTTAGGTTTATTTATTGCAATACAATGTAAGCTATTATTAAAATACCTACCTATAATATCGCTTAAACCTTTGTATTTCAGTGAATTTTAACATTAAGCTATATCTTATTACCATATCCAACCTCCAGGGGGTAGTACAACAGCGAATGGCCTTTGACTGTGCACAGCATGGAATTTGGTATAAGGTCAGGGCTGGCTGAGGTCAGGTATGGCACCCACCTGCCAGTGTGTGGCTAAGCTCCCATGGACACCCAACCACATTTTCTATTGTAATTTATCATCCCGGTCCTTAGAGACTCCTTCTGGAGGCCCTCTAGACTCCCTCTGCAGTCCTTTGATACTCACTGGAGACTTCCTTTAGAGTCCTGCAGTAGTACTGCGGGATTGAGGTGACTACCAAAATAGTTTTTCTGTTAATTTAGGGTCCCTACTCCCCCACACGGGTTAGGGGGTCAGGGTATCACTACTCAGCGACGTCATGTCCTTTTTCAAACACCTTTTCAAGACAGGGGACCAAGTCCATGAAACCTGGAATGTCTGCCACAAGATTTCTTTTCATGTTGCAGCCAGCCAATCAGAGCACTCGCTCTCAAAAAGCTCCCTCAGCCCCATCACTTAGATTGAATTTTTGAATTTCAGCCCAATGGTCCAGCTCTTTATCCATTTAAACCTTAATTTCTCAAAATCTAGTAAACAAATGTACACCAAACAACAAAAAGCCCAGTTTCTGAGTAAAGATCTAGCTTTCTGCCACATTTGGTGTAATTCTAAGCAGCCTTTCAGTTTGTAGCGCTGTTCAAAAATCCCTATGGAAATTATATTGGAAAATTGCGTTTTGGTATCTCTTCTTTCTCTGAGCCCCCAACGGATCACCCCAAAACTTTCCAAGCAGGAGATGAGGTGGATGGATTCTTAAAACAAATAATTGTGAAGATTTATCAAATGGTGTCACATGTATTAGCAAAAACAAAAAAAACATGTCCAATAGTAATTTGTTCTTAACTATAACTACACAGTGGCAATCGGCACTGTGTAATACATATGCATAAATTATTTTTTAAATTATCTGTGATGTAATAACTATGCAATGTAATGGTACTTCTGATGTAATAATTCCTGGTGTGTCAGAATTATGGTATCAAAATACAGTCTCACATAATTATTGTGTCCTAAGTATCATCCCAGTTGAGCTAATAATAAAAAATCTACACCCAAAGGGGCAAAACAATACTTAGGACACAATATTTATACCAGATGTTTGTAAATTTTCTGTAAAAAACATCATATTTCGAATATACAATTGACATATCCTAAGGAACTAAGACAGATCTGGCACTTGGCTTTTTTTTAAATACTTTAAATGTAGTGATGAGATGAGTTTATTATCAAATTGTAAGCCCAGATCTCGTTAGCTGAGTAATTCATCACATTTTCAACATTAATGAATAACAGAGCACTATATCTGGAGTCACAAAAACATGACTTGGGCTTCCTTCATAATAATTAGGAGTCTCTCTCTGATCCTCTTGCTGTTAATGTGTTGTGTAGAATAAGTGGAATAACATTAGGAGGCATTAAAGCAAAAGCATAAAAAATAGCAGCTTTGGTGGAAAATAACATTGGTCATCCACTTATTTTGCTTAGTCACTGGTGAGTATAACAATATATGGAGCCCTGTCTTAATGCCAGCATTGGAGGGCATTTTATAAGTAGTTGTACCTATGCTTCAGCTTTGCAGTCTAACCGGTTTGTTAACCTACAGCTGAGCTGTGAGAAACTAAGTTGAATGGGTCATTCTAATTTCAATCTTTTGCTAAAGTAAAACCCTGTCTCTCTTATCATGGTTGTAGTAAAATCCACATTGAGGAGCAGTTTATTTTTGATATAGTGCCTTGATATAAGCATTAATGCAGTCACACCCTTAACTATCCTTCCTGTCCCACTGCTCCCAAACTCAACTCATCGCTTACATAGGTGTCCGTCTAGTTGATGCTACCAGGAGATCTTCTTAAAGCTGAAGCACTCCCAGTCACATAAGTAACCGATTGCTGTGGTACTTGAGTCCTGGTCAATCTACACCTTCCACATAGAACTTCTTCTTGCAAATGAGACAAGGCATCTGCAATATTACTATGCCCACCAGGAAGGGCTTTGCTCTAAAATAATTCGGTAAGTCATGGATCCAGCACAAAACCTTCAACTTTCTTCCACTGTGTTATAATCCAACTTAACATGTAATTTCTTGTTGGCAGACTCTTGCTGCTCAGCACCACCACCATCACCATCAACAATGGAAAGATTTCTAGAAAGACATAGCTAATTAACACTTTCCTGACTCCCTTCTTGCTGGGAATAAATTAATATTGTGACTGGATTCCAGCTCCTACCCATGGCTCCTATTTATGAATCCTTTGCCTTGTCCTTCCGTGACGCAACATGATGCTAGGACAACACAAACACTTCAGTATTAATTACAAAGCCACCCAAGGTCTGATTTGTGTGGCCTTGCGTTGCTTTCTAAACAAATGTAACACAAGGCAGCTGGTTGCACGACATTTCTATGTGGGAAGGTTCTATGGTTGGAAATTTGTCATTCCCATGAATCCACCCATGGATTTTGGTGCATTCCAGATTTATAAAGACTTGTAAACCTGGGATTGCATCAAAATGCTGCACTTTCCAAGAGAGGTGTAACAAGAAGAAATGTACCTTTTTCTCCACGCTAATTCCTCTTTCCATGGGTTGCATTCAGTAGCTCACATTGAAAGAGAAGAATGCCTCTAGGGATTGTTTTTGCACAGGATGGTGTCCCATCCTGCACAAAAACAATTCTGCCTCTAAAGCAGGTGCCCTTGCACTATGGACCAAGGATGGGTGCTTTAGCTCTAAGCTGCACACAGAGAGTGGCAGCACAAGGAGAGAGCAAAAATGCTCCATATCTTTGTAAATCTAGAGCATTTCTACTCTCTCCTTTTCACACAAAGCAGCACAGCAACTTTGCTTGTTGCCCTGCCTTGCATGAAAGCTTAGTAAGTGTGGCCCCCAATCTTTTGCTCCAGCTAACGTTCTACAGCTTCCTAGTTCTGCGGATTTCCTACTTTGCTTCTGTTATCGATTTGCTAAACTGTCACTCAAGCCCTTGTTAGATTTCAGCTTGATTACTCAAGGACCATCTATTTAAGATTCCCTCTGTGTATTCTTCACCAGCTACAGATCCTTCAGAATCTAGCTGCTTACCGTGTTCTTGGACTGTCCCAACATGACTGTAGTCTCCTCCCCAGCCCAGGAGCATGCAAATGAAATACACCACACAAGGAGCTCGGCAACAAACATCTTTATTTTTCAACATTAAACCACACACTGTACGCATTGCACGCATTGCATCAAACATTTTTGTAACCACACCTTAACACCTCCCAGCAGGTTACGTAATTCCTGTTTAGAGTCCGCTCAGACCCACAAGGGTCTTAGCACGCATAAGCTCAAGACACTACATCTCTCCCTTTGTTACATAAAAAGTACAGCCAAAATTAGCATCCTAGCTCCTCAATGAGTCGTCAAGGCGCGTGCATTCGTTGGCCAGATTGGGTGGTATGAGGTAGTTGAGGGGCACCTTGATCAGGCACCGATTGCAATGGTTCAGATGCTTCATTTGGGCAGGTAAGCGGGGTCACCTCACTCGTGACATCAGGAGCTGACTAACATCAAGGTAGGTGTTTAAACAGTGACAAGTACTGTGTGATGGACTTTCCAGGACGGTGCGCTGTCACCGTGTGTCCTGTGCACGTTGCACCCTGAGGTTTTTCTGTTTTTCCCATTCTTTTCTGTTTGACCAGTACCCAGTCCTCTTTTCTGAAGACTGTTTCCCGAGCGCATTTGCGCTGATAAGCATATGTTTTCATCTTGCACTTTTGAGAAGCGTCTGTTACAAGGACCTCATCAGCATTCATTGATAGGTCCGATGTCCATCGTGGTAGTTTGGTTCTAATGTATCTCCTAAATAGCAAGGTGTGGAATCTCACCAGTTGTGGCGGGAGAAGTTGATCAATAGGCAAAAAGGGCTCGACACATGGATTGGTTGAGATCAACTCCCTCCATCTATGGTCACTGAATAACCATCTTGAGGGTGCCCATGAATTGTCCAACAGCACCATTGGCTTGGGGCCAGAGAGGTGTACACTTTTGATGCGTGACATTCGGTCCAACAAGAAACTCCTTGAATTCTTTGCTATTGAAAGATGGGCCATTTACAGATTTGAGAATTGAGGGGATGCCCCACACTGCAAAGACATTACCAAGCTGCTTAACGACTTTGTCATGGGTTGTCAATGACAAGTCTTCCACCAAAGGAAAACGTGAATATTCATCAGTGACAACCATGAGATGATGCCCTTTTCCTAGAGGCCCAAAGAAATACCTGCAAATCTCTGACAGGCATGACCAGGAAGGCAAGACATTGTCAATGAACGCTGCGTCACCTTGGAGGATGAACAGTTACAAAGGTGGCACACTTTCATCTCTTTTCAACTTGTTCATCTGGGCGAGGGAACCACACTTGGTCTCTTAGGGCTCTTTTGGTGGATACAATGCCACAATGTCCTTCATGGGCCAGTTCAATGATTTTCTCTCTCAGGCTCACAGGTATGACAATTCGTATGCCTCTCAAAATTATATCTTCTCAGGTGATGGCTAGCTCATCTTGTACATTTTTGAATTTTTGAAATTCAACATCATCTGCAAAGGCTCGAACACTTTGTGTTGTAATGATGTCTTTGATGATGAGCCCATCCTTATCTGCATTCATAGCAGCAATAATGTGTTCAATGGATAGATCTTTTTGTGTGCTGGATATCACAATGAAGTTGGGATGCTCTTCAGTTGCTTTGGATGTTGAACTGTGATGATATAGTGTCACTCGTGAAAAGTAGTTGGCGGGTTTTGATCTTTCCCCAGCTTGCGTATAGTCACAAAGTCGTACTCTTGCAGTCCAAACCCCCAACTCTTGATACGAGAGGACATCTTAGCCTTCTAGTTTACAAAGATAGTGAGCTGCACCTGGTCATTTGTAATGATACTAAAAGGTTTCCCTTATAAAAACACATGAAAATGTTCGCAGGCCCACACTACAGCCAGACTCTCCTTCTCTGGCTGAGAGTATGCATGTTCTGTTTCAGACAGGCTTCTACTGGCATAGGCTAAAATGTGTTTCTGGGCTTTCAGATCGCCACTGTGTTGAGCAAGGATTGCCCCCAGCCCCACCGGGCTCTCATCTGCTGTGATCTCAGTATGTAACTTTGGGTCGAAGTAGGCCATTTCAGTTGAATTCTCAATCGCATGTTTTATGTCTTTGAAACTTTGGTCATATTCAGAAGACCACTGGAATAGGGCATTTGGCTTTGTTAAGTCTCTCAATGGAGCACTCACTGTAGCAAAGTCACAAATCTAACTTGAGCAATAACTAAGAAGGATCGCAGCATGGGTACATCTTTTTTTTTTATCTCTTTATTTAACAGAGCTCATCATACAATAAAGATTTTGAATAGATTTTGCAAGTGAAAGTGCATGGTGCAATACAGCATATAAAACAGAGAATGACTGGGCAGCACCATACAGTACGTAATGGATAGTGCTCCGGCACTCTTACGGTCCCAGGTACAATCTCTAGCCCATTATCCCTCTACTGCAGTTATCTCCAGTCCTGGATTATGCATAAGTATCATGCACTCAGTGTTGTGCTATGGTATTTAGCCAGGGCGCCCATACCTTCTCCCATTTTTTAGGGCAACACCTACTTTGGTAGACTACCTCTTCTGCCACCTGACACCATTCTAGGTCAGCTTTCCATTCAGCAAGTGTGGGGGGAAGGGGCGTTCACCCAGCGTCTTGCGACATTACGTTTTGCCACTCCGGCTGCTAATATCAGCCAAATCTTGCTGTATCTGGGCCAGTCCTGCCCTCCCTGCACCACCAACAACCATTTGAGATCAATGGGCACCTGTACAAACATGACCCCAGACATCACATTTGTTACCCCATGGCAGTACCCCTGGATCTCAGGGCACTCTCACAGAAAAAGGAAAATGGTGCCCTCCAGGGCGCACCCCCTTACACATTGCGGTGAATCCACTCTTCCTATTCTGTGCAATAGAGTGTGCCAATAATAGGCCTTATAGCGAATTTTTAGCACTATCCTAAATCTGGCTCAGATGCCTAGTTCCCATGGACCCTGTAGGGCCTCGGATCAGTCCTCATCACCTATTTCTCCTAGGTCGTCTGCCAATGTCCTTCTCATGGGTCCCAGGGGACAGGGGGAATTATTCATCAGTTTCTGGTAGATCATAGATACCCCCTTGTCTAGGATGGGTTCTGTGAGTAGTGGGTCCTTCAGGGCAGAAGAATCCGGCAGGTCTGACCCTTCTCATATATGAACTTGCAGAGCATGGCCCAATTGGAAGTAACGGAGTCTCTCTGCATCCAACAATTTATACTCTTGACTAAGTGACTCGAATGTAATAAATTCACTATTCCTCCACACATCTCCCAGGCACTCAATCCCTATCGCCGCCCAATGCAAGTAGCCCTCAAGGAGGCCACCTCACCCAGTTGGTCACTGTGCCACAGGGGGGTCATGGCCGTGAGCCTCCCACTCCAACCCAGGTAGCATTCCATTCTCGCTCCAGCACCTAACAACTGTTCTTGTGTGCAATGGTAGGGCTTCGTGCCTTCGCCCAGTAGAGGATAGTTTCATGATTACCATTGCTCATGACATCCCTGTCGACTCTGTAGACGGGTTAACCTCTGTCCGAAAATACATAGTCATTAACCACAAGGAGCTGAGAGGCCCAATAATATCTTTTAATGTCAGGGATTGCCAAACCCCCTTCATAGACACCACTCTGTAGTTTCCTCAGTGTAATATGTGGCGTAACCCCTCCCCAAAGGAGCACAGGGACCTCATGATATATCTGTCTAAAGATGGTAGGCGGTATTAGGTAAGGTGTATTTTGGAGGATTTATAAGAGTCGCTAAAGGGTCATCATTTTGTACAGTCCCACTATAATCATCAGGGATAGTGGCAACGTGTGCCAGTGTGCAACATCATTGTGGAGCCATTCCAGCTTGGGAGTTAATTTAGAGGCACAAATAGTTGTGGGTTGCGGGTTACATAGACTCCAAGATACTTGAAGCCCTCCGTCACCACCGGTATCTCGCATCCAGGCAGGAGCCTCGGTGGCCACAAAAAAAGAAAAAATACAAACTTTTTGCAATTAATTCTTTAATCTGAGTAGCTACAGAAGAGCTCGAAAAAGTGAATAGTTACATCTTAATGGGGGGCAAGTAGATGACAATGCTTACACTTTTCCGGGTCAGGAGTCATTCACCAATCAGGGAATATGTGCCCAAAGAATTTGCGTTTGGTTTTGTGAAACTCACACTTTGCCACATTCAAAATGAGAGCTGCATCTACAAGTAATTGGCACACTTGTGTAAGATCCTGGTCATGCCCCTTTTGTGTTGTCCTGAATTCCATTATGTCATCAGTGTAATTGAAAGCATGTGTGACTAATTAAATTCCTCGGCACATGACATCCTGAAATATCTCCTCAGCTGAAGATACTCCAAAACTCAATCTTCTGTATATCAAAAAAACAACATGAATCGAAAAAGTAGTCATGTACCTACAGTTCTCTTCCAGCTCAAGTTGATGGTATCCGTTGTTCAGGTGAAGAAGGGAGAAGACTTTGGCTCCATTCAGCTCCATAATCATGTCCGCAATGAGAGAACCAGGATGTCTTTCAATCTCAACTGCTTTGTTGGCGTGGTGCATATCAACACAAATGAACACTGCACCTCCACTGTCCTTTTTTGGCACCATAAATGTGGGCTGGGCGAAACCCAAGGCCTAGGACTGATGGAACGTTCAATGATGTCATGTTTCAACAATGCTTCTAGTTCTTTCTCCACTGCTTCTTGTAAGTGAAAAGCGACTGTGCAATACCTTTGGACAACATGGCAAATGTCCTCATTTATATGAAGTTGCACTTGCATTGTCTTGAGCCTTCTTAGGTCATGGAACAACGACAGAAACTGACTCACAATTTCAGACTGGGCATGGATGTTGAAGTTGAGAGAGATCAGTCCCATGTAAGCAGCATTGACAAAGCTAAGGAGGCATGCACTTGATGAAGTTCCCTGAAGAATATGAATCATATCTTGTAACGATGTTGTTTTCTGTCTCATGGCTGCTGTAAATGACCCTTGACTCTGTAAGGGTTTGGACGCAGCCCACGTGTATAACTTTGTGTTTGAAGAGGTAAGACGTGGCACAGGAGTTAAGCTGTTACATTTCTCTACTGGCGTGATATTAATCGATGCACTACTGTCTACAATAAAGGCTATGGGGCAACCGTTCACCTTTAATATAATGGGGGAGAGGAGTTGGCCTAACGGCTAGGGCGCCCGACCTCGGACCTGGGGATCTGGGTTCGAGTCTCAGTAACAACGTCAAAACCTCCTGTGATTCTGGGCAAATCACTTAATCTCCCCGTGCCTAAAATGAAAGTGTGTCCTCATGTAACGGAACTGGAAAATATGTAAAGCGCTCTGATACCTGATTCGGTTCGGGTCTAGTTCGCGCTATATAAAACTCTGCACAAAAAAAAAAAAAATTCAGGACAGTGTCCTCCAAATTACATTTTTTGCTTCATTTGGTGCTACTTTGACTTTTGATCTTTTTTGCAAGCAGCTAATCCTACATGTGCACGTCATTCTTTGGTAGATGTCATCAATGGACATCGCCTTCTTCAGTGGTGCTGGATAGTGATGTTAAAGAACCTCTGTATAATGAATTTGATGATTATCGACTTTGGTTTGTTTCTACTTATCGTAACTGATGTTGCCTTGTGGACGTGGCAAGAATGCTTCTGGAACCTTTTGGCACCCATTTTCTCTCCCCGCTGTGACACATTTGGCTTCTCTTTCATTCTGCAGACCGTTACAAAGTGGTTTTCTTTCCCGCAGCCCTAGGATATCTTTCTCATGGCTGGACATTTACCTTCCTGGGAAAATGAAAATCCACATCGGAAGCATAACTTTCTTTGAAGACGTTGGCTTGTGTACATCTGTTCTGTGTATTTATGTTTACTTTTTATGATCAACAATGATTCATTGCTTGCTGTTCTTGCTACTTTGTCAACAGCTTGTCGATCTGGTTGGTCTTACGCCCTTGCAGCCATTAGCATTTTCTCTAAACTGAGTGTCTCTCTCAATATGCGTCTTCTGAAGGAGTCTGAGACACAACAATCGATGACTCTGAGGCGCATGGCTTCTTCATCATTGAAATCACAGAACTGACAGTGTTTGATTAGTATGTCAAGTCTCTCAACAAACTCATCCATCGTTTCACCAGCCTGTTGTTGTACTTGGTTAAAGATGTGCCTTTCATAATCAACATTCGGCGTTGGATTGAATTTGACTTCCAAAGCATTTTACATCTTTTGGTACGCCATTGCATCAGTTTGTGAAACGTTCTTTAGCACTTCTTTCACTCAATCACCAAGAGGGTTTTTTAGATATTTAATGGTTTTCTTATCATCTTTTTGTTCTAGTGCGTCTATGAAGTCAACGAATATTTCAATCCATGCAGCCCACCTGCCACCAATAATCTGTTTCTTTGTTAAGTCGAACAAAGGGGGTGGCTTCAGTAATGTAGCTGTGTCGTACCCTGCGCTCCCTTCTCCGATGAAGAGCATGTGTTGGTCAGGCAGCGTTTCTTGCACACAGCAGGACCGGCCACCTCTCCAAGCAACACCCCTGTTGTTTGGACCTGGTTGTCTCATGCAATTTTGAGGTTGTATGTTACTTCATTTTCTCGTGCCGGTAACTTCATTTCTGCTTTTGTACCTAGTTGTCACTGCTTTTAGCATTTGCTTTGTATGGAGGATGGTTCTGAGTTATGGCGTGGCACAGGGGAAACAACCTTTACAACGCAGTCATTACATCGCACTACATTTAGAACGCAGTCATTACATCGCAACATCCTTTACAACGTATGTCCCTACAACGCATCCATTACATTGCATGTCACTACAACGCATGACACTATAACGCATGTCGAAACAATGCAGGCATTACATCGCATGTCATCAGAACGCGTACCATTACAACGTATAGTACCCCTACACTATCCAACACTTACCCTACTGTAGCACCCCCTGGAGTTTGAATAGTAATTTTTACCCCTACACTATCCAACACTTACCTTAAATGCAATGTAATGGTATGCATTGTAATGGTATGCGTTGTAAAGGTATAATGTGATGTAATGGAATGCGTAGTAAATGTAGTTTGAAAAAATGTGTTGTAATGGCATGCAATGTAAATGTATGTGTTGTAAAGGATGTTGCAATGTAAAAACTGCGTTGTAAAGGCATACATTGTAAATGTATGTGTTGTAACATCATACATTCGTGGCACAGTCTCTCTTTTTCAAACAGCAGATTCGGGTTGGTTTTTCAAATGTGCTCCTCTGTAGGGCCTTTAACTTCTTTGATGGCTGTGTATAGGCCGCGGTAGGGCTTTGACTCCACATATGCCTCCCACAAACTGCTTTGAATCCCTTCGGGGCGCACGTGTCACGTGTGAGCAGTTTGCTGCGGCATTGCAAAATCACAAGGA
Organism: Lissotriton helveticus; assembly: GCF_964261635.1. Classification (NCBI taxonomy): domain Eukaryota; kingdom Metazoa; phylum Chordata; class Amphibia; order Caudata; family Salamandridae; genus Lissotriton; species Lissotriton helveticus. The sequence continues at coordinate 54,356,909 of NC_136061.1, read as the reverse complement.
GAGCAGCTTTGTTTCACCAGGGCACGTATTCTCTACTCGTCGCCAATTGTAGCGTCTGCCCCAGTCTGGCAGCATGCAATGAAATACGCTGCATGCGGAGTTCGGCAACAAACGTCTTTATTTTTCAAAAACAACCACACACTGCAGGCATTGCATCATAACTCCCAGCAGGTTACAAAATTCCTGTTTAGAGTACTCCCAGAACCGCAGGCGTCTTAGCGCGCATAATCTAAAGACACTGCAATTACCACATTTACTTGGATATGGGCCTTTCTTGCTACAGACCTACTTCAAAGTGCTTCACCTCTCACAAGCTGTGGTCAGTATCTGCCTGCCTTCAGGCCATTTACTGCCTTCCCAGAAATATTTTGGGAGGCGACAGGCAGCCAAATATTAGCATTGTTTACACTTCACCCCCTATCTGTGGGCAACCCTTGGTCATCCTCATTTAGAAAGGACTTAACGGCCTGGCTGTCTAATATCACAATAGCATATATGTACTCATAACACCATAAGACAGGACTTATCCATTCTATGCTCACAAAGTCATTAATCCACACTTTCTCCAGTCCCTCAACACTCAGTGCTCCTCACTCCCACCATTAGTATTATTTACTTTTTCGCACACTCACCATCATTCAGCTACTCACTCCTCCACACTCACATGATCACTTGATTATCACAACATCAGCAAAGGTAATGCGTGAATAAAATTAATGTGTGTATTGTACACATGTGATGGGTGTAATTATTAAACTCCCTAAATGTGCATATCTACCATTTTGTCAAATCAGTGTGTATCTCACACGCAGCCAGTTTGATTTCTACTTCCTTGCCATGCACTCGTCTACTATTTTGTGAAACCAATTTGTACCCCAGAGGCGGCCATCTTTTCTTTTTTATACATGCCTTTTTCTTTCTTTTCTTGTTTCCGGAGTGAGAACTTCTCTCATTCTGGCTTGAATATTATGATGAGACCCCTGAAGAAGGGTCATCAATGACCCGAAATGCATTGGGTTGAAAAAGAATTTGTGTTTAAAGTGTAACTACCATCAAGAAGTGATTGGTAAATCAGAATTTTCCTATTCAAAAAATAAAAAATAAAAATCATGAACCCTGGATGATGTGGTATTAATTTGAAAAATGCGTTTTTAAACTTTTAGAATTCTGTGAAGAAAACGGACAAGTTTTCAAAATAAGTGCTCCCGTCAGCCAGGCAGCAGTTCTCCTTACCTGGCACACCAGTATTCATTATTTACTCAGCGCCTTCACACAAAGCGCGACGACAGACACACACACAGATTAAATTAAAAGGAACCGAGTTGAATCTTTTGAACACAGAGTACACTACGGTAGCATTGTAAATTTTCCTTTGTAAAGCCATGTGCATGTCCACCATTTTGTGAAACTAGTATGTGTGCCTGATCATTTATTAATAGTCATTATTATGTCACTTTTAGAAGCCTTCTGCTGGGAGCGTTGAATTATGGCCATTGTTGGGACAACAAAATCTCACACATAATGATGGACGTGCACAATTGCCCTGAGTCCTCCAACTACAATTATATATGGATTACTAGTGCTGATTTTTGTTATCAGGAGCAACACGGATCAAGCGTCTGCCCCACGACATAGGCCTGTCTCATGGATTGCGGTCATTCTGGATCGGGAGAAGCACCCAAAGCGCTACCCTCATAGTGGTGAAAGGCTACTGCCTTTGTCAGGAGTTAAGCAGCACAAGCACAGTGGTGGCAGTATACCTTGTAGTGGACAGTAGGAGTGAACAGGCCTTTTCATCTGTGTCACTGTAGTGAGGCCTACAGACTCCCTCATTTAAAGTTTAGCTGCTGTGTGCTTACCTCACTCTCCCCTTTACCCCCCTTCAGATTGGTATGTAGTACTGTGTGGTACGTGTGTGTTATATACTTATGCTGGGTGTATGTGTACCAGTGAATGGTACATACATGAAAGGTTCTGGGTTTGATTTTGGGAGACACATGGCTAGCTGGATGAGCATTAGGTGTTAGAGGAATCCACCAACACAGATTTGTGTATTGCTGCATTCCTGTAAGCTAGGTGGGACACAATGGAGAACCAGACTTTTCAGTATACTTTAAATGTTGTTTTTTTGATACAGAGAGAGGTCCCTAGGAAAAGGCCTGGGCACATCTTGGGGAGGAGATGAGGCTGATAAGAGAATTATACAGAGTAGGGCTAAGGCCCGGAGGTGACCTTTTGATGGACATGTCCCTGTGGCTGGCATCCAGATGTGAACCTCTAGTCCCTCCCTTTGTCTGTGTTGTGAGTATTTGAATTTGGACTCCATCCCGCTGTGACAGACTGCTTTCTGGAGAGAGGGCAGGGCAGAGGAGAGATGAGAGCTTTTCAAATAGAAACAAGCCCCCAAAATAAACTTCAACTACTGAAATTGAGAATCACATTTCGTCTGTAATGGACTATAAGAAATGGATGTTGAGGCCTCCAACACTGTCACCTTTCAAGTCACCAGCCGGGCTGTACAAGGAGGGGACACTCTCCAAGACGTCTGCCAGTGACCAGTGCTTCAGGATAAGGCAGCTGGGTGAGGGGACATCACTCAGGGAATCCAAGATCACCTGCCGCGGAGCCTGGATCATGAGTGCCTGCCTGCTTGCCAAGACGTGTGAGCCCTATGAAGAACAGGAGAGAAATGGAGGAAGCGAGGTGCAGTGGGAGATTCTGGTGATAGATCTCTTAAGCAAGGTGTGAGGAGAACGGCTTTGGCACTGATCGAGTCATAGCCCATGTGCAGAGAGAAGTTGGTGAACAGGTATGCCAGGTGGGGCCGCTGTGAAGATTGCCTCCATACTGACCGGGCCATTGCCTGTGTGCAAAGTGAAGTTGCCAACCCATATGCCAGGTGGGGCCATAGTGAAGACTGCTGCTGTGTCGATAGGGCTGTAGCCCATGTAAGGAAGTGAAGTCAGTGATCCCATTTGCCAAGTGGGGCCGCTGTGTAGATTACTGCTTTACCAATCGGGCGGTAGCGCGTATACCAGGTGAGGATATCAGGGAAAAGGCAAGAAGTATGGTCTAATCTAGGCCATTGACAAGAGGAAGAGACTGCTGTGGTAATTTTCTACTCGCACGGCAGCAAATTCAACTTTAGTGGCCTTGCGCCCTTGCTCACCGCATGGTGCCTTTCGCACAGATTTTTCAGCGCTGCTCACACTACCAGCAGTGGATTTCAGCACTAGCAGCATAAGGTGCCCATTGGTGGTCCTCTGTGGAATCTCGCTGAGTTTTTATGTAACTCCACAGAATTCCACAGAGTAAAGCTGGGAGTTCCTCTCACCCCTAATATAAATACTATTTTTTTCTAAAAAGCAAGTATCTGACTGGACAATCATCTATTGCTGCTACTGAACATATTTGGTGTTGGAGGACTGTGTTCAGCCCCCTGTGTCTACCTCCCTCGGTCTCACCCCTGGTTTCCTCCCCTCACCCCCCCACCCCCACCCAAGAAGCCTTGGACTGCTCGACTCATGCTATCACTGAGAGTCAAATGCCTAACGGATACTTGGTCCAGTTGCTCAGGATCCATAGTAGGTCAGGTCCCAGGACATCAGGAGTAAAAGGACTCCACCCCCACGGTTGGGCCCAGTAGCTCTTACTCGCTCAGTGGATCTCTAAAAGTGGTTCTTACATCCATTTGTGAACCCACTTATATATTTGCTTATTTTTCTTGTTTTTCATATATATATTTCAAGCTTTTATATTGTACTTGTGGGATGATTGTTATGATCTAGAGGTAATGAATGATTATTAATATTATTTTTAATATAATTTAATTGATTTTTGGTAGCCTTCCCCTTGCTCCAATAGTGGCTCATTGCCCCTGAAGGGACACCTGGTATTTATTTCCCATTTTGTTTTGTTTCCACTTGTTCCATGACATCGATGAAGGTCCGAGTGCCAAGTTTGGTAGGGGTGGGTGATAAACTCTGCTCTGCCGACAGTGATCCAGTAAAACTCCACCAGCTGCCGTGAGGCAGAGTATTTTCTCACACGCAGATAGCCAACATTAAGGTGGTGAGCGCGAGCAAGTATTTGCGTCCCCTAGCCTGAAAGTTTGCGTGCTAGATTCTCTCAGTGCGAGCGTACGTGGCAGGTTTGCGTTAAGAAGCGCCGGGACACCCCCATTGGGGCTAGCCGTGCGCTCTATAAGTGGTAATAATAATAAAAAGCTGCCACTGGAGTTGAAAATCTTCTCAAGCGGCATAAGGAAGTAGTACCCTCTGACGCGCCATGTGGTGTGTGGTGGTATTCGAGCTGATTTTACAGTGCAGAACAAGCTCCTGGTGCTATAAATCAGTGTGAGCAGAAGGACGTGCTTAATCTTGCCCACTCCCGGAACTCTGCGGAATCTCGCCGTTTTTACGTAACTCCACGGAATTAGTCCCGCCCATCCCTAATGTTTATTAATATTTTAAGCCATTTTTATTTCTTACTTAATTAATTGATATTTGCGAGCCTCTCCCTTACTTCCATTAGGGTTCCTTAGGCTCTAGAGGGACCCAGAGTAGTTCTCATGTAGCTTTTTTAACGTTGTATGTCTAAGAAGAGCCAAGTCTAGCAAAACAATTAGTTTTCACTTGGTTATATTATTATTCTGATAATGACTTCCATTGTATTGTAGCTACTAGAATTGGCACGTCAGACTGCTTTCCTTTTTATTTGTTATTGCCTGTTGCTAGGCAACACTAAGACTGTGATGGAGAGAAATATATGAATTAGCTGCCACCGGCATCCAGAGACCTCTCTGCTATGTGCTACTGCTCATGTTGTCCAACTAGAAGTGAAGAAAATGCCTTCCAGGAAACAAGCTCTTTCCAAGACTGGTATCAAGACCCCATGCTTTTTCTGGCAACGCAGAGTGCCTACAGTATTCACTACTGGTAGGAAGACATTCGGAAGATGACCCCTGGATCAACAGTTGTATCACCACCTGCAGAAACACAGTAAATGTCTCCTAGTGCTGCAGTGACTGTGCCAATCAGTGAGCCCATAATGGACTTGTCCCTGCAAATTGTATCCTCACAGGAAGCTCATCAGTAACAAAAAGTCTGCTAAACCTGATCTTCCTGAAGTGAGAGCAGCTCTTGGAGCTTGCTGCCCAGCAGTATGTTGTAATTGATCTTCTATCAGATACATCATCTTCACCATCTCCTTGGAGAAAAAGAAAGATTACTTTCCCATCTTCTCCAAGCCCTCCCATTTAGATCAAGGTGAAATGAAGTGGACCCCCGAGGCCTCCCTCAATGGTCAACGGGATTACCACTCCTATTAAGGGGCTGATTCTGATGTGGGTTGGAAAGCTTCCCGATCTAATCGGTTTGGAGATGGTTTCCGACCCACTCGGATCGGGACAGTCCGACCGACGGAGTAGGATGCATCCGGATGCTTCCCGATACAATTTGGTTGGACTCCCATTGACTTCAATGGGAGCATATGTTGCTAACCGCGTAATAATTTGGCCCTGGGTCGGTAAGACATGTTCCCGATCCGATTTGGAAGGAGCAAATGCTGTTAGGAGGCCTTCCTAACCGCATCAGAATCTGGCCCTAGGTGGTGATGCTTTCCTAATCGCATCAGAATCAGGCCCTGAGTAGTTACCACTGTGGTTAAGAGTACAAGCACAAATGATTACTGGTGATTACTTTCTTGAGAGTCACCTTTTTATGTGAGGGAATCTCAGAGACTCTCTTGTCTGACCATAGGGTGAAATTTACCACAAATAAAATAAAATAAATGATTTAAAGAAATGAATGTAAAGAGTGTGAGAAGGCAAATGTGTTGCCCTGGGTGAATGTTTTAATAGAAACAGTAAACAGTATGGTTATGTAGCGCATCCATCTAGCTAGTATGAAGGATGACAGCATTCAAAAAGCACGTCATGATAAGTTGTGGTCTTATCTGACTTCTCTCAACAGCATCACTGGAATTCCTCTGTTTGGAGTTCTCAAGCGTAGATGACCAGGAATTAAATTGACCCAAAATTAGTTGAAGGGTGGCAATCCCTTATGGGTTCAAAAGATTAAAGTAATGGATAAAATATCTTTCAAAAAGCTGAATACAAAAGAAGGTATGACCTGCTGCATGGAGTTAAAACTCAGAAGTGAATAGGTGCAAATACAAAGTTCAGAGGAGCTTGAGGAAATGAGCACTGTCTTTTCTAACCCCATGAGATTTTCTCAGGTCAATCGTAATTTAGTGCCATTAGAAAATGGACAAATTTGGAGGAGCATCGACCAGTTATCAAGAAGTCAGGGTCCTCAGATTATGGATGTCAGCAGCTATGCCTCCCCACTTTAAGACAAGACTTTCTCCCTAAACAATACGGGGATCAAGATTTGGGATGCCCCAATGTTAGAAAAAAAGACTATCAAATGATGTAGGCACGCTTTTCCATTATGGAAGGAGATCTGTTGTGTTCATAGTACATGAATATGAATATTCCTGCTTCAGCTGGGAAGGCAAATACTTTTGTTTCACAGAATACAAAAACAGGAAGTGAATAGGGCATGTTCCTCTTTTGTAGGCTTCTAGGACACAGGGTGACGTGTTGGGTGTTTTATTTCGGCTGGGCTAGGTAAACATTTATCTGTGAGGACAGAAATCATCTCAGGAGTAAAGACTGTACAAGAAAGACAGATGAGGAGGTAATGTGATCAGTCCAGAGGCCTCTGGCAGGCAGTGGTGGCTGCTCCCTTTAGAAAGTGCTGCTCACACACATACATTACTTTGAACCCTTAAAATAAAAAATAAACTTACCTCTCTTGAAACTCTTTAGCACTACACCCAAAGACACTCCTGCCTCACCCTACTTGCCGGGCAAAAGCAATGAGTCAATCTGAGCACAGCACTCTTGCTACTTACAAAGGGAAATAGCACAAAAGCAGTGCTAGGATTGGCTAACCCTCCATCGAACACCTACAGGGCTGAGCTTCCGCTTCTCAGCTGCCTTTTAGCTGTTGATTGCAGGAATAAAAAACTGTGCATGCCCGACTGACCACAGTGAAAACACCAGCCAATCCGACATGTGCAGTTCAGCCACAACAGCCTGAACTGCTGCTCTGATACCCAAAGAGAAAGCTCCAACATGGCTCCATCTCATAATTAGGTGAGAGTGGAAAGCTTGAGAGGGAAAATGTGTACTGTGTGTGTGTGTGTAGTGGGTCACAGTGGGGCGGTCAGGGGGTCATCGCACCCACGCTCATATGGATGGACCGCCCCTGCTGGCAGTGTAATGGCCGGAAAAACCAAAGGGGATGATGGACGAAGTGTTGAACATTGCAAGCACTCACCCCCAGTCAACTGATCTGGGTTTAATCCATCATAATTTTTTAGCTCACTCCGCCACCCCAGTTCAGACATGGCCATATGCAAATCAGTCTGAACCTGTGCCTCATGGGAACAGTCCAGCCCAAACTGTCAAGCCATGTCTTCCCTGGACTGGAAACAAGCATCCTGGGACCGGTTTCTGGCTAATCAGCCGTCATCAGCCAGGCTAGCTTGAATCCAGTGGCAAAGTGAGCAATGGACCCACGTCTGGGCATACCCTGCCAACTTAGGGTGAACAAAGCAAAACCAAAGGGAATTGATGGACGGAGTGTTGAACATTGCAAGCACTCACCCCCAGTCAACTGATCTGGGTTTAATCCATCATCATTCTTTAGCTCACTCCGCCACCCCAGTTCAGACATTGCTATATGCAATTCAGTCTGACACCGTGCCTCATGGGAACAGTCCAGCCCGCACTGCCAAGCCATGTCTTTGGAGCGGAAACAAGCATCCTGGGACCGGTTTCTGGCTAATCAGCCGTCATCAGCCAGGCTAGCTTGAATCTAGTGGCAAAGTGAGCAAGGGACCCACGTCTGGGCATACCGTGCCAACTTAGGGCGAATGAAGCAAAACCAAAGGGGATGATGGACGGAGTGTTGAACATTGCAAGCACTCACCCCCAGGTACCGCAAGCAGCAAAAAAAATGCTCACAGGGCAGTTCTCGTCCAGAGTATTACCCTTCTGATTAAAAATCCTCTTTTCTTTGCCTGTGACTTGTCTCCCAGTCTCCTGGGTTCTGCTGTGCGTCAGCATGTGTTTGACCCATCATAAATACAACTATTTCTATACAAGTTGGTCCATGCACTAAAAAGCAAGGAAGATGGCCTCCTGTCCCCTGGTTGGCTGATACAAAAAAACAGCTGTAATTGAAGTACAGCGGGCACCTCTTTCCCCTAGGCTCCAGTGGCACTGCCCCGCTGCGCTATTGAATGCTATGTCCCTGAACCAGACCTGTCTCAGGACTTAGCAAAACCTGTGTCTTTGCCAACCGGCCCATTGTTCCGCCCTCCCCTATTGCTCTTCGTCCTAAGCTCCTCCTACGCCTGCCTCTACCCCCCTTGCGGCTAACCACAGAATGAAGGTCCAGTATGTTCTCCCCCCGTGCTGTGATTAAGGCTGCCCCCATGCATGTGGCACATGCTTTCCTTGAGTATTACAGACTGTCCAAGCACTAATCCAGCATGGTACATGGGCTAGAACATCCGTGGGCAGAGGCTGCTCAGCCAAGGCTGTTCTTCGTCGCCTGCCCTTCTATAATCCACCCTCTCTACGTGGGCACAAAAGCACACCCTGTGGGTCTTATCGCAGATTTATGGTTTGATTTAAAAACAGAATTTGCAAACTGGAAGCTGTAATGCTCTCCTCCATAGAATAAGCCAGGACAGCGACAAGATGTGAAACTATAATATCTTTGTCATAATATTGGCTGACATAAATACTGTGTCCTAAGTATCGTTAAACAAATACCACCCATTGGAATTAATTAATAGAAATTTGACACCCATTAGGACAATACATTAATAACCAATTTTAAGGACACAATATTTAATTTAAGTCGGACAGTATTTCTAACAATGGTATTCTGGCATACATCCACATCACAGATGCTTAATTCTGTCTCTGGACCTTCAAACACGTCCACATTAGTTTCCATTTAAAATTAAATATTATTTTTTTCCACAAAAATATGTTATTTAAACCATAAACTTTACCTCCCTTACACACACTGCCAAAAACCTGCTGACCAGACAGGTTGTCCTCCTGATGTTATCTTATGTGTAATTGTAAAGCGCCCTATCACCTGCAAGTGTGTCCTGGTGTTGAGCAGCGTGTGTGCCTCACGCTGCCTAGGGGAGGTGGGTGAATGTGGAGCTTCCTGAGAAGCGGTGTGATGTGAGTTCTGTCTGGGAGGATAAGAATGAGCCTGGCTGCCGAGTTCTGGATTGTTTATAGTATTCTGGTAAGTGATAATGACAATTATAATGATATTTATGAAGGATCACTGAAATAATATCGAGGGACAGAATATCGACCATCAAAAATATCGTTGACAAAATATCGACAGTCAAAATATCGAGTTTCTATCTACAAACAGGTAAGTACAAAAATATCGAGTTAAAAATATCGTTTACAAAAATATAGTTGTAAAAAATATCGTATTTACTAAAAACAGTGTTAAATTAAATTAATATTAATAATTAATTACTAAAATATACTTAAAATTACTTAAATTAACTTATAATAATTAAATAATTAATGAAAGTTAAATAAATATTTTTTTATTTCATATTTATTAAAACATATATATATAGTAACAAAATATAATAAAATAATACCCAAAAACTGAAAACTGACCCTGAACCCTAAAAATACCCCTTTACCCAAAAACCCAAAACTGACCCTGAACCCTAAAAATACCCCTTTACCCAAAAACTGAAAACTGACCCTAAACCCTAAAAATACCCCTTTACCCAAAAACTGAAAACTGACCCTGAACCCTAAAAATACCCCTTTACCTAAAAACTGAAAACTGACCCTAAACCCTAAAAATACCCCTTTACCCAAAAACCAAAAACTGACCCTGAACCCTAAAAATACCCCTTTACCCAAAAACCCAAAACTGACCCTGAACCCTAAAAATAAAAACAATTTTTTTTACTATCTATATTATATACTTACATATTTTCACTTTCTATATTATTTACAGTCGATATTACTTCACTTACCTTAAAAACGATATTTTGGCTGTCTATATTCTGTCCTGTCGATATTTTATCCAAACGATATTTTTGACTCGATATTCTGTCCAAACGATATTTTGGAGTCGATATTATGTCTGTGCACCATTTATGAAGCGCGCAAATACCAAAGATGGTGTCTCGGCGCTAAAACCATGAGCAAACCCTGCCTAACACCCCTCACTGGAACAGCCAGGTTTTCAAGTGTTTTCTAAAGCTCAGAAGAGAGCTGGCCTTCCTAATCTCAGATGGCAACAAGTTCCACAGCTTCGAGGTACCATACTGAAAACTCCGGCCTCCCCAATGCATGGTCCGAATTTGTAAGTTGTTTGGTGATCCTGGAGTAACCATCCAGTTGGTGACTACGGTCATGCAGACAGTGAACTTGTGTCTTGAGTTGGGGGTCTTGTCCGAGAGGGAGAGTATGAGTTGCGTGTCATCAACATAGGAGAGGCTGTTGATGTTGTGTGTGCAGATGATGTTGGTCAGAGGCACTCGAGTGATCAGAGCTAAATTTGTAGAAAAAAAATAAGTTGAGGTCCCAAAACTTATGGAGGCAGATCTTACCTTCATCTCTTTGTGATCAGCAGCTGCAACAACACTTCCAGCGGGAGCTACCTGTCGTCGCTGATATCTGCAGCCTTTTCGGTTCAGGAGGTACAACGTCCAGGAAGGTAAAAAATAGCCCTTATTTAATAGCAATTAAGGGTTGCAAAAATAGAAGAGCTTCGGGCACACTAAATGGTGAAGAATGATTGTGTTGGCTGCCCTATTTCTGCTACCGTGAGCTTAGTGGAAATACCAGAGATAGGGCCAATCTGCTGCCTCCTGCTAGTCTGCAGATCAGGCCAAGGACAGTGCAGAAGGCGTCAAAGAGTCCCAGATCTTGGAAAGAAGTGCTGGAGGTGTCTACTGGCAGCCATCATAAATGAAGTACTACTCCTGACCAAGATATCTTTAGTTTGGCCATTTGCAGAGTGCTTAAATCTTGAAAAAAAATCCATACACATGTAAAGGTAGGACTTGTCTCTGCACTTACAGAAAATGGTTTTGCTCAGGTACTGCTTTTGGTCATTAACTAGGGTAATTAACTGGTAAAGTTCCTTTAAGGTCTCTGGGGTGATGTTACTAAAGAGTGCTGAGTGGTCTGCATTCAATTGACAGCCAACCTCATTTGTAGTGGAGCGGTGTGGCTCACTGGTTAGAGGCGGCAGACCCGGAAGCAGAGAACGGCCCGGGACCAGGGTTCAATTCCCGACGCGGCAGGATCGTGGACCAGGGTCAGCGGACTCGGTAATTCTCGCCTCGGTGCCTACTCTAGTCAGAAACCACACTCGGCAACTCTGGGCATTAAGCTTGCCTCATCTCTACAATGGCCCCCCACATACGCCGGGGATGCCTGGTTTCACCTTGGAGATACCCAGAAAGGACCATCTCACAGGGAAAGCCAGGATGGGTTCCCCAGCGCCGGGACGCTTACGGGCAGCTGTGCGCTTTACAAGTCCCACACATTTACATTTACATTTATTTGTGGTGCCAGGGCACTGTGAAGAAATATGTGTCCTCTGCTGCTAGGCAACGTTTTGTTTCTGTTCTTGAATCTCTGCATGGACACAACTATGAGAAAGTCAATCATTTTACTTTTAAACATGTTTACAAAAAATTAGCTAACTCCTACAGAATTTACAAATTCCTTAAGAACGAAGGCAATATATAATCCAATAATTAATGGGAAAAAAGTTTCCTGTTGTTTCAGAGGATACATTTGCTAGCAATCGACTGAGGTGAAATGCAGGAATTAACACATTACTCTTTTTGAACCTTCATTTACTACATCGTTTAATTCTATAAACCATGTGAACAAATTTCTCAATAAGTGATACACTATCATACTATGATAAAGCAAATGTTACACGTTACACTTCAGCAAGCACTAGATGCAGTATGAATTTATACATTCGAAAAATGTGCGCTCAGAATCAATCAACACATGGCAATACATGAAATACAATGGGGGTACGTAAGCAGAAAATGCATTAAAAAAATCACTTCCATATCTGGAAAAACATGATCCTCAGTAGCTACATCACATAGAAGTTGCTCTAGAGTCAAATTTTTTAGGGAAAGTTGTGCCCTGTGATTAGGTTTTAAAGCACCTAATGACTATTGGGGGCGGTTTTGTATTATGCAAATGCAGGGAATAGTTGAAAAATTATTAATTTTGGAATATTCTTTAGAAGTAATTTTGGAATTGTTATGACAGAATTTCAAGACAATTTTACAGGCGTTGTAGAGGCCTGTGGACATGTTAAATTATGTCTAAGAACGTTTTCACCCTGCTGGTCACACCTCATACCTGGCGTTTGCTCCTTTAGACCCTAAAGTTCTCCCGTCACCTGGGCGGACCATCATCCCATCACCTTCTAATATGATTGACATGACACCGCACACCCTTGCTATCAGTTATCTAGTGCCAGGGAAAGATGGAAGCGTCATTGCAAGTTCAATATAGGATGGGCACAAGCTAGCCTGACTAGGTTAACATTGCAATTAGTGAGTCTAGTAAAGCCACTAGACATCTCCAGTTGCTACCTGAGAAGCTTGATGGGTGGGTAGATTAATTTGCTCCTCTCTTGGGCAGGCCTTCCCTTTCTTTCTGGTCAAAAAACCCTCTCACTGGTACACCCCAGAGCTGAAGAGGAAGTGCTGGCACACTAGACAGGTCAAAAAAACTAAAAATGAAGTTCCCAGAGGAAAGTCAAGCCCTCTACAGATGCTAACTAACAATATAGACAGCAAACCTCCATGCTGCCAAATACTTCCTTCTGATACGTTTGTATTCACTCCAATCTACCAAGTAGAGACAGCAAACCTGCGGGTTGTAACCCTCAAACCTCCTAAGCATTACATGAGAATGATTCTATATGGGTAACAATAAGTTCTGTGTGACTCACAGGATTATTTGCTGTTAGTGAGTTCCAAACTTCTTTTCACTATGAATAGACTTGCCAATGTTAATATTTCAGAACTTTAATACAAATGGTTGGCAGCCAGACCATAAATTGGGGTGGCAGCCAGTTCAAAGACCGCAACTTGGTAGGGTAGGAGGTGGAAGGAGTCTGGAAAGTCTTCTTAAGTTGGCAACAATACTAAGATGCACGGGATTTATGAGGGAAACACATGACCCTGGTGGGGTTGTGAATGCGGAGGGTGGGACAGGAGCAAAGATGAAGTGCATTCTCCTAGGCTGTTGGCAGGGTTTGGCAAAGTGCCAAAATCCCAAGGCCACCATGTAGAATTCCAGAAGTTTAAGTTCTTACCAAAAGGAATCACCTCTGTCTTCTCAGTATTGAGTTTTAAAATAATTGCTGCATCTAATCAGAGACCTGGGTAAGAAAATTATTACAATTTGAGGAACATCTTTGCCTGGAATTGACACAATAAGTTGTGTGTCGTTGGTGTATGAGATAGCCGATAGACCGAAAGATTGAATAAGATGAACCAATGGGGCAATGTAGATATTTAAATAGCGTGGGGGACAGGACAGATCCCGTGGCACCCAGCACTGAAGAGACAATGCCGCTGACTTGTAGCCATTCAGTTAAACTGTATTAGTTCAGTTTGAAAGAAAGGACTTAAAAAGAGACAATGCTGAGTCACAGATGCCTATCTGCTCCAGCCGGTTGATCAAAAGTTGGGGGTTAACCGTATCGAATGCGGCTGGGAGGTCCAATAGAATTAGGGCGGCTTTACCCCCTCTCATGCACCAATCTCCTGATCTCCTCCGAGGTACCAACAAGGGCAGATTCGTTGGAATGATGAGCTCCGAAGCCATGATGAGAGGGGTTTAATTAATCTTTAGAAACTAGGAAGATAGTATGCTTTTTATTCACTGCCTTTTCCAGGATTTTAGCTGGGAAAGGTAGCAGAGAACTAGGGTGGTAATTTTTCGGTTCACTCGGATCCAAGAAATGTTTTTCAAGATTATTAAAATAAAGGCCTGCTTCCAGGCAGTAGGATAATGACCTGAGTGTAAAATCTGATTCATAAGTCTGGTTAACTGAGCAGAAATTAGATTGGACACTAATGGCCTGATTACGACTTTAGCGGTGTGGCGCCGGGTCGGCTTTGCAGCACACAGCCAAAGCAGTGTTCAGACCACCCACCAGATTGGGAGTTTCTCCCTCTCTGGCAGTTAGTTTTTACTTTTTACGTTCCCACCGTGGGCCCTGAAAATAAGCACTGCAATGGGAAAGCTAAAAACAGTTCCTGCACGGTATGGACTGAAAAGCCCATGAACTGGTGTGCATGTACACGGAGGGTCACAAGTGCATCCGCATGTGGAGGGGGTACTGGGGGCCCTGTAGGGCCTCCTTTGTTTCCTCTCCACCACAATGTTCATGGAGGAGGAACCTCCATGACAGCACCGACGGAAAAGAAACTAGTAATATGCTTGGGAGGAACATGGCAGTCTCGCCAAGCATATTGCGGGGGCCTGACAACTGCAACACCGCCAGGGAACGGCAGTTCCTGTGCAGCTGAGGTGGGGTTGTGCCGGTCCCACCGCCCGATTCATAATACGGTGGTCGGCAGACATCCACAGACTGGTAATCAGGCCTTAAATAAAGAATGCAAAAACCACAGTTGATGGACAGAATGCAGAACAATGTCATACATTCACCCCAGTACAGAGATCTGGGCCTAAATCCATTGTCTTTTTGCACTCCACACCACCCCAGTTCAGACATGGCCATATGCAAATCAGCCTTGACCCTGTGCCTCATGGGAACAGTCCAGCCCGAACTGCTAAGCCATGTCTTTTCTGGACCGGAATCAAGCATCCTAGGCCCGGTTTCTGGCTATCAGCCGTCATCAGCCAGGATAGCTTGAATCCAGTGGTGTGGGGAGAATGGCATGGTGGCAGGGGTATGAAGCAGAACCAGACTTGGTTGTAACAATAACATTTGTGACTTCAGCCTCTGACAATAATGGAAAATCCCTAAGAAGATCAGATGAACCAGGGCGGTTCAGAGAGTTAATGTTATCACCAGCAGGATCAATGAGAGCTTCTTCTGTGACTGCCGCAGCAGAGCAAGAGGAGAGTTCTTCATAGGTACCTTGGATTTTATTTTCCCGAAAATTCTGCTAGGTTATTGCAAAACTTTTGATCAGTATTAAAGGGGGTGCTTTGTTTAAAATTAGAAAAATAAGAAACAGTTTAAAAAAAGTTCTGACACAGAATTCCGAATGGTTCTCATTTTAGTATTACAAAATTGAGTGTTGGCGGCCATAATCTGGGAATAATATTCCTTGCAGGTAGCAGAGTAGTTGGCCTTCTCTACTGGATCATAGCTCCTTCTCCAGAGGTTCTGCTGCCCTACATTTTTACTTAAGGCCCTTAAGTTCTGAAGAATACCATGGGGCAGATGGTTGACCCCGGAAGGATGTAAAGGTTTTCGCAGTATTTAATGAAGGCCCGCCGTTACTGAGTGCCGGCTAGAGATCACCCTAGGATATCCTAATCCATGGGCTGGTTACTTTGGTAACACTTGAGCGGCTAGAGTGCAGGATTTGCCAAGGAACATATTATTTAAAAAAGACAGCCATGTGATCAGTCAATAGCAATGGTAGAATTCTTTCAAAGTTAAGAGAAGGATTATTAGAAAAAATCCCATCCAAAGTATGCAGTGCCCTGATAGTGGGTTCATCTAGCAACAAAGAAAGACCAAAACTGATGCACCAGTCAATCAAATTGTTTGAATCAAAGTTATCTCCTGAGTCAAGATGAAAATTTAAAGTTGCTTAGGACCGTCAACTTCTACAACTCCATACATGATTCCAGGAGACTTTGGGGATTGGCAGGGCCCGGCTGGCAAAACAGTGACATTCCAATTAAAGGTGGAACTAGTTGAGAAATTAAAGCTGAACAAAAGAGCTTTGCCTCCTGGAAGGGGAGCTGGAGTAAAGGCCGCCTTAACTGAGTTAGGGTAAATAATTGCCAGACTCCCCCCCCTTGTCTATTCAAGAACAGAGCACACTTCAAACTGTGTCTAACCAGCAACTTGGTATTTAATAACACACAGTTAAGAGAATGGTAGGCCCAGCCAGTGCCAGCCCGCTCAGTGTTTGGCTTAACCATGGCCAATTCATAGACTCCCCGGCAGGTGGGAGGTAAAATTTACAGCTTGTGCACTCAAAGCCATTGCAATTATCATCCATAATACAACCGGCGCAGTTTGCATTCGTACCTGAGGACACACAGTGTTTCGAGTATCGGGTAAGAGGTGGGGGATCAGGGCTTCTGGCGCTTGTCGCTGTCCGGGCAAGGAAGGGCGCCTCTTTGGCCTAGTAAATAGCTCATCATCGGGGCGAGGCAGGGGGCGTGGCTGACTCCAAGGAAAACGTCCAGTCGGAAAGATAAACAAGCATTTGCAATGCAATAGGTCTCGCATTATTAAAGTTTGAGCTATTGGCATTGTTAAATAATGCAACACCAATAGCTCAAACTTTAAAAATGCCAGACCTATTGCATTGCAAATGCTTGTTTCTATTTATAACTCCATTTTATGAGTTGCAAATCCTATCTGGTTCCAAAATGGATTTTGTAATAATTCCTTATTAATGCAAATTAGGAGGAGGCATGAAAGGGGTGTCCCCTCCGCGATGGCATATATTGATCAGTTCCTGATATCCCCACCAAAGTTAATTTTGGCAAGAGCTTGAAAAGCGCAGGTGTGTATTAGAACAAACATTGTGGTTAATGAGCCTAGAGTATCATTGAATTGGGCAATAGATCTGATGTCGCTGGAAAATCTGTAGTAGTAAGCGCAATATAATGACTTATTAGTATCAAAATTGTTACGATTGCTCAATCATGCACTTAAAAGCTACTGAGCTCAATGCTATTACTTTTGGTTCCCTGTGACATCACACCTGTGTGAATATGGTATCCAATAATGGTTCCTTTATATGTGCACCAATGGTCCAAACCACATAGTTCGCCGAAGGGCAGTGCCCGTACTGCCACCGGTACATCCGCAACAAAACACGAGACGCAAGACAAAGATGCAGACAATTCTCTTTTTTGGAAGAAAAAAAAAGACTTCAAACTCCACATTTCAACTTATAAGCGCTGTCTGCAACTTCAAATGCCTCTATGGTACCTTATCAGGACCTTACTATGTATGTAATGCAAATACATTATTTTGTGTAATACCAAAGGAATTGCTCTCGGCTTTTCAATAAATCAAAATACATCCTATGAAATATAATGAATATTACTCAAAATGTAACTATGATTGCTCTCGTGATTTGGGGAAGAACTTCAGAGAGAGTCCCTGCCTGGGGGCGGGGTAACCTGCTTGCTGCCGAACTGCACCGTGATGCACAGGTCGTTGTCCAGGGGGAACTTGCTGCAGCTGAGCGTTTCCGGCCAGGGGAAGCCGTAGGACTCCATGACGGGCGCGCAGCTGTCCCGCACCACCTCGCAGAGGGAGCGACAGGGGTAGATGGGCCGCTCCAGGCAGACGGGCGCGAAGAGCGAGCACAGGAAGACCTGCGTGTCCGTGTGGTAGCCCTTGGCCAGCAGGGGCACCCAGCTGCCCGCCTGCTGCTTCACCTCGGGCATGCTCTCGTGCTCCAGCAGGTGGGGCAGGGGCATCTTCTTGTAGCCCACATTGTGGCAGAGTTGCAGGTCACTGGGGATGTCCATGTACTGGCTCTGCTTGCTGTAGAAGCGCCCGTTCTGGAAGTTGTCCAGCTGCCAGCTGTAGTAGGCGTACTCCTCGGCGGTGGCAAAGAGCAGCAGCCACTGCAGCACTGGGCAGGGTTCGCCCACGCCACGAGGCTCAGTGGCCGCTGCATGGCTGGCACAGGCAGTGGGCACAGGCAGACGTCACACGTTCAGGAAACTGTTGAAAAAGCACTTTTGCAAATTCTGTGCGGCTGCTCCAATGTTACTTCCATGTCAGGGTGTGTGTTCCATTCCCAGCTTCCTCTTGGGTGAATATGTTACTCTAATCCGTTCTTTCTGAGAAAGTACCTTTTGTGTCTGAGGCACCAGCGTCAAGAAATGCCCCTGAGAGGATGCAGTCACGCTACGTCATTTTATAAAGGTATGGACGGCTTCTTACGCCGGTTTCGTCTGAGTGCTAAGTGCGGTGATAACTCACAGGCGTCATCTATTCTAAGCTTGATAATGAACATGGCAGGAGATGTGGCACACGGGCGATCGCGAAACTGAAAGCGATCGAGGTGAGGAGACCAAAGGGGAGTAGGGAGGGAGGAGGAAGGCAATCGCGAAACTGAAAGCGTTCACTTTTGGGAAAAAAAACAGCCGTGAGTGGTGCGCGCACGCACCATATGCTTTCAATTATGACGCCTGTGTCTAGGCGCAATAATTGAAACCATATGGCAGGAAATGCGCGTAATAGACACCAATAGGCCGGGGGCGGAGCTATACGCCTGCCTCTGGCCTATTGTGTGCTATTTTAAAAAAGAACATGCAGGGAAAGGCCAATAGCAGGCCACAAAAGTAAAAACACACGCATGAGCGTCTGCAATTCCAGGGTTCATTTCTGAACCCCGGACAAAAGGACTCTCGCCTGCGCGAGCACTGCTGCGCAGTGCAACGCAGGGCGCGAGCCCTAAAAATGTGCAGGAGAACAAAAAGCAGAACTGTGGTCCAGCAAACCCTATCCTGATTGATCGGCTACCCAGTCAAAGAGGACGTACTGGCAAAGTATCTTCAAATTTTCAAATTAAAATAAATGTGAGAAAGTTTAAAATCATAAACATAATATAATTGATCCCAGATGAAGGTTGCAACAGTTAAAACAAGGGAGCCAGGCACATCCAATATGGAGACTAAAAGAGGTGCAAACCCTTTGCAAATCCATTGCGATGGTTCACGAACCCAAGCGCCAACAGCACTGCGATGATTGGCTTTCCGCAACCTGTGTAGAAAGCTGTGGCTGCCATTTTATATAATGCCATGCCATGGGGCTTTAAATTAATTATGAAACTAATAGAAGGGGTAAGGGTAGAGGTACCCTGACCCTATGGGTACAATATAGGCGTTCTGAGGGGCTCCTTATGGGCAACAAAATGCACCCAAACAGTTGTTTCCCCCCCAAGTGTGGCGATTTGCAAATCTGTGGGGATGCTCAGTGTGGCCCCTGTGTACCACCATGGTGGATTCACTAATTCTGCAGAAAATATATATATATATTCATTCACACACTCAGACACTAATGCATCCACTCACAGACCCACAAAAACATCCACCTTTACTCACAGACCCACTCACTCATGCACCCACTCACAGACCCACTTAGACACTCACACACCTTCTCACAGACCCACACACATACTCATGCACCGACACACTGACCCACACACATACTCATGCACCCACTCACTGACCCACACAGACACTCGCCACACATAGACACTCACGCACCTACTTACAGACCCACTCAGATACAGAGTGCCTATATTAGTGGCTGAATGGATGAGTGAGTGTATGTAATTTGTTGTATGGATGTGTGAATAGGGATGTTAGTGGTTTTGTGGGTGTGAGAGTAGTTGCATGGGTGAGTTAATGGCTGTGTTGAGAGGCTGTATGGGTGAGTGGCTGGTTGTGTGAGTGACTGTATGGTTGAATACGTAGGTGTGTGACTAGCTGCATGGGTGAGTTTATGGGTGTGTGAGTTTTATGTGTGGGTGAGTGGTTGTGTGAGTGGCTGTGTGGGTGAGAGAGTCGGTCTATGAGTGACCCTATGAATGACTAAATTGGTGTGAGTGATTGTATGGGTCTGTGCATGGGTATGCAAGTGATTGTGTGGGTGTGTGAGTGGGTGTATGAGAGGTTGCATGGGGTAACACAAGGTTTATCAGTGTTTCTGTGGATGATGTCATCAGTGATGGCATGAGTGATGTAATTTGCGATGTCATCAGTGATGCCACTGACCATGTCATGAGTGATGTAACATGTGAGGTCATAAGCAGGGCATTGTAGGGGCATACGTTATAGTTAGCTCAGGTAACTAAAACTGCTGAATTTCAGTGGTTTTGTGTAAGTGAAATCTTACCCTAACTATAATGCCCATGTAACCTTTATTTCAATGAGTTTTGAAGGTTTTTTTATTCGATTTGCTAACTAAAAAGCTAATTCCCAACTATAATGTCCCTGTAACCTTTGTTTTTTCAGTGAATTTTTAACTGATAACCGCATTTGCAGAATGATAGAGAAAGGGTGCTGGGCCTCAGACCAGCTCTCAGGAATCCCGGTGTGTAGGACTTACAGGAGGCACCAGGAGGGCCTCCTGGCCCCCAAGGTCCCTCAGCAATAAAGTAGGCTTTATCCCCCAACCTGTAGTGCACCGGAGCAATGTTTGCAGAGTGGAGGAGAAAGGGGACGTGACCTCCAAAGACCTCTCAGCAAATCTGCTGTGTGGGACTTACTGGAGGTAATAGGAGGGTTGTTGGCCCCCAAGGAGAGGGGACATATTGTAAAAAAACATCTATGGATGCAACATCATCTTGTTTAAATATATCCTTTTTAAAGGTTCCCTTTTTTCATGTAGGGTAAGATTTTAGAAGTAAAGTCCCACTGCCATATAGAGTGGTACGCTTCACTGTATTTCTATCTCAAAAGGCAAAATATCTGAACTCTTAGTAAAGCAGACCCAGATCTAGAATTCTTTGTATGTCTTTTCGAAACAGCCAATCTTAGTTTTTATTCCTTTACCTACAATTAATTCCAGTAATAATGTATTCTGATAATTAGAATCGGTATAACGCATCGTGTATGTGCCCCGGCCAATGAATGGAAAAGTTAGGGGTAGCGTCTATGTCTAACATTTGAGAGATCTCTTCAACTGCAGCAGATCAGAAGAGGTCACCACAAGTGCAGTGACAGTGGAGATGTCTGTCCATAGGGAGCTCTGGAGAGATCTGCACAGAGACAGCCGGGGGGTTCTATACAGAGACAGCTGGAGATGTCTGTCCATGGGGAGCCCTGGAGATCTGCACTGAGACAGCCAGAGATGTCTGTTCATTGAGAGCTCTGGAGAGATCTACAGGCAGGGGTAGATCTGTAGAGAGAGCTGTAGAGCGCTAGGGAGGGGGCAGGGGGTAATCTGTACAGAGAGAGCTATAGAGGGCTAGGGAGGGGCACAGGGATATCTGTAGAGAGAGAGAGAGGGGAGAGGGCTAGTGAAAGGGCAGGGGGAGATCTGTAGAGAGAGAGAGCTGTAAAGCTCTAGTGAGAGGGATCAGGAGGAGGTCTATACAGAAAGAGCTGTAGGGCTCTAGTGAGGGGGAGCAGAGGTGGTCTGTGGAGAGAGCTGTAGAGCTCTAGTGGGGGAGCAGGAGGGGGTCTGTGGAGAGAGCTGTAGACCTCTAGGGAGGGGGCAGGGTAGGTTTGCACGAAAAGAGCTGTGTGGCTCTTGTAAGGGGGAACAGGGGGAGGCCTGTACAAAGAGAGCTGCAGGGCTTTAGTGAGAGGGATCAGGAGGAGGTCTGTAGAGAGAGCTGTAGCGCTCTAGTGAAATGGATCAGGAGGAGGTCTGTAGAGAGAGAGCTGTAGCGCTCCTGTGAGGGGGAGCAGGGGAGGTCTGAAGAGCATCAAGAGGGGGAGCAAAAGAGGTCTGTAGGGAGAGAGCTGTGAGAGGGAGTAGGGGAGGTCTGTAGAGAATGAACATTGTAATGTTTTTTCGTTGCAGGCAGAGTTACAGGGCAAACTGGAAGCAGGCGGGTACAGTAAGGGTACTTCTGCAGCAGATGGGTACAGTAAGGGTACCTCTTCGCGGCACAATAGGGGTGCCAGAGCCAAAGACCAGGAGCCTCAGGGCAGGTTCCTGGAAAACCGTGACAGTGGCCCGTTAGTCCTTCAGGCGGTTGGGGGCCTGACCAACGGGGGTTTGCCCTGCTACGCTCTGCCCTGAAAAGGGCGTGAGTAATTAAGGACCAACTTGTCATGTGATCCGGAGGAGGATCACCCAAAAGGTGTAGCACTGATTGGGTTCCCCACAGTGCTGGCTCATCAGGCGGGCGGGGAAGCGTAGGTTGGTACAGCTGCCTGCCCTTGGATCGCCCGTAAGATAACCCACCTTATTGCAAACATTTGTATGGAATAAACCTGCAGCAATATTTTCCCATAACAAAAGTTGTCTTGTGTATTTATGTATTCATGCATGCTCAGACTGTGGGTGGGGATGTTGCCAATAATGGCACTAAGATCAGGAGGAGGTGTGCACAGAAAGAGCTGTAGGGCTCTAGTGCGGGTGAGTAGGGGGAGGTCTGAAAAGGGAGATAGGGGAGTGCATGCACAGAGACCACTGGGGATTTCCGCAGGCAGAGCTGAGGTGCTCCCGGAAAGCGTGCGCTGCAAGCCCTGAAGAAGTGCTGTTTGTAGAAGTGCTCAGACTGTCCAGGGAGTGTGTTGTCGGGCTCGGTGGGGCGTGGACGGCAGAGGGCGTGAATACAAAACTACTTCTTATCGACCAAAGGTCAAAGGAAAGAGGAACCCTGGAGCCGGAGCTGGAATGAAAAGAGGAAGCGGCTACTCGTGGGGCGAGGCGGGCTCATAAATCTGGAGGAGGGCGAGGCTGGGGCTTCTCTGAACCCAAGGGGGTCGGAGGAACCCAGGTGACAGCGTGGGACACAACACTCATCACATCTGCACCAACAATTCTCATGGCCATGCTGATTGTGCATAGTAGGGAAGTGAAAGGGGAACAAACACCTGTAAGCACACGCACTCATACACATTCTCTAACACACAACGAAACCCACGTTCACTCTCTCTCTCTCACACACACACACACACACACACACACACAGCTGTACACACATTTGTAAAGGTAAAAGCAATAGCTTAAGTGCAAACACACTAAGACACTCCTGTCCACAGACACACACTCCCACTCACTCATATGCACACTCACAGACACCACTATGCACATATGCACACACAAACACACAGTTCCCGTAATGTAAATATCCCAACACACACATTTATACTCACATTCACAAACACATACTCATTCATTTACAAATATAGATATATTCACTCATATTTTCACAGACACACTCACAAAGAAAGCACACACAGAAACATTCCCAAATATTCACATAAGAATGAGGGGACCTGGGGGCTTGTTTAGAGTTTGGCAGAGTAAAATTACCTGGTTGAGCCTTTCTTCAAATTAACCCGGTAAGAGTAAAAGAAGAGAACACTGGATTTGTGGGAAAGTTATTAATCCCTACATTCACTAGCTAACACGTTTCAGCCAAAACACTGAGCTCAGACTTAGTCTGCCAATCCCCATTAGCTGGCTCTACGCTATGTGAAGTATTTACTGTGGGTATAATGTAGGGCAGATGTCTTCAATCTGTGGGGCATGACCCCCAGGGGGTCCTTGGTGTCATGGGAAGGGGGTCGCACATTTCCAGGTCTTACTTCAGCTCTGGAAAATGAAAGCAGTATGGGACACTTCATTCCCATCAGTAAAGTGCTTTTGCTGAAGTTAAAATAAGCCTCCTGTGCTGTGAAACAAAGAGGCTGGGCAGACAGGTAAAAAATTCCTTCCGCCAGGGTGCCTGCTTGGCTGCATGAAATGCAAAAGAAGCTATGAGTTGATCTGCAAATGTAAAGAGTGCTTAGGGGCAGTAATCACCCCAAGCATTGTAATTACAAAGATTTCTTTTTTTTCAGTAGTAGTAGGAGGAGTTAATACCTGGACTGTAAAGGGTGTGCTTTTATTTGTAATGGTATTACTAAAATATACATTTTGGTAGCTCCATTTTATCCCAAAACTATTTGCACATTTTGCAGCAGTCTATCTTATAATGTGTGTGATGCAAGCATAACATAACTACTTGCACATTCATAGTGCTTTCTGTCACAGGTTGTGACCTCATAGCACTAAAAGTTACACAAGTCTCCATTCTACACTTTACCAACCAAATGTAATTCTGTGTCTCTCTGGTTACACACAGACCTCTGCAGGGCATTAACTAATAGAGATTTCATAATGTACTACAATGCATTTGCCACTGAGTGACATCTTTTTTAAATGTATTTTTCATTTAAGCTACCCATTATTTTATATGTAGCTATCTAATTGTGAACGTTTCCAAAAATATTTTGGGGCTTATTTATGAGAGGGTTGCTCCATCGGAGCGTCACTTTTTTTGAAGCTCCGGCAGCGCAAGTATCTCAATCATATCTATGAGGCGACGCAAAGTCACCCTGCTTGGCTTTTGCATGACCGCATAGGTATGGAGTAAGGCAAAGCAGTGCAAGTCGCTATGCTGCCTTACTCGGTGTCAAGCAGGCGTTCCATGGGCATTGATAGGGTTGGCTTTAGCGTTGGTAGAGCCTTGTGCAACAGTGTTTGTTGATGCCCCCCAATAACCACCTCCATTACCGATACCCTCATCACTACCGTTGAACCGTGCCCCTCAAGTCTCCAAAACCACTCTCTCTCAGATGCTTTTAATTAGTTTTATAGCGCCGTTGCCATGCATACTAGTGTAGGGTGTCAGAGCACTTTACATCATACACACTACACAGAGACAATCAATCATAGGTGCGTAGATTAGGTTATAAGAAATGTTACATAAAACAGAGGACACCAAGATACAGTTGTCAAGCCATCCATTCAGGCAGACAGTATAGCTTAACAGTGCTTGGTCTAGAGAAGGACAAACTCTTAATTTAAAACTTAACACCATGTTTGTGGGTTCTTTTTAATAAACACAATTGATTTCTATCCAAATTAACCCGTTTTTCCAACATTAGGATAAAGAAAGACAGGGTAAAATCATAACGCTCTAATCTATGCCTTGCAGTTTTATGCAGCTCTTTGGTGACAGTTAATAGCTCACTGTTTTATGTTAGGATTATAATTTATAAACTATAAATCACAAAAGGATCTCTCCGGAAAAAACAGCAAGCCACTGACCTCTTTGTATTATATGCGCTCTGTGATCTGAATGGTGCACGTTCTTTGCAGCAGGCATATCAACCCTCTGCGCTACCTTACCGCAAGTCAAAACTTCCAAAATAGAAAACCTCCAATCTCTCTCAAGAAGCACATTAATCACCGGAGTTATCTTGACATTTATAATGTTGCCTGTAAATTTCTGGAAGATAGGAATGCGGCAGCAGGTGATTTTAAAACCGCACTATACTTCCAAATACGACGCCCCACCCGGTCAGCCCCGGTGCGGTTGCACCGCCCTAGAGCCAGCCCTGGGCATTGCAGGGGGTGTTCCCAAGCAACGCCCATGGATTTTGACGCTGCCCCAGATGTACAAAACAATTTAAACTTGGGGCCAAAACCTTACGCCTCCCCACGGAAAGCATAACAGGGAGAAATGTTTTCATTTCTCCTAATTCTTTCCACTTTCCGTGTGTGCTGCATTCTGCAGCACACCTAGACTGCAGCACACCTAGAAAGAGGAAAGCCCCTCTCAGGATTGTTTTTGTGTAGGAAGGTGCCCCTTCCTACACAAAACAATCCTGCCTATGTTGGCTCTAGGCAGCAATTTGTGTGCCAAAGCTGGGGTAAAGGACAGGGATGTGCCATATTTCATAAATATAGTGCATTCCTGTTCTTTCACATTGGCATAAGGCAGCCCGGCAGGAAGACTTGCAGAGCTGTCCTACACCAATTCCTCATAAATGAGGCCCTTTGTTTTTAGCCACACCTTTGACCACGCCCCCGTGCTCACTGACCTTTGCATTGATAATCACTGTTTAGTATTATTTCCATACTGTAAAAATGAATTGCTGTGGGAATTGGGGGCGTTTATGGTTGTCGATAGTTGTCACTGATGAGGAGGACCAAGTTCTAGAAATTTTTGTCAAGGGGGGCTCCTTACGCCTAAAAGGTTTGGACAGGGGGTAGACATCAAAGAGTTTAAAGACCTCTGATGTAGGGTGTAATCAGTTTTCCACTCAGGAATAGTTATAATACAAAATTAGGCATATACTGGGGGCTGGAATTATTCAATGCAAAATATACCTGGAAAAGTAGCAGAAGAGATGGCAATGAAAATCTGAGACTTTTTGTAATCACAAAATGCGTCAAAAAATTAAAACAACAAAGTCACATCCTGAGTGAGACTATATTCTGTTCCTACAAAAGCTACAGTGCACCCTAGTGATTCACTGCAAACAACACAAAACATAAAGTAGTTATACTCTGTAGTTTTACACTGAAATCTACTGGGTCAAGGCCTCATGAGGGGGGAGTCCACGGTGAATAAGCCTGGGTGTCATCTTCATTACACTGGTGCACTTGTGCATAATAATTTCTGGCATTTCACGTCAAACTTGCGATGCAAAGTTTCTAAAATTAGGCTATTACGCCACATATCCTAGTTACAGGTCCATTCAGATAAAAATCTTATTTTTGGAGTAGAGGGCATAAGAGAACGTAAACGAAGGGAACATGAGTGGTACTATAGTAATTGATGAGATAGCTGCCTTCGGATAGAATCACCTGCTTAACTTAGTCCATTCTGCTGCTAACTTCTGTATTTTTATTAATTGTGCTGCATCTTTTTAATCGTACCGAAATCGTTTTTTAATTTGTCTGTCCCTCATTTGCCCGGAGACCCTAATTCCGCGGCACTTTGTTGGTGTGGTGTTTACATTTGCTCTTTTGCACAGACTGCGCTTTGATCACGTCCCCCTACCTGCACCGGTATCAGCGCTCGACCCCAGCGGTTCCCGGAAGTTAGGCAGGACCGCATTGCACCCGGGGTTGGCGCTCTAGTCGACAGCTCGACCGACCTCATTTAACGCCATGATTAAGCGAACGCGCAGCGGACGCGCGCAGCGGAAGCTCCGTCTGCGCGCCGAAGGAGGGCCCGTCTGTGCCCGTCCGGGCTCTGGCCGGGCACAGGGCCACTACCCCTGGTCGACTCCTTCGGACTTCTCAACCTATTACTGCACCCAGGTATACTTCTGCAGCCTTCATGGCTCTAAATGTTCATACCTGTGAGGCTGCGAATACATGGGCGCCCATTGACAGCCTTTCTAGAGTATGTCCTTTGTGCAATTTTTGCTTCCGTACTTATGAAACACTCCCTAGCCAAGCCTGCACTGAAGCCAAGGGGATACAGGCTGGACTAATTAATGCTAGATCGCTAGTGTGTCACGCGGCCGAGGTCTTCGAGTTATTAGCAGAGAACCATCTGGATCTGTTTTTTATCACTGAGACATGGATGACTGACTCCTGCGCGCCGGTAGTAGAGCTAGCCATTCCCCGCGGGTTTAGGATCTGTAGAGCAGATCGTCAGCAGGGAAGAGGCGGAGGGGTTGCGGTGATTTACAGGGACCATTGGACCTTTACTTGTGAACATCAGGATGAGTTGGAAGAGGCTGAACTCCTCCACTTTTGCCTGGAGCTTAACCCGCATTTCACTCTGGGTGGCACTTTAGTCTATCGACCCCCAGGCCACGTTGGAAACTTTATTGGTGCCTTGGAGGAGGTCATTGTGCCGCGCTCATTACGGTTCTCCCGGTACTTACTTTTAGGTGATTTTAACATTCATGTAGATGCGGGGAGCTCCACTGAGGCTATTCGTCTTGGTGAGACTTTTACTATGGCTCACCTCAAACAGTGGGTGGAAGTCCCTACGCACGTGGGCGGCCATGTCCTCGACCTGGTTTGCGCCAATTTTGACATCACCATGACTCTTCCTGAACCTATGACGTGGTCAGATCATGGCCTGATCAAATTCTCTTGGCAGCTAGATAAGGACTTGGAAAAAACCCCTCCTTTGGCCCACTCGCAACGAATTAACCTGACCGCTTTGTCTGATTCTCTTTCTTGCTCTCGATTGAGGCGGCTGTTGATGCATTCAACCTTTGGGTTGCGAACGGTTCTGCTGCCTCCACAAATGCGGGATGCATTCGCCGGATGCGGTCGAGACCCTCACAGCCATGGTTTACTCATGCCTTGCGAGAACAGAAGCTGGAATGTAAGAAACTGGAGCGTGTCTGGAGGCAAGCCTACCTGCCGGCTGCTAAAAAGAACTTACCTACTGCTCAAAAGGATTACTATGCTGCGATTAAGGCAGCTAAAAGTAGGTACTATTCGGAGAGAATCGCGAAAGCAGACAATAATAGTAAAGAGATTTTCTCGATAGTCCAGAATTTCCTATCGCCATGTGCTGCTCAACCCCTGCTTCCCTCTTCTGTCCAATGGTGTGAAGAACTTTCCTTCTTTTTTACTGATAAAATTAAGAAAATTCAACTGGACTTAGAAGCTGTTCAGAGAACTTCTCAGACCCTACCTGCTTTACCGCTACTGGAGAGTCACAAATTGGAGGCCCAGTTCGTTGCTTTCTCGCCTGCTTCTGAATCTGACATACGGGCAGTCCTGGCGGCCTTAAAGTCGGGGTCACCCTCAGACCCATGTCCTGCTAGGGTTCTGGGAGGGATAACGGAAACCATTAACCAGGAGGTGACACAGATTATTAATCTTTCTCTATCCTCAGCTACTGTCCCGGGCAGCTGGAAGCAAGCGAAATTGCTACCACTTCTTAAAAAGGTTGGACTGGACCCAACAGCGCCATCGAGCTACCGGCCCATCTCATTGTTGCCAGCTTTGGCAAAAGTGTGTGAGAAGGTGGTATTTAGACAGATTGATAGTTTCATCAAGTCCTCCCAAGCGCTACATCCAGCACAGTCAGGGTTCAGAGCCGCCTGTAGTACCGAGACGGCACTGGTCGAGGTCTCGGAGGCGGTTCGGGAGTGCCTGGACGGGGGTGGCAGAGCGGTCCTGATTTTATTGGACCTCTCTGCCGCCTTCAATACGGTGCCCCACTCACTTCTCCTTGCGAGACTAGAGGCCGTTGGTATCTCGGGGCCTGCCCTTGACTGGATAACATCATTCCTGAGTAATAGGACACAGCAGGTCTGGATGCCTCCTCACACCTCCTCGCCGAAGAGACTGATGACAGAGGTCCCGCAGGGGTCTACTTTAAGCCCCTTACTCTTCAATTTATATATGACTCCCTTACTTTATCTGGCGGGACAGCTGGGAGCCAAAATAATGGCCTATGCGGATGATACGCAGCTGCTTTTCACCTGGCCTAAGGGTATCTTTGATCCATCTACCGTACGGCTCTGCCTGTCAGCTGTCTTTCGGTGGCTTGCACAGGTCCAACTTAAGTGCAATGAGGACAAGTCCGAGGTCCTTTTCTTTGGATCCTTCCCTGACAACTTTAAGGACCAGATATGGCCCTCGGACCTGCCCTGTCCTAACTCAGTGGGAGGTCCAGCCAAGAATTTGAGGGTCTGGTTTGGACAGGACCTTAAATTCTTGAACCACATCAAAAAACTGACTGGCATTTGCTTCGCCACTCTTAAAACTTTGAGAAGATTTTTCCCTCTTCTCCCTAGAGTAGCCAAAGAGACTGTATTACGAGCCCTGATTTTGTCTCGGCTCGACTATGCAAACGCACTATTTAGTGGCTTGCCTGAATACATGGTACACCGCTTGCAGGTGATCCAAAATGCGGCGGTTTGTCTGCTATTCTCGCTACCTAGGAGATCCAGTGTGCGGAGCCATATACGAAGCCTTCACTGGCTTCCAGTGCCGCATCGAATTCTTTTTAAGGTTCTGGTTCTGGCATTTCGAGCGGTCCATCGTCTTGGACCGGTTTATCTGCAATAACGGTTCTCATTCTACACCCCAAACCGTGCACTGCGCTCTGCCAACCAATGTCAAATGGCCCTGCCTAGATACAAATATGCCAGACTGGGAGGCCAGTCCATTGCAGTTAAAGCCGCCAGAGCCTGGAATGCACTTCCTCTGTACCTTAGAGCCTCTCCGACCATCTCTGTTGTTAAGAAGGGGTTAAAAACCCATCTGTTTAATGCCCCTCTCTAGTTGGGTTGGTTATGCTATGTTTTGACACTCTCCTTGTCTAAAAACTCACCGCGCCAGGATACTCTGTAGTAGCAGAGCGCGATACAAAAGATTTAATAACATTTAATAACATAACTATGCTCTATTTTTAAGCACAAATTGCGCCATCATATTCAAAATGGATTTAAGGACGCGATTTGCTCTAAAATATGATACTAAATGCCAGATTTTCATCTCTCATAATTTCACGTAATTATTCTGAACTTTCTTGTAAATACAAAAAAGAAATTACACAAGTTGTGCACATTCCTAGTGTGACACCTACCTTTAGTCAAACATTGCAGATAAGTATAAACATCTGGTTGTCAATGGCATTACAAAATGTCGACATCAGTGCATCTTGATGATAAAACTAATCCAGATTTTTTCCCTCCATTTTAATGTACCCAACTGCCACTCAAGCAGGGGAAAAATGGTGCTTCAGTCTCATAACAAGTAAATAATTGGGCGGTATCTATTACATTGGCCATCACTTGTGTGTAGCAGCCAAAGAATGAACACACGAATCGTCTTTGATGAATAAAGTCTTCTATTTATTCAGGTTCCAATAAAAGTCCAACATATCACCTCTGCCCACCTCTAATTGTCACCACCAACTGTCAGCACCACTCCAGAGAGATACCAGACAATGGGCAATACACGAGCACAACACTGTAACCCATGATCAAGCTCAATAAAATAATATGCTTAACAACATACCTTAACCTCCTACAATACAACATCTACCCCTTATAATATCAAAACAAAAATGAGAAAAAATAACTACATGAAGTATGTGTGTAAATACATAGGTTTTGTCACCATCATGTATTGGCGTGTCCTTCTTTTACTTCACCTACAGTCTCTGGCTTGCAACTTTTCCACTGGGATAATGCTCAGAAAATGTATTCTAGAGACACAGCCACCATGTCTTACCTGTAAAGAAGAATCATTAACCAATCATAGGGCCCGATTCACAGAACTAACTTAAGACAAAGTCCTAAACTTACTACTTTTGGTATTCACAGAAGTTAGGATTTTGTCTTAAGTTTGTCTTAAGACAAACTTAAGACAGACTTAAGACAGACTTAAGTTAGGATTTTGTCTTAAGTCTTTCTTAAGTCTGTCTTAAGACAAACTTAAGACAAAATCCTAACTTCTGTGAATACCAAAAGTAGTAAGTTTAGGATTTTGTCTTAAGTCAGTCCTGTGAATCGGCCACATAGTGAACGCTTCACAAAGGTAAACTGAGACTAAAGTCTAACTTTACAACTTTCAGTAGTGAAAATGAACTTTTGCTTCAGTTAAACTTACCTTTTAGTCTTAAATTGGTGGTGACAATCAGTGACGATATGTTGGACTCTTATTGGAACCTGAATGAATAAAAGACTTTATCCGTCAAAGATGATTTGCGTGTTCGTTTTGTGGCTGGTACACATCAAGCTGTGGCCAATGTGATAGATACCTACCAATAATTTACCTCTTTAGTGGCTGAAGCACCATTTTAACCTTGCTTGTGCTGCAGTTGGGTACACCAAAATAGAGAAAAAATTATGACATTTCGTATTGCCATAGAAAACCAGATGTTTATACTTATCTGCATTGTTTGACTGGAGGCGGATGTATGACGTTACAACGCATACTTTTACCACGACTACAATTACCACGCAATTTTTACAACGCAGGATTCATTACAACGCAGTACCATTACAACGCATGTATTTACAACGCTGGTACCTTTACAACGCAACAGAACATACACAAGAGAGTAGACCAGGTCTGGAGGTGGTGTGTGCCTGCACATGTGCAAGCGAGAACACAAGGACACAAGTGCAGATGAAATACAGAGTTAAGTATTCACACAGGTCTGAATAAATCCCATCAGACCACCCAGTTGGTGGAACTTCATCATGTGGGAGTTGATAATCATTCAAGACCATACCTGACCATATTAGTGTCAGGATAACATAGAGAGTCTATGTCAATCATTCCTCTACTGAGTAGTGTTCATAAAGTGCAGTGCTCAAAATTAAAGGTGATGGCTAAAATCGATTACTTAGACTCCAAGAATATTCAAATTAGAGATCTAGGTATCAAGAATTACAAAAACACGCCAAGTAGTTACAACAGATACTACCATGAGGGCGCTAAGTAAGGTGGTCGACATGTTTCAGCCTTAGGGGGAGTTACCCCGGCTTTCTTCAGGACCTATCTTTCAAAGATACCACTACCACTAGCATTGCTTAGATGTGAGGAATAGTCATAAAATACGCTCAAAATAAGTCACATATCTACCAGGAACTTTATGCTCTCCATTGTTCGCTGGAGGAAGGGAGACAGGACTTCTTCCTGTCAGGAAATAAAAACAGTGCAACAAAACAGAATAATGTCACCTGCATGTATCCAAACGAATACACAAACACAGCACAGAACAACACACCTGCGTGAACAATTTCTATTCCGCATTATGAAAAAAGGCATAATAGCTAAATCACATAGAGGCATTTCCTCTTAGTGATACTCACCCAACTTTGTGTGGGTGATGACCTCACCTCACCCGGCAACCGCTCGGGAGAATGAGGCCCCGCTCTGTAGTGTAGGAAAAAGGCATAATAAGTGCACGTCATCTTATATGCCCAGCCACATGAACTCTACACAAAACCCAACAATCGTGTGATAGAAACCCAAAAATCCGACCGCAAAGATGTCTACACAGAAATTAGAGGTGACATAGTTAACAAAACTGTGAATACCCAAAAGTATATAGGTATGCAACGCATACAATTACATCGTAAGTATTGGTAAGTTTAAAATATTTTTTTTAATGTAAATTAATTAAAATTAATATAATTTAATTTAATTTAATTTAATTTAAATAATTTTTTTAAATTTAATTAATTAAATTAAATTTAATGTAATTACTTTATTTTAATGTAATTTAAATTTAATTGTATTTAATTTTTACCCTGTACCCCTTTACCCAAAAACCCAAAACTGACCCTTAATCTTAAAAATATCCCTTTACCCAAAAACCCAAAACTGACCCTAAACCCTAAAAATACCCCTTTACCCAAAAACCCAAAACTTATCCTAAACCCTAAAAATACCCCTTTACCCAAAAACCCAAAACTGACCCTGAACCCTAAAAATACCCCTTTACCCAAAAACCCAAAATTGACCCTGAACCCTAAAAATACCCCTTTACCCAAAAACTAAAAACTGACCCTGAACCCTAAAAATACCCCTTTACCCAAAAACCCAAAACTGACCCTGAACCCTAAAAATACCCCTTTACCCAAAAACCCAAAACTGACCCTAAAAATACCCCTTTACCCAAAAACCAAAAACTGACCCTAAACCCTAAAAATACCCCTTTACCCAAAAACCCAAAACTGACCCTAAACCCTAAAAATACCCCTTTACCCAAAAACCCAAACTTATAATATTTTTAATAAAATTATATACTTACCAATACTTACGTTGTAATGGTATGCGTTGTAAAGGTACCTGCGTTGTAAATACATGCGTTGTAATGGTATTTTGTTGTAATGGATCTGCGTTGTAAAAAATGCGTGGTAATGGTAGGTCGTTGTAAAAGTTGCGTGGTAATGGTTGTATACCCTGGAGGCAAGTGTCACACTAGGGATGTGCACAGCTTATGTAATTTCTTTTTCTGTAATTACAAGTAAGTTTTGGTCTTAAGTTTAACTGTGACCAAAAGTTTAAGTCTTAGGTCTTTTGGTCTCAGTTAAACTTGAAACCAAAACTTAACTTTAATTGAGGCTAAAGTCTAACTTTATTACTTGTAAATTCCTTTTGCAAATACCAGAAGTCGTAAAGCTACACTTTTGTCTCATTTTACCCTTGTGTATTGGGCCCATAGTTTCTTACAAACGGTGCACTGCAATGAGCCAACAACTCCCTTCTAGACAATTGCACTCAGTTTTCTCTAACTGTTCTTTGTAACTCACCCATAGCAGCGAAAGTCCTCATTGCGCACCAATGATCATCATTGAATTTGACAGAAGTCCAAAAAACTCGAATAAATTTGAAAAGACCACTGAAATTCAAATCACTATTAAACGTCTTTGAACCAACTATACATTCTATCTTGATAAATTGAAAATTTCTCTTGAGCAGCTTTAACCCTTGCCTGAAGTTTCTCATCATCAATTGTTATCATCACTCAGATGATCAGAATGCTTGTCCTCCAAACAATTAGGAACTAACCCCCTAAATTACGCTTTCCCTCTGAACAACAAAAATGTGAATACACCCGTAGTGCTGTGGGATGAGTTGTGATATGCCCACGTTCTTCACCTTTTACATTTCTTTTTATCCAAACCACATGCCAAAGCTGTTTGAATGCCTTTCTTGAGCAATTTGTTCACACGTTCCACAATGCCGTTGGATTGAGGGCTATATAAAACAAATTGTGAAATCATTGTCTCTTAAAAACGTTGACATATTATCATAAACCAACTGAACCCCATTATCAGTAATACGTTCAGAAGGGGAGCCTTCCAGGGAAAAAACTTTAGATAAAAATCCATGGCAATGTCAGTAGCCATTTCAGAAACAAAGTCATATTAGACCCACTTAAAAAAATAATGCACCAATGCAACTGAATAACGCAAGTCATAAAGTTATGCAACAATGGGTCTAGCGAAATCCTAAATAAATTTGCTCCAAGCAGAATTAGGTAAAGGATCAGGACATAAAGTAATTTTGTTCAATTTCCAATGTTTGTTAGATAACAAACAGACCATATGCATTTACAAAATCATTCACAGTCCTATCCATATACTGCCACCAAAAGGAACCTCTGAGTATTGTTTTTGTAGATGTGGATCCCAAGGGTGATCAGAATGTGCCAATCGCATAACTTTTTTTACATAAATTAACTAGTGGAATACATTGAGCAGTTCTTAACAATCCATTTGACTCCACAGAAAGTTCTGAAGAATCCTGACAAAACCCTTGTAAATCACCACCAAGTTGCTTAATGAAGGTCAACCATTACACACATAGTCTTCAACTCTCATGTAAACATAATGATGCAAACAGGCAATATTCCATCCTCGATAGAGTACCGGGTGACCTTTCCCGTTCTCAGCTTTCGACCTTGTGCCGAGGGAGAGTTTATGGAGGGTCCTAAAAGACCTTGGCCTTCCTCCCTACCTATTGGAGGTTTTGAAGCGGTTTCATGAAGGGAACTATGCCCGGGTGAGGTCCGGGAAGAACGGGGAACTATCTGCACGTTTCCCTGTAACCAGAGGCGTACGCCAGGGCTGTGCCCTGGCTCCTACGCTCTTTAGTCTCTAGATAAATGGCCTGGTGGGGGAACTAGATAGAGTCAGGGATAGTGATGCCCCTTGGTTGGCGTCAGGTCGGGTGCCTGCTCTGATGTTCGCAGACGACACCTTATTGTTGTCGCGAACATCAACAGGCATCCAGCGGGTTCTGAACGGTTTTGTTTTATTCTGCGCCTCGCGGGGACTCGAGATTAATCTAGAGAAAACTAAATTTATGATCTTTGGTCCACCGAAACGCACCCGCCCTAGCCCTACATTAAACGGCACCCCGCTCGAAACGGTGAGAACCTTTGTATACTTGGGGGTCACTTTAACTGAGGACTTTGGTTGGGGCCCTCAGGTAGCCAAATCTACCCTAAAGCTCTCACAGATATTAGGGGGCATAGGTAAGTTCCAGCAGACAACGCAATTTAAGCCAGTCTCCCCAGCGCTTGAAATCTACAGTGTTCAAGCTAGACCTGCTGTAACTTACGGTGCAGAACTTTGGGGACATTCGAGCATAGCAAGCCTTCTCAGGGTTGAACGGGCCTTTATGAGGAATCTGATTGGCCTACCCCAAAGCACCCCGCTCATACCCTTGAGATTTGACCTAGGTGTGGAGCCCATCTCTGAACTATTAGCGGGCGGACCCCTCTTGTACTGGAGAAGGCTCTGGACAGTACCTGAGCTGGCGGACTACAGAGTGGAGTTCGCTGCTGTCTGGGGGTCGTTGAAGAGTAAGAAAATACCCTGTTGCTCCACATCAAAACTATTGCCTATCGAATAGGAATGCCCCAAATATGGGAGACCCCGGCGGAGAGTTGTCCAGTGGTGCAGAGAACTGAACTGCTGGCCTCCTTGAGGCACTACAACCTAAGTTTGCTGCACCGCTTGCCAAGTATGGGCAGGTTGTCTTCTGAATTTTTGCAGGTAAAACTCGTGCCCAGAAGGGAGGAATTTCTGGATCTAATAGAACCTCCGCCTGCAAGAAAACTATATACACAATTAAGGCACGGTTGACTGCTACTTAGGACACTGACCTGCAAATGGACTGGTCAAGAGGAGGGAATCTGCCCTGTCTGTAACAATAGTAAAGAAGACATTGTCCATGTTTTGTTCTTTTGCCCTGCTTATAGCGCAATCCGGAGAGCTTGGCTGGTACCATTATGTAGAAATTTGGGACTAAAACACTGTGCTCAAGCCGTTAGAATTTTAAAATATGATACATCCCCCCTCATCGTGTTTTCAGTCTCCCGCTTTTTGTACGGTATGTGGCGTAGAAGTTCCACTCTGATTAATTGTGTCTAATTTTAACGTTGGCCATTCCTTGCTGATAACTGATTGTTTAATAACGTTTTAGCTGCTGGTTCTTAATTATTTATGTATTTTATTGTATGTATATATTTTATCTGTGCTTTTATGGTCGTTGACCGAAATAAAGTTATCAAGCATAATATTCCATTCTTCTCCAGTCTCCATTTCTTGGCACTTATTAGCCACATCAGTGCTGGCTACGGCACATTCATTCCCAAAAATGTCAACATCCTCGAATTCCAAATCTTCACCAATTGGTAAAAAATATAAGCAATCAGCTTGTACATTAGAATGACCCGTAATGTATTTACATTCAAATTATATTCTTGAAGTGTGGACAAGAATAGAATCACCCTAGACGATGCTGAAGCTGTCCATGTATGGCCTAGTAAATATGCCAATGGCTTGTGATTATTATGAAGAGCAAAAATGTGCTAGCCACATATATGCCTTAAATATTCAATACCCCAAGCACAAGTTAGTGGTTTCCTTTCTATGGTACTATATTTCCTTTCAACATCTCTGAGTACCCTAGGATCAAAAACAATGGTATTTGCAAAACCATTAACAATTTAACTTAATACAACCCAATCTCAATCAATCAATTCTCAATACAACTACACTAGCATCCACCGTAATAGTACACTGATAGCAAGCGACTCATGAATGTTTTTTAAAGCAGGGCATTTAGACAAAATAGACTTGATGTTATCAAATACCAGTTGCTCCTTCTCACCCCATACAAACGTTTTGGGTTTTTTTGCAACATTTTCTTGCAGGGCTCCATAACTGTAGCATATGTGTGAGCAAATCAAGAATAATAGTCGCTTACACCTATTAAGGACATTAACTCTTTCTTATCCTTGAGAGTAGAAGCAACTCTTAGAGCTTTAATGAGATCAAGTTTCGGCTTTATATGCTCTGAAGTGATCTCATGACGCAAAAATTCAAATTATCTTGTTAAAAATTCACATTTATCACGAGACACTGTCATGCCATGTTTCTTAAGAACACATTACTTTTTCTGAATTCTATTATGCTCCTTGAATATCCTGGCAAAAAAAGGAAGTTGTCCTGGAAGGCTTGTACTCCAGGGATATCCTTAAATAAATTATGCAGAAGCTTTTGAAATATACTGCACACCAAAGCCGGACCAAATGGCAACCTTACATATTTTTAAGTGCCAAGAGGAGTAATAAAAGTAGTCAAAAATTGTGTTTTTACATCTAGAAAAACTGGTGATACACTGTATTTAAATCTAAATTAATAAAAAACATTAGCACCAGCTAATTTTGTCAACAACTCTTGTGTCTTAGACAAGCAATGACAATCCACTAAAATGTTTTTATTTAATGAACGCAGATCAGCACATAATCTGACCCGGCCATTCTTCTTTTTAGCAATAACCACATAACTGACCCACTTAGTACCATTGACAAGCTCTATAATTTTTTCTTAACACAGTTCCTCCAAATGTTTCTTTAACTCATCTCTCACGCATAATGGTATGTCACGAACTTTATGTGTTATTGGAATAGCACCTTTCTTCAATATGATCTCATGGTCAAATACTTCCACCAGACCCACTTCGTCAGAGAAAACTTCTAGATATTTACACAATATTCCATTCAGACTATCATTCTCTCTCTCTGCAAGCATGACAGGTGTGTCTGTATAAGGTTTCAAAACAATGCCTAACCTACCCTGATCAATCCATCTATTATGTCCTTTTCATTCATTACAGCATAGATTTTTATAAAAATCGATCTGCCCAAGAAAGTTAAGGTAGCTTAAAAGAATCCTGCAGATACTATTTCAGAATCATCATATGACACAGTTCTTATATCAGGCTTGCATAATCTAGTATTAGACCACTTAGCTTTAAATGTTGTTTCATCCAACATAGTTACAGGTGATGAATGAATGAAATGAATAGAGATTTATATAGCGCACATATACTCAAAGGCGTCAAGGCGCTAGAAGCCCAAAGACAATTTAACTTTAAAACCACGAGACAGATAGCTGAGGCACAAAAGAAAATTACCAGGAGTAAAGCCAAGTTTTCAGAATTTTCCTGACTAGGAGATGGTTGCCAGATTCCGGAGTATGCTGTGGAAGAGAGTTTGGCTGCAGTGCCGATGTGGGCTCTTCCACTCCATATCGCTCACTGGAATCTAGGGACTGAAAGCTGTCTGCTTTGTGCTAAATGCAGCAATCGAGCAGGGAGATACCAGTGAGATTCATGCCTGAAGAAATGAGGACTGTGATTATGTAGCACACGATAGATGATGCAGAGGGCCTTAAAAGCAATTCTCTTTTTTCACTGGGAGCCAATGTAACTTTTTAAGCTCCTCCAACACTGAGCGGTAAAATGGAATATCTAAGATAAGATTATCAGTGGTGTTTTGTACTGTTGCAGTTTGGTTAAGGGATCTTACGGCCATATGTATCAAGCATAATTGCATTCGCAAATGCCGAAATTCGCAGAATTGCGAATGCAATTTTGCCAAATGGTATGTATTAAGGCAAAATAAGGAATCGCAAAATTTGCGATTCCTTATTTTGCGATTGCATTTAAGGAATCGCAAATTTTGCGATTCCTTAAATGCAATGTAAGAAGCACAAAAAAAGTGCAATCTGTCCTTAAGGAATCACAAATTACTACCAACTTCAAGTTGGTGGTAAGTGTCATGTGACGCCCATACATGCCTTTAGGGCATGTATGTGTGCCACATGTGCACCCATGCTTATTTCAGGGGTGCAACAGGGTGTCCTTTTGACACCCTTTCACCCTTGAAATTGCATTTTCAATTTGCCATTCGCTAATTGCTAATCGCAAATTGAGAATGTCTTCCCATTCATTCCTATGGGCCTCTAAGCCCATAGGAATGAATGGGGAGGTATTCCTTAATTGCGAATCGCAATTTGAGATTCGCAACTAAGGAATATGTAGGATTCATAAAATGTATTGCATATCCTACATACACAGCATTTCGCGATTCTCAATCGGTGATTCGCAAAAAATCGCTATTTGAGAATCGCAAAATGACTTCTTGATGCATATGGCCCTTATATCCATGTTGAAGTAAAGTGCATTACAGTAGTCTAGCCTAGACAGACTAAGGCTATGATGACAGTTTTTCTGCCCATTTCAGGGATATAAGGGAAGACTTTCTTAAGCGAGTGGATAATACTGAAGCAGGAAGACACTGTCTGGTTTACATGCATGTCGATGGCCAGACATTCATTGAATATCATCCCCAGGTGTTTTTGGCTGATTTTGCTGGCACAGGGCGAAGGCCCATGGTGGACGGCCACTAGTTGTTGGACCAAAGAGAAGAGTTGCTCCCAAAGAGGAGCACCTCTGTGGGGGGCACTGGCACTCATTTTAAGGGACCAGCACTTATTTTTCCTCATTGCACATTTTCAGAAAGAAAAAGAGGTAAAACACACAAAGTGAAAAGACGGTAAAAAAGAAAGATGGAAAGACGTCACAAAGGGAGAAAGAAGGAACCCACAAGAGTAAGACAAAGGGCATGGAGTGGCTGGTAGTGAAGTAAAGATGCCTGTGTGTGGATTCAAGACAACATAGCCTTGGTATTCAGTGCACTGACATAGGGACATAGAAAAGCACTGGCTGTGGGCTTTTAAGCCAAGTATTGGACGCTGCCACTCATTCTTTTACAAACTAGGCACTGCCCAGCTGAACGCTTTTTCCACATCGATTGACATGATACGTGCTGGGGTATCGAACGAATGGCTTTGTCAATAAAGTGCATCAATTGCTTAGTATTATCACTGCAACTACTCTCTGGTGTAAACCCAATCTGACCTGGGTCTTTGAGGCCTTGCAAATATGGATTATTCAATGCAACCAGGATGCCAATGAAGACCTTTTCTTCAAAGTTTACCAGTGAGATTGGTCGATAGTAAGAGCACAGTGAGAAATCAGGGCTAGACTTGCCGTAGCGGGCACCGGGCATTTCCCCGGTGGGCCGGAGGGGTGGGGCCTGGTTTTGTGATTGTAGAGGGTGCTTTTTTTTACAGGGGGCCTGTTTTGCAGCAGTGCTAAAATATCGGCCCTCTGTAAGAAAAGCGGGAGCGGTGCTTCTTGCTAGCACCTTTCCCCACTCCCAGGGCCGTGCGAGCAGCAACCTACCAGGGCTGGTTGCTGTTCCCAGTCCGGCCCTGTGAGTAATCCTTACTGGGTTTAAGGGTCACAGTGATCACTGCCTCCCACATTAGATCAGTGAGGATGCCTGTTACTCCAAAGAAGGTATAAAGGCGGCTGACGATGAGAGTAAGCTGGGCTGAACCCATCAAACCCAGGAGCCTTGTCATGCTGGAGCCAGACAGTGGCAGAGAGGACCTCATCTGCCTGGATATCTGTATGCAGAGCAAGGGTGTCGTGTGTGCCGTGGATAGATAGGCGGTAATTGCCTCGAAACCGGTCCGGTCCTCGGATGCTTGATTCCGGTCTGGGAAAGATATGGCTGTTGTAGTTCGGACTGGACTGTTCCCATGGGGCAACAGGGTCAGAGCTGATTTGCATAAAGCCATTATCTGACCCAGGGTGGTGTGGAGTGCAAAAAAACGATGGATTTGGGCCCAGATCTTTTGACTGGGGGAGTGTGTGACATTGATCCACATTCAGTCCATCACTTGTTGTTTTTTGCAATTGCCGCCCTAAGTGCGCTGGGGATGCCCAGACGTGGGTCCCAGGCACTCCACACCACTTGGAGTCAAGCTAGCCGGGCTGAAGAGAGGTGTTACCTCGAAACCGGTCCGGTCCTCGGATGCTTGATTCCGGTCTGGGAAAGATATGGCTGTTGTAGTTCGGACTGGACTGTTCCCATGGGGCAACAGGGTCAGAGCTGATTTGCATAAAGCCATTATCTGACCCAGGGTGGTGTGGAGTGCAAAAAAACGATGGATTTGGGCCCAGATCTTTTGACTGGGGGAGTGTGTGACATTGATCCACATTCAGTCCATCACTTGTTGTTTTTTGCAATTGCCGCCCTAAGTGCGCTGGGGATGCCCAGACGTGGGTCCCAGGCACTCCACACCACTTGGAGTCAAGCTAGCCGGGCTGAAGAGAGGTGTTACCTCGAAACCGGTCCGGTCCTCGGATGCTTGATTCCGGTCTGGGAAAGATATGGCTGTTGTAGTTCGGACTGGACTGTTCCCATGGGGCAACAGGGTCAGAGCTGATTTGCATAAAGCCATTATCTGACCCAGGGTGGTGTGGAGTGCAAAAAAACGATGGATTTGGGCCCAGATCTTTTGACTGGGGGAGTGTGTGACATTGATCCACATTCAGTCCATCACTTGTTGTTTTTTGCAATTGCCGCCCTAAGTGCGCTGGGGATGCCCAGACGTGGGTCCCAGGCACTCCACACCACTTGGAGTCAAGCTAGCCGGGCTGAAGAGAGGTGTTACCTCGAAACCGGTCCGGTCCTCGGATGCTTGATTCCGGTCTGGGAAAGATATGGCTGTTGTAGTTCGGACTGGACTGTTCCCATGGGGCAACAGGGTCAGAGCTGATTTGCATAAAGCCATTATCTGACCCAGGGTGGTGTGGAGTGCAAAAAAACGATGGATTTGGGCCCAGATCTTTTGACTGGGGGAGTGTTTGACATTGATCCACATTCAGTCCATCACTTGTTGTTTTTTGCAA
Source organism: Lissotriton helveticus (assembly GCF_964261635.1). Lineage (NCBI taxonomy): Eukaryota > Metazoa > Chordata > Amphibia > Caudata > Salamandridae > Lissotriton > Lissotriton helveticus. The sequence continues at coordinate 54,314,565 of NC_136061.1, read as the reverse complement.
TTGCCGCCCTAAGTGCGCTGGGGATGCCCAGACGTGGGTCCCAGGCACTCCACACCACTTGGAGTCAAGCTAGCCGGGCTGAAGAGAGGTGTTACCTCGAAACCGGTCCGGTCCTCGGATGCTTGATTCCGGTCTGGGAAAGATATGGCTGTTGTAGTTCGGACTGGACTGTTCCCATGGGGCAACAGGGTCAGAGCTGATTTGCATAAAGCCATTATCTGACCCAGGGTGGTGTGGAGTGCAAAAAAACGATGGATTTGGGCCCAGATCTTTTGACTGGGGGAGTGTGTGACATTGATCCACATTCAGTCCATCACTTGTTGTTTTTTGCAATTGCCGCCCTAAGTGCGCTGGGGATGCCCAGACGTGGGTCCCAGGCACTCCACACCACTTGGAGTCAAGCTAGCCGGGCTGAAGAGAGTTTTTACCTCGAAACCGGTCCGGTCCTCGGATGCTTGATTCCGGTCTGGGAAAGATATGGCTGTTGTAGTTCGGACTGGACTGTTCCCATGGGGCAACAGGGTCAGTGCTGATTTGCATAAAGCCATTATCTGACCCAGGGTGGTGTGGAGTGCAAAAAAACGATGGATTTGGGCCCAGATCTTTTGACTGGGGGAGTGTGTGACATTGATCCACATTCAGTCCATCACTTGTTGTTTTTTGCAATTGCCGCCCTAAGTGCGCTGGGGATGCCCAGACGTGGGTCCCAGGCACTCCACACCACTTGGAGTCAAGCTAGCCGGGCTGAAGAGAGGTGTTACCTCGAAACCGGTCCGGTCCTCGGATGCTTGATTCCGGTCTGGGAAAGATATGGCTGTTGTAGTTCGGACTGGACTGTTCCCATGGGGCAACAGGGTCAGAGCTGATTTGCATAAAGCCATTATCTGACCCAGGGTGGTGTGGAGTGCAAAAAAACGATGGATTTGGGCCCAGATCTTTTGACTGGGGGAGTGTGTGACATTGATCCACATTCAGTCCATCACTTGTTGTTTTTTGCAATTGCCGCCCTAAGTGCGCTGGGGATGCCCAGACGTGGGTCCCAGGCACTCCACACCACTTGGAGTCAAGCTAGCCGGGCTGAAGAGAGGTGTTACCTCGAAACCGGTCCGGTCCTCGGATGCTTGATTCCGGTCTGGGAAAGATATGGCTGTTGTAGTTCGGACTGGACTGTTCCCATGGGGCAACAGGGTCAGAGCTGATTTGCATAAAGCCATTATCTGACCCAGGGTGGTGTGGAGTGCAAAAAAACGATGGATTTGGGCCCAGATCTTTTGACTGGGGGAGTGTGTGACATTGATCCACATTCAGTCCATCACTTGTTGTTTTTTGTGGATAGATAGGCGTCATCCTCACCGAGGACTTCTGTATACAGATCGGCAAAGGAAAGCTCAAATGTGATTTGGTCATCATTTTAGGTTTTGCAGCAATCTTTCATCTGGATCTCCATGATCCTTCCCTTCTGGGCTTGGGCTGATTGTTTGTAAGCAAGTAGTCGTCAGGCCTTGTTGCCCCCTCAATCAATCAATCAGAACATTTGTAAAGCGCACTACTCACCCGTGAGGGTCTCAAGGCACTGGGGGGGGTAGGAGGGGAGGGGTGCTGCTACTGCTCGAATAGCCAGGTCTTGAGTAGTCCTGCATTATACTTATGCTTGGTGAAAATGAGGGCTTTCTCTGCCCTATCTATGTCTAGTTCTTCAAGCTGTTTCATGGCCAGAGTCAGAAGCCTTCGCACCCTATGGGCACAGGATTGTTTATTGGGCCTCATCTAGGGTTCTCACATGCCCATGTAGGTCTAGGAGTGGGTCCCTCATAATCTTGTTGAGTCTTGCAGAGATGGCTATCAGGGTTCCTCTAAATACTACGTTAAATGTTTCCCACAGCAGGGAGATGGGTGTGCCTGGATGTCACTGGTTTGGAGGAAATGTTGGTTCACCTCTCTGACCTCCTTCAAGGCAGATTTGTATGTCAGAACTTTATCGTTGAGACTCCACCATTGGTTGGGAGTGACGAGACCAAGGCGCTCAAAAGGACAACGTAATGGGGGAGCTGTCAAACAGCACCACAACTCCATGCGTAGAGAAGTTAGAAAGTAGTAATTTTGGGAATATGTCTGGTGGGAAGCGGAAAAGAAGGTGTAGCCCCTGAAAGAGGGATGGCAAAAGCGTCATGCATCCGTCAGACTCGCTTCACCCAGCCATCTCAATACGTCTGCTGTAAATGCTCCAATTTGCCATGTTCACTTGTGACTGGTCTATCTAGGAGTGTGTTTGGACAATGTTAAAGTCTTACTCTTCTACGATGTCAACATCTGTGGAGGAGGTAACTAGGTTGATAACTTTAATGATGAAGAGCACTTGGCCATCACTGAGTGCATAACATATAGCCAGGGTGAAAGTGTGTGTGTGTGTTTGGAGAGATTTGCAATGAGAAACGTCTCCCAGTCATCACCTCTTGTGCTTGTTACACGTAAATCTGAAATGTGCTGCCTACCACAATAGCTACTCCTGCTTTTTAGCTGGGCACAGATGAGAAATATTGTCTGTCAAACCAGCGACACCGCATGTTCCCCCAATCCTTCCTCAGGAGATGCGTCTCCGGCAGGAGACATGTGTCACAGTTTGAATCTCTAAGCATAGACAGGAATCTAAACTTTTTGTAGGGACATTTAGACCGCATTCCTTGAGGCTAAATATTTTGGCATGTAGTCCAGACCAATTGTGTGTCATGGCAATATGAGGCAAAGCGATAGTAGGTGACTCTGATCCAGACACATTGTTTCTGCTCTCTGCGGCAGCCTGTGAGTTGGGTATGGAGCCTTGAGGGGTGTTATAACTTAACCTGGGATAGAAAAAATAACTTAATAAACTCCTTCCGCTGGAGTCATACATGCCAGTTAGAAGTAGGTCATGTCACTCGGCATCGTGGTCGAGTATTCCCTGGGTGGTGTGCGGGCAGTCCTCCAAACCTAAATCAGGAGTAAAGAGGTCTTGGTTACGCCAGCAGCGTTGGCCTCTTCCATGGGTAACATTTTCCTCTTCTAAGAAGTGTAGAAGTTTTGGCTAGGTGAACGGTTTTTCCTACTTTTTTCATACGCCTATGACACTCAAATTGTGGTATCCTATCCACCAAGGATAACCGCAATGCAGATGCCCTCTATGCCTGTCTTGCCCAAGTCTCACCTTGGATGAACATCAACTCGCTGAAACTTAATGGGGACAAGATGGAGGTTCTGCTAGTGGGCAATCACCCCCTCCTTTGGGGTTCTCATATCTGGCCATGTAACCTGGGCATGTCCCCATCTCTGGTGCAAGTGGGAGTATGAATAGATGACAAGTTGGTCAAAATTTGGAATAATGAAAAGGTTGATTCAGAATGTAATTAATTAAATTCATTATAATAGGCTGTGCAGCTATATGGGGACCGGAACCCGTTTCCCTTGTTTTTTCATTTAGATGACAAGTTGACCATGCAATATCGGATAAACAAAATGACTGCCACCTGCTTTGGTATCCTTAAATGGCTAAGGAATTTTTTGTCATGCCTTCCGGCCTCTGCACAAAAAAACTGTAGTCCAGGCACTGGTGATTTCCAAACTAGACTACTGCAATGTGCAGTATATGGGTGTAGCTAAATCTTTGCTAAGACAGGTCCAAACTGTCCAAAATGCTGCAGCCCGTCTGATTCTTCGCTCACCCAGGTTTACCTCTTCAGCCAGTCTGCTACATACTTTGCCCTGGTTGCCTATTGGGTGATGAGTCCATTTTAAGACGTAGTGCTACATGCACAAGTGTCTTGCTAAAACAGCACCATTGTATCTGAGATCACTGGCATCCGGTTACCATCCAAATCATGCTCTTCGATGCAGCCATCGAGATCTGGCAATGGCTCCTAGGACTAGGAAGTCTCTCCAGGGTGGCTGGCCTTTTGCATTTCTTGGCCCTAAACTCTGGAATGATTTGTCACACCCACTCAGAGCCTATAACTCGCTCACAGTTTTTCAGAAGCAGCTAAAAACCTGGCTGTTTCCTACTCTATAACTGGTAATGTGATTGCAGACCGTCTTTTTGGTGCGGTGAGGAGGCTAGCGCTGAGAAATCTTTTTTACGTAGTTATGCGCTTTACAAATCAATATTAATAAAAAATAATAATAATCGTTCTCTCCGAGGCTGTTATGCTGTCAGAGGTCTTGCTCCTGGGCAGTGTTGTGGACCTGATGGAGGAGTCCAGAGTGCTTGCCTCAGCTGTCATCTGCTGATGGCTTGTGAGTATTTCTACTAGAGGTGCACCAAGTCTGTCTGCTATACACCATGCAATCAGTTGATCTGCTGTCCTGGTCATTGGCGTCCGAGTCCTCAGTGGGGGGTCCCAGTTCCAGTATGGACAGGGCTTCTTCTTTGGTGCAGATCATGTGTGTTTCTTTCTTCAATATGAAGATCAGGTGAAAAGGATGCCCCCATTTATAGTTGACGCGTTGCTCACGCACCAAGTTGTTGGCCTCCTGAGGGAGCAACGCTGCTGGAGTGCAATGGAGGACACATTTTGCAATGGAAACTCCTTCAGAAAGGAGTAGGCCCTGGATTGGCATGGCTGTCATAATGTCCTCTTTGTGTTGAAAGTGATGTACATAGGTGAGAGTATCCTATGGTGTGCCAGGAGAGTTGGAGGTTTATTAAATAATAAAGTGGTGTTGATTCTGCCCTATCTCTTAGATGTCTCCGTTGTAGTTAATTTTCATCTAAATGATAACCGTGCTCTAAATGCTATGTTGAGGGGTTGAAACGTCAACAAATAACATATGTAGACTGTTGTTTAATGAATTTTGATGGGGGATGAACACTCATTCATGGGTGTGAACCTCAAAACATTCTATTGTCCAATCACAGAATGTCCCAAATAAGATTAAAAGTGGAAACACAAGCCATTTGTCTCTGAGCCATGGAGTTTCTGTCATCAGCACTTCTTCCTTTTTCCACAAGAGCAGTTCAAATTTGAATAGCAAAATATCCTAGTTTGCAAATGTTTTCTATATAATTATGGCTCTGACATTTTTGACACATAATACATCATCTGCTGCATAATCTGACAATTTTACTTAATAAATTGTTTGTAGCTCAAATAGATCAAAAGTTACAAAAAATTTGACTTTATTGCTGCGAAGTGGATGGCCCTTTGAAACGGTTGATTGATCATCTTTGCCACTGCTGCATTTGTAAGTTACACGGGTACTAATAAGGCAAAATCTTTACACAGACTGTTAGCATGTGTAAAAATGTCAAAATAATAAAGTATGAGATACGCTGCAGTCTTTTTTTTTGCTGCATAATTTGGTCAACACTGCGGAATAATATTGTCCTCCATTGCTGCTGAGCTCCAGTGGCCCCAAAGAAAGACAGCACATGTTTAAAGTGCTTGTGCATGAAGTAGAGAGACTGTGAAGTTTCTAACTTAGTATGGTGTGCGTGCAAATCCTGCATTGCCAATCCCTGGGGAGTTGCACTACCACTGCTGAAACAAGGTCAATGGAGGTACCAATGCGTGGAGTGTACTGGCCTCAAGGGCAGGGATGGCTTTAGTGCTGGTGGTCTTACCACTTAGGACAACATATGCAAAAACCAACAATTGATGGACGGATTGCTGGCAAATGCTAACATTCACACCCAGTCACAAGGATCTGGCTTTAATCCATCATTATTCTGCTCACCACACCACCCCAGTTTGGACCAAGCCACAAGGGATGGGTATGCCCAGACGTGGGTCCCTTGCTCACTGTGCCACTGGATTCAAGCTGGCCTGGTTAATGTAGGGTGACATTCCCCGAAACTGTCCCAGTATGCTTGTTTCCGGTCCAGTGAGGACCTGGCTTGGGAGTTCGGTCTGGACTGTTCCCATGAGGCACAGGGTCAGGACTGATTTGCACATGGCTGGGTCCAAACTGGCGTGGTGTAGTGGGAAAAAGAACAATGGATTTAACCCAGATCTCTTGACTGAGGGTGAATGTCTGAATTGTCAGCATTCTGTTAATCATTTGTTGCAGTTACAGCTGCAGGGTTGGGGCACAAGGAATTGTGATCTGGATGTTGGCCTTCAAGATTTCTAATGATTTTCTTTCTGGAACAAATGAAAGTTATCCTGACTAGAGGGGGATGCTGACCAGTAACACACTGAAGCCAAAGAAACAAAAATGAAGACAAAAGAAGAAAAGTTCCCCAAATAGTGCCTAGAAAATCCACATGGAAGAACTGAAGAGTAATGCATGTCTCTGTGGACCAATGACAGGTGACTGCTTTTTTAGAATGGACAATGTTGGTCCTTGAGAAAACAGTTTTAGAGTTAGGCCTGCATTTGTCACTGAGTCACTCTAAAAGCAGGCTTATGCATAATAACTCACCATTTTGCACAACTATTTGGCCATTTTGTGTAATTTCCAGACCACATATAAAATTAAGTGGATTTCATTCTTTCAGGACTGATAAAAAGAAAATGTGCAACAAAGAAAGTGATTGATACTCAGGAATGTGTTGCAAATGAAGGGGATTTAAGCTTTCAGATGGAGCTGAAATACAGAAAGAAAGAAAGCCCTTAGTACATCTGCTGTCTTCTGGTGGTGGATTACAGAGCGGTGGGTCAGCCTAATGATGTAAGATTGTTATTTATTTATTTTTAAAATATTATGATTGTTTTTAAAATGAAACATAAAACAACAAAACACAACAGCAGGGTTTCATGATACAGCAGTTAGTAGAAGGTCTGCACAATCAATTTGGAAACATTAGATGATAAAATTTGTGTATCGCCCTTTATACCTTCCATCATGATAGCGGGGGGGCTGGGCCTAACGACTCTTCACATTAGTCCCCTTTAGTCCCGCCTTGGGGACCAGATTCTTTCCCATTTTTTGGGGCAGTCTCTGCTTTGGTAGATTGTTTTTTCTGCCAACATGCACCAGTCCATATCTGTCTTCCATTCATCCGCCTCCAAGGTTTGACCCGCCCCTATTTCCTAGTTATATTCCTTTTAGCCACTCCCAATCCAAGGGACAATCACAGTTTGCTGTACCTGGGTGGGGGCTTGTCTCCCAGATGCTCTACGGGCAGTATTTAGCTCTATCTGGTATCTCTCGGAGTTCAGGCCAATATGGCTGTAACTTTGGACAGATTTTCACCATGTGGAAGAAGGTACCCACCTCCCCGCACCCCACCTCCCCGCACCCCCTCACATAGTTCTCCATGGGGCAGTTGCCCATTGCATGGAAAGCAGTACGGGAATAGTACCCCTGAGGCGGAAGCCGGGGGCTCACAGTTAATTATTGGCACTTAGGATACTGATTACGAAGTACTTGATATTTTTAAAACTGTATATATTTTAATCGGTGCTTTTTTTAAATTGTACTGTCACTGACCTCAGCGCGAGATTAGCATCGCACTGAAGACGAAACTTTCACTGGCTCGGGCACGGTGCAGCCGATTTTCGGGCTGACTCCGTGTGTACACCCAATATAGACGCCATCTTGGGGCGAGGAACGGGTCGCGTTCCAGTTGTTGGACGCCTCCCGCCCTCCCAGCCTATTTAAAGCCAGGCTCGCAGTATCTCGGCGATTTCCCTAAAATCTACCCCTGAGGCGGAAGCCGGGGGCTCACAGTTAATTATTGGCACTTAGGATACTGATTACGATTACTTGATATTTTTAAAACTGTATATATTTTAATCGGTGCTTTTTTAAAATTGTACTGTCACTGACCTCAGCGCGAGATTAGCATCGCACTGAAGACGAAACTTTCACTGGCTCGGGCACGGTGCAGCCGATTTTTGGGCTGACTCCGTGTGTACACCCAATATAGACGCCATCTTGGGGCGAGGAACGGGTCGCGTTCCAGTTGTTGGATGCCTCCCACCCTCCTCCATATCCAATCAGTGCCACGTATACATAAAGCATGCTTCCCTGTCCGCGCAGAGGGCGCGCCGGCGGCGCGCCAAAGGCAAGCCCGTCTGCGCCCGTCCGCGCTGAGTCCGGGCCTAGGGCCACGACCCTTGGTCAGGTCCTATCAGATCATAGAAGGATTTATTCACGCTCTGCTTTGTTGGAGCTTCGACCACCTCATACCTCCGATGTACGGTGCATGTTCCGTCAAGCCTATCACACAATTCCACCTTTAAATGCTTCTTTTGCAATACTTCGTTTCCTACACACACTTCCAATACTCAATCCAAGCCAGTAACTCCGGTTAGAGAAAACGATCGTCTCATGGCACTTATAAACGCACGCTCAGCATGCAAACATAGACAGGAAATAGCGGACCTTATAACTGACAACAACTTAGACATGCTGTTTATTACTGAGACATGGCTGGATGAGGCGTCAGACCCAGATCTAGTAATTGCTGTACCGCAAGGTTACAAAATCTATCGACAGGACAGGGCACGGAAACGAGGAGGGGGACTGGCTATCATAGCCAGAGAACGCTTTCCCATTAGAACGACATCTATCCCAACCACGGCTTGCGAAGCACTGCAGTTTAGCATTTTGTTTAGTGCCCTTCATAATTTTAAGGGATTACTTTTATATCGACCTCCTGGTACAAGGACTGCGTTCTTAAACAATCTAAGTATAATAATGGAATCGCTAGTTATGGAGGAATCTTTCTCAATTTTGGGTGACATGAACTTTCATCTGGACCAAGAGGATGATAAGGACACATAGGCCCTAATTGCGGACTTGGACATAGTTGGGCTTAGACAAATGATCACCTCTCCGGCCCACCAAGCTGGGCATATTTTAGATGCCGTCTTTTCAAATGAGGAAGGCCTACAGATTTCTAAAATCTTACCTATGCCCTGGACTGACCATCATGCCATTTTCAGCAAATTGACTATAAAGGAAACCTTAATGAAAAAGGCTATTGCTCCCACCTTAGCACCAATCAAAGTTTGGAAAAATATAAACCAGACGGATTTAACTAATTTATTGGATAGCACTCGTCCTCTGCTGTCCTCTGATCCTAACACTGCTACCCAACAATTTTATGACTGGTTAAGCAACGCCACCAACAAGCTAGTACCAACTAAAACATTATCTAGGAACAGAATCACACCATTTGCCCCATGGTACACTGAGGAATTAAGAAGGCAAAAACAGCTGAATAGAAATAGGGAAAGGCAGTGGAGAAAAAACTATGCTCCTGAGGATAAGGCCAAATACAAAGAGTCTTTGACTGTTTATAAAGCGATGATTACCGAAGCTAAAAAATCATTCTTCTCGCATAAAATAGAAAAAGCTAAAAACTCAAGCAGACAATTATATGATATCACAAGAACTTTGTCCGGTAATGCTCCTGACCTGACCCCGCCAGTATCTCAATCATTCTGTGACGCATTGGCCAATTTCGTTTTTTCGAAAGTTAATGATATCTTTCAGGCCTTTTCTCCAAATCCCACAATATTAGCTCCTCCTGATCTGCCTTCTGATAAGGTCATGAGCGGCTTCAAGGCGATTACTGAAGAGCAGACTAAAGCTATCGTATCTTCTATCAAAACTGGATCAACACTAGATCCGTGCCCATTTTCAGTCCTCCCACCAGTGATGGATACCCTTATCCCAGTGATTACCTCAGTCTGTAATTAGATATTAGGCTCCGGAATTTTCCCCGACTCCTTAAAAAACACGCTGGTGAAGCCCTTGCTGAAGAAATCAACTTTAGATAAGGCCGAATTAAAGAACTATAGCCCTATCGCGAGTTTACCATTCTTAGCCAAGGTGATTGAAAAGACCATGAATCAACAGTTAGTCGAGTTTGTAGAGAAACATCAACTACTGGATGAATCCCAATTTGGCTTTCGAAGATATCATGGCACCGAAACTGCCTTAATTAAGGCTGCAGATGACATCAGGGCAATTCGAGAGCAAGGAGGGACAGCAGTACTTGTACTGCTAGACCTATCAGCGGCCTTTGACATGGTCGACCATAAGATTCTGGTCGACCGTGTCGAAAAGATGGGCATTCACCATCTAGCGAGAAATCTGATTGCATCCTTCCTGGCCGATAGATTCCAGGCAGTCACCCTGGGCCCATATCAATCCGCCAAGTTGTCATTACCGTGTGGGGTTCCTCAAGGCTCATCCCTAAGTCCGACACTATTTAATATCTATGTGTCGGACCTTGCTAATGTCATCAAAGCATATGGGATGAGCGTAACCTCCTACGCTGATGACACCCAACTGGTTTTGTCCATTAAAGATAACGGACTTAGGGTGGCTGACAGTTTCCGACAGGGAATGATCGCAATCGGAGAGTGGATGGCATCTAACTGCCTTAAGCTTAACTCCGATAAGACGGAGGTGCTTATCTTTGGACCCCTCCGACCAGAGTGGTCAACAACCTGGTGGCCATCCGCCATGGGAGACCCCCCTTGCCCAGCTCTCAAGGTTAGGAACCTGGGAGTAATTTTTGATGTGGACTTAAACTTTGTGGCACATGCCAACAAGGTAGCGGCAACAGCCCATTACAAACTAAGGATGATCAGGAAAATCATTCCGTATTTGCCTGTGACCGCCGCTAAAACACTGATAAGCTCATTAGTGCTATCATCTCTTGATTATTGTAATGGTCTGTTTTTAAATGCCCAAGTTAGGACAACTAATAAGCTTCAGTCTGTACAGAATGCAGCAGCCCGGCTGCTCTCTAAAACACCCAAGTTTTCCCCGATATCAGATACCATCAAGAGACGCCATTGGCTAACGATCCGCAATCGGATCAAATTTAAATCGCTTTGCATAATATACAAAGCACTCCATGACCAAGGCCCATTCTTTTTTAAGGATCAGTTGATATCTTACAAACCGGGTAGACAGCTTCGATCGGCCAGCCTGAACCAACTAGTGGTCCCTCGAGCTAAAACAGTCTCATGGGGAGATCGTCGCTTTATAGAGGCGGCATCTCAACTATGGAATACTTTGCCACAATACATTAAGATGTCCTCCTCACTTCTCCAGTTCCGTAAAGGACTAAAGACTTGGCTTTTCGATCAATAATTTACCGTAACATCACTATGAGCCTCCAAAGACAACTAGGGAATCTCTCAGCGCCAAGACGCCTACGGATATATGTTGCGCTTAATAAATTGTAAAATAAATAAATAAAATAAATAAATAAAAGTAGGATTGATGCAGTATATGCAATTGCACCAGTCGAAACCCCATGGTAATGGCGATTTCCTTGAAAGCTCCTGTCGCCTCTTCCCTCTCCCCCTTTTTATAGTCCCACACCTCCAATTCCCATTTATCCTTAGCTATTGCAGGGTATCAGGGGCATTGTTGACAGGCCTTCTATATATTAATGAGTTCGCCCCTTTACGCAAGGGCTCTGATAGTATCTGGTCCTCCAATGCAGAGGAATCTTGCTGGTGATGTGCCCTTCCAGCGCATGCCTGAATTGGATATATTTATATGTCTCCGACATCGCAAAGTTATAGTTGCATTGCATTTTAGCCAGCGCCAGCAATGCATCCCTTTCCATACATCTTATAGCATAGATATTCCAATAAGATCCCATGTGGAAAAACTCTGGAGCTTCCCCACATCAACTAGCAGATCGCTCACCCAGAGCGACGTCATCTCGGTGGGTCTTCCCTTCCATCCCAATTAAGCAGTAGCCTCCCTTCAAATATGCACCCCTGATTTCATATGCACCAGTAGTTCTTTGCCTTGTACAACACTCCCATATAATCCTCTGTCCCCCAGGCCAGTCTCAAGCAGCAAACGCCCAGCCATTGATTACTGCTGGCTGCATGGCCCAATAGCAGGCCCGTATGTCTGGTGGACCAATCCCTCCATCATATATTCCACGGGTCCATTCCTGGAGAGCTATGCGTGGCGATCCGTGGGTCCGGAGGAGCCTGAGCGAAGCCTCCGTCCTGAGGAAGAACTCTCCGGGGTCCAAGCAGACTATCATCATTTCTGTTTCTGGTCAGAAAGTGTCTTGTCTCCTCAGACTTCCCTGACTACTGGGAATCTTCATTGGGTTGTGCGGGTATTCTGGTTGATTTTTTGGGGGAGTTTGGGAGTGCTTTGAAAACAATGCAGGCAGTTCTGAACCTAATTCTCAATTCTCAGGGGATCTACTGTAGGTCTCCTAGGAGAGGAATGATGTGGTCTCATTGTTTGGTACCAGAGACCTGCTTCGCTGCCAGTGAAGAGCATGTGTTTAAAGGCTCGAGGTTGGATCTGGCATTACAGTCAGGTCCATGTTACCTTGTGGTGAATTGTATTCTTCGATAACAATTGAGTTACCTTTTTTTCACAAGCATGATCATGTTTGCACTCGAGTTCATTTCCATTCCTGGCATCCCAGGTTTGAATTCCAGGGTGTGTTCACCTTTCAGGGTCTGGGGATGGTCTGTGGATATCTGCTGGAGCAGGAGCCATGCTGAAGGAAGGCAGCCTGAAAGTTTTGCTTGATTCGGATGTATGACGTTACAACGCATACTTTTACATCGCATGCCTTTACAACGCGGGTTTTACATCGCATACCATTACAACGCATAGTGCTTTTAGGCGCTGGATAGTGATTTATTTAATTTACTATTCCAACTCCAGTCCCCGTGGATAGTAGGGAAGGTGTTGGATAGTATATTAAATACATTCCCTATCCTAGAGCGCCCCCCAGTGCTATGTGTTGTAATGGTTTGCGTTGTAAAAGTTGCGTCGTAATGGTAGTGCGTTGTAAAAGTTTCGTTGTAAAGGATGTTTCCCTTTGATTCCTGTCTGAAGCAATAAAGCTACAACCACTTGTGGTAGCATCTAAAAGCCTATTGACATCCGGAACATTTCAATAGTGGCAAAGTACTGATGTTTTTGGCTAGAGTCCCGGGCAATGATTGACTTTTGCAGCATCATTTTTGTGTACCCTATTGAACATAGGATGGCCCTAATCAGAAGTGAAGGGGACAGCATCCTGCAAAATGCTATTCTAACAAGGCTGGTGACATATTAGCAGACCGGTTGTTTTCTTTCTATTCTGCTAGTTGCTGTTCTGCCTTTTCAACAGGAAACTAAAAGTGCATGTATCAGGATACAAGGAGGAATCTCTAGGATTGGAAGGGTTGCCCACCTCCTCCTTGTGGCAGTTTGAGGGTACACAGGTTATCAAAGGTGGCCCTACAGGTTGTGCGGACTGGTGTTATAGAAAGAGTATCTGGCCATTCTGTAATACCCCTCACCCAACTACTTCTGCGCGCAGGTCTATATGGGTGTTTCCTGGTCTGGATGGGGTGAGGCGTACTACAAATAAGCTTTTGTAGGTGCTCCTATCTATGAAACACACACAGACCAGGAGACCAGGGCTGGGGCGGGCACAACATCCCACGTCCACACGATGGCTGATGTCTCGTGTGCTCCCACCATGGTGCCCCTTGTTAGAGACCTCCCATGGGGACACGCTTAGGGACTTCATTCTCCAACACCCAAGGCTCAGCTGCAGTAGGAGCCACTACACCTCAATTACTCCTTTGATTTACTACCTACCTGGGGTGTGGATCAGTTTTCCTTGCTTGACTTAGGGTGCACACTATACTATTATTATACACTGCTCATTGGGTGCTTGCCATCCCTCTTCCAAACTCAGATGAGGGAGGGTAGCAGGTCCACAGACACTAAGGGGCAGATTTACAAGCCCCTTACGCCACTTTTGCGTCACTTTTCCCATGTTAAAAATGACACAAAAGTGTCGCAGGGGCCTTGTAAATCTGCCCCCAAGTGCATTTGAGGTCAGGCTACCAATGTGTCACCTAGGACTGCAACCCCCTCTTAAAGAAGCATCCAGGGTCCCCATCAGCAAAGTCCATCAACACAAAAACAGATACGCGAGTACACACACACCTCTGTGCCAGCCTACTTCTCCTGCACAGTCACTCACTCTGGGAGCACCTTTTGCAAGATGATGCCCATTCATTTCCTTAAAGGAGTAGATGTCCCTATGTGTACATGTTGCATTGGGGCAGTTTGCTATTATCCATTGTTGTAGAGCTTACATTTAGCCTCCATTTTAGCTTTTTTTCTTTTACTTAGCATCTTTTTCAAATAGTGGTTTAAACATGTTTTACCCTAATATGAGATTGTGACACACACACATTTACTCCTGGTAGGCATTGTCACCCTGTAGTCTGTATAATTAGTTCCAGGATCACACAATTAGAACCCAATGCCTTAATTTGCTCATAGTAAATTACCCTTTCTCCCCAGACTAATTAAAGACGTTGTTATGCACCTCTGGCATAGTAGGTTAAGCTTGCTGTTTTATTATTTAGGCGGCATCCATGCTAAAGTCGGTGAGAGGTGCTTTACTTTCCGCCAGAGTTATTATGGAAGCTGCTGTGAGCTGTGACTGGGATGCAGCCTTGCTGTCCCCGAACTTCATCCTGAGAAGGAAGATAGTCATGCAACAGAAGTGTGCAGGACTGCACACTTAGACAGGTACATTTGATACTGCACTGAGGACAGCTTCCAAACACACAGTGCAAAGTATGGATTTAGATCATTCCAACATATCTGGCAGATGAGTATTCCCGACATGTTACCATAGGGAAATGGGTGATAGATAGGAGTAACATTATGAACATGGTTGAATTGTTTGTGTTTTTCACCATTCTAATAATGCTTATAACAATGATGTGTCTCATCTTTCCAATAACCACAGTTCGTGTTTTATTTACAAAGATTAGAGCTTTTCAGCAAACATATGAAAATGCATTAATGTATTTTTTCTTTGTGACACCTTAGGGATGCAAAAGTGACAAACGAAAGGGTTATATCTTTTTTCACAAATTCCTTGGGAGTCAGAGTGGTCATGTTCGAGGTTACCAACATCTACAACTCTGTAAGGTTAGGAGTTTGGATGTGGCACTATGAGCTAGCCAAATAAACCAACATTTGCTGATGATATCAGAAGACTCAGTCTCTATATTGTGAAGTTTTGTTGACCTAATATGCAGTCTTACTAAATTCACAGGAACCGTATAACACTTTAGTACAGCCTTAGACCTTGCAGACTCTCTCTTCACCCTGTCAACGTGGCAAACTGAACTTCTTTAGTTCCGGAGAAGTATATGTGGTATAGTACTGATCATTAACGGCATTGACTCAGCCATTAAAAAGTAGAAAGATATTCTGTTTGCAATTCTGCTCTCTTTAGGTCTCTAAAAAGACCGCTATCGCTAGTTATCTAGAGTTTTATGATTTGCTAGAAGACATGAACCAACCATCCCTATTTGAGCAAATGGTTGATGTAAATGGTGTTTATCCAATGATCAGCGCAGAATCATAAGCCCGTCAGGCGTTGGTTTATTCTGTCAGTCATAACACATGGCGTGATTCCTCTCAACCAACAAATGGCCATTACAAAACAAACTACAAGTGTATATCCCTGAGGTACCAACATGGCCCCTGCACATTGGCCATCAATCGGGCTAGTGGTGAAGCTGGAGTCAGTGTCACCACCCTCACACAGGCCCTCCACCGTGGGTGTCTGGAGTTACTTTACAACAACATCTGTGTCACCCTCTATCTCTGAGTGTCACCCAGCCTGTACTCAACTATAATCATGTTATCACATTAAAGAATGGGGCAATGTTGATAAAATTATATTTCTTTGTTTACGAAATGTAAAATAAATGTTCAGTATCGTACCAATTATGTATTTTGTGAGTGGCACCTGTGCAGACTGTTGTATGTTGTCTTTGAAGCTAATTAAAGTGAAATATGTTTCAGAACACTGAGCGCTGGAGTCATTTTCAAATGCTTGACTTGTAGAACGGTACAAAATAGGGTGGTGATGGACGGAGCATCTGAATCAATCAAACACTCACACCCAGTCAAAAGATCTGGGTTCAATCCATCACCGTTCTTTAGCCCACTCTGCCACCCCAGTTCAGACATGGCTATATGCAAATCAGCCTGACCCTGTGCCTCATGGGAACAGTCCAGCCCGAACTGCCAAGCGATGCCTTCCCTGGACCGGAAACAAGCTTCTGAGGACCGGTTTCTGGCATTCCAGCCGTCTTCAGCCCAGTTTGCTTGAATCCAGTGGCAAAGTGAGCAAGGGACTCACGTCTGAGCATACCCTGCCACACTTATGGCGGCCAAAAGCGGTACAAAAAGGGGTGGTGATGGAGGGAGCATCTGAATCAATCAAACTCTCACACCCAGTCAAAAGATCTGGGTTTAATCCATCCTACCATTCTTTAGCCCACTCTGCCACCCCAGTTCAGACATGGCTATATGCAAATCAGCTTGACCCTGTGCCTCATGGGAACAGTCCAGCCCGAACTGCCAAGCCATGCCTTCCCTGGACCGGAAACAAGCTTCCGATGACCGGTTTCTGGCATTCCAGCCGTCTTCAGCCTGGCTTGCTTGAATCCAGTGGCAAAGTGAGCAAGAGACTCACGTCTGAGCATACCCTCCCACACTTATGGCGGCCAAAAGCGGTACAAAAGGGGGTGGTGATGGACGGAGCATCTGAATCAATCAAACACTCACACCCAGTCAAAAGATCTGGGTTTAATCCATCACCGTTCTTTAGCCCACTCTGCCACCCCAGTTCAGACACGGCTATATGCAAATCAGCCTGACCCTGTGCCTCATGGGAACAGTCCAGCCCGAACTGCCAAGCCATGCCTTCCCTGGACCGGAAACAAGCTTTCGAGGACCGGTTTCTGGCATTCCAGCCGTCTTCAGCCCGGCTTGCTTGAATCCAGTGGCAAAGTGAGCAAGGGACTCACGTCTGAGCATACCCTGCCACACTTATGGCGGCCAAAAGCGGTACAAAAGGGGGTGGTGATGGACGGAGCATCTGAATCAATCAAACACTCACACCCAGTCAAAAGATCTGGGTTTAATCCATCACCGTTCTTTAGCCCACCATGAGGCACAGGGTCAGACTGATTTGCATATAGCCATGTCTGAACTGGGGTGGCAGAGTGGGCTAAAGAACGGTGATGGATCAAACCCAGATCTTTTGACTGGGTGTGAGTGTTTGATTGATTCAGATGCTCCGTCCATCACCACCCCCTTTTGTACCTGACTTGTAGAACTGAAAATTCCTAATCATGTGCTGCACGTATGTAAAGGTTGGTTGTTGTTTTGACGTATTCTTTGAAGTCTGGTTAAAATATCACCATTGGCAGAACCATTCTTCAACCTGCGATTTTTATGGTTAGAAAATATATTGCTTGAGGAGGATTCTACCATCTTCTCTGGAGGGAGCACAAACATTCCTGTTCCAAAACTCTCAAATAAAAGCAGAAAAGTTGTGTTGGAACTGCTTTTGGTCACATTTTGACACAATAATTATCACCTGAGCAAATCTTGCACTGCAGTTGATGAAAAGGATTTATGGCGGAAACAGAATCCACCCGCCCTCTGCTGAGTTCTAGTGAAGGATCCCTCTCACTGGTGATTCACAGGAGCATCCTGCTGAAGTGGGGGATGAGGGCATCTTATGGAATGTATTCAGATCAAACACAATGATGCATGTGCAGCTCTTCAGAGTTATTGATTCCACAAAAAGATCCAGCACAGCCTTCCTCAGACAGCCACCTCAGCAACCACTCCCTCAGAGCCACATTCATCAATCTCTAGTTGCCATAGTACCCACAGACACAAGTGAGTCACGGTCAGGTGGAAACCTGACTCAACCAATCAGGTGCAGGCTACAACAGTTTGAACGTGAACTGATCATGGTAATACCTAGTTCTGCTTTCTAGGCAGTGTCGCCAGTGGAAGCACAGGGGGTGCTGCATAGGGTGGGTTTTGGAGTGGAGAAGTGTGGCTCACTGGTTAGAAGCGGCAGACCCTGAAGCAGAGATCGGCCCGGGACCAGGGTTCAATTCCCGATGCGGCAGGGTCTTGGGTCAATGTCCGCGGACTTGATCATTCTCGCTTCGGTGCCTACGCTAACCATGGGTCCCACTCTGCAACTCTGGGCAATAGCTTCCTTAATCTCCACAACGGCCCCAGCAACGCCGGGGATGCCTGGCTTCACTTTGGGGTGCTCTCTCACAGGGAAAGACAGGACGGGTTCCCCAGCGGTATACAGCGCCAGGACGCCACGTAACGAGGTAACAGTGCGCTTTACAAGTATACATACATTACATTACATTTTTGGTGCCACCATAAGTTCACAAAGTGTGTGTGTGTGTGTGTGTGTGTGCATACCTATGCATTTATAGGTGTTTGGATGTGTGCACCTTTGCCTGGCATAGAAGTGCCTCTGGCATAAAGATGTTAATTATTGGCATAATGTGGCCATTCATGGCAGGATGGGGCACACTTCTGGGTAATGTTCATTTTGGTACGGTGGTACCAGTTCTTTGGATGTTGTAGGCATCTATTTTCTTGTTCCTCTAGGAGCATCCAACCAAAGCTGCGGACAGGGGTTGAAACAACATATGACTGGTTGGGGAACAAAGGTACCTTGCATCTCACTCTATTGTTGGCAGGTGACACCCTCAGGATATGTAAACTTTTCTAACAAGTGACACTTATTCCATAAGTCCGTGCACTTACTCATAACGTACCAATGTACACATCCATGCATTCACTTAGCAATTTATGTACTTATTCACTCATTCGCTCATTGATCCATACCATCTCACTCATCTATTCATTCTTTAAACCATTGGCTAGTTGTAGTGGTAACATCCCATGCATAGAGGTGACATAGTAGACGTAGCCAAGTAGTGTCTTTGAAGGATATTTATTTAGTCCATAAGATCTGTGGTAACAGCCCCACCAGGAGCAGCCTGCTAGCTGCTCAGCCCATCTTCCAAATGTCAACACTCACACGGGCACCCAAACATGCCACTCATGTCCATCACACTAACATTCCACACAGAACACTCACACTGGCTGAGCAGCGAGGATCCAGGAAAAAGGGAACATTAAAAACATAACATGAAGATACTACATTATCTTCTCCCTTTCAAATTGAAAACGAATAAAACCATACTAAAACAACTATAAACAACAATGTACAAATGAAGTCATTAGTCTATAACCCAGGGATGAATGACAAAAAACCACACCACGAGAGGGAACACAGACCAAACAAAGGAGGAAAGAAGAATGAAAAGAGACACACAAGCTATCACCATCCTCATCCTTTAATATTGAAACACAAAGAAGGTTGAGAACGTACAGCTCAAAGACACAAAGTGAGACACCACATGAAAACATGTGAAGAGAGTAAAGGGAATAACACAACCCAGAACTCTAACACTATGGGTGGACTGCACCCAGAACCAAACCATAGTAAATGTGGGAAAAGGACTATAACCCAACCTAACACCCCTCATGTAAGGGACAAAACATGCTGAAATGGGACTGTGACCCATAACGTAAACTGTGTAAATGGGACTGAGACCCATTAAGTCCTCCCTCTAGACAGGGTAGAATGACTTATAGAACCTTCCTAAAGTAAGGGTAAACCACATTTAGAATATGAAATACAACCTGTGTTGTTTGGGACTAACACCCATAAGGACAAGTGCAGCACAAGAAGACTACACAACACAACCAATTCAGCACTAGGTGGCTTACGCGCACAATATATACATGTGAAGCACAGGGTGACTTACAAACAATGGTGACATGAGTAACATAAGATATGTATTTGTAAAGCGCACGTTCACTCCAGCGATGGGGCATCTTGGCGCTGAAATAACAGATGTAAATTGTTACCCAACTCAATGGTACTCATTTTATCGACCTCAAATGGATGAAAGGCTGAGTGGACCCGCCGGGATTTGAAGCTGTGACTATGAGGTCGAACACAGGCCCCTGGAGTGGATGCATTAGTCCACTGAGCCACCGGACCCGGTATACAAAGCGTTAAATGGGATTATGAACATAAACTGTGAAAGAGGGGAAGACCTCCCCCCCTTAAGCCACCCCTAAGGTAAGGGAAAAGTGACTTACAACATGGAAATGGGACTAAAACCCATTCCAAGAATACAAGGGAAACAAACCCCTTTTGCCACCCCTCTAGTAAAGGTAAAGTGGCTTACAATGTGGCTATGGGACCCCTTCCTATCCCATAGAATGGTATGCAAACGTTAAAAAGATGCAAACATCACCAATAATTAAGACAACCACCCTCTTGTAAGGGTGAATCCACTCAACAGATAGAAATGGGCTGACAAAAGATCCGATGCCAGCCAAAGAAAAGTGAGAAAGGTGAGAAATGCTGGCATACAACTAAAACAAGTCACTCAAAACAAATAAGTATCTATTTTAAGTACAGCATACTAAGCATGTTATATAAACATGCACCTGAATCAAAGAATTTCTATTAGCTTAATAAATTAACAACATGGAGACAATGTCCATGGTGTGCCTGTCACCGGATCTTGTGACACAGGCCGATGTTTGTGACAACATTCACTCTCTCAGATGACAGCAAAAAGACAATCAAAATAGGTACCTAGAAACCAGACAGGACTGCGTTGGCAAGCGGCAGCTCCATGAAACTTGAGGCAGAAAAGTACAATGCTGGACAGAAGACACCCACTGAAGATTGCATGGCACCAGGGCTTGAAAAGAAACTAGAAGTAACTACATGCACTGTAGGCAAAGGCCAGTGTCCACCGTGCGTTTAAGTGTAGTAGGTTATGCTTTAGCTTGGAATCTTTAGGGTTGTATTCTTTGTATTGTATTGATGTATTCCTTTCAATGTCTCACTGTGTTCTGGGCTCGTGGTTCGTTGAATAACAGCAGTTGCTGGACGGACTCCGGGTCGTAAGGACGTTACTGATTGTGGGTGAATACTTAAATGGAAATAAACTACATTTTCTTCAACAAAAGAACCTTTTGTAATTACTACAAATTGGCGACGATTCAGGATCAACTTTATTCACCCACCGACCCACGCAAGGATTATTTTTTTTCATTTCTTACGAGTTTTTCAAGGTCATCTCAATTTCCTACGCCAGTATTGATTAATCTCTGAAGGAACTATTGAAGATTGGTCGGATTACGGTAGGATTGATTTGAGGTGATGAATGCTGCCTTGGTGTTGTAACTCGTTTGGAACAAGCTGCCTTGCATCAGAAAATAATTTAATGGGATGTTATTCTGATTTTTCCACTATCTGATGACGTTCTTCACGTGGTAACTGTCCTGATTTTTGGAGGAGATTACCGTACAGAGGTTGTTTCATGAAAAAGGCAATAGCGGTGATCTAAGGGGTTTCGTCTACCATTGTTGTGGATGCGCATTTTACAACACCATTTATAATCTACCGTCCTTTCCTGGATTTGTGCGTAGAATCATTCTCATCGGAGAACTTTAGAGTCAGGACGATGCATTAGGAGTTTGGGAATTCTTCTTGCAAGCTTCATGGCAGTCGTTTACGTTTGACGTTCGACGCCAAGCAGTCTTGAAGCTCTTTCTACCTGCCGTGAACCTTCCAGGGCGTCATCGACGTGACTGACGTACCGCCATTTTGGTTTGTGCAAGAGAGACAAATCACAAATTTGCAAGCATTCGCGACAAGAATTTGCAATTCTATTAAGGACACGGAGGCGAGGATTATGCTTCTCTATCTTTATTGAAGCTCACAGCAGCCAATGAAAATGCTTGCTTTTCATCATAAAACGTTAAACAACTACACATCCCATCATGACTAGCCCCAAGGCACGCCCCCCTAGTCCATAAGAGGCCTCTGCCTGCCGCCATCTTCCTCTTTCTTTAAGGCGAACAGCTCCAACAACAACTTGGATAACTTGGTAACTCCTCCAACGTGGAAGAAAATAACTTTTTCCGGCGTATTATCCTTGCAGTCGTCGACTTTCAGTCACTCTTCTTATCTGACCCTGCAATAAAGGATATGAGACCGTAACCACCATCACCACTGGGTGGGCAAGCATTTATACATAACATGCCGGGTGGGATAATCCTCGCCTCCGTGTCCTTAATAGAATTGCAAATTCTTGTCACGAATGCTTGCAAATTTGTGATTCTATTGCAGGACCGGAGGCTTCAGATTATGCTTGTTTAACGCTTATTAAAAACAACAGAGGTAATATCCCCCACCGGCTTATAATAGTACGTTTTGAAGGTCGATTCTGATGACCAATCTGCACTACGCATGATATCTTGTATGCTGGAACCCAACATAAATGACTTAGACGCCATGGCTCCTCTAACTGAATGAGCACCAAAAATGGTGATGTCCACACCGGCTTCTTTCATGACATAACGAAGCCACCTGGCAATGGTGGCAGCTGCCACCGCCTTAAATGGTTTTTGTAAGGCAATCAATAACTGAGAACAGCCCTGCGGTCTATTAGCCGCCGTACATTCCTCATAAGTTTTTAAACATTTTACCACACATAACTTATCATTTTCTTGAAAAGCATTATACGAAATATGACGAGATAATGTCTTGGTGCGACCTGAAATGGAAAAAGAAACTCCTTCTGGAGTAAATACTCTACCTGTAATCTCCAGCGCTCGCACATCCGATGACCTCCTGCACGCCGAGAGGCAGAGTAACATGGCTAACTTAGCTGACAACTGCTTTCTTGTTAGAAGTGAGTTAACCGGCCATTTGTTGAAAAGTTCCAAAACCAAAGACACGTCCCACAACCCAGTGTATTTGGGTTTAGGTGGGTTAGCCACCCTAATTCCTTTAAGCAATTTGCATACCACTGGATGCATGCCTATTGGTTTTCCATCCAGCTGAGCATGGCCTGCTGAGATGGTTGACCTAAAATTATTGACCGACCTATAGGCCAAACCCTCGGAAGCCTTATCCGAGAGGAAATTCAGCACGTGGGGTAGGTCTGCCCCCACGGGATCCAGATGTCGCTCCATGCACCAATCCATCCAGTTCTTCCAGGCCGAGGAGTATCGCTTCCGCGTGGATGGTGCCCAGGCCTGCTTGATGAAATCGCAAGTCCTGCTCGAAACGCCTGGCAGCTGCCATTGTTCCCTGAAAGCCTCCAAGCCATCAGCTGGAGCCTGCCGTCCATTATCAAGGGATGCTGTTCCTGATGAGGGCCCAGCAAAAGCGTCTCCGATTCTGGGAGGAGTCTGGGGCGGTCGCAACTCCACTGCATCAGTTTGGGGAACCATGACTGTGACGTCCACCATGGGGTCACCATGACTACTTCCGCCTGTTGCTTGATCACCTGAGACATCGCCCTCGGGATCAGCAAGAAGGGTGGGAAAGCATATTGCGTCCCCACCGACCAATTCTGGAGAAATGCATCCGTTGCCAGTGCCACGGGATCCGGCCTCCAGCTGAAGAATCTGGGTAGCTGATATGTTAGCCTGGATGCAAACAAGTCCGTCTTGAACGGACCCCATATCTTCTGCAACCATTGGAACACCTTCGGGAGCAACTTCCAGTCGCTGTAGTCCCTGAGGTGTCTCGAGTTCCAGTCCGCCACCTGATTGGACCGACCCGGTAGATATTCTGCAATTATCGAGATCTGATTCTCTAGACAGTAATGCCAAAAGTCCTTGGCTATCTGCACAAGCATGGACGACCTCGTGCCGCCCAACTTGTTGATGTATCTCACCGCTGACACATTGTCCAAACGCAGGAGGATACAACAAGATGTCTGCCTCGGGGACAACGTCCGCACTGCGAATGATCCCGCGAGCAGTTCGAGACAATTTATGTGAAGCGAAAGCTCCTCCGGAGACCATCTGCCACCTGTAGAGATGTCTCCGCAACGAGCTCCCCAGCCCCAACGGCTGGCGTCCGACTCTATTGTTATCTCTGGAAGAGAGCCGAAGATTGCCCGACCGTTCCAGGCGTCTACATGACCTAGCCACCATTGCATTTCTGTTCTCACCTCTTCTGAGAGAGGTATGCTGTCCGAGTACGACAGACCCTTCCGTAGGTGTCTGATCTTCAACTGTTGCAGAGCCCTGTAATGTAGAGGGCCCGGGAATATCGCTTGTACTGATGACGCCAATACTCCTACCACTCTCGCAATCGCCCTGAGTGAGACTGTCTGACCGTTCAACAGTCTCCTGATCTCCTTCTTCAGGTCCTTCAGCTTGTCCTTCGGGAGGCTTAGCTGCGCTGTCATAGAATCGATCGTGAAACCCAGGAAGTCTATCACCTGAGTGGGTACCATGACTGATTTCTTGGTGTTGACTACAAAGCCCAGATTTTGAAGCAACGTTGTCGTCAAAGTGAGGTGCCGCAAGAGTGTCTGCCGACACTGATCTACTATCAGGATGTCGTCCAGATAGATTATGAGGCGGATACCTCGTTCTCTGAGGTATGCCACCACTGGTTTCATCACCTTGGTGAAGCACCAAGGTGCCGAGGAGAGCCCGAAAGGCAGAACCAAATATTCGTACCATCGGTCTTTCCACCGGAATTGAAGATATCTGCGATGCGGGGGAAATATCGGCACAGACAGATAAGCGTCTTTCAGGTCCAGCCGGACCATCCAGTCTCCCACCTGCAGTAAATCTGTCAAAAGATGGATGCCCTCCATCTTGAAATGATTGTACGTTATAAACTGGTTGAAATCTCTGAGGTTCAAAACCAATCTGTTTCCGCCTCCCTTCTTCTGTATAACAAAGATATTGCTGCAGAAACCGCGAGGACCTTGACAGACCGGTGCTATCGCGTGTTTCCGCAGCAATTCGGAGATCTCTTCGTCTATAAAACTGAGATCTTGTTGGGAAAAATGGAGATCCCCCGGGAGCCCTGATTGAACGGGTGGAGAATAGAACTCCAAGTGGAAACCTTGAACAGTTTGTAGCACCCATGCGTCCTGTGTAAGCTCCCGCCACTGCGTTAGGCAGTGCTGAGTCCTTCCCCCCAAAGGAAGAAGAGAAACGTCTGAGACTCTCACCTGAGTTCTGCTGGTGTTTGAAGGCCCCCCTGTTGTTATTCGTCTGATAACGGCTCCTGTCGAACCTTCTGCGGGAGGGGTAGAAGGTTCCACCCCGGGTGGAATCGTATTCGTTTCTGCCCCTGCCGAAGTCGCCTCTTTGGGAACCTTGCTGACCTCCACGGCCCGACGAGCGGCCCCCGCCTCGTCCGGCCCTGTTAAAAACTCTCTGGCTGAGAGCTCTTTTGATGCCTGACTGCGCCTTGTCCAGCGCCGTAAAGGTTCCCACATATTTGGAAACATCCTTCACAAACTTGTCTCCAAATAATTGACCCGCTGCTAGGGGTCCCGGCTCGGCGTCAGCTAGCTCGGTCAAATTACTGTCCATTTTCATGAGCAGCGATTTCCTTCTTTCCGACGAAATGGCACAATTCGCGTTGCCCAGCAAGCAGATGGCTCGCTGGGTCCAACCAGCCAATACGTCCGGGTCCACAGGAGTGGAACTCTCCTTGGCCGCTTGAGCCATCTCTAAAATCTTCGCCAATGGACCGATTGCGTCCAACATTTTGTCCTGGCAGCCTGACCATGCCCTATCCAGACCTCGTTTGGGGTCCTTTGAGAACTTCCGAAGGAAGGTCAAGAGGCTTGCGTCGATCTCTGGAGTCTCCGCAACTTTGTCCGGGATGTCGGTGCGAGGGCATTCAGACTTGAGGCGGTTCCTGACTTCCCTGGGGAAGCTCTTTCTCAGATTATCATGTATATATGCTGCCACCGCCTGAGGTGGCACCCAGTCCTGCGACCTGGGGTGCATGATTTCCGACGGATTGAACGTGAAAGGAGTATGCACCTGAGCCATCTCCACCTGCGCCTTCTTCGGAGGAGGCTGCTCCTCCGAGCTATCTGTATCCGTGCCCGTGGAAGTGCCCGTGTCAGTGTCAGTATCTGCATGGACCTTACGCTTTGACTTGGCCTTGGCGCCAGAATAGGAATGTTCCGCCGTGACTGGTAGGGTAGCTAGGGCCTGTGCATGAGGCCATGTGGCAGAGTCAACTGAAGGTTGACTGGAAGTGGATGCTTCCGCCTTCTTCTTTTGCGGTTTGGTATAGCCATGCCTCTTGGCAAAGCCCTCCAATTGTTTCCTTATTGGACGAAGGGCTGTGGCTAGGGCTTGCTGCACTGTTTGTGGGACCGTAGTCTCCATAGCTCTATTGACGGACGATTGCACAGAAGCGTCCAATGCGATGACTAAATTGTCCTCAAGAACAGCCTCTTGCTGTCCATCATACACCTCCTCCTCTGCATACTCTTCATTGTACTGCCCCCACTGCGACATTTATGGGGTGGCTGGTCCTGCACGTCAATGAAGAGTTGCCAAATCACTGTTCAGTCACTAGGAGGGTCCAGGGGGGGGTTAGCCCTGCAAGCACACTGAATTTCACAAAGTTCAAAATACCCCCTCAGCAAAGCTGTAGTCACAGGGGCCAAAGACCCAGGCCAAAACACTATCCACAGAGCGTGTGCACACTCTAATCACTGGCCACAATATTTTACAACCTTCACAGGCGATTATAAGGAGCAGAGGGGCCACCGGTAACCCTCCGTGTAGAAAACGCTAATGCTGGCAGTTTGGGATTCGCGCCGTGACGTGCAGCCCAAACGCGACTGAAATCCTACTGAAAAGGAGCCCAAATTCAGCGCGTTTGGACGCACGCCGCGGCCGTGAGCCACCCGGACCCTACTCGCGTCATCGGCCTATGAGGGATGCCGATGCGCATGCGCGAGACGCGCCTACGGGGAAACCAGCCGGGAACAAGGCTCCAAGTGTGTATTTCGGTGCCCGTCTGCCCCCGGTCAACGACCACTGCTACCTCACGCCGCTAGGCGTATCTAAGCCACTCGAGGAATGATTTCAAAGTCGCTAGGCGCCGCGACGCCAGCGAACATACAAAGCACCCTCCCTGAAGTACCGATCACCTCACAAGCAGGTAAACTCGCTAAACAAACATGTGAATCAACAATCAATATCTGTAGCCCTCGTTAATTTCGTTAACTTAAGTCCTTAATACCCTTAACATGACATACTGTAGTCATTAATATCATTAACATGAGCTAACAGCAGAGGGAGGAAACAAAGTGCACTTAGCTCTTGCTGTGAGCAGCAAAGAAAGAGGAAGATGGCGGCAGGCAGAGGCCTCTTATGGACTAGGGGGGCGTGCCTTGGGGCTAGTCATGATGGGATGTGTAGTTGTTTAACGTTTTATGATGAAAAGCAAGCATTTTCATTGGCTGCTGTGAGCTTCTATAAAGATAGAGAAGCATAATCTGAAGCCTCCGGTCCTGCAATAGAATTCATTCTCGAGTCGTTTCTCGAGCATCGAAAGGATTTTAATTGTCGTTTTCTTGCATTTTGAAGATCGGAGCACCTACGTTATAGTAAGACGTTGCCTAGATGTGGATGTCTCTACTTTGGAGCATTTTGACTTTAAAGATTTTCTGGCTTAGGAAAACATATGGAAACTGGAACTATATTTAAGTAGTGATATTGTGGTTGTCATTTTGATACATTAATTACTATTTCTTTCCAGGTGTTTTTTCTTTTTTTTTTTTACTTTTTTTTTTTAAATATGTCTTCTGCAAAATAAATTACTTAACCTCCCCCATTTCTTGACAAACCTGGTAAACCTACTTTACTATGGCCTGAATGGTTAGGTCTTTTTCAAAACCATCTTGTAGCTATTGATGCCACTGATTATTCCCCTCCACGTAAGTTTGCTCTGTTATTTGGCAGTTTAGGTTTAGCTGCTCAGCGTATATTCAACAGCCTTACTCCTATTCCGCCTCCTGCGGGTCAATCAGGTGATAGACAATGGAATGTGTATGTTGAAGCTATTGCCAGACTAAAAAAACAGTTGATGAGTCACCTAATATTATGCTTGAAAGGCATAATTTCTATAAACGCAAACAAAAAGAAGATGAGAAGGTGGAGGAATATGTAGCAGCGTTAAGAGTTTTGGCAATTTCTTGTGATTTTGGTCCTCTATTAGATAATTATATTAGAGACCAACTCGTATTTAATTGTGCGTCTTCAAAAATTAAGGAAAGGATATCAAGTTGTAAGAATCCGACCCTGTCAGAGGTAATTGACCTTGCTTTGAGTATTGAAAGGTCTGTTTTGTCAACTAAGGCAATGATGTCTGAGGCAACTACTAAGGTACATTTTGTCTCTGAAGCCTGTGAGGAGTAAGGTTTATATGTGGTGGGGTCTAAAGACAAAGTGTCAAAATCCACCCAACAAAAACCTCAAAACTTTTGCTTTAGATGTGGCTCTAAATTCCATTTCGGTAATTTTAAAGGTTGTCCAGCCTTGGGTAAAGGTTGGTCTGTATGCAAGAAGGTTGGACATTTTTAAAAAGTTTGCAGATTTCAAAAGAGAACGGTAAAAGTCAACAATGTGGAGTGGGAAGAATGTGCTGAACCTATGGACAATCCTCTTTTGACTTTAGATGCTAGTGATGAAGAGATAAAGGGCCCTTTATGTTCTGCCATTGTCAATGGAATTCAATTACAGGTGATGGCGGACTCTGGCTCGCCCATCACTATCCTTCGTGATTCCACTTTCTATGAATATTGGGAAAAATAAATGGTTCTGTTAGAAACAGATATTAACCCGAAAGCATTTGGAGAAAAGGACATTGACATGTTGGGGTTTTTCATGGGCAACTTGGAGGTTTTAGAAAGGTCCATCTGTACAACGATATATGTAGCGATCAAAGGGAAAAATATTGTGGGATGGAGGTCACCCAACCAATAATTTCGCCGCTTCCGGCTTCGGGCCCATATATTTCAATTCACCATATACATTGACCGGGTGACTTCACGGGCTGCTACCAATTTGTGTGAATTTCCCTACTGTTATTCCTCAGCGTACCCGACTTACCATCCACCGACACGGGTACCTATGACCACAATGGATCAGGGAGCTAGCTGTAAAGGAAAGGCAGCAAAATACAATTCAAATTGACCTTCAATATCTTTGTAAAATGACCACGGACAACTGGAAGTTTTAAAGTCTTTATCTAAAGTTCGTTCTCAGTAAGCATTAGATTTACAAGGATAAGACAATCGATAATCAAGATAATGAAAAGTACATAACTATAGAGAAATAAAGTCAGGGTAATCATGGAAATGCTAATATGGGATGCAACAGGAAACGCTATGCATTTAGGGTAAAAAGTTCTTTGGACAGTTTAAGAAAGGCCGTTCTAGACCATATCAGGAAATGACAAACTGCAATGCAAATTATGATTTCTAACAGGTAGGGTAACATGGGAAACGTTATGGAAATATGCAATGACTTTACGTTTCAATAATTTGCGGCAAAGCATGGAAAAATCAACATGTGCAAAGGTGTGTCTTTATTGAAGCAAAAGACAGAAAAATAGAAAGTACGAAAGATTTCAGAGCAATATTTACCTAGACTGGTGTGAAAACCAAACCCTGGCCACGGGTCAGTTAAGGACAGGAAACCCTCAAGGAAGGATCCCCTCAATGGACAGCAGGTGCAGAATGGACACCCAGGATAAGACAGGAAACCCTCAGCTTAGGAATCAGGACAGGACCTCAGGACAGGACAGGAAACCCTCAGGACAGGACCAGCACCCGCAGTTCGGAAGCAACGCCTGCGCTCCACCCTCTCTGCAGCTATCGATCAAGACCCCGATTGGGTCAGCGAACTCCCAGCAAAGTGCTCCGCCAGCACTTTAAGGTTTAGTAAAACCTTAGTCTATGGTCAAATTTCGGACAGAGTACTCCGCAGTGCTCTGTATCTTCAGTCACCTATTGAGTGCGTTGGGTCAGTGACAGGTCAGCTAAACCAGACAAGTCGGACAATTTCCCTAGGTGAACCCAGGGTAGATATACAGTTTGGGGACGGTGTACCACCCCCCAATGTTGCAAAGTGTCAGAATCCCTCAATTTGGATTGGTCCTAAGATAGGATTTGGGTAACACACCAATCAGAACACACTATTTCGATGCCCACTTTGCATCTCTGGGTACCGCCTAGCGAGATTGGGGTTCTCATGAGAAAGTCCAGGGAAATACAATGACAAATTAACATTGTTTCAGAATAGGGACACATGACTCCGTCCTGCTGAGTTCGCAGGTCAGTTCTCAGGAGCATCTTGCCCAACCCTGCCAGCTGGCTGAGTTCCACCAGCCAAGGTTGACTTTTTCCCAGACGGACGGTCCTGCACAAAAGGACCTCCAAGATGGCTTTCGGCTCAGTCAGACCCCCATTTCCCGCGGTACATAAAAAGTAAGCGAGAACAAATTAATACATAGAAATAACGTTATGAAAACACATCATTGGTTTTGTACTTTCAACTTATCACCAAAAATTATACTTATGCAGTCTAAATGTTAGCTACATATACACAGGCACAAGAGCAATGGCACGAGCAGTACCACGTTATTGCCAAAACTATGTATTACGCATGCGCAACTATTTCCCTCCAAACCTGCAAACACGTCAGGACACGTGAGTGTGACTGACGCATGCTCAGAAGTTATTTCAAAGCAGCGGCCATTTTATTGACTCGAATTAATCGTATTAGAAATACACATGTGCAAGCTTCATTTACCTCGTTCAAACATGAAATAAAGGTTAGTAAGACGTACAAATTATTACTTGGTTACACATGAGCGAGGTTCATGACTACAGCAAGTCGCAAATGCGAAGCTTTGCTTCATCAATCCCCTCTTTGATGATATTTACTATCATCACAAAATAAATGGAACCAGATGCCAACTTATCACACCTTATACAGCTCTATCTCTTCCAGCAAGCTATTCAGCTTTTCTCTCTCATTTTTGGTAGGGTGAGAATTCTTCACCCTTTTGTTTATCTGATTATTCATTTCCTCTAATTCAAGTTCATCCACACTTCGTTTCACTCCTCTCGCATTCACTTGATGCTTTCGGGTGTGCTTACGGCATTTGCAACAGACAAATATGAAGAATAGGATAAGACCTATAATTCCAATTGGCATCAGTACCTTAAACAATAAGCTTTTACCTAAGCTAGCAAACCAATGACCTACATTTGAGAGACCATCTACCAGTCTCTTCCAGGCACTGTCAACCTCGAGTGGTTTGAGTTCCCTTTCCAAATTAGTAATGTTTTTCACGTATCTTTTGAGCTGCACACTTTTGTCCGGAATATAAGTGCAACAATGTTGCGCCTTCAACATCCGGCAGACTCCGCCCTCTTTTGCTAATAAGGTGTCAAGAGCAAGTCTGTTCTGCAAAACCATTGATCTGATCGCAACCATTTCAGTATTGACCAGCAGAAATCCATGAGCTGTGTCAGTAGACAGCACATCCACTATAGTGGACATTTTGCAAATTCTGTGAGTGTTCAGAACCACTCCCACTCCAGGTATCAGTGCACTGAAAATACTACCCATTATTTCACCTATGCTTTCTCTTTTACTACGCACTAAGCCATTAGTATTTTCACTGCTTCCAGCAACTTTGTTCACATGGTATATTTTCGGGAAGACTATGCCAAAATAGCAGCTTCCATACCAGTGATCCGGCAATTTGAAATAAGCCTTGTCCCCACAAATATAATAAATTCCAGGAAACACAGGCTCTGACCCATTTTTGAAACCCCAACCTCCAATTACCTTGTAATTATGTTCGCATTCACTGGAACCAATGAAAATGTTATTATAGTAGCTAGTCTTCTCGCGGTGAAGACATAGCTTTCCTTTCTTTTCAAAATCCAGCAACAGAGCAGGACCCGCTCTACCATTTGAGGTGCCTTCCATGTTCTCAGCCCATTTTGGCCTTTTCTGAGTTTCGTCATCTGCCTTTCTTTTTATTTTTATTCTCCTTTTCTCTGCCATGTTCAGGAACATCTTTTCCTGCTCACGCAAAGAACAGGTCAAGTTATCTCTGTGTGCGTCACCTATGTCTATATTACCTATAGTCAGAAAGTATTTGCCCATATAGCGAGTAACGTCACTTTTAGTATGTACAGGATTCAAGTTCCCACGTATAGGGAGTTCAGAAAAAATCACGTCATTGTTTGAGTAATAGTACTGTAACGGTCCTCTTTTGTAAAATAAGCTAGCTAAAATGCTACAGGAAATTCCATATGTTAGGGGCAGGTGATGGTATGTCACGCCTTCAGCTACAGAGGTAGGTAGCTTCATGCAGACATAGCAATCTTCAATTTCCATAGTCTCTACATAGTGTATTAACAAGTTTGCAAAAACATTTAAATGCGTTTTATTCTTAACTCCATGATAATGTAGTCCTCCCTCATCTGATGCTTCTAGGTCTCGTTTGGTTTGTCTGAGTGCTCTTTCATGTATTGCTACACTTTGTGTTGTTAGTTCTTCAGTCTCAGTATTTACAATCTCAGTAGGGTCAATATTAGTATTTTTGCTCACCGCAAAAGGAATGAAAACTGTTAGTCCTATCCAGAGTAATATCAGTATAACTATACTACATACACATACCTTGCAGCATGTTTTGCAACGACTGCAACTAGGTCTACCATTCACGTTTGAATCAGACATTTTGGCTCAGAAGAAGTTTCTCGACCCCTCTTTGTGTCTTTACACCAGTAGCTTACTTTGTGCAAATTCACGGTGGCTCGTCTTCTTCTTCGGCAGAG
Organism: Lissotriton helveticus; assembly: GCF_964261635.1. Taxonomy (NCBI): domain Eukaryota; kingdom Metazoa; phylum Chordata; class Amphibia; order Caudata; family Salamandridae; genus Lissotriton; species Lissotriton helveticus. Next base: position 54,282,028 of record NC_136061.1, on the reverse strand, counting down.
TACTCAGCGACTGGCTCTCCGTCGCTCTCGTCAGTTATATCAAGATCTTCAAATTCTTCTAAAACGAGCGTCCATTCAGGAGACTTGTACTTTTTGTTTTGTCTTTTTATTCGATCACTCCTCCTCTTGGAGGTATCTTCTGGTTGTTCTGCTATGCGAGCACTTCTTCTTTCTTCTGCACGTTTTTCTTCTACTGTTTTTATTCTCAGTCTCAATTTCTTTATGTATCCAGGCTCAATGTGCTTTCTTTTCTTAAGTCTTTTAGTTGGCACCGAGACTTCGTTTTCTTCTCTTGCCCTTTTGTTTTCATTAGTTTGTGGCAATTCTGTTTCAGTTTCTTCCCCTTCTATCTGACTAGTTCCAGGGCTAGCATCTATTTCTTCTGCCTGGTTACTAATCTGGCCTTGTTCAGGACAGTTTTGCGTTTGTTTTTCAAAAGTCTCTGTTTCTGTTTCCTGAACACGTTCTTCTAATCCTATCTGATCCTGTTCAAGCACTTCGATCTCTTGATTTTCTTCTGCTCGAACTATTACACTATGTCTAGTCTGTCCCTTCTCGACATCAGGAGTCAGTGGAGGAGTATCAATCACTTGTTCTGTCCCTGTCTGACCTTCTCCTTCCTCAGTTTTGATGTGAATCTCAAGATCCTGAGGTTCTTCGCCTGTGCCTTGCTTTTCCTCTCTAGTCCACTCTCTACCTTCACAAAGTCGCTCTCTTGTTCGAATGGGGTCTTCGGTGAGATCAATCAATGGTATCCACTCCTCTGGCCATATGCTAGGCAGCTCGTCTTCAGCTACTTCTGGCTCAGTTTCTTGGACCCCTTCAGCAGGCTGGACTCTGGGTAGTTCGTCATCAACTATTCCTGGGCCAACGTCTGCTGATCCTGCAGCTTGACTGGTACTGGGCTGTACGTCGTCAGCTACTTCTGGTCTGGCTCCTGCAGAGTCCTCTGCTGGACGCCCTTCTTCTTCAGGCCCTTCGTCTGGTAATACCTTCTGGGTGTGGCTGGCGTGTATCCAATGTGGAACCCCTGCACACTTTACTGCTGTGGTTGTTACCAGGATCACCTGACGCTTCTCTCCCCACCTTGGCTCCAGGCAGCTCTTCCGAGTATGCTTCTTTATCTTGACCCAGTCCCCCAGGACCAGTTTGTGGAGAGGAGTCGTTGGATTGAGGATGGCGTCTTCTCCGATCTGGCGAGAGATAGAACGCACTTGGTCACCTAATCTCTTGCAGTATTCAAGCACCAAATCATCAGTAATACTCAACAGTTTGCTTCCTGGTACCCATGCTTGTCTCATCACTCTTCCCATCAGGATTTCATGGGGACTTAGGCCTGTCTTGCGGTCGGGAACACTTCGGAGTCCCATCAGGACCAGGGGCAGGGCCTTCACCCAGGTCATGCCAGATGCATCACACAGTTTTGCTAGTCTGTTTTTGATAGTTCCATTTATTTGTTCCACTATTCCAGAAGCCTCTGGACGGTACGCACAGTGAAGCTTTTGTGTGATTCCAAAGGCCTTACAGAGTTCGTCGATTACATCATTCTGAAAATGTCGGCCTCTATCTGATTCAATAGTGACTGGAACCCCGAACCTAGGTATCAGTTCTTTCAGTAAACACTTAGCTACTGTCAGTGCGTCATTTTGGGGAGTAGGGAAAGCTTCCACCCACTTCGAAAATAGGCAGACCATGACAAGGACATATCGCTTCCCTTCACAACGTGGCATGGTGATGAAATCAACTTGTATTCTCACAAAGGGACCCCCTGACCTCCCAATTTTTCCCAGTTCCACCGAAGTTCTTTTGCCAGCGTTCATTCTTTGACATGGCAGGCACCTCTGCTACTTTCCTGAACTTTTTACTGTACCAAGTCTGTTGGAACACTAGAATCATGGCGTCCCTACCAATGTGTGATCCTTCATGTATCAATCTCGCCATTGTGCCAAGTAAGTGTCTAGGTAACACAGGCATACCAGTTGGGCCCAAGATGACACCATCCACACGTCTTGGTCTACACCCGTCTTCCTTCCACTTCTCTCTCTCTTGCCAAGGTGCCGCCTGCTGCCACTCTTTCACTTCATCCCATGTAGGCACCTCTTCAAACACTTGAAGTTGGCAGCTGGTTCCGGGCCCCCCTCGTTTTGGATTTATGATATATCGATCTCTGGCGCACCATTGGGCCACTCGATCAGCAAAATCATTTCCCAGTGATACAGTGTCCATGCCCTTCTTCTGAGCAACACATTTTACCACTGCCAGTTCCTTTGGTAACTGGATTGCCTCTAAAAGGTCTTGAACAACCTTCCCATTTCGAATAGGGGTACCTGATGAAGTCAGGAACTCCCTCTGTAGCCACAACTGGCCAAAGTCATGCACAACTCCATAACAGTACTGACTGTCAGTATACACTGTTATGCTTAAGTTTTTCCCAATTTTGCAAGCTTTTATCATAGCAATCAATTCGGCTACTTGTGCAGACTTTACGTCAAATAGATAACCTGCTTCTTCAATTTTAGTTAAGGAGACTACCGCATAGGCGGCACTCAGGCCTCCATGCTCATGTCTTAGACATGAACCATCCACAAATAATTCTAAGTCATGTTTAGGCAAAGGTGTTTCTTTAATGTCTGGGCGTGGTTTGGTGCTGAATTCTGTTAAATCAATACAATTATGCTCATCATCCACCCCATCTTTCATATCCATTGGATCGGGGAGCAAAGTGGCGGGGTTCAGAATACTGCACCTGACAATGTTTACATTTGCAGCACCCACAAGAATCCTCTCGTATTTAGTCAGCCGACTAGGGGTGAGGTACTGAGTTTTCGTTTTGGTCAGTAAAATTACCACTCCATGTGGAACATACACAGTTACAGGATGTCCCATGACAATGGACTCACTCTGCTCTAAACTTGCGCAGGTAGCAGCTACTGCTTTCAGACATCCTGGTAATCCAGCAGCCACTGGATCCAGGGTGGCAGAGAAATATGCCACAGGCCTTCTGGTTGTGCCATGTTCTTGTGTTAGGACTGACAACGCGCAATTATCGCGAGTGTCACAGAATAGGGCAAATTCCTTAGAATAGTCTGGCATTCCCAACGCAGGGGCTGTACACAGGCAATCCCGTAGTTTTGTGAAGGCTGTTAAGCTTTCATCATCCCATTGTACCACATCCTGTGTTCCTCTCTTGGTCATTTTTATCAAGGGCCTAGCTAGGACTGCAAATCCCAGAATCCATTGCCTGCAGTATCCTATCACTCCCAGGAACATTCTGATCTCTTTCTGAGTACGAGGTAACTGCATCTTTTGAATTATTCTCACTCTTTCTGACGTTACCTTTCTGACGCCTTTCTCTATCTGGTGCCCCAGATATTTCACTGAATTTGTACAGAACTGTAATTTCTCAGGGGCCACTTTATGTCCCTTCTCACTCAGGTGATTCAGTAGGGCAATGGTGTCAATCACACAATCCCTATGACTTTTAGACGCCACCAAGAGGTCGTCAATGTATTGCACTAGGACAGAGTTTCCAGGTAAGACCAAAGTTTCCAAACATTTTTTCAAGATCTGATTAAAGATAGAGGGGCTCTCTGTGTACCCTTGGGGGACCCTGTTCCAGACATACACGTGACCATTGAAGGCAAATGAGAAAAGAAATTTGCTATCCGGATGCAAGGGAATGGAAAAGAATGCATGACACAGGTCTATCACAGTGAACCACTCAGCATCCCAGGGAATCTGATACAGAATCACTGCTGGGTTCGGGACAATAGGGCAGCAGGGGACCACTATCTTGTTTACTTTTTGTAGGTCCTGCACTACTCTGTACTTGCCACTAGGCTTCTTGATGCCCATAATCGGTGAGTTACATGGGCTACTCAATACTTCCTGTATGATGTTTCCTTCTAGCAATTTCTGTATTTCTAGGGTAACACCTGCTCTCACTTCGGCATTCATTCTGTAGGGTTTAGTATTGGGGTATACTGCATTATCCTTAATTGCTATCTGTATGGGGTCCACGTTTTTCATTAACCCTACATCCTTCCCAGTAAAGTCCCATACTTCTGGCTTCACTGCTTCTTGGAGTTCTTTGGGCAAATCCTGCATAGTCATTCGTTTAATCTCTGAGTCAGGTCTGATTAGCATTAATTTATAGATGCCATCTTCATCTGGGGTCTGAATTTCAACTCCCTTTGGTGTGCAAAAGATGGTACAGTTCATTTTGCACAGCAAATCACGTCCCAGTAAATTCACTGGACTGGTGTCACAAACGACAAATCTATGCATTTCCTTAAAGTTTCCAATTGATATCTCCATTGGTTTGGTAACAGGAGTACTAATCAATTGATTAGATACACCCACTACTTGGATGGCTTCTCCCGAGAGGGGTAGGTTTGGAACGTCCACTGTTCTCACAGTAGAACGGGTAGCACCAGTGTCCAACAGAAAAGTGACATCATTTCCGTCAACCTTTCCTTCAATGTATGGTCCGGACTGGTCTACCGGCAAGGAGGCGCCAAGTACGCACTCCTCATCCTCCCCTCTCAGGCCCCGTCAGTACTGGTCATCACAAAGGAAGGTATCATTTAACAAATACTGCGAAGTTGCTGCATTTCTGTTCTCATTGCTTTCCCAGACTTCTACCTCATCACCCTCTGTGGATTTTCCCTTATATACTTGCTTTGGAGCTCGGGGCACCTGAATCGTTTTTACCTGTGGTTGAGTCTTTCTTGGTCTTTCTTTCTGCGTCTGTGGAGTTAAATCAGGTGTTTTGGGGTTATCGTCAGGCAAATAAGGACACTCGTTTCGCCAGTGTCCAATTTCTCTGCACTGGTGACAGGGAAATTTCTTCATAGCCTCTTCTCTGCTCATTTTGGGCCGGGGCTTACCTCCTCCCCCACCCCCAGGACCTTGGTTCTGAGTGTTTTTGGCCATGTTACTCAATTGTTTTTCCTGCTGTTCTGCGAGCTTCACTTGAGCCCACATAACCTTCTCCTTGAGAGCCTTTTTCTTTTCTGCCATCTCGTCCTCACAGTATTTTGCATACCGTAGGACCTCGTCTACCTTTTTGGTATGCCAACAGATTTTATTATCCTTTATCCACTGACAAATTTCGGGTCTTAACCCGTTTACAAACCTGTAAATGAAATGCGTCATATCCTTCATCTCGATGTTATCTATACCACTGTAGGTTTTAAACACCTGCAACAGCCTTTCATAATAGGAGTGTACTGTCTCGTCTCTTTCCTGCGTCGTTCTATCTATCCTGGTCCAATCAGTTTCCTTTGCGGGCACCTTATTTTTCAAATGCTGAATTACTTGTTCATATTTTTTCATCACTTCAATCGACGGCTCCCCTGTGTTAGAGTCCCTCGGGTACTCCTCACTAGGCCAGGCTATGGCTATTTTACACTCGGTCCATAGATCTACCGGGACCACAATATCGAAAAATCCATCCAGGTCTTTCCACAGGCATTTTTGCACCTTTACGAACCTTTCCACCTGCCGGTACCAGTCAACTGGCTTTTCGCGCAATTTCGGGAAATCGTTAGTAAAGGACACAATATCCTGTCTGGACCATGGAACGTGCACATACCTCCCACCTGGTACTTCACGCATGGGGCATAACTGTTCGGGCTTGTCTACTTCTCTCAAAGCGAACTCAGGGGTCGCTTGTCTGGATCGAGCCTCATCTTTCTTTCGTGCCCACCTGCTTTTCCATTTTTCCACGTCTCCCCATTTTTGCAAAATTGCTAGCAACTCTTTAATCTGCAACTTTTTCCCTGACACATTCAAGTTCTCTATATCTTTGTCTGAGAATTCAGCTCTGTAGGGTTTTTGCAAGGGCTTGGACCTTGAAATATCTACCCCCATACTAGCTGCCGTGTCTGTCAGCTTTTCGTGGAGCACTCTGGTACTTCTGGTAAGGCTTTTACACATAAACAGCAACTCTTCTTCAGAGTAGGTATTTAATCTGTCTAATCCCACATTTCCTGCCATTAATTCCTCTATTTCTACCCTCAGTTTGTAGAGGTCTAAAGGTTTCGTTTGCGGATTCTGTTTTTCTAATTCACGACTCCAATTTTCAATTTCCTCCGGAGTTACCAGAGAGACACTCTTAGTACCTGACGTTGATTCTAATTTAATTTCTTTCGCATTAAAAGGATTATGCCTCTTCTGCATTCCCTTCCAGGTCTGTTTGTTTGGCAGGTCCAAGAACACAACTTCGGACTCGCACTCACTGGACTGATCGTCTATCAGTAGGGGCTCCTGCCTTGGTGGGGCCATGATTGGGTTAATAACTGGAGGGTTTGGACTTCCCGGATTATTCCCATATAACGGAACCACTGGTCCAATTGTTACCGGAATAGTCAAAGCCTCAGGACTGTTATTTAACTGGGAGATTTTCTGAATTATTTATGTTCTCTGTCTAGCTAGGACTTCTTGCTCCCTTTCATCTAGTACTCTTCCTAATGTTCGGTCAGGTATTATCTGTGGGGTCAGGTGAGGGGTAAAGCTCGGGGCAGTAGGATGCGTTTCACTTGGTCCTCCACCATAATTTGGTTTTGGGAACAAAGTTCCCATGCCAAATGACCTGCGCTCTCCCTCATATGGAGGCTGTAAAAAGGGCATTCCTGAACTTAATGGGTTTTCTTCGTTTTCATAAAGAGGTCTGGGGAAAAAGACTCTCTTGCTGGAATATTTTTCCTCCGGGCTCACGGGCACTCTAGGATATATATCTCTTACCTCCGCGGGTCCGGGATTCTCAAAATAGGGCGGTATCTGACAACCTCCCCCCCTACTTAGGGATCTGTCCTCCTCCTTAATAGATGGACGCTGGGGATTTTCTCCTGCACTGGAAGGTCGGGCTCCCTCATTATAAGAGGGCGGACTTCTCGTAAAGATGTCATCTAATAATTCATCGTCTGACTCCCCAAGAGCTCCCCAATGCTTACACTTTTCTGTCTTTTTCTCTTCCCCCGAAGGGGTACATGCTGGCATCATGGGAAACAGACCTTCAACAATCATGCTCTGTCTCCACTGTTTCATCTTTTTATCCCGGGTCTCTTGTTTCAGCCTTGGGTACCACTTGGTCAGACCTTTGTCCATTCGGGGTTTCTCTCTTTCGAAAGCCTCAATCTCCCATTCCTCTAATGCCTCATACTGCGTTAGTCTCGGTCTGGGATGCAATTCATTCATTCGGGTTCTCAAATTAAATAAAATCCTACCATTGAAGGTACCGTCTAACGGAAAAGCCAATATTCCGTCATCTTTTGTGTACTTTACCCAATTTTCCAACCACACACAGGTATTGTACCCTCGATCAAACATCATGAAAGAGGCGGGAGTATTGGGTGGTGGGACAATAACGCCCTCTCTTGATTTAATCGGTTTGTCCGTTTTGAAGTAATTCTTTACCTTATTTACAAAGGACATTTTTCTCTTAGTCCCATACATAATATCGTATCTATTGGCTTTCCACTGATCCCTTTCAAACCCTTGGTTTCTTGGATCGGGTCTAGTCTCTGGACAATATGAGTGCCACATACGATTTCTACGCTTAACTTTGTTTACAAAGTTACCTCCAATCAGAATGCGCCTTGCAATTCCGTGCGACCAATGGGGTGCACGCGTTCAAATAGTTTCGACCAATGGGTGCGCGGCCCCTTCGTGAGACAGTTCTCACTCTTCGGCGCTCACCCCTCCTTCACAATTCCAGCCCCGCTACCCGCCCGCTGTTTCTACCAATCCCAGCGCGGCACGGAGTGACGTCAGAGACGCTTCGCGGCTGACTCCCTCCCTTTACAAGGTAACGGAAACTTTCTTTCTTTCTAAAGTGCTAGTGCTTGGTTATTTTACAACGAATACACATTCGCCACAGTGCTCAAGTGTCTAGACAGAGAAAGCGTTATTTTACTGCAAGTAAACTACTTCCATTTACTTTTCATACGCTGCGGGTAGATCTCTTCCGCCTACCCTTCACTCTAGCATCAGTGAACCTGTTACTTCCCTAAACTCATCCACTTCTCTGGGATATATCCGAGTCTAAGGTTTCCCAGCAGACCCCTCTGCTTTCACCCAAGCTCCGATGAACCTGCTACTCTTCCGATGTGACCCTTACTAGGTTACGCCACTATTGGAATTTTGCCAATGAACCTCGTTACTGACATTTATTCACACACGTATTCAGAAAAAACCCTAGTTAGTGCTTCCCGGTTGTACCTAACCTGCACCTAACTTTCCTTGTGCCTGCGACCTCAAGGCAAATGGATTCTATTCACCACTTTGCCATTCAATTCCCCGGGGAGTTCGGACAACATTGAACGAGACGGTTTACAAATGCATGGATTAATACATATAACAATATAAGAACAAGAATAACAATGATAAAACAATTCATAAATTTCAAAACAGCGTATTCTCAAGAGAATGATCAGGTCCCTCGGAACGGCCGCTCTTGTAGCAGCATTAATATACTAGCAGCTACCGACTTGACTAGACTAACTAATCCTACCTAACCTTTAACTAGTCCCTAACCATACCTCTGCTACCAGAAAAACTGATAGAGCGCGCGAGGTCACCCAACCAATAATTTCGCCGCTTCCGGCTTCGGGCCCATATATTTCAATTCACCATATACATTGACCGGGTGACTTCACGGGCTGCTACCAATTTGTGTGAATTTCCCTACTGTTATTCCTCAGCGTACCCGACTTACCATCCACCGACACGGGTACCTATGACCACAATGGATCAGGGAGCTAGCTGTAAAGGAAAGGCAGCAAAATACAATTCAAATTGACCTTCAATACCTTTGTAAAATGACCACGGACAACTGGAAGTTTTAAAGTCTTTATCTAAAGTTCGTTCTCAGTAAGCATTAGATTTACAAGGATAAGACAATCGATAATCAAGATAATGAAAAGTACATAACTATAGAGAAATAAAGTCAGGGTAATCATGGAAATGCTAATATGGGATGCAACAGGAAACGCTATGCATTTAGGGCAAAAGTTCTTTGGACAGTTTAAGAGAGGCCGTTCTAGACCATATCAGGAAATGACAAACTGCAATGCAAATTATGATTTCTAACAGGTAGGGTAACATGGGAAACGTTATGGAAATATGCAATGACTTTACGTTTCAATAATTTGCGGCAAAGCATGGAAAAATCAACATGTGCAAAGGTGTGTCTTTATTGAAGCAAAAGACAGAAAAATAGAAAGTATGAAAGATTTCAGAGCAATATTTACCTAGACTGGTGTGAAAACCAAACCCTGGCCACGGGTCAGTTAAGGACAGGAAACCCTCAAGGAAGGATCCCCTCAATGGACAGCAGGTGCAGAATGGACACCCAGGATAAGACAGGAAACCCTCAGCTTAGGAATCAGGACAGGACCTCAGGACAGGACAGGAAACCCTCAGGACAGGACCAGCACCCGCAGTTCGGAAGCAACGCCTGCGCTCCACCCTCTCTGCAGCTATCGATCAAGACCCCGATTGGGTCAGCGAACTCCCAGCAAAGTGCTCCGCCAGCACTTTAAGGTTTAGTAAAACCTTAGTCTATGGTCAAATTTCGGACAGAGTACTCCGCAGTGCTCTGTATCTTCAGTCACCTTTTGAGTGCGTTGGGTCAGTGACAGGTCAGCTAAACCAGACAAGTCGGACAATTTCCCTAGGTGAACCCAGGGTAGATATACAGTTTGGGGACGGTGTACCACCCCCCAATGTTGCAAAGTGTCAGAATCCCTCAATTTGGATTGGTCCTAAGATAGGATTTGGGTAACACACCAATCAGAACACACTATTTCGATGCCCACTTTGCATCTCTGGGTACCGCCTAGCGAGATTGGGGTTCTCATGAGAAAGTCCAGGGAAATACAATGACAAATTAACATTGTTTCAGAATAGGGACACATGACTCCGTCCTGCTGAGTTCGCAGGTCAGTTCTCAGGAGCATCTTGCCCATCCCTGCCAGCTGGCTGAGTTCCACCAGCCAAGGTTGACTTCTCCCCCGACGGACGGTCCTGCGCAGAAAGGACCTCCAAGATGGCTTTCGGCTCAGTCAGACCCCCATTTCCCGCGGTACATAAAAAGTAAGCGAGGACAAATTAATACATAGAAATAACGTTATGAAAACACATCATTGGTTTTGTACTTTCAACTTATCACCAAAAATTATACTTATGCAGTCTAAATGTTAGCTACATATACACAGGCACAAGAGCAATGGCACGAGCAGTACCACGTTATTGCCAAAACTATGTATTACGCATGCGCAACTATTTCCCTCCAAACCTGCAAACACGTCAGGACACGTGAGTGTGACTGACGCATGCGCAGAAGTTATTTCAAAGCAGCGGCCATTTTATTGACTCGAATTAATCGTATTAGAAATACACATGTGCAAGCGTCATTTACCTCGTTCAAACATGAAATAAAGGTTAGTAAGACGTACAAATTATTACTTGGTTACACATGAGCGAGGTTCATGACTACAGCAAGTCGCAAATGCGAAGCTTTGCTTCATCACCAGGATGGGGTTATATTTGGTTCCAGGGGATGAAAACCCCATAAGAGTTAGAGAATTACCTATTTGTAGCATTAAAGAGACTGAACTTGATCGTGTGGAGCTTTTAAAGGAGTTTGGAAATGTTTTAAGAGCAAAGAAAACTCAAACTCACCACTCAAACACTAGAGACTTCGAAGAACTAAATTTCAGCCAGAACGAACGTTGTGCTTACTTGAAAAGCGTTTCTGCATTAACCATAAGGATGGCAAATGCCAAGTTCTCCGGAATGGATAGTTGCTTGAAGAACATTGCCGCCAAGCATAAGATGGAGGCACGCCCAAGAGACGCACGCCGAGTGGCTCCAGGCTCGTTGGTGCTGCAAAGCGTCCAACAACAGCATAACAGCCTGCCCAGCAACGAAGACTGAAAGATAATATGTCAGAGCAACATACATAATCAGGTGGGTGTGCGTGTGCTAATCGTTACTCGCGCCATGATTTTAAACTGAAAGCAAACAGTTTAACGGCCACAAAAACAAGTGAATAATTTAATTTAAAAAAAATTAAAATTGTCTCACCAAACACCTAGCTCCATTTGCCAATATGAGGGCTAAACTTCCAAACGAGTGTCACACCATTCTAAATAGCTGTGACAAACATAAAGTGGACGGCATCAGAACATGCTTTTCATGACACAAATCCAGACATGGTGGAAATAATGGGCACTGTAAAACCCGTTGCGAAGGCACATTTTACCCCGCAGTTGGAGTCAAGACTTGCGTTTCTGCCTAGAGTCATACCTTCATGAACTCCCAACAGGCTAATATGGAGCTAATCTCTAACCTGTTGCACTAGATGTAGCTCTCCATACTTCTTCCTTTTAAGTCCACTAAGTGAAATGTTTGTGAGCAGAGCACGCTTGTGCTGGGGCTGTCCGATGTGAAGGACACTGGTGGGGCTGTGAGGCGTGCTGCTCCGGTTTCATTTGTTTCTTTTGTAGATTCTCTAGTTGCAATACTTCCTCCTGGAAGTCTACTGATGCTGTCCGTGTGGTCACTTGTGACCCAATACTTCTGAGATTTTCTTCGTGTGCTGTCTGCGCTTGTAGTTTCTGTAGGTTCCATCCAACCTGAAGACCTCCTTGGCATGTCATCTTTAACTTCCTTGTGACTACTTGTAGTGTGTGAATAAGTCTCCAAATCGTCGCCAAAAGTAGTGGTAACGTCCCATGCGTTGAGGTGACATAGTAGATGTAGCCAAGTAGTGTCTTTGAAGGATATTTATTTGGTCCATAACATCAGTGATAACAGCCCCACCAGCCTGCTAGCTGCTCAAGCCATCAGAACACACACACTGGCTGAGCAGCGAGGATCTAGAAAAAAGGGAACATTGTAAACATGACATGAAGATACTACACTAGTCTCACATCAATTCAAACCTCTGACCAGAATGTTACATGCAGATCTGAGCAGCAGCAATAGAACTCACTGAGGGACTTCGCCATAAATGATTGTCAGACAATGTAGACTCACCTTTGCTTGGGTATTTTAACACCCAGCACAGACTGGCGATCTCTGTTGGAACATAGTCAGTGCTGAAGCATCTCCCGCAGTTAAGTCTGTAATTGTAGTGAGTGTATTTACCACTACTATGGGAAACCCTTACATTGTCAGAGGGTCTTCTATGCAATGTTCTGCACCTTCAATAGATCATGCACCCCCTTGTGATGTGGGAGGGAGGGGTTGTGTGCTAGCTCTTCATGTGCGCAGAGTCCATCGTGTCTTCCGGAGGACTCGCTAGGGTGAGTGAAGAACTAGTAAGCACAGTGGTGAGTGAGTATGGATGAGTGGCAGTTATGTGTGAGTGAGTTGGAATGGACGAGTCATTGGGTATACAAGTGAGTGAATAGGAATGAGTAGGGAGATATAGTAACTGAGTAAGAGCGAGTGAACACCGTGAATGGTTGAAAGATTAAGTAGTGTATGGGGAGTCAGTGGCAGAATGAAGAAAGTGAGTGGGTAGATGGGCAAGTGAGTATGGATAAGGTGGTGAGTATGACCATGTGACAAGTGGAGAGGTATAACTTAAGGAACTGATATTGGGAAGTGAATAGGTATGAAAATGAGTGAAGGCTAGCTTAATAACTTACATATGCCTACTTGCACCTGGAGTGGTGGATGTTCTAGTCATGACATGGAGCCACTTGACTGGGATAGGCTGGAAGGGTGTGTTATGAATCATTGTGCAGTGTGACAGGCCAATACAAGCCACTTTATTGGCACTATGAATCAGACAATTGCTGAAAAAGTAAACATGTAAAATACATTAAATATGACAGTCTCTCTGAGCAATGGCCATAGGGAGGAGCGTGTGTTCTAAATAATGATTCAGTCTTGCAAGCAGGTAGTCAAGTTTCTTAGATTGTAGGGTGTATCTTTATGGAAGTAGAAGTTGCTTAGTTACAGGTGAAAAGTTTTAGATAACGCCCAACCAGGAGCACCATACTCGCTGGTTAGCCCACCCGCTGACATTCACACCAACCAGGCACTCATCAACGTTGCGTGACCTCACACACACACTGGCTGAGCAACAGGGACCTATGGAGAGGATGCATAGCAAAAATCACAAGTCACAACACATCCCCGCAGAGCAACAATTGAAAATATAAACAATCAACCAGTCCCATCAATACTCGTTCTCAGCAAACATCAAATCAAAAGGACAAAAGATGGAAGGAGCGATCAATCAGTCCTATGAATATTAGACTCATAAACCAGGTTACAAGTTTAAGGTAACGCCCCACCAAGAGTGCATCCTTGCTCCTCAGCCCACTCTCACCAACTGATATTCACACCAATCATCACTCATCAACATTCCTTCACCTCACACACACTGACTAAGCGGCAGGGAACTGGGGGGCATATTACCAAGTGTGGCGATAGGCAATTATCGCCCGTATAGCGGTGATAATTCCATCGCTCTATTAGCAAGCTGTCGCTAACTGATGTTAGCGACAGCTTTTAGGCGATAGCGAGCGGTTTGGGGCCCGCTTTGCATGTCAGCGATATTTATCGCTAATGACATGCAAAGTGGGTGTACCCAACCTGTTAGCGACTGAAAGCAGTCGCTAACGTCGCTATCGCCTATTAGCAAGGCAGGCATAGTGATGGAAATATTCCCGCTATCGCCAAAAACCAACGCCTGCTCAGACCAGTTCTTAGCCATGTTATCCAATAGGAGGTGGATAACATGGCTAAGAGCATTTCGTCGCTAATGCGTGAATATGGCTGTATTCTCAGCGATATTCACGCATTGCGCCGCTTTCGCTGGATATTTTAGCACAATGGAGAAAAACGTTGCTAATAGCATGTTTTCTCCGCTAACATATCCAGCGATAGGCAGCGATAAAAAAAATCATCGCTAAGCCTATTTAGCGATAAATATCGCTACTTGTTGGTAATATGCCCCTGGGAGCTATGGAGAGGATATGTAGCAACCTGTAACCTGCAACTTAAGAGATATCTTCATCAATAATCCACGTGCCCTGGCTAGCTACCTGACTCCTGTTCTATTTACTAAGAAGGCGTCTTGTATAATGTATTTACAACAAAGTGTCCCAGAGATGACGCTCTCGGCGAGGTGCGATCGACAGTAAGTGTGCTCCACAGTAGAGAATCCTCCAGGGGCGGACATGCATTTTGAAGTGATGGGCTCTGGGGCGAGGATTTGTAGTTCTGAGGACTTTTCAGTTTTGTTATACAGCGTTGAGGCTCCGTACTGCATTGAGGGATGTGTTGCGTCACAGCTATGGGCTGTGAAAGTGTTTTATAGGTGAGACTCCTGGCGGGGAGGGTTGAGTTTGCTGAAGAGGATGGTTTCTGGTTCACAGTTGGAGGCCCTGGAGTGGAGAGTGTTCACCAGTTGAGGACCCCAATGGTGGACTCCACTCTCTGCAGATGAGTGCTCTGGAGATGAGGTTGCTCTATGAGTTAGTGCTCTGGAGGGGGATGTGCCCACAAATGTAGGACCCAGGAAGGGCTGGCACAAGCTGCTCCATAGTTGTGGGCCTGAATGTGTAGGTGTTTGACAGTGGAGAGCCCTGTATGGGAGTTTATTCCAGAGTTCAGGGCTCAGAAGTTGAGGGTGTTTATTTGTTGTGAGATCTTTCTGGGAGTGTCTTTGAGGTTTGAAGACAGCAAAGTGGAGGGTGTTCCATCGCTGAAGGTCCTGGAGTAGAGAGCGTTGAGGACCCTGCGGACGAGTATGCTGCATAGGCGTGGGTCCAATGAAGCTTGTACCTTAGACGGTCTCTTCCTTTAGATGTATAACATCAACATCATTCTTGTAGCCACAGCACCACTCAACAAAGGCCATTACAAGGTTTCATTACAAAGGACACAATAATTTCTTACCACACACATTAAAATTATAGGTTTCGTAATTGTTATAGTGCCGGTACATACTGGTTTCGATAAATACTGCGTACACCATTCAATTTCTGCAGGTGAAAGCCGCGGGAATTTAACGGGAGAAACAAGTCTGAACTTTACAAGGATAGGTAGATGTTGGCACTGTAGGCACAACATCTGCATGTTGTGCCCGGTACTTAATTTGTAAAAGAATATGTGCCGCGTCCATAGCTTTACCTAGAAAACCTCGACCGCTGCCATTGAATGCCTGAATGCCAGAGCGCTGAATACCAAGGATCCTCAGTCTTTCTTGCCCCGCAGGCTGCTTTAACCCAGCACCAGACACTTTCTCCCTCTTTACCTCATTTGTGCAAATTCTTTTTGATCCATACTTTCCCCCATGTCACTGTTTCCCTGTCTTTCTTTTTGTCCTTCTAAGAGCTTGCGTGTTTATCTCTCTCTTGCTCTATATCAAAGTCTATTGAGGAAACCCCAATAATCTGTACCAGTGGGCTCCAGCTGCAACCACTGGCTCAAATTAAGTACTGGTTGTGTTCCACTGCAAGGAGAAATCTAACAATACATGCTATATATTTCACACGATAATGTACCTCATTGTATTGTTATTTATCAGTTGTAATAAAAATGTCACCTACCATCGGGTCACTCATAATGAGGTACAAAGGAGGTTTGCTCACATATCCTAGGGTTAGGGCAATTGTTCTTTCTCTTCTGAGCGGCGCAGGGGACCCCAAATCTACTAGGGACCACTGTCCGAGAAAATCACAACTCACTACAAAGCCAGGCGTCAACTGCTGGCCAGCCTGGACATGCAGAGGCGAGAGGGGGTGCTACTCTGAGGGAAGCTGCCTCGGCCTCCAACTGTGCAGCGAGCCACAACCCTACCTTACATTACGGGCAGGGGTTGCCGCTGCGCCACACCCAAGAGCTCTGACCACACTAACTCTACAGCCAGGAACAACTTCATAAATCTATATCACAAGGTTTAAGAAGGTAGTTTACTTACTTTTCACTAAGTCATTCAGGTTTGCCAGTTTACACCTCGAAAACTGGAGCCCTTGCAAGGTTCAGAGAAGGTTTGTGAATTTGTGATTGTAACTATAAGGATGCCTTTTCCCATGCCTAGTTGTATCTTCTGCTTAGCCATAGCATTTGTGCAACTGCCCTTTTTGTTAACTCTAAAAGGATAATATGATAATATGCTTCACTATGAAGAAACCCCTTCTCCTGCACCCCTCCAACTTACCATGTGTTCCTTTCCCCCTTTCCATCCTGAAAGAGCCTTGACTCCTGTGCATGTCAGGTGTGTATTTCCTACTTTTTCCAGGGTGGAAATGAGTTGAAGAGAATTTTTTGACCCTATATATTTGGGTTGTGCACAAGCTTTGTCATTCCCACTCTGGGTTGCCACCTCCCCTGCGCTGAAGAAGATTTTCCCACACAATAATCTTTGTGAGAATTAATTCTTTGTAAAGCCAAATCAACGTGTGCAAATTCCAAATGTGGCTTTACACTTGTACCAAAGGATATCTGCATGTAACAGATAAACCTAAAAAAGACAAATAGCTTTATGAAACTTTCTGTGTTTATCTCCACCATTACACATATTTAGTCTCTCACAAGGCAGTTTTGCAGCCTGTCCACCCTGAGTACCCCTGTCTCGCCACCAGTACTCTTGAAACAAATCCAATTGCCCCCCTGTATCGACAGGCGTTCACCATTCATTGTACAAGCACCTCATTTCTACTAAGACAGGCCAGGGCCTTCTCGCCTCCATGTTGGCGTGAGGCTGAGGGCTACTTTGAAGATCCACCAGGCATTGACCTGAAGGCTCTCGCGGAACCAGTGGAGCGCAGCACTGTGGACAACCAACCATTGTGAGGACTGGCGCGTGGCTGCACGGGTAGGACGGAGGGGTGGTCCACAGATTACCAGGTTTCGTGATACTGGAGCAGAAAGGACCGCCTGATGCCAGAAGTTAGAACAAACATCTGCAATGCAATAGGTCTCGCATTTACGCGAGTTTGAGCTATTGCCATTGTAAATGACAATGCCTTTTATTTATGTTTTAGTTTTTAAAACATAAATAAAAGGCATTGTCATTTACAATGTAATAGCTTAAACTCTTGCAACTGTTAGACCTATCGCATTCCGAAACCTTGAAGGCATCGCTGAGTTGCCCCCTTCTGTCTCCCATGGCCCCTGAAGAGCTCCCCATTTGCTACAAGTTAAAAAAACTGGTGGTCACAACTGCGAACAAGAGACCCTCCTGCAGTAAGAGAAACTCATTAAAGAAAATAGTGCTTACAGTGTGAAGAAGACGTACAACTGAAGTAAAAGGGTCAGTCCTTATAGGAGGTTACAAATGAAAACTAGGCGGTACTAAGGAGGGACTAACAAGCCTAATAGCGAAACAGCAGCCAGCATTTACGGAGGTCAATGACACAAGCCAATGACAAACATGGGCGGAGAGTGGGCGGGGCTTTGAGTACATACTCCAATACAGCATGGCTCGCCAGGCTCGACCTATAAAGGTCTCTTAAAAGCAGTAACCCGCTTACCTATCTACATAAAATAAAAATGTGTCATCTGCATGGTACATGATGTGCTTTACCGAAGACACATTAACCATCTATGGTACTCTGATTAAAATCTGGGACTAGACAAAACACAGATCTCTCCAGCAAGTGCGTTAACCACCAGTCATCTTACCATTATTATTCCCTGAGAGTTACTGGGCACACGAAGACCTCTTTAGCAGGTGCCTTAACCGCATAAGATATATTTAAAATGAAGACTTTGCAACCAATTTAGCAGAACGGATCTACTGCCACGTTTCTCCTTGTTGCCAATTTCTTTGTGGCAGAATAAAAAAAAAATTATACGTTCAGGCCCAGATTTTGCGTCAGGTTATGTGTCATTTTTTTTTTACAACCCTAACGCAAACTCCTATTTGTTAAAACTCGTAAAGCGCTTACATGTATTTATGATAGACCTGCTAAACATGTGTGTGGGGTCTTAATATCTGATGTCACTTCTTGTGAGGTCATGGGTTGTTATGCCACATCCCATGATGCCATGTGCAGTTTCACGTGCTGTGACATTATGCACAGTGATGTCACACACCTTTGGTGTCACTTGCAAAATGCGTCACTTGTTAGTTCCCCCACTTATTTTGTAGGGCCATTGCCCTGACCATAGCCAAATATTTAATTTCACCAAATCTTTTTTCTTCATTACCACTTATGAAAGCTCTTTCAAAGAGAGATCAGACTATCAGTTGTGCAAACTATCACTTTTAATATGTACTTTTCAGTGCAGAGCTATATAGTGCCCTAATAATGTCAAATCTTCCACATTTTAAATGGGTACACTTTTTGAGTTTTGAAGAGATGTTATCATATTATACTAGATATTTGTTGAAGACAGGGCTCGGCTTTTGCACGGCCTCTACGTCCCTTTCGCTTGTCTCAGCTCTCACTGTTAATTTGTTAGCTCGCCTACCTCCGTGCTTCCTCAGTCCTAACAACCTGCTTAAAGTTTCAGCCTAATCTGCGACTTACTACCCCACTCCTATTGGTCTTTCAGGGAGAACAGTTTGATAAAATATTGAAACTTAACTCGTCCTACAAGCTTTTAAATTCACTGGTCTGTTCCTACAATTTTGAACCATGAGAGTCCCACACAAAATGTAGCTACTGCGAAAAACATTCCAGCAGCATGCTACTCAGGGCCGGACTGGCCGTAGCGGGCACTGGGCAATCCCCCGGTGCGCTGCACAGGTGGGAGGCGGTTTTGGGCCCCTGGGGGCTGTTTTGGTTAGAGGGCCGTTTTAGCAGCATAGCTGCAAAATCAGCCCTGTAACAAATTCTGCCGAAAACCGGCCCCGGCAAAGAGGTCGGCGGCACACCCCTCACCCACTCCCCCCCAGGGCCGGTTTTGGTTTCCAGTCCGGCCCTGGCACTACTCACTGGCCAGGAGGTGCTGTGGCGCATCTGTTTTCAGGCAGGGGGCTGTCTCTTCTCGCCAGGGCTATACAGAGCCTTCTCCGCTCCTGCCAGTGCACCATAGTTGGAAAAGGGAAACACCATTCGGAGCACAAAGTATATTTAGCGTTTCTGCCGAGAGGGTCAGATGGCAAAGTTCTTCCAATAAAAGATTGCAGAAACTGAACACTGGCGCCACTTCTTTAGAGGGGCACGTACACAACCCCACAGGCCAGGATGGGCTGCCTTGGTGTGTTCCGCATAAATAAATGCATCTTTGCAGCACCAGCTGTATTTTATTCTATCTGTGTTTCTTTTGCCTTCATGACGCAGTGTGCCCTATAGAACAGCCGTGCCTTTCAGTTTCTCACGATTCCAGCAGATACAACCAAACTAGCAAGAGTGAGCCATAAGAATTTCCCAACAACCTCACTAGCAGCCCTCTGCCGAGCGGGGCAGGAGGTTGGAACCTTGTTGTAAAGTTAACAAAGACAACTTGAAGCTTTTGCAGATTTATTGTCAGCAGCACAGCAACATATAAAGCATCCAGCTTCTTGGCATGCAGGAACAGATCTAACTGACCTGAATGCCTAGTAACCAGATGTGTTCTAAAGAACACTCAAAGATATACAACAAGAATTTAAAGGTACAGAGTGAAATACATGTTAATGAAGATGTAACACATCTCCCTTCAATAAAGAAATAAAAACAAAGGTTATGAAACATAATCATCAAGTTTCCTGGGAACAAGTCTTGGTCGAACAGAAATCTTGACCCTTGAGGAAATAGAGGGGGTTTATCTCCGCTTTTTTGGCTTTAAAAGCCAGGAAAGCGGAGATAAAATTATCTCCCTATTACATAGCTGTCGCTAACACCAGTTAGCGACAGCTAGTAGGAGATAGCGACCATCTTGGGCCCCACTTTGCATGTCAGTGATATTTATCACTAATGACATGCAAAGTGGGCGTGCCAAGATGTTAGCGACTGGAAACAGAATTTTTTTAAAGAAGTTTTTTCCAGAGAAGGTTGTCCATCGACTATTGTCACTGATAACGGGGTTCAACTTACCTCTTTAGAAGTGGAAAAGTTCCTTAAGTTGCATAGTATTAAACATCATACTGTTTCATTTTACGAACCACATGAAAATGGTTTAGTGGAACGTTTTAATAGAGTTTTGAAAGGTTTCATTTCTGAGGTGTGTAAGATGGGTAGCAATTGGAAAACAATGTTAAGAGAAAAACTTTGGGCCTATAGAATTACTCCTCATTCAACCACAGAAGTTAGTCCATTCCGCCTCCTCAAAGGACGTGATCCAGCTTCAACTATCTGTCCTTGGTGGTTTCAGGATAAATGTTCAAATAAATCCTTTTCAAAGGAATTGGTTGAACAAGCTGTTCAGAAAGTTGATAATAAACAAACTAAAACCAAATTGTGGTATGACAATAAATAGAATGTAAAAACTCCTAATATTGCAGTAGGAGACTGGAAACAGTCACTAACATCGCTATCTCCTATTACCAACTTTTAGAGATATTCGCGCTAAGCGCGAATATCTCCAAAAGCTAACACCTGCCCTGAGCAGTTGTTAGCCATGTTATCCAATGGGAGGTGGATAACATGGCTAACAGCATTAGCTTGGTAATGCATGAATATCGCTGACTTTTCAGCGATATTCATGCATTGCGGCCGTTTTTTATCGCATTTGCGATAAACCTTGGTAATACCAAGGTTTATCTGCGATAAAAATCGCCGCAGCTCAGCGGTAAAATTTTGTCTCTAACCAAGCAATAGCGATAATTATCGCTATTGCTTGGTAATATGCCCCAGAATCTTTATCTGCTTGTTGAGGACAAGAATTCATAGGTTGAAGAACAGTGGGACATTTAGCAACACGTTTGATATTCCACAATTTACCATCTTGGGTAATGACACTATTACTAAACACTCTTACAACCTTCATTGGCTTGCCAAATTTATCAGTACATTTTGTTATAAAACCAGGTCTTTTGATCCTAACAAAGTCTCCTACTGCAATATTAGGAGTTTTGACATTCCATTTATTGTCATACCACAATTTGGTTTTAGTTTGTTTATTCTCAACTTTCTGAACAGCTTGTTCAACCAATTCCTTTGAAAAGGATTTATTTGAACATTTATCCTGAAACCACCAAGGACAGATAGTTGAAGCTGGATCACGTCCTTTGAGGAGGCGGAATGGACTAACTTCTGTGGTTGAATGAGGAGTAATTCTATAGGCCCAAAGTTTTTCTCTTAACATTGTTTTCCAATTGCTACCCATCTTACACACCTCAGAAATGAAACCTTTCAAAACTCTATTAAAACGTTCCACTAAACCATTTTCATGTGGTTCGTAAAATGAAACAGTATGATGTTAAATACTATGCAACTTAAGGAACTTTTCCATTTCTAAAGAGGTAAGTTGAACCCCGTTATCAGTGACAATAGTCGATGGACAACCTTCTCTGGAAAAAACTTCTTTAAAAAAATTCTACCACCATGTTAGTGGAGGCCGACAAAACAAACTTAATCTCTGGCCATTTAGAATGGTAGTCTACCAAGACAAAAGCATAGCGAGAATCACTTGGAAGACACAAAAACGGGCCAGAAATATCAAAAGCTAATTTCTTCCAGGGAACAGTGGGCCAAGATGTTGTCTTCAAAGGGGGAACACTGACTTTTAACATTTTGTCATTTCCCATGCAAACAGTACACTCTCTCACCTTATGTTCAACTAAACGATCTAAACCCGGCCACCAAAAGTAGTTCCTTATTAACCTTTTCATGGCTGACATTCCTGGATGGGATTTATGAGCCACATCCAAAATCATATTTTGCATAGCAAAAGGTGGTACACATTTACCAGCTTTAAAAACCAAATTGTTCTCAACTTCTAATTCATTGGAGACATTGAACATAGACATAAAATCCTCTTTTAAACACTTCTTATCAGGCCAACACTCTAAAATATATTTTTTAATGGATTGTAATGTGTGATCTTGGTTATCAGCAGAATCCCATATTTCTTTAGAAATCTCGTCAAAAGAAGTAGATAACACATCCTGTAGACAAGTAACAACTTCTGTATCATCCACTCTTTTGGTATCTGAAGTTACACAAGGATCACGAGACATAAAATCTGCAACAACATTTTTTTTTCCTGGAACATACTCAGGAGTGAAAGAATACTCCTGAAGTCTAGAAGTTAACCTGGAAATGCATGCAGTAGAATTCAACCCCCCACCAGGAGAAAGAATATTCACTAACGGTTTGTGATCCGTTCTCAGTACAAATTTACTTCCCCAAATAAAATTCTTGAAATGTTCAATCGCCCACACACAAGCTAAAAGTTCTTTTTCTATAACAGCATATCTACGCTCTGTATCATTAAGGGTGCGAGATGCAAAACACACATTCCACTCCTCTTTACCTGACACTTGAGACAACACAGAACCAAGACCATACATACTGTCGTCAACCGTGATTACACACATTTTGTTCAAACAGAAAGGTCTAAGAGTTGGGGCATGTAAAATCTCCGACTTTATAAAATCAAAAGCCAACTGTTGTTCATTTCCCCAAACAAAAGAATTCCCTTGCCTAAGAAGCTTCCTGAGAGGTTCCATTTTAGTAGCAAAATTATTGACAAATTTACTATAATATTCGCACATACCTGCAAAAGACAGTAACTGATCTCTATCAGTGGGAGGAGGAGCTTTACTAATAC
Organism: Lissotriton helveticus; assembly: GCF_964261635.1. NCBI lineage: Eukaryota > Metazoa > Chordata > Amphibia > Caudata > Salamandridae > Lissotriton > Lissotriton helveticus. Next base: position 54,259,354 of record NC_136061.1, on the reverse strand, counting down.
CATCAACATTTGATTTTTTAGGTACTACACCATCCCCTGACAAAGTGTGACCAAGATATTCAACTGAAGATTGAAATAATTTGCATTTACTAGCTTTTAAAGTCAAACCATTCTCTCTCAATTTTTCATACACGCCACGTAAATGTAGTATATGTTCCTCATTACAACTTGAAAAAATTAAAAAATCATCTTGAAAACACTTTACAAAATGATCAAGATCTCTGAAAATATTATACATGACTCTTTGAAATACCGAGGCTGCCGAAGCCAAACCAAACGGCATTCTTGTTTATTGGAAAAGGCCCTGGGGTGTAATAAAAGCTGTGAGACATTTTGAGTCATCTGTGAGGGGAATTTGGTGATAAGCCGATCTTAAATCGAGGGTGGAAAAAACGTTAGCACCTTCCAGCATAGAAACGACCTCATTTATGTTGGGAAGGGGATGGCAGTCCACAATATTAGCCAAATTAAGAGCTCTTAGGTCCACACACATCCTCAAAGATTTATCAGGCTTCCTAACTAAAACAATCGGAGAAACCCACTCTGCAGAATCTATGGGTTCAATAATTTTTTCCAACACTAAATCATCTAAAGTTTTTTTGAGATCTTCCCTAACATTGATAGGCACACCTCTAAGCCTCTGTTTAACTGGGACAACACCAGCTTTAAGTTTGATTTTATGAGAAAAATTCAGAATCAAAGCTAACTTGTCTGAAAAACACATCCTCAAACTCTGATTTAATCAATTCAACTCCTTTAGGATTGAGAATAGAAGAAACATTTTCAACATCAAAAACATCACTAAGCATAACAGGATCCTTGGCACGGGGATTAAGAATAATGCCAAATCTCTATTGGTCCCTCCAACCAATCACATTCACAGCTTTAACTGCAATGTATAATTTAATCTCAATACATCTGGATTTAAAAGTCATCTTGACAACAAAATAGCCTAACATCTCTACCTTTGAACCATTGAAACTCAAAGCACAAATTTCAGAGGGATGAATTTCTGCAAAATTTAACAATTGTCCTAAACGTTCATCAAAGTATTCTTTAGTAATGATCGTCCAGGGAGAACCCGAGTCAGCCATTAGGTTAAGACTTACCCCCAAGACAAACATTTCACAAATAGGTTTTTTAATGACCTGACTATCGAGTGAATCACCAACAATAGACATTTCTTCATGTAAGTAAACCACAAACCCCTTGTTTTTTGTAGAACAATCTTCTCCAACATCATAAGAACAGTTACAACTTTTTGAAAGATCCTCAGAAACAAAAGCTACTTTACTCTTAGGATTTTTAACAAATTTCCTTACATCTCTGCATACATTTGAAAAATGTTCTAATCTCCCACACTTCCTGCATTCTTTATTAATGGCAGGGCAACCAGAATACGAGGTCAGATGCATCCTACTGCCACATTTATAACAATACACATTTTTGTCAGACCTCTTAATATTCATAGGGTTGTTCCACCTGTTGACATTAAAAGAAGGATGTTGATTGTCATTGACATGAACATCTTTATGTTTGACTAAACACACTTCATCAGAAGAATCCGATTTGTTAACACTATTTTTCTGAACAGTGAGCATCCACTTCTCAGACTGCTCTAAAGATTTCGCAGTAGCAATAGCCTCAGCCAATTTAGGATCTCCAAGTTCCCAAAGACGTTCTTGCATCTTTTTGTTCTTTACATGAACAATGATTTGATCTCTCAACATCTCATCACACATACTTCCAAAGTTACAATGTAAGGATAACGATCTTAACGCAGTCATGAACTCATCAAAAGACTCTGTGTCTTGCTGTGCGCGAGTGTAAAATTTATACCTATTAAGAGCCATGTTCAAAACAGGTTTAAATCTTTTTTCAATCCTAAGAAGAGCTTCTTTATACACATTAGTACCTTCACCTTCTCCCTCTACAGGTGGAATGGGAGGTAAAGCCCTAAAAACCATTTGTCCTTCAGAGCCTAAACAATGTAAATGTATACTTTTCTTCCTCTCCGAACTCATACGTTCACCATCAATTGCTTTCATGTAGTTGAAAAACTCTTCTTTCCAACGTGTCCATGGAATAGGAGGATCTCCTTTGTTTTGCAAGAACTTTTCTGGTGGATCAAATTGCATGCTGTATATAAGGTAATAGTAGTAAATGTGATTCAAAAGGTAAGATCAATAAGTGTGGTTTACAACAAAAAAACTAGAAAACTACTACAAAATGATAGAAATATATTCCTTTGTATCTGGCAAGAGTAAATTTCTCTTATAAAGTATCCTTGAGTTTAAATTGCGGTATCCTTGCAATGGTAAAATCCGTGAATCCAGCAACAATGTTTTTCCTTTTTATTAAATAAAATCGACAAAAAGGTCCCTTGTAATTAAATTTGAAGGTGTCTCTGTGTCGTTATATATTTATTTTAATGACACTTACTTGCTGATCCGATGAAGGAAACGAAATCCCTGTATCTCGAAATCACCACACTCTGTGAGAAATTGCCATGGTAACAGAAATACAACAAAATGGCTGCCACGCACCGTAACTACGTAATCACACAGTAAACGTAGTGACGTAATACAACCCCCGCGCTGCTTCTTCCGTGTAGTTCCAAGCTTCCGAAAGTGACGCTTGACAGAATGCGAGTTACATGGCTCCACTCCACCTGTGCTTGGAAGGCAATGATGACGCCGAGTCTCCGCCGATACCACGAAGACAGTGACGACGCTGAGTCTCGTGTCGTTGACTCGAGCAAGGATGTAGCCGCGGTGGAAGATTTCAAAGGTAAACACCAGACAGATTTACCTGAAATTGTTTAAATTCAGTATTTCCATGTTGGTAGGAGCCATTTTATCCAAGATTTCTTCACACTGAACCAGAAATCCTCACGAAGACGAAAATATCAATGATATAAGCCAAAAATTTTAAATTAAAAATTATCAAAAATAGCTCCACATCTGTGCTGCTGTGTGTCCACAAGTAAAGATGGTTTTCTCCCTCGTCGCCAAAATTTGTTGTAAAGTTAACAAAGACAACTTGAAGCTTTTGTAGATTTATTGTCAGCAGCACAGCAACATATAAATCATCCAGCTTCTTGGCATGCAGGAACAGATCTAACTGACCTGAATGCCTAGTAACCAGATGTGTTCTAAAGAACACTCAAAGATATACAACAAGGATTTAAAGGTACAGAGTGAAATACATGTTAATGAAGATGTAACAGACCTGCTGTCCAACTGCATTCTTCTTCTGTCTGTTTCCAAACAGACTCCTGACCTGCATGGTTTTGCGTAATTAAGAAAGCACGAGGAATGGGGCACGCCATGAACGTTTTCACCTCTGTACTCAAACCGGTAAACCAAGTTACAAAGACCTGTCGCCATTGTGATAAAAAAATAGGACTTACCAACTAAATAAAGGACACTGGATGACGCTGCAAGCAATAGTCACATCAGGGCAACAGAAAACCCCCCGCCCCAACATACCAACATCCCGCAAATAACACACAGACACAAGTGTTAGATTGGGAAAAGTTGCTGCAGGTTTATTACATACAACGTTATGTAATCACGGTGGGTTATCTTACGGGTGATCGAAGGGCAGGCCGCATTCTTGCCACCTGCCCGCCTGATGAGCCAAGCAGCACAGTGGCGAACCACCCAACTGCTGCGCCATTATGGTAATCACACTACTCACGCCCCTTGTGGGGCGTATGTAGGCAAACCCCTGGTTGTACAGGCCCACAACCGCCCGAAGGACTACAGGGGCGCCGACTCGGGTTCCTGGACCTCCCATGAGGTTCGAGGTTAGGCTCTGGCACCCCTATGTGCCCACTGAAGTACAGTGTTGCACCTCTCTGCTTCCGGATCGCCCTGTAACTCCACCTGCAACGAAAAAAGAACACATTAAAGCTCCCCCAGGAGCCCCCCCCAAGCTGACACTCTGGGTTAGAGGCAGGGAGGGGAAAGAGTGTCCCGATGTAAGACGCGCGACGTCCGGAGCGGCAAAAAGGCCAAAATATTGGCGAGGGGGAGATATATACCCCTTCATCATGCCTGCCGCCCCGGACGTGCGTCCCAGTCCCGCCCACCCTCCTGCCGGGCATCACCTGCCCGGGGGAGGAGTGGTTGCCATAGGCAAGGGGCGGGGGCAGCCCTCTGGGACTAAGGGCCCGCCCTCCTGATGGCCACGGGTGGCCTCGGGCAGCCGCATAGTCACATCAGGGCAACAGAAACCCCCCCGCCCCAACATACCAACATCCCGCAAATAACACACAGACACAAGTGTTAGATTGGGAAAAGTTGCTGCAGGTTTATTACATACAACGTTATGTAATCACGGTGGGTTATCTTACGGGTGATCCAAGGGCAGGCCGCATTCTTGCCACCTGCCCGCCTGATGAGCCAAGCAGCACAGTGGCGAACCACCCAACTGCTGCGCCATTATGGTAATCACACTACTCACGCCCCTTGTGGGGCGTATGTAGGCAAACCCCTGGTTGTACAGGCCCACAACCGCCCGATTGACTACAGGGGCGCCGACTCGGGTTCCTGGACCTCCCATGAGGTTCGAGGTTAGGCTCTGGCACCCCTATGTGCCCACTGAAGTACAGTGTTGCACCTCTCTGCTTCCGGATCGCCCTGTAACTCCACCTGCAACGAAAAAAGAACACATTAAAGCTCCCCCAGGAGCCCCCCCCAAGCTGACACTCTGGGTTAGAGGCAGGGAGGGGAAAGAGTGTCCCGATGTAAGACGCGCGACGTCCGGAGCGGCAAAAAGGCCAAAATATTGGCGAGGGGGAGATATATACCCCTTCATCATGCCTGCCGCCCCGGACGTGCGTCCCAGTCCCGCCCACCCTCCTGCCGGGCATCACCTGCCCGGGGGAGGAGTGGTTGCCATAGGCAAGGGGCGGGGGCAGCCCTCTGGGACTAAGGGCCCGCCCTCCTGATGGCCACGGGTGGCCTCGGGCAGCCGCATAGTCACATCAGGGCAACAGAAACCCCCCCGCCCCAACATACCAACATCCCGCAAATAACACACAGTCACAAGTGTTAGATTTGGAAAAGTTGCTGCAGGTTTATTACATACAAGGTTATGGAATCACGGTGGGTTATCTTACGGGCGATCCAAGGGCAGGCCGCATTCTCGCCACCTGCCCGCCTGATGAGCCCAGCAGCACAGTGGCGAACCACCCAACTGCTGCTTCAATATGGTAATCACACTACTCACGCCCCTTGCGGGGTGTATCTATTCAAACCCCCGGTTGCACCGACCCACAACCGCCCGAAGGACTACTGGGGTGACGACACGGGTTCCTGGACCTCCGATGAGGTTTGAGGTTAGGCTCTGGCACCCCTATGTGCCCGCTGAAGTACAGTGTTGCACCTCTCTGCTTCCGGATCGCCCTGAAACTCCGCCACAGCCCGGGCGGCGGTCCCCACCGCAGCCCGGGCCCCCCACCATTCGCTACCTTTATTACCTGCAACCTCTGCTTAGAAGTGTCTCCTTTAAATCGAGGAGGAACAAGTCCAAGCCTACTGGCGTGAGATGGACCCCATCCACCTCAAAGTAACCACTGATCTTGTCCTGAATCATTTCATGCTTGATGAAACCCAGACCCCTCTGTTGGGTGAATTTTTTCATGGCGCTGTTGATTCTCCTCCTGGACCTCTCTATTGCCTCACAGGACTTGGCGCCCCTCCAAGCTCTACGTGGCACGATTTCAGACCACCAGATTTCACACTCGCGCATAAACCCGCAGATGACCCCTAGGTCCGCTTTCATTTTCTGCAATGGAGTGGACCTCCCCAGGTTCGTGAGGTCATTACCCCCCAGGTGAATGACCAAGTGTTGTGGCAGGGCCCCTACTGCTGCTAGTGCTTCCTTTAATCTATGTAACAGACTGTTCCAGCACATGCCAGGAAAACCCAACCAAACACATTCCGTGTTCGCGAAGCCCTGCGTCCAGTTCCTGATCGTTGCCCACCGACCCAACCTGGAAACGGTGGAAAGCCCCAGGACCCAGACTCTTGCCCCTGTCAAAAGAAAAGACACAATTCACTTCAACCTGTTTATTGACTAAACATTGCACTGCAAGAAAAAGTGTAAAACTTGACCATATAGCATAAAACAAGGAACACCGCACACCAATATTTACAATAGAGTGCACAAGGCGGTGGAACAGCCAACGGTCATGGGCGGATGTAACGCTTATAGCAGGGAGACTCCCAGCGCCCCACATTTTGTACACTTGCCGGCTGCATGCCTGCCTTAAAAGCAGAAGTGGCCGCCCCAATTCTAAAGGAATGGCTGGAAAACCTTTTCTCTCGCTTCAACAAACCAGCTCTGTCAAGGCATGCTAACATGATTTTATCCATTTGGTACTTGGTAAGGGGGCTCAGGTCAGCATGAATCAAGAGGTAACCCTGCACCGCAGGACGCAGAGCAAGATAAGCCTGGAGGACTGCCACTGGACAATATCTATGGTCCCCCAGGGGGGCCAGCACAAAAACTGCCCCCTTGCCTGCCTGGTCCGTTTTCGATCGCCTGAGAGTGATGGACAGACCCTCCTCTATGCTAATGTCCGTCACCCCTAGTGCGTCCCCAGAGCTATCAGACCTGGAGCGTGCCACTAACTTACTGCTACGAAACGCTCCAAAGAAGGCTAGGCAGAAGGCCGCCGCAAAGAGGGACGCCTCGAATCGCGAGTGCGCCACTGCCTGCACAACATACAGCATGGACTGCAAAGTGGGGAAATCAATGGGAGACCTAGTGCCGGGAACCCTTGGTTCATCTCTAGCCCACCCCTTCAAAGCTGCCTTAATCACAAAAGACTTAGCCGGGTCACTTGCCCCTCTCAGTCTAGCATCATGGCTGATAGCAGCCAGGTGGCCGCAAACCCAGGAGTGGGATTTACCCTGTTTTTTTGCCCAGACGACAAATGCTTCTACTCTGTCCTCCAGAGTTAAGGCTGCCAGACCCATCTCAACAATGGCCTTGTGGAAAGTGGCCAGGTGACTGCCATAGTGCCTCCTCGTACCTGGGGCAAGAGACCTCTCCCCTAAAGCTCTTAGCTCCTGCTCCACTCCAAGATGCCCCAAAGTTCGGGTGCGAAGGGGGTCATCTCTGTTCTCGCCTTTGGGCACGCCGCCCGGAAACGGTCCCACTGGAAACGAGAAAGAGCGTCAGCCGCAACATTTTTGACCCCCGTAATGTGCCTAGCCCTGAATTCAACGTTGCAGCGCAGGCTCCTACTGGCTAACTCCCTCAGCAAGCAAAGAACCAACGGGCAACTCGCTGTTTGTCCGTTGATTGCTTGAACTACTGCCATGTTGTCTGACCAAAAAAGGACCTTTCTGTTGGACAAGGGGGGCCGGCCAGTGACCCCTGGCTCTCCATTCCTAATGTTGTCTCTTCCCCTGCAAGAGAAAGTGATTGTGAGCCAACAAACGAGATACAGTGGCAACAGGTGCCCGCAAAGAACCAATCCCCGACCACCCCACATAAGAGCGGGAAGAGGAAGGGGGGCAATGCATGCACAAAGATGGGCGAAGCGCGGGAGACCGCAAATTCCAGGAAAACCTGGATAAACAGTTCTACAAAATGCCCCGACCCTCGCCACTCGAAGCCACAGTCCAAGTATAACATAGTTTGTTAGCCCTGAGCAAAAAACATCTGCTGCCAAGAGACGGCGTGACCCCCTATGTACATACCTCACACGAAACCGGTCCTGGCGCAGGAGTGGGAGAGGGGGGCGCTGGGTGAAGATATCCCGGGCCCCGGACGCGGAATGCCCGGACTTGGCGCAGTTCTGTCTGAAAGAAAGGAATGCATGAAATCGTGTCCGTAGACGCTCCGAGTTAGCAGAACCATGAATAGACCCGCTTCACACTGCGGGACAGGCATGTAGTGGTCGCTAGACTTAGCATAAACATTGTACCATAAAAGACATGAAAGCTCCTCATGTGCCGACACTAACACATGCCCCCACTGGTTTTTTAGTGGATGCAACATAATAATCACGGGGGGTAAATAACACCAGAGCAGGGTACACGGGAATTGCCTAGTGGCAACGACTACAGGGTGCCGCCCAAAAGTTTAAACAGGCCAACTCTTACAACGCTTCACCCCACGACGCGATCAGGCCACCCACAGCCCCAGATACATACCTCACAAACAATAACTGATGCAGGCAGGAGGGGTGGCAGACCACCGGGGAGAGCGCGCAAGGTGGCAGGCCGAATCGGTCTGCAAGATAAGGAGATGCATTAATTAAATAGAAGCACACGACATCGCACTAAACGTCTTACGCTGGTGTTGAGCTCATGCGAGAGCCGGCAAAAGGATGGCCAGCACACGCGCCAAAATTACTGACAATGAAGCAAATGATGCGCTTCCATGCTTGATTGAGCGCTACAATGTTATTGTTGTAAAGCCAGGCCCCATGGGAAGCACACAAACTTAACCCGCCACAACGACAAGGCACAAGGCCGACACGTGCGAGGGGCCCGGCAAGCGAGGAAATTAGGGAACTAAAACATACACCGCTGAAGGAACAACATTGTGAAACAGAACTAAAACATCGTAACTCCATCGTACCACACCGATACTGCACAGGGAACAGGGGGGGGCACTCGGCGTGGCTGCCGCAGCATGGGTGCCGGCACATGTACCTTTGGAATACGAGACTTGAGCGCCACATGCCCAATGTTGTAGACATAGCTTTCTCCTACTAACGGCTCCGGGCGGAGATGCCGCAGCCCGGCCCACCGAAAGACAAGAGCATCGTTCCCACCCTGAGACCGGACCCTGGCTGCTGCCCCATATGCGTCCCACGACGGGCCCCTGCCGACCCACACAAACAGCAGCCAAGACAGCGCAATAGCCAGAGAAGGGGGGGACGGAAGCCACAGCCTGGTGAGACCTCATGGGGGGTATTGCGGGGGGGGCCACCGTAGGCCGCTCGTGACTGGGGCATGGGAGGGAAACCCCGCCAAAACCGCTCACCCGGGCCCGCGATCCACCCCCAGGCGCTGCCCGGGGCCACGCAGGCGCGGCACGGAGGAACGGGTACAAGACAACGTTAGGCCGGGGTGAGGGAGCACAAAGGGGAGCCAGCGCGCCCGGCACCGCGTTCTACCCCCAAGCGCCGCCCGGGGGCGATCCAGGCACTACATGGCAGTGCAGGAAACAATAGAACCCACGAGCGGCCAATGCCATAACTCGGCCTGTGAGCAGACAATATCACCACCATTCAGGTATCTGCACACAGGACCGGGGGCTAGGACTTACCCGGCACCGACCACGCGGAGGCCCGCGACCGTCGACACAGCCCACAGGTCCGCACACTTGATTAGCGGTGCCCGCAGGGTATCCCGACGCAGGGCAGGAGGGAGTAACCGCGTCAGCACTCCCACCACCAAAACGGCAGGGGACGCCCTGGGCACGCACTGGAACGAGCACGCGGCCAAAGGCAGCCAAAGGCTGCGCCCCTCGCTGTACCCCCTTAGTAGTGAGCGCGGCAAGGAAAGCAGACCCTCAGGCCTGACCCCACATCAGCCCACCCGGCCAATGCTTACGGCTGATATAAAAACGGTTTGCCATCCACCCCCACCTCCACAGCGGCCTGTCGCTGAGCCTAGCCCCGCTCAAACCTCCAAAGGGAGGGAGTAGGTGGAGGGGGGGTACAGCCCGTAGGCCTCAGCCCGTAGGCCACACTCACCGGAAAAGAGTGAAAGAGTGTCCCGATGTAAGACGCGCGACTTCCGGAGCGGCAAAGAGGCCAAAATAATGGCGAGGGGGAGATATATACCACTTCACCAGGCCTGCCGCCCCGGACGTGCGTCCCAGTCCCACCCACCCTCCTGCCGGGCATCGCCTGCCCGGGGGAGGAGTGGTTGCCATAGGCAAGGGGCGGGGGCAGCCCTCTGGGACTAAGGGCCCGCCCTCCTGATGGCCACAGGGTGGCCTCGGGCAGCCGCAAAGATCCAGTCCAGGTGAGCGGGGCCAAAAGGAGACAAGGCATGAAAAAATAAGCCTCATTTTCAATCGGAGGCTAGCGTTCAGCATAAAGGATGACGGCAGCCAATGAGAATCATGGACGGGGCTTCCACTCCACTTCGGAAATCTGCTCCACGACAATAGATCTCGCAGAGCGAGGAGCGCATGCGCGCTCCAGCGCTAGGTGAGCCCTAACAACCAGGGTTTAAACGACCACAGGCCGTCTGTATCAGAGGCCCAGTGGAAGCAAAGCACCCGGCCTGCAGCAGTGCCTGGGCCGGTTTTATCATGGGAGGGCTGGCTGGTCCGGTCAACCTCACTTGAACTGTAGGGGCTTTGAAAACTCTGGAGTCATGAAAACGAGTCTTGTCCATGAGCCAAAGCCATCCTCCTGAGAGGTCTCCCAAGACAGTTTGGCTACAATTAAACATTTTTAAGCAAATGTTTCTAAATGCACAAGATAAACTTGAGTTGTGTTTGTGTACCATATTTTACAGCGAGACCATCCCTCACTGAAACCGAATCTGGGTTCAACGTTAGTAACCCTAGCAGCAATCCCCGGAGCCGCCTCAGGGGGTCACTTAGGGACCATCCTAGAGAGGATGTGGTCTCAGGCTAGACTGCCGACTTTGGTGCTGGAAACCAAGGTTCGAGCCTCGAGGTCGCGTCCACATCCTGTGAATCTGGGCAAATCACTTAATCTTACAGTGCCTGAATGTGTCTTTGTGTAATGTAACCAGTGCTCCTGTGAAGCGCTATATAAATCTGCAGTAGAAAAAAAAAACAGCCAGGTTGTTTTTGCTTTCAAACCCACAATCGTGTCTTCTAGAGCCAGACTTTACAACCATTTCATGACTGTATCCGGTACTTCACAATTGTAGACACGGTTACAATTTCGTTATTTCTCTGAAACTCCAGAAACGTTTATATTATCATTAAAAACATTGTGGGACCACTTGGGGCCCTGGATTACCTACAGCAGAATGTCTCTGTAGGAGTGTTGTGGAAGGATGATGACACGTAGGTATGGGTTAAAGAAATAATTACTTTATTTCTATAAAAGGCAAAGGCCCACGAGAAAACAGACTGGCCGGGTCAGAAGAGTAACAGTGTCTGACCGGCAGTTCATGTGACGTCAGATAAGTACCCTCCGAACGTTCGGAGGTGACTCGCAGTGACGTAGGGTACAGTGGCAGGGGAAAACATACTAGCATGTAAAGAACAGGACCAGGGACAAGCCCTAAAAACATGAGTGTACATACACATCTCCCTTTCCCCCAAATGAAACAACAAGAATAATGATAAAATGTCAAATGAACATATAGTCCTCGAAACGTTTAGGGATTCTAATTTCCCTTCCAGACCTAGTTTGAGGATGCATTATGTGATAGTGTTCTGGTAGAGCAACATTGTCATTTGAGGTCCCACAACTTTCACTGTGCTCTTCTCTGCACGCATCTTCATCACCAGACCTATCCCGACCAACACTATCGTTCATTCCCTCGATGGCAGTACTGTCTGAACTATTGTTGATTGTTTTCTCTGTTTCAGTTGCAGATACATTTAAGTTTTCATTCATGTCATAAAAACATTGGCTACCAGACATTCCCTCTTCGTAATCCAACATACTATCGTCACCACCTTCCTCTAGCTTTGACTTTCCTTTCATTATGATTTTCTCTTGACCTGCCTTCAACTTTATCACATCATCTATGCTTCTCCATCCTTTCCCTTCCAAGAATACGGCTTCTTTTGAAGCCTCTTTTACACATGTGGGATTGGTAAATACTGATTCGCCCTTTGCCACTTAGTATGGTTTCTTCACAATTACCCAATCACCCTTGTGGATAACCTTCTCTTTTGCCTTGTTTACCATGTCAGTATACCTCTTGGTTTTCTCTTGCTTTGCTATAATTTTTTCCCTGACTCTGATTTCATCATCATTTACACTTTCTGTTACCTTGTTATCCATATACCATTCGTTGAATTTGGGTGTGAGTTCACTGTTACATTTCCTCCCCCTCATCAAATAGAATGGTGTGTGCATGGTAGTGTCATTAGGGGTATTATTGTAAGTGCTTATTTTCTCACATATGTACTCCTTTACATTCAATTTAGAAGCTATCGCTAATTGGATCCCTTTTTTTATGAACTTGTTCATTCTTTCCACTTGCCCATTACTTTTAGGACTATACAATGGTATTTTTTCTTGTCTAATACCTCGCTTTTTCAAAAATTCTGTCATTTGTCTAGATACTAATTGAGTACCATTGTCAGAGACTAATATTTTGGGTTGACCTTTGTTGCAAAGGTTTTCTTTAAGAACTGTATTACTTGTTCTGTGGTTAAATCATGTACAAACTCATAGTGTACCCATTTTGAATAATAATCGGACAAAACAATTATAAATTTACATTCATCATGTAAAACATTAAACGGACCCGCGAAGTCTATAGCAATTTTTGACCAGGGTCCATTCGGTATTTCTACCATGTGCATTTCCCCTTTACACACTCTCCAATGTTTATCTGCTTTCAAGCATTGCTCGCATTTGTCAATGTGTGCATTAACCTCGTTGCTCATCCCTGGCCACCAATAGTAAGTTTTTAAAATGTTTTTTGTTGTTGTGCTTCCTGGATGGCCTTTGTGCGCGTGATTTATGAGTTTCTTTCTTAACATAGCGGGTGGTATGAACAGGTCGCATCTTTTCAGGAATCCATTTTCAATTGTTAGTTCGTCACTTATTTGTTGGAAGCATCTCAAATCATTTTGAAGATTCCTGATGGGAGGCCATTTTGTTGTTAAATAATGGAACACCTTCTCTATCACTTTGTCTTTCTTTTGGTTAATCAGCCATTCTCCCTCTGATATGGATCCATTGCACATAATCGTGGCGTCAACATGGGCTACCACGCATTCTGTTTCTTCCAAGGCTCCTTTCTCGTAATCATTCCCCTGTAATCGTGACAAACAATCCGCTCCAGAGTTTTGACCTCCCTTTATGTGACTTATTTTGAAGTTATACTCTTGCAGTTTGGATAGTAACCTTATCAGTCTTGAACTTGCCTTTCCATTTCCCCATCCAGATTTGTCCATCATATAAATTAATGGTTTATGGACTGTGACTATCTCAAATTCCTTTCCCCATAAGAAGGTTTTTAGTTTTTCCAAAGCCCACACATATGCGAGCATATCACTTTCAATAGTACTGTAACTTTCCTCAGCACTGTTTCATTTCCTAGAGATAAAAGCAACAGTATTTTCAGTTTGACCCTGTTTCTGGCAGAATACAGCTCCGATTCCCTTTGCGCTTGCGTCTACTGTGACAATGTTTTTTAGTGATGGGTCATAAGCTTTTAGGGCAGGTGCCTCTGCAATATCCTTCTTGATGGTTTCAAATGCAATAGTCTGCTCTTCATTCCACTCATACTTAACGTTTTTGCGCAACAACTTCCTTAATGGCTCTATTTTGTTTGCATATCCTTTTATGAATCTTGAATAGTATTCGCTTAGCCCCATGAATGACTTTAGAGTTTCTTTATCTTTTGGATTTGGAGCGTCTCTTATTGCCTTCACAAGGTCATTTTTTGGTTGAATTCCCTCCGATGTTAAAACATGACCTAAATATTCAATCTCATTTTTCATGAATTTACATTCGTCTTTTGATTCAATCATTCCTCTCTCTTTTAATATTCTCAAGACCTTTGTCAAAATTTCTAGATGTTCTTTCTCATCCTTTGAATGTATTATTATGTCGTCTTGGAATACCTCTCTGCCTCTAATGTCTCCAAATAAAATAACCGTAATGTTTTTGAAAGACACTAGACGCGGACACAAGTCCAAATGGTAACCTTATGTACCTGAATGCCCCGTAAGGTGTTACAAAAGTCATCAGTTTCCTTGATTCTTCTGTTAGACATACCTGGTGGTATGCCGATCTCAAGTCTATTAATGTAAAGTATTTTGAGCCTGCAGTTGACGTCAGAATTTCCTGTATTTTGGGAAGAGGGTGACAATTGATCAAAATATTTTTATTTAGCGACCTTAGGTCCACGCATAGTTTTGTTCTCCTGACTTCTTTTTCTTAGAAACTACAATTGCTGACACCCACTCAGATGCGTCAGTCATTTCGATGACCCCTTGTTTGCATAGTTTGTCTAGCACATTTTTCAACTCATGTTTCACAGACAGTGGTACCAACCTTACCTTATGTTTCACAGGTATTGCCCCCTCTTTTAGTTTTATTTCATGTTCGAATCCTTTTACACAACCTATTTCATTTTTTAAAACCTGATAAAATCGCTCTAATACCTTTTTTAAATTCATACAATTTCCATCTACCTGGATATAATTCACATATTCCTCTTCAAGAACTATAGGGTCCTCTGCCCCTGGTTTCAATATCACTCCCAGTTTGGCCAGATCTTTCCACCCCACCAAATGTCTACCTCTTTGAGCCACATATATTTTAGTATGTATTGTTTTTCCTTTGAAACATAAAGTGTCATTGAAATAGCCAACCATGTCGATATCAAATTCCCCAAATGCTTTTGGGTTTACGTCTGTTTCATACAGTTTTGCATCATGCCATTTTTCCTCATATAGGGTGTCAGGTATTATCGTTATTGGTGACCCTGAGTCTGCAGTGAATTGTAATTCAACTTCTCCAATCATTACTTTCCCTATGGGCCCTTTTATTTTCGCGTCAACTACATCAATGGACAGCACTATATTTCCGCACATTTCTTCATCAAATTCACTTAATGCATTATCTCTCACATTACCCATAAGTTCTTTCGTTTGGCACAGAGTGGAGTATTGCCCATACTTTTTTTCATTTGACACATTTTTTTCCTAATGCAGGGCATGCTTTGTAATCAGCTAAGTGCTCCTGCGAACCACACCTGAAACATCTGAAACTTTTACCTCCTACCTTCTTGTAATTGTTGTTCCTTTCAAAACTCCTATTTTCATATTTCTTCCTTTTCTGTAAATGAAACAGGTTAGAATTACTATTAGTGCTTGACAACTCTTTGGTAGATATTAGTGATCTATCCATGCCTTTCGCAATATCTATCACTTCTTGTAATGCAGGGTTCCTACATGCTAATAGTCTTTCCTGTACTTTTTTTGAATAACAGTAAAACACTAATTGGTCCCTTATATATGTATATAACAGTCATTTCATCAAATTTGCAGTCTTTTGCTAAAACTCGCAGACTTGCAACATATTCTTCAATTGTCTCTCCTTCTTCTTGTTTTCTAAAGCAAATTTGTGTCTCCCTACCATGACATTGCTTTCCTCTGCAAACTGTCTTTCAAGCCTTTTTGTTGCCTATATTCGTTTAATGATATGAAAACCCCTGGTGGGCTTTCATACTCAGGCAGGCTATGAATATTTCTTGCCCTGCTTTCCCTAAAAGTCTAAATAATAAGGCTTTTTTTCTCTCCGCATCATATCGTTTGCCATCAATTGACACAATGTAATTTTTGAATGCTCTCAGCCAACTATTCCACTTCATATTTGGTTTTCCTTTTCCTGGCTCTTCGAGAAATAGTGGTGGCACGCATATATTATTACTCTGAGCCATTTTCCTTTTTTCTTCTCTTATGTTTCCTGTATCTTTTATTTTAGATCTTTACATGTTCTTTTTTCCAACAGTCTCTTATTTTCCAATTGCCTTATGCACTTAAGGTTATACTTTTGTGTTAACACGCATTTATTTATTTCCTTGTATATTTTCCAGTGCTTACGCGGTCGTTATTGTTCTTTGTACCTTTTATCCTTTGCCTTCGCCTACACGCAGGACAGTCCTGTCAGGTGTGCACTTTATTTATTTTAAGATGGCGGCACGGCTCAGAGCAATGCGTCAGTCCGACGTGTCCGGCTCTCACCCAATTATCATCCTGGGTACGATGCCTATGTCATTTCCGACATGCTTTGCTCTACTCTGACTGGAACTGTGTTTTTTCGCTTGTGCGGTATTACCTCTCAACTATTAATTGTATTGTTATCACTTCTTCCCGTTAGCTTTTATACATAATCCGATGCTTTTTCCGTTACCAGTTACTTCATATTACTTCCGTCAGTATGCTGCTTGTGATCTTTTTATGTGACGTCACATAAGTACCCTCCGAACGTTCTGAGGTGACTCCCAGTGACGTAGGGTACAGTGCCAAGGGAAAACATACTAGCATGTAAAGAACAGGACCAGTGACAAGCCCTACAAACATGAGTGTACATACACAACAAGGAGCTAAAACCCTGTTTACCTGAAACAATAATTTAAGGTAAATGTAATGTACCATTGTAAACAATATGCCAGCGGACAGGAGACAGAAAGATCACCTTAAACACAGTACCAGCAGAAGCAATCATCTTCACAAACAGGATGCAAAGAAAAATTACAGCTATCCAAATAATGCAACAATTGTTTATGAGCCGGGGAAAATAGAGACTTCAGAAATGATACTCAAGGGTAGCATTTTATGCTATTGAATTCTCTGTATTATTTTTAGCAACAGCCCACTATGCCACAGCCAGGACCACTAGAGTTATGCGAACCCGCAGCTGCGGCATTTTCCACATAACTATGGATTTACCGTGTTTGTCACATAATTTTGTCCTCTGCCACATGATTCGAGTAGCCCTGGTCATAGGGACTGTTCTTCTAACCTGTACCAGTGACAAAGGCACAAAGTGTTGACCCAAACCTTCCGTGCCTAGCCTCAGCATTGCCGGCTCTGAAAATTCTGTTTCAGTTACAGTTCAATGAGTAAAATATATCTTTAGAAAAACTTTAAACTTTGGTACATTCCCTTGGTGACTAAGTGTAGAAAATCTACTCCTTCTTATTGAAATCTTGGGCAAGACTGGTCACTTCTGAGGCTATATCTGGAAAGCAGTGTTGTGTGTGCTATGCTTGATGTATGTATTTGAAGTCTTTTATGGAAGATTGCTGTCTAGTGAGGTTCTCCCCGTTTGACGTCAGGGATCTCTTGGTCAAGATCTCTTTCCTAACCTCCTGTGCAAGGTGCCGATTGCAAACTTACCAGATGTAGACATTTCCTTAGGTAGGTATGAACCCGGTGTCTAATGCCCTGAAACAGTGTCATCTTGCTTAAAATGTCTAACTGGGCAGGCTCAATGGGAAGTCCTATCTCAGCATCCTGAAGAACAGAAAGAAAATCCAATTCAGAAATTGTCCCCAGTGTTTTGAATTCCTCTTGTATAAGAAATGTACCCTAAATGCCTATGTTGGCCAAATCTAACCTATGATCTGAAAGTATGCTTTGGTTCTGACATCACTGGCAACGTAGGGTTGCCTTTTAATGCTATTTCTGGTGTGCACAGCCCTCTGGTGTCATAGTATTCTGAAAGGTTATGCCCAGCCCAGGCTGTTCATTTCCACCCTAGGTCTGGGAGTCGGTCACATCAGAATAGTGTTTACCGGACCTGCCATCTCGCTTTTCACCCACCAGTCTGGATACCAGGGCTCATTGATATACCACCTGTGCCACATAGAACTCTAACTCCTATCAGGGACTGCCCTGCCCTCTATTTCATAAGGTAGATTCAGGTTCTAAGCTATTCAGGGCTGTTCGCATGAACAGATCAATGTCACCCACATTGAGTTACTGCCTGGGATAGGTATCATGGTTTGGGAAGCCTTGCCACTTTAATAAAAGCAGTCCTGCTGGCTGTGGAAGGCAGGTGTTTCCACCATCTTTGGTTTGTTCTTGTACCTTGGATATTACTACCATATGGCTGCCATGATTCACTACATTGCAAACTCTATGGTTTTTAATGTCCATGTCTAATACCGACTCCTCTCTCCGTACCAATGGGCACTCAGTAGTGGTGGACTAGTCACACATATCCTATTATCAGGATATCACACATATCCTATTATCAGGATATCACACACATCCGTTTATCAGGATATCACACACATCCTTTTATCAGGATATCACACATACCATTTATCAAGATATCACACACATCTTTTCTCAGAATATCACACATATCCCTTTCTCAGGATATCACACATATCCCTTTATCAGGATATCACACATATTCCTTGATCAGGATATCGCACACATCCTTTTATCAGAATACCCCACATATCCCTTTCTCATTGTAGCACACATATCTTTTTATCAGGATATCACGCTTATCCTTTTATCAGGATATCACACACATCCATTTATAAGAATATCACACATACCATTTATCAAGATATCACACACATCCTTTTATCAGAATATCACACGTATCCCTTTCTCAGGATGTCACATATATCCCTTTACCAGGATATCAGACACATCCTTTAATCAGAATATCACACATATCTCTTTCTCATTGTATCACACATGTCCCTTTATCAGGATATCACACTTACCATTTATCAGTAATTTACCATATCCCTTTATCAGGATATGACAAATATACTTTTATCCCTTTACCACAATATCACACATATCCCTTTATCACACATTTCCGTTTATCACAATATCATATTTTCAAACATATCCCTTTATCACAAAGCACGCAGGCCAAGGCCTCTGTTGATAGTACAGAAAAGTGCAGAGGAGCAGCCCCGATGAGTGCCCTGGCAAAATTTGGGGTTGGTGCCCTGGCTGCATTTATTCTAGCTCTGTCAGTGGCGGGGAAGGGGCTGTGTATGAGGTCTAAACCATCCTTTAAACTCTCCACCCACAGCAAAGCTCTCCAACAATCTGAACACACACCCCCAAGATATAGAGTCAGATGTGTGGCGTTCCCTCTTAGAATTACTGAAGACAACTGTGTACAGACATGATGTAGGAACTTGAAGATTATTTCCAGTAGTACCCAGAACTGCTTCCCCATCTCCTACAACACTACCTCCTCTGACAGCTGTGGGTCAGTCTGGTGCTTAAATCCAAACTGCAGCAAATTATGGGAGGTGGATGTTCCATCATAAAGGCAGCTTGATCGGGAGTCACCAGTCTGGGCACACAGGGCAACAGGTAATCCAGCAAGATATTGGTATCTAAATGTAATAATGATAGAGGATGCGAGCAGAAAGGTGGAGTTGCATGGCATAGCGACCATGGTGCTACCCCTAGGTGCTTGGCCTCATCATACATGCTAAGCCGGTGGGGTGCATGTTTGTTGATACTGTCTTTATAAAACTAAACAGTTAAGATGTCTCGCCTTAAGGTCTTCTTCTCAACTAATTCATGGATTGTTCCCTATAAATCAAATCACAGACACTGTTTGGCACAGCAGATCTCTCTCATGTCTCTCTAGCCATACCAACTAGATATTGGTCAAAAACTGTGTCTTTTGCTTGTTGATGGGGCCTCATATGTCACTTGCTTGTTGTTTGAGACTCACATGTTGCTTGCTTGTTTTAGTTCAAAATGTTGTATTAAAGTTTTCATATAATAAACAATGATTTTACAAAAAAAGAGCACTATAGAGATTACCTGTATAAAAAACATATCTATGAAGAATGATAATTGAATATAAAACAAGTAAAATCTAATATTGACTTAAAAATCATAAATAAAAAGGAAGGGTTAGGAATAAGCATATAATAATGTAAGAAGCAATTTGAGTAGAGCTGCTATAATTTAAGACATGTGTGATTTATACTGTAAAGGAATAAATAAAAGGAAATATAACTAAGACGATAAATAGTGATCTATTGATTTCCAAAATAAATGAAAAGAAATACAGTTGTGAATAATACCATTCAAAGATAGACTGGCACCTCTTCTAGGGAAAATAACCCATGACCACCAAGCATGAACAGATAATAATGACACATCTTTCCAACAAGTTGTAATAGATTTTAAAGCAACTGACATATGAAAATTTAAAAGTTTGTACTCTAGATCAAACAGTTCTTTCGTGCATATGAACAAATTAAATGAAAGTTCATCGGAAATATTAAAACCACTTTGTATAACATCCCAAACTTCATTCCAAAATGTAAAAACAGATGTACATTCAAAAAGCATATGCTTTTATGAACCAATATTTGAAATACAATGGCAACAATTTGAATTCAGAAGAACCTTAGCTTGAAATAATTTTAAGGAGGACCATGAGCAATTAAACACAATATAAGAATTAGTTTGATAAACTGATATAGGTAACCATCCAGAGATATTATTCAACCCTATTTTTTTCCATGTATCGTATAAGAAAGAAGTCAAAATTTAAATATTCTAAAACATTGAAACCGCATCAATATTGTTACCTTGAAAGGCATTCAGCTTCTTGTACATTAATGAAACAGCATGAGACGAAGAGGACACTGTTTGAATATGAATTGTCAAATCTGAGTTTATATTTGAAGGAACATTATTAGGAAAGGAATCTAACATAAAATTTCATAAAAGTTCAAATTTGAGAAAATGAAAAGATGGTAAGTGACATTTGCCTGTTATACATCAAATGATATAAAAGTATTATTGTGATAAATATCCTTGAGGTAAAAAATGCAAACCTTTTTCCATAAATGCCAAAATGTAACAGATTGAGAAGGTTTTAGTCATGGGTTGTACCATAATTACATTATTTAATGTGTATGTGGCCCCCTTGGCAGATATTGTAAGAGAACATGGGTTCAGCCCAGTATCGTATGCTGACGATACCCAGCTTCTGTTTCCCTTCCATACCATGACTCCGGCAATTAAACATGCATTTGCCACTGGTATGAGAGCAGTATCCGATTGGATGACCTCCAATTGCTTACAATGCAATGTGAGCAAGACAGAGGTCGTGCTATATGGAGAGGCTCCCCTCCTCTGGTCACCTGAGTGGTGGCCTACGGATCTAGGAGCTGCTCCCTGCCCTAAGCAGATCGTGAAAAATCTGGGAGTACGGCTTGATCAAGCATTACTTTTAAAGGAACATGTGAACCTGGTGGCCGGAACCTACTTCAGGACCATTGGGCTCCTGAGACATGTGTTCCCATTCTTGGATGATTGTCATAGGAAAACATTGGTTCAGACTCTGATCATCAGTAGGCTGGACTACTGCAATGGACTGCTCCTCTCAGTCAACGAGGAGCAACTTAGTCGTTTGCAGGTAGTCCAGAATACTGCCGCCAGATTAGTTCTTGGCGCTCCCAATAGGTCCCCGTCACGCCCTCTTCTTCATAAGCTCCACTGGCTGCGCATCCGCCAGAGAATTGAGTTTAAAATCTGTTGTATAATACACAGATGTCTCTGTGGATCTGGCCCCAAATATCTGGCTGAATTATTTCAACCATATGTGCCGACTCGCTCTTTGCGGTCTAGCAATTTATCACTGCTGCAGACTCCACGGATTAAGAGGGCCAAACAAGGAGGTCGTGCATTGTCTTATAAGGGCCCTACTCTCTGGAACAATCTGCCTCTAACCTTAAGACAAATTACAAATCTACCTGCTTTTAAGAAATCCTTGAAGACTTATCTGTTTCCGGCTATGTAATATCCTGGGCCCTCCTGACTATGGTTTTTTTTTTCTCTGGCATCTTGGAAGATCGAAAGCGCGGAGATACCTCTGGTCGATTCCTGCGCTATATAAGAAATACAATAAATAAATATCTACAGTATTTGAAATAGTTGTTTCAAAAGGTGAATCAAAATCATTTAATATTTGTTTTGTAGATTTCAAAATAATAGACATATGAAATAATAATGACTTGCTAGACTTGGTTGACAAGGCAGATGAAGGAAATGGAGTTACCAAACTTCTTTCTATAAGAAGCCGTGTAGGAGGATTCATCAGGTGGAGATGATTAAACCAAAGTGAGCATTGGTTTAGGATAAATGCTTTATAATAATTTTAAAAATCTGGTAAACCAAATCCTCCATTAAACGTTGCAATTTTTTATTTTTTTATAGCCCATACAAGGGGACTTATTATTCCAAAGAAACTTAGAAAGATGTTGATTGACAATTTTATAAAACTTCATAGGAAATTGACTTGGAATCATAGTTAGAAAATAAAAGATTTTTGGTGCTATATATTTTTATTGAATCCTTTCACCCCACCATGAAAGATGAAGCGAATACTATTTAGATACTTTTTCTTTAATGTAATTTAAAATAGATTCACAATTTAATGTTTTTGTTTTTTTCACAGACGTAGAGAACATAATGCCACGGTAGTTGAACTTATATCTCTGCCAAATTAACTCTTTTATGGTTAAAATATCTGGGGTACAGTGAGGATATAAGGGAAAAAAATCAGTTTTATTGGTGTTTAACGAATATCCAGAAATTAAAGAATATGATGAGATAATATCAAATAGAGGAGGAATAGAGGAATCAGGATTGTTAATAAATAAAAGTACATCTGCATATGCTAATTTTTAAATAATGACTTCAATAATATTAATACCAGCAATATTGTTACATTTTCTAATGGAAACAAGCAAAGGTTCAATAACAAGAAGAAATAGTAACGGGGATTGTGGACAACCTTATCTAGTCCCTCTAAAAGAGAAAAATTGATTAGAAATGTGGCCATCCATAAATAAACGCGCAGTAGGAGTAGAACAGAGGGCAGATATCATACTAATAGACAAATCACCAAAATTACATGCTGCTATAATATGGAAAAGAAATAGCGAATAAACTTTGCCAAAAGCTTTTTCAGCATCCAATGCGAGTACTTCAGATGGTGAGGATAAAGTAGAGCCCTGTTTGACAGCATGTAATAAAGTTCTTGTATTATTGACAGAATATCTATTTTTCATTAAACCAGACTGATCAGTATGGATAAGAGACTCCAATAGGGAGGTCAGTCTGGTTGCCAGTATTTTGGCATATGGTTTACAACCTTGATTTATTAAGGAAATAGGGAGATAATTTGATACAAGTGTTGGATCTTTGTTTGGTTTAGGTATAACTACAATCAACACTTTAGTACAGGAAACTAAAGTTGTTCCAGTAGCAGTAATAAAAGGTAAAAAGTTTAAGCAAATAAGGAATACGTTGTAAATCGAATTCTTTATAAAATTCTGATGGAATGCCATCAGAGCCTAGAGATTTTTTTTGTTTAAGAGACTTAATAGCTAAATCAATTTTATTTTCAGTAATAGTTCAATCAAATCTATCCTTGGATAACTGAGGAACTTTAGGTAAGCCACATGTATATAAAAAAGAATCAATCAAAGAAGGATCTTTACATATTGGTATGTTATTGTTAGCATAATAATTTAGAAATTCATTAACAATATCTTTTTGTGATAATGCAATTTTTGCAATATTATAGATCTTAGGAGTAAGAACTGAATTCATTAATTGTCGAGAAACTAAAAAATAATCAAGTAAATGTAAATGTATAGGCATTTATATAGCGCACTACTTACCCGTAGGGTCCCAAGGCGCTTCGACCGCTGCGAAACCCTTCCTGGCTTCCCTGAGAGATGGTCCCTTAATGGGTATCTCCAGGGTGAGACCAGGCATCCCCGGCGGTCTGGTGGGGCCGTTAGTGAAGATGAGGCAAGCTAATGCCCAGAGTTGCCGAGTGTGAACGCTGATCAGAGTGGGCACCGAGGCGAGAGAATTATCGAGTCCGCTGACCCTGGTCCAGAAACCTGCCGCGCCGGGAATCGAACCCTGGTCCCGGGCCGTCCTCTGCTCTCGGGTCTGCCGCCTCTAACCAGTGAGCCACACTACTTCACACAAGTCTAGAGTAAGAGTTGTGAGGGTTAGGGAAAAAAGTGAAAAAAAATCAATAGGATAATGCAATCACCAGATATCCACCAATTTAGTAGTTTAAAAAAAATATTTTAAAGTAAAAAATTACTAGGTGGTCGAAATTTAGTGTGTGATTATCTATCTAATATAGGATCATATACAGAGTGAACTCACCTCCAACTATAAGTGGGGCATTACCCAACTTGAGAACTTCAGTGGTTAAAATGGACCAGAAATTAGGATTTTCAGCTATTGGGCCATATGCATTAAGTAAAAACATAACTGTATCACGAATTTTAACTTTCGCTATAGCATATCTACATTTTGAATCCGAGGATTTACTTAAGATTTGACAACGTAACCGTCTGTGGATGTGCTTAAAAACAGCGCAAAATTTTGGGAGATCGTCAATAGACTCTTCTTTTCTGACCTTGGAGTTAACATAGTTGAGTGACACATCCCTGAAGAGCTTTGGTTTACCCACTTCAAACATATCTATGGGGACCACCCTGATCAGGCTAATATAGGCCCTGTCTACCCAAAAGCTGCATATAGTATAACTTTTACTGCACAAGAGGTGGCTGTGGCGACAGTTCAAATTACCTGTAATAAAGCACTGGGCCCAGATGCTCGCTGCTGACCTTTTTAGGTTAGATATTAATTTATGATCAAAATTACTGGCAAATGTTTTTAACATAGCATGTACAATAGGGTTGCCTAAATCTTGGTCAACATCTATTATTGTCCCTTTTTTTAAAAAAGGCGATAAAGGGGATCTAAGGTGCTACAGGCCAATATCGCTAATCAATTCCACAGTTAAGGTGATGGGGAAAGTGGTCCTCAGCAGACTGACCGGATGGATTAATGAGTGGAATGTCCTGTCAGACCTCCAATATAGCTTCAGGAAAGGCAGAGGCACCATGGACCAATGCCTTAACCTCTATCTTTTAATAGGGAAATACAGATGGCCAAGAAAGGGACTTTACATCTTGCCTTTATGGACCTTTCCTCTGCATTTGACCGGGTGAATAGGTCCTAGCTCTGGGACCTATTATTAGAAATGGGGATGGACAAGAATATTGTATATTTCCTGGCAGACCTGCACAGGGACCTCTTGGCAGCAGTAAGGTTCAATCAAAAGGGTAATCTTACACAGCAGATAGATATAACAAGAGGAGTAAGAGAAGGCTGTATTTTGGCACCCTTGTTATTTACCCTTTATATTAACCATCTTGAACATGGTTTTATCTGAAGCTGCTAAGGATATTCCCCATGTAAGAAACCATCGGATTCCTGCAGTGCTCTATGCAGATGATGCAGCACTTTTGGCATGCACAGCTGTGGGGCTTCAGCACTTGTTGACCGCCTGCACCAATTTTATGGGCTCATTAGATTTAAATGTAAACCTGTCGAAGTCACACATTATGACCCTGTGAGGGAAGTCACAGATAGCCAAAATGTTTTGTTGTGGCGAGACAGAAGTAACTAGGGTCTCCACATTCCCGTACCTGGGTGTCTTATTCGACAATAGATGTTCATGGGTCCCACAAAGGAGGGTGAATAGAAATGCGATGGTTAGATCAACAGGTGGGGTTCTTCATTTTGCCCGGAGGCTGGGCGCCAACCCCATGCAGGCCATGTTGAATGTTTGAGCCTCATGTGTCACTTGATTGTTGGTTGAGCCTCAAATGTCACTTGCTTGTTGGTTGAGCCTCATACGTCACTTGCTTGCTGTTTGAGCCTCATGTGTCCCTTGCTTGTTGGTTGAGCCTCATATGTCACTTGCTTGCTGATGGGGCCTCTTATGTCACTTGCTTTATGATGGGGCCACATATGTCACTTGCTTGTTGATGGGGCCACATATGTCAATTGCTTGTTGTTGGGGCCTCATGTGTCACTTGCTTGTTGATGGGGCCACATATGTAACTTGCTTGTTGATGGGGCCTCCTGTGTCACTTGCTTGGTGGTTGCGCCTTATATGTCACTTGCTTGCTGTTTGAGCCTCTTATGTCACTTGCTTGATGATGGGGCCTCATGTGTCACTTGCTTGTTGGTTGAGCCTCATACCTCACTTGCTTGCTGTTTGAACATCTTATGTCACATGCTTGTTGATGGGGCCTAATGTGTCACTTGCTTGTTGATGGGGCCTCATGTGTCACTTGCTTGTTGGTTGAGTCTCATACGTCACTTGCTTGCTGTTTGAGCCTCATGTGTCACTTGCTTGTTGGTTGAGCCTAATATGTCACTTGCTTGCTGATGAGGCCTCTTATGTCACTTGATTGTTGATGGGGCCACATATGTCACTTGCTTGTTGATGGGGCCACATATGTCGCTTGCTTGATGGTGGGGCCTCATGTGTCACTTGCTTGATGGTTGAGCCTCATATGTCACTTGCTTGGTGTTTTAGCCTCTAATGTTACTTGCTTGATGATGGGGCCTCATGTGTCACTTGCTTGTTGTTTGAGCCCTATATGTCAATTGCTTGCTGTTTGAGCCTCATGTGTCACTTGATTGTTGGTTGAGCCTCATATGTCACTTGCTTGCTGTTTGAGCCTCTTATGTCACGTGCTTGTTGATGGGGCCTCATGTGTCAATTGCTTCTTGATGGGGCCTCATGTGTCAGTTGCTTGTTGGTTGAGCCTCATACGTCACTTGCTTGCTGTTTGAGCCTCTTATGTCACTTGCTTTTTGATGGGGCCACATATGTCACTTGCTTGCTGTTTGAGCCTCTTATGTCACTTGTTTGATGATGGGGCCTGATGTGTCACTTGCTTGTTGGTTGAGCCTCATATGTCGCTTGATTGCTGATGGGGCCTCTTATGTCACTTGCTTGTTGATGGCGCCACATATGTCACTTGCTTGTTGATGGGGCCACTTATGTCACTAGCTTGTTGGGGCCTCATGTGTCACTTGCTTGTTGATGGGGCCTCGTGTGTCACGTGCTTGTTGGTTGTGCCTCATATGTCACTTGCTTGCTGTTTGAGCCTCTTATATCATTTGATTTATGATGGGGCCTTGTGTCACTTGCTTGTTGGTTGAGCCTCGTATGTCACTTGCATGTTGTTTGAGCCTCAAATGTCACATGCTTGTTGATGGGGCCTCATGTGCTACTTGCTTGTCGGTTGAGCCTCATACATCACTTGCTTCTTGGTTGAGCCTCATATGTCACTTGCTTGCTGTTTGAGCCTCATATGTCACTTGCTTGTTGGTTGAGCCTCATACGTCACTTGCTTGCTGATTGAGCCTCTGATGTCACTTGCTTGTTGATGGGGTCTCATGTGTCACTTGCTTGTAGGTTGAGCCTCACACCTCACTTGCTTGCTGTTTGAACATCTTATGTCACATGCTGGTTGATGGGGCCTCATGTGTCACTTGCTTGTTGATGGGGCCTCATGTGTCACTTGCTTGTTGGTTGAGTCTCATACGTCACTTGCTTGCTGTTTGAGCCTCATGTGTCACTTGCTTGTTGGTTGAGCCTAATATGTCACTTGCTTGCTGATGGGGCCTCTTATGTCACTTGATTGTTGATGGGGCCACATATGTCACTTGCTTGTTGATGGGGCCACATATGTCGCTTGCTTGATGGTGGGGCCTCATGTGTCACTTGCTTCTTGATGGGGCCTCATGTGTCAGTTGCTTGTTGGTTGAGCCTCATACGTCACTTGCTTGCTGTTTGAGCCTCTTATGTCACTTGCTTTTTGATGGGGCCACATATGTCACTTGCTTGCTGTTTGAGCCTCTTATGTCACTTGTTTGATGATGGGGCCTGATGTGTCACTTGCTTGTTGGTTGAGCCTCATATGTCGCTTGATTGCTGATGGGGCCTCTTATGTCACTTGCTTGTTGATGGCGCCACATATGTCACTTGCTTGTTGATGGGGCCACATATGTCACTTGCTTGCTGTTTGAGCCTCTTATGTCACTTGCTTGATGAAGGGGCCTCATGTGTCACTTGCTTGTTGGTTGAGCCTCATACCTCACTTGCTTGCTGTTTGAACATCTTATGTCACATGCTTGTTGATGGGGCCTCATGTGTCACTTGCTTGTTGATGGGGCCTCATGTGTCACTTGCTTGTTGGTTGAGTCTCATACGTCACTTGCTTGCTGTTTGAGCCTCATGTGTAACTTGCTTGTTGGTTGAGCCTAATATGTCACTTGCTTGCTGATGGGGCCTCTTATGTCACTTGATTGTTGATGGGGCCACATATGTCACTTGCTTGTTGATGGGGCCACATATGTCGCTTGCTTGATGGTGGGGCCTCATGTGTCACTTGCTTGATGGTTGAGCCTCATATGTCACTTGCATGGAGTTTTAGCCTCTTATGTTACTTGCTTGATGATGGGGCCTCATGTGTCACTTGCTTGTTGTTTGAGCCTTATATGTCAATTGCTTGCTGTTTAAGCCACATGTGTCACTTGATTGTTGGTTGAGCCTCATATGTCACTTGCTTGCTGTTTGAGCCTCTTACGTCACTTGTTTGTTGATGGGGCCTCATGTGTCAATTGCTTCTTGATGGGGCCTCATGTGTCAGTTGCTTGTTGGTTGAGCCTCATACGTCACTTGCTTGCTGTTTGAGCCTCTTATGTCACTTGCTTTTTGATGGGGCGACATATGTCACTTGCTTGCTGTTTGAGCCTCTTATGTCACTTGTTTGATGATGGGGCCTCTTATGTCACTTGCTTGTTGATGGCGCCACATATGTCACTTGCTTGTTGATGGGGCCACATATGTCACTTGCTTGTTGTTGGGGCCTCATGTGTCACTTGCTTGTTGATGGGGCCTCATGTGTCACGTGCTTGTTGGTTGTGCCTCATATGTCACTTGCTTGCTGTTTGAGCCTCTTATGTCATTTGATTTATGATGGGGCCTCGTGTCACTTGCTTGTTGGTTGAGCCTCGTATGTCACTTTCATGTTGTTTGAGCCTCAAATGTCACATGCTTGTTGATGGGGCCTCATGTGCTACTTGCTTGTCGGTTGAGCCTCATACATCACTTGCTTCTTGGTTGAGCCTCATATGTCACTTGCTTGCTGTTTGAGCCTCATATGTCACTTGCTTGTTGGTTGAGCCTCATACGTCACTTGCTTGCTGATTGAGCCTCATGTGTCACTTGCTTGTTGGTTGAGCCTCATAAGTCACTTGCTTGTTGGTTGAGCCTCATATGTCACTTGCTTGCTGTTTGAGCCTCAAATGTCACTTGCTTGTTAATGGGGCCTCATGTGTCACTTGCTTGTGGGTTGAGCCTCATATGTCACTTGCTTGCTGTTTGAGCCTCATATGTCACTTGCTTGTTGATGGGGCATCATGTGTCACTTGCTTGTTGGTTGAGCCTCATGTGTTACTTGCTTGCTGTTTGACCCTCTTTTGTCACTT
The DNA here is from genome assembly GCF_964261635.1 of Lissotriton helveticus. Lineage (NCBI taxonomy): Eukaryota > Metazoa > Chordata > Amphibia > Caudata > Salamandridae > Lissotriton > Lissotriton helveticus. The sequence continues at coordinate 54,230,284 of NC_136061.1, read as the reverse complement.
GCTTGTTGATGAGACCTCATGTGTCACGGGCTTGTTGGTTGAGCCTCATATGTCACTTGCTTGCTGTTTGAGCCTCATTTGTCACTTGCTTTTGGTTGAGCCTCATATGTCACTTGCTTGCTGTATGAGCCTCTTATGTCACATGCTTGTTAATGGGGCCTCATGTGTCACTTGCTTGTGGGTTGAGCCTCATATGTCACTTACTTGCTGTGTGAGCCTCATATGTCACTTGCTTGTTGATGGGGCCTCATGTGTCACTTGCTTGTTGGTTGAGCCTCATGTGTCACTTGCTTGCTGTTTGAGCCTCTTATGTCACTTGCTTGTTGATGAGGCCTCATGTGTCACGTGCTTGTTGGTTGAGCCTCATATGTCACTTGCTTGCTGTTTGAGCCTCATATGTCACTTGTTTGTTGGTTGAGCCTCATATGTCACTTGCTTGCTGTATGAGCCTCTTATGTCACTTGCTTGTTGATGGGGCCTCATGTGTCACTTGCTTGTTGATGGGGCCTCATGTGTCACTTGCTTGTTGGTTGAGCCTCATACGTCACTTGCTTGCTGTTTGAGCCTCAAATGTCACTTGCTTGTTGATGTGGTCTCATGTGTCACTTGCTTGTTGGATGAGCCTCATACGTCACTTGCTTGCTGTTTGACCCTCAAATGTCACTTGCTTGTTGGTTGAGCCTCATATGTCGCTTGATTGCTGATGGGGCCTCTTATGTCACTTGCTTGTTGATGGCGCCACATATGTCACTTGCTTGTTGATGGGGCCACATATGTCACTTGCTTGTTGTTGGGGCCTCATGTGTCACTTGCTTGTTGATGGGGCCTCATGTGTCACGTGCTTGTTGGTTGTGCCTCATATGTCACTTGCTTGCTGTTTGAGCCTCTTATGTCATTTGATTTATGATGGGGCCTCGTGTCACTTGCTTGTTGGTTGAGCCTCGTATGTCACTTGCATGTTGTTTGAGCCTCAAATGTCTCATGCTTGTTGATGGGGCCTCATGTGCTACTTGCTTGTCGGTTGAGCCTCATACATCACTTGCTTCTTGGTTGAGCCTCATATGTCACTTGCTTGCTGTTTGAGCCTCATATGTCACTTGCTTGTTGGTTGAGCCTCATACGTCACTTGCTTGCTGATTGAGCCTCATGTGTCACTTGCTTGTTGGTTGAGCCTCATAAGTCACTTGCTTGTTGGTTGAGCCTCCTGTGTCACTTGCTTGTTGATGGGGTCTCATGTGTCACTTGCTTGTTGGTTGAGCCCCATACCTCACTTGCTTGCTGTTTGAACATCTTATGTCACATGCTTGTTGATGGGGCCTAATGTGTCACTTGCTTGTTGATGGGGCCTCATGTGTCAATTGCTTGTTGGTTGAGTCTCATACGTCACTTGCTTGCTGTTTGAGCCTCATGTGTCACTTGCTTGTTGGTTGAGCCTAATATGTCACTTGCTTGCTGATGGGGCCTCTTATGTCACTTGATTGTTGATGGGGCCACGTATGTCACTTGCTTGTTGATGGGGCCACATATGTCGCTTGCTTGATGGTGGGGCCTCATGTGTCACTTGCTTGATGGTTGAGCCTCATATGTCACTTGCTTGGTGTTTTAGCCTCTTATGTTACTTGCTTGATGATGGGGCCTCATGTGTCACTTGCTTGTTGTTTGAGCCTTATATGTCAATTGCTTGCTGTTTGAGCCTCATGTGTCACTTGATTGTTGGTTGAGCCTCATATGTCACTTGCTTGCTGTTTGAGCCTCTTACATCACGTGCTTGTTGATGGGGCCTCATGTGTCAATTGCTTCTTGATGAGGCCTCATGTGTCAGTTGCTTGTTGGTTGAGCCTCATACGTCACTTGCTTGCTGTTTGAGCCTCTTATGTCACTTGCTTTTTGATGGGGCCACATATGTCACTTGCTTGCTGTTAGAGCCTCTTATGTCACTTGTTTGATGATGGGGCCTCATGTGTCACTTGCTTATTGGTTGAGCCTCACATGTCGCTTGATTGCTGATGGGGCCTCTTATGTCACTTGATTGTTGATGGTGCAACATATGTCACTTGCTTGTTGATGGGGCCACATATGTCACTTGCTTGTTGATGAGGCCTCCTGTGTCACTTGCTTGTTGGTTGCGCCTTATATGTCACTTGCTTGCTGTTTGAGCCTCTTATGTCACTTGCTTGATGATGGGTCCTCATGTGTCACTTGCTTGTTGGTTGAGCATCATACCTCACTTGCTTGCTGTTTGAACATCTTATGTCACATGCTTGTTGGTGGGGCCTCATGTGTAACTTGCTTGTTGATGGGGCCTCATGTGTCACTTGCTTGTTGGTTGAGTCTCATACGTCACTTGCTTGCTGTTTGAGCCTCATGTGTCACTTGCTTGTTGCTTTAGCCTAATATGTCACTTGCTTGCTGATGGGGCCTCTTATGTCACTTGATTGTTGATGGGGCCACATATGTCACTTGCTTGTTGATGGGGCCACATATGTCGCTTGCTTGATGGTGGGGCCTCATGTGTCACTTGCTTGATGGTTGAGCCTCATATGTCACTTGCTTGGTGTTTTAGCCTCTTATGTTTCTTGCTTGATGATGGGGCCTCATGTGTCACTTGCTTGTTGTTTGAGCCTTATATGTCAATTGCTTGCTGTTTGAGCCTCATGTGTCACTTGATTGTTGGTGAGCCTCATATGTCACTTGCTTGCTGTTTTAGCCTCTTACGTCACTTGTTTGTTGATGGGGCCTCATGTGTCAATTGCTTCTTGATGGGACCTCATGTGTCAGTTGCTTGTTGGTTGAGCCTCATACGTCACTTGCTTGCTGTTTGAGCCTCTTATGTCACTTGCTTTTTGATGGGGCCACATATGTCACTTGCTTGCTGTTTGAGCCTCTTATGTCACTTGTTTGATGATGGGGCCTGATGTGTCACTTGCTTGTTGGTTGAGCCTCACATGTCGCTTGATTGCTGATGGGGCCTCTTATGTCACTTGCTTGTTGATGGCGCCACATATGTAACTTGCTTGTTCTTGGGGCCAAATGTGTCACTTGCTTGTTGATGGGGCCTCATGTGTCACGTGCTTGTTGGTTGTGCCTCATATGTCACTTGCTTGCTGTTTGAGCCTCTTATGTCATTTGATTTATGATGGGGCCTCGTGTCACTTGCTTGTTGGTTGAGCCTCGTATGTCACTTGCATGTTGTTTGAGCCTCAAATGTCACATGCTTGTTGATGGGGTCTCATGTGCTACTTGCTTGTCAGTTGAGCCTCATACATCACTTGCTTCTTGGTTGAGCCTCATATGTCACTTGCTTGCTGTTTGAGCCTCATATGTCACTTGCTTGTTGGTTGAGCCTCATACGTCACTTGCTTGCTGATTGAGCCTCATGTGTCACTTGCTTGTTGGTTGAGCCTCATAAGTCACTTGCTTGTTGGTTGAGCCTCATATGTCACTTGCTTGCTGTTTGAGCCTCAAATTTCACTTGCTTGTTAATGGGGCCTCATGTGTCACTTGCTTGTGGGTTGAGCCTCATATGTCACTTGCTTGCTGTTTGAGCCTCATATGTCACTTGCTTGTTGATGGGGCATCATATGTCACTTGCTTGTTGGTTGACCCTCATGTGTTACTTGCTTGCTGTTTGAACCTCTTTTGTCACTTGCTTGTTGATGAGACCTCATGTGTCACGGGCTTGTTGGTTGAGCCTCATATGTCACTTGCTTGCTGTTTGAGCCTCATTTGTCACTTGCTTGTTGGTTGAGCCTCATATGTCACTTGCTTGCTGTATGAGCCTCTTATGTCACTTGCTTGTTAATGGGGCCTCATGTGTCACTTGCTTGTGGGTTGAGCCTCATATGTCACTTACTTGCTGTGTGAGCCTCATATGTCACTTGCTTGTTGATGGGGCCTCATGTGTCACTTGCTTGCTGTTTGAGCCTCTTATGTCACTTGCTTGTTGATGAGGCCTCATGTGTCACGTGCATGTTGGTTGAGCCTCATATGTCACTTGCTTGCTGTTTGAGCCTCATATGTCACTTGCTTGCTGTATGAGCCTCTTATGTCACATGCTTGTTGATGGGGCCTCATGTGTCACTTGCTTGTTGATGGGGCCTCATGTGTCACTTGCTTGTTGGTTGAGCCTCATACGTCACTTGCTTGCTGTTTGAGCCTCAAATGTCACTTGCTTGTTGATGTGGTCTCATGTGTCACTTGCTTGTTGGTTGAGCCTCATACGTCACTTGCTTGCTGTTTGAGCCTCAAATGTCACTTGCTTGTTGTTGGGGCCTCATGTGTCACTTGCTTGTTGGTTGAGCCTCATATGTCACTCGCTTGTTGGTTGAGCCTCATACGTCACTTGCTTGCTGTTTGAGCCTCAAATGTCACGTGCTTGTTGTTGGGGCCTCATGTGTCACTTGCTTGCTATTTGAGCCTCATATGTCACTTGCTTGTTGGTTGAGCCTCATGTGTCACTTGCTTGCTGTATGAGCCTCATATGTTACATGCTTGTTGATGGGGCCTCATGTGTCACTTGCTTGTTGATGGGGCCTCATGTGTCACTTGCTTGTTGGTTGAGCCTCATACGTCACTTGCTTGCTGTTTGAGCCTAATACATCACTTGCTTGTTGATGGGGGCTCATGTGTCACTTGCTTGTTGGTTGAGCCTCATACGTCACTTGCTTGCTGTTTGAGCCTCATATGTCACTTGCTTGTTGATGGGGCCTCATGTGTCACTTGCTTGTTGGTTGAGCCTCATACATCACTTGCTTGCTGTTTGAGCCTCATATGTCACTTGCTTGTTGATGGGGCCTCATATGTCACTTGCTTTCTGTATGAGCCTCTTATGTCACATGCTTGTTGATGGGGCCTCATGTGTCACTTGCTTGTTGATGGGGCCTCATGTGTCACTTGCTTGTTGGTTGAGCCTCATACGTCAGCTGCTTGCTGTTTGAGCCTCAAATGTCACTTGCTTGTTGATGGGGCCTCTTGTGTCACTTGCTTGTTGGTTGAGCATCATATGTCACTTGCTTGCTGTTTGAGCCTCAAATGTCACTTGCTTGTTGTTGGGGCTTCATGTGTCACTTGCTTGTTGGTTGAGCCTCATATGTCACTTGCTTGCTGTTTGAGCCTCCTATGTGACTTCCTTTTAGATGGGACCTCATGTGTCAATTGCTTCTTGATGGGACCTCATGTGTCAGTTGCTTGTTGGTTGAGCCTAATACGTCACTTGCTTGCTGTTTGAGCCTCTTATGTCACTTGCTTTTTGATGGGGCCACATATGTCACTTGCTTGCTGTTTGAGCCTCTTATGTCACTTGTTTGATGATGGGGCCTGATGTGTCACTTGCTTGTTGGTTGAGCCTCACATGTCGCTTGATTGCTGATGGGGCCTCTTATGTCACTTGCTTGTTGATGGCGCCACATATGTAACTTGCTTGTTCTTGGGGCCAAATGTGTCACTTGCTTGTTGATGGGGCCTCATGTGTCACGTGCTTGTTGGTTGTGCCTCATATGTCACTTGCTTGCTGTTTGAGCCTCTTATGTCATTTGATTTATGATGGGGCCTCGTGTCACTTGCTTGTTGGTTGAGCCTCGTATGTCACTTGCATGTTGTTTGAGCCTCAAATGTCACATGCTTGTTGATGGGGTCTCATGTGCTACTTGCTTGTCAGTTGAGCCTCATACATCACTTGCTTCTTGGTTGAGCCTCATATGTCACTTGCATGCTGTTTGAGCCTCATATGTCACTTGCTTGTTGGTTGAGCCTCATACGTCACTTGCTTGCTGATTGAGCCTCATGTGTCACTTGCTTGTTGGTTGAGCCTCATAAGTCACTTGCTTGTTGGTTGAGCCTCATATGTCACTTGCTTGCTGTTTGAGCCTCAAATTTCACTTGCTTGTTAATGGGGCCTCATGTGTCACTTGCTTGTGGGTTGAGCCTCATATGTCACTTGCTTGCTGTTTGAGCCTCATATGTCACTTGCTTGTTGATGGGGCATCATATGTCACTTGCTTGTTGGTTGACCCTCATGTGTTACTTGCTTGCTGTTTGAACCTCTTTTGTCACTTGCTTGTTGATGAGACCTCATGTGTCACGGGCTTGTTGGTTGAGCCTCATATGTCACTTGCTTGCTGTTTGAGCCTCATTTGTCACTTGCTTGTTGGTTGAGCCTCATATGTCACTTGCTTGCTGTATGAGCCTCTTATGTCACTTGCTTGTTAATGGGGCCTCATGTGTCACTTGCTTGTGGGTTGAGCCTCATATGTCACTTACTTGCTGTGTGAGCCTCATATGTCACTTGCTTGTTGATGGGGCCTCATGTGTCACTTGCTTGTTGGTTGAGCCTCATGTGTCACTTGCTTGCTGTTTGAGCCTCTTATGTCACTTGCTTGTTGATGAGGCCTCATGTGTCACGTGCATGTTGGTTGAGCCTCATATGTCACTTGCTTGCTGTTTGAGCCTCATATGTCACTTGCTTGCTGTATGAGCCTCTTATGTCACATGCTTGTTGATGGGGCCTCATGTGTCACTTGCTTGTTGATGGGGCCTCATGTGTCACTTGCTTGTTGGTTGAGCCTCATACGTCACTTGCTTGCTGTTTGAGCCTCAAATGTCACTTGCTTGTTGATGTGGTCTCATGTGTCACTTGCTTGTTGGTTGAGCCTCATACGTCACTTGCTTGCTGTTTGAGCCTCAAATGTCACTTGCTTGTTGTTGGGGCCTCATGTGTCACTTGCTTGTTGGTTGAGCCTCATATGTCACTCGCTTGTTGGTTGAGCCTCATACGTCACTTGCTTGCTGTTTGAGCCTCAAATGTCACGTGCTTGTTGTTGGGGCCTCATGTGTCACTTGCTTGCTATTTGAGCCTCATATGTCACTTGCTTGTTGGTTGAGCCTCATGTGTCACTTGCTTGCTGTATGAGCCTCATATGTTACATGCTTGTTGATGGGGCCTCATGTGTCACTTGCTTGTTGATGGGGCCTCATGTGTCACTTGCTTGTTGGTTGAGCCTCATACGTCACTTGCTTGCTGTTTGAGCCTAATACATCACTTGCTTGTTGATGGGGGCTCATGTGTCACTTGCTTGTTGGTTGAGCCTCATACGTCACTTGCTTGCTGTTTGAGCCTCATATGTCACTTGCTTGTTGATGGGGCCTCATGTGTCACTTGCTTGTTGGTTGAGCCTCATACATCACTTGCTTGCTGTTTGAGCCTCATATGTCACTTGCTTGTTGATGGGGCCTCATGTGTCACTTGCATGTTGGTTGAGCCTCATATGTCACTTGATTGCTGATTGAGCCTCATATGTCACTTGCTTGCTGTATGAGCCTCTTATGTCACATGCTTGTTGATGGGGCCTCATGTGTCACTTGCTTGTTGATGGGGCCTCATGTGTCACTTGCTTGTTGGTTGAGCCTCATACGTCAGCTGCTTGCTGTTTGAGCCTCAAATGTCACTTGCTTGTTGATGGGGCCTCTTGTGTCACTTGCTTGTTGGTTGAGCATCATATGTCACTTGCTTGCTGTTTGAGCCTCAAATGTCACTTGCTTGTTGTTGGGGCTTCATGTGTCACTTGCTTGTTGGTTGAGCCTCATATGTCACTTGCTTGCTGTTTGAGCCTCCTATGTGACTTCCTTTTAGATGGGACCTCATGTGTCACTTGCTTGTTGGTTGAGCCTCATATGTCACTTGCTTGCTGTTTGAGCCTCATATGTCACTTGCTTGTTGATTGGGCCTCATGTATTACTTGCTTGTTGGTTGAACCTCATATGTCACTTGCTTGCTGTTTGAGCCTCTTCTGTCACGTGCTTGTTGATGGGGCCTCATGTGTCACTTGCTTGTTGGTTGAGCCTCATACGTCACTTGCTTGCTGTTTGTGCCTCATGTGTCACTTGCTTGTTGGTTGAGACTCAAACGTCACTTGCTTGCTGTTTGAGCCTCTTCTGTCACGTGCTTGTTGATGGGGCCTCATGTGTCACTTGCTTGTTGTTTGAGCCTCACACGTCACTTGCTTGTTGATGGGGGCTCATGTGTCACTTGCTTGTTGGTTGAGCCTCATACATCATTTCCTTGCTGTTTGAGCCTCACACGTCACTTGCTTGTTGATGGGGGCTCATGTGTCACTTGCTTGTTGGTTGAAACTCATAAGTCACTTGCTTGCTGTTTGAGCCTCTTCTGTCACGTGCTTGTTGATGGGGCCTCATGTGTCACTTGCTTGTTGGTTGAGCCTCATACGTCACTTGCTTGCTGTTTGTGCCTCATGTGTCACTTGCTTGTTGGTTGAGCCTCATACGTCACTTGCTTGCTGTTTGAGCCTCTTCTGTCACGTGCTTGTTGATGGGGCCTCATGTGTCACTTGCTTGTTGTTTGAGCCTCACACGTCACTTGCTTGTTGATTGGGGCTCATGTGTCACTTGCTTGTTGGTTGAGCCTCATACGTCACTTGCTTGCTGTTTGAGCCTCATATGTCACTTGCTTGTTGATGGGGCCTCATGTGTCAATTGCTTGTTGGTTGAGCCTCATACATCACTTGCTTGCTGTTTGAGCCTCATATGTCACTTGCTTGTTGATGGGGCCTCATGTGTCACTTGCATGTTGGTTGAGCCTCATATGTCACTTGATTGCTGTTTGAGCCTCATATGTCACTTGCTTGCTGTATGAGCCTCTTATGTCACATGCTTGTTGATGGGGCCTCATGTGTCACTTGCTTGTGAATGGGGCCTCATGTGTCACTTGCTTGTTGGTTGAGCCTCATACGTCAGCTGCTTGCTGTTTGAGCCTCAAATGTCACTTGCTTGTTGATGGGGCCTCTTGTGTCACTTGCTTGTTGGTTGAGCCTCATATGTCACTTGCTTGCTGTTTGAGCCTCAAATGTCACTTGCTTGTTGTTGGGGATTCATGTGTCACTTGCTTGTTGGTTGAGCCTCATATGTCACTTGCTTGCTGTTTGAGCCTCTTATGTGACTTCCTTTTAGATGGGACCTCATGTGTCACTTGCTTGTTGGTTGAGCCTCATATGTCACTTGCTTGCTGTTTGAGCCTCATATGTCACTTGCTTGTTGATTGGGCCTCATGTATTACTTGCTTGTTGGTTGAACCTCATATGTCACTTGCTTGCTGTTTGAGCCTCTTCTGTCACGTGCTTGTTGATGGGGCCTCATGTGTCACTTGCTTGTTGGTTGAGCCTCATACGTCACTTGCTTGCTGTTTGTGCCTCATGTGTCACTTGCTTGTTGGTTGAGCCTCATACGTCACTTGCTTGCTGATTGAGCCTCATGTGTCACTTGCTTGTTGGTTGAGCCTCATAAGTCACTTGCTTGTTGGTTGAGCCTCATATGTCACTTGCTTGCTGTTTGAGCCTCAAATTTCACTTGCTTGTTAATGGGGCCTCATGTGTCACTTGCTTGTGGGTTGAGCCTCATATGTCACTTGCTTGCTGTTTGAGCCTCATATGTCACTTGCTTGTTGATGGGGCATCATGTGTCACTTGCTTGTTGGTTGACCCTCATGTGTTACTTGCTTGCTGTTTGAACCTCTTTTGTCACTTGCTTGTTGATGAGACCTCATGTGTCACGGGCTTGTTGGTTGAGCCTCATATGTCACTTGCTTGCTGTTTGAGCCTCATTTGTCACTTGCTTGTTGGTTGAGCCTCATATGTCACTTGCTTGCTGTATGAGCCTCTTATGTCACTTGCTTGTTAATGGGGCCTCATGTGTCACTTGCTTGTGGGTTGAGCCTCATATGTCACTTACTTGCTGTGTGAGCCTCATATGTCACTTGCTTGTTGATGGGGCCTCATGTGTCACTTGCTTGTTGGTTGAGCCTCATGTGTCACTTGCTTGCTGTTTGAGCCTCTTATGTCACTTGCTTGTTGATGAGGCCTCATGTGTCACGTGCATGTTGGTTGAGCCTCATATGTCACTTGCTTGCTGTTTGAGCCTCATATGTCACTTGCTTGCTGTATAAGCCTCTTATGTCACATGCTTGTTGATGGGGCCTCATGTGTCACTTGCTTGTTGATGGGGCCTCATGTGTCACTTGCTTGTTGGTTGAGCCTCATACGTCACTTGCTTGCTGTTTGAGCCTCAAATGTCACTTGCTTGTTGATGTGGTCTCATGTGTCACTTGCTTGTTGGTTGAGCCTCATACGTCACTTGCTTGCTGTTTGAGCCTCAAATGTCACTTGCTTGTTGTTGGGGCCTCATGTGTCACTTGCTTGTTGGTTGAGCCTCATATGTCACTCGCTTGTTGGTTGAGCCTCATACGTCACTTGCTTGCTGTTTGAGCCTCAAATGTCACGTGCTTGTTTTTGGGGCCTCATGTGTCACTTGCTTGCTATTTGAGCCTCATATGTCACTTGCTTGTTGGTTGAGCCTCATGTGTCACTTGCTTGCTGTATGAGCCTCATATGTTACATGCTTGTTGATGGGGCCTCATGTGTCACTTGCTTGTTGATGGGGCCTCATGTGTCACTTGCTTGTTGGTTGAGCCTCATACGTCACTTGCTTGCTGTTTGAGCCTAATACATCACTTGCTTGTTGATGGGGGCTCATGTGTCACTTGCTTGTTGGTTGAGCCTCATACGTCACTTGCTTGCTGTTTGAGCCTCATATGTCACTTGCTTGTTGATGGGGCCTCATGTGTCACTTGCTTGTTGGTTGAGCCTCATACATCACTTGCTTGCTGTTTGAGCCTCATATGTCACTTGCTTGTTGATGGGGCCTCATGTGTCACTTGCATGTTGGTTGAGCCTCATATGTCACTTGATTGCTGATTGAGCCTCATATGTCACTTGCTTGCTGTATGAGCCTCTTATGTCACATGCTTGTTGATGGGGCCTCATGTGACACTTGCTTGTTGATGGGGCCTCATGTGTCACTTGCTTGTTGGTTGAGCCTCATACGTCAGCTGCTTGCTGTTTGAGCCTCAAATGTCACTTGCTTGTTGATGGGGCCTCTTGTGTCACTTGCTTGTTGGTTGAGCATCATATGTCACTTGCTTGCTGTTTGAGCCTCAAATGTCACTTGCTTGTTGTTGGGGCTTCATGTGTCACTTGCTTGTTGGTTGAGCCTCATATGTCACTTGCTTGCTGTTTGAGCCTCCTATGTGACTTCCTTTTAGATGGGACCTCATGTGTCACTTGCTTGTTGGTTGAGCCTCATATGTCACTTGCTTGCTGTTTGAGCCTCATATGTCACTTGCTTGTTGATTGGGCCTCATGTATTACTTGCTTGTTGGTTGAACCTCATATGTCACTTGCTTGCTGTTTGAGCCTCTTCTGTCACGTGCTTGTTGATGGGGCCTCATGTGTCACTTGCTTGTTGGTTGAGCCTCATACATCACTTGCTTGCTGTTTGTGCCTCATGTGTCACTTGCTTGTTGGTTGAGACTCAAACGTCACTTGCTTGCTGTTTGAGCCTCTTCTGTCACGTGCTTGTTGATGGGGCCTCATGTGTCACTTGCTTGTTGTTTGAGCCTCACACGTCACTTGCTTGTTGATGGGGGCTCATGTGTCACTTGCTTGTTGGTTGAGCCTCATACATCATTTCCTTGCTGTTTGAGCCTCACACGTCACTTGCTTGTTGATGGGGGCTCATGTGTCACTTGCTTGTTGGTTGAAACTCATAAGTCACTTGCTTGCTGTTTGAGCCTCTTCTGTCACGTGCTTGTTGATGGGGCCTCATGTGTCACTTGCTTGTTGGTTGAGCCTCATACGTCACTTGCTTGCTGTTTGTGCCTCATGTGTCACTTGCTTGTTGGTTGAGCCTCATACGTCACTTGCTTGCTGTTTGAGCCTCTTCTGTCATGTGCTTGTTGATGGGGCCTCATGTGTCACTTGCTTGTTGTTTGAGCCTCACACGTCACTTGCTTGTTGATGGGGGCTCATGTGTCACTTGCTTGTTGGTTGAGCCTCATACGTCACTTGCTTGCTGTTTGAGCCTCATATGTCACTTGCTTGTTGATGGGGCCTCATGTGTCAATTGCTTGTTGGTTGAGCCTCATACATCACTTGCTTGCTGTTTGAGCCTCATATGTCACTTGCTTGTTGATGGGGCCTCATGTGTCACTTGCATGTTGGTTGAGCCTCATATGTCACTTGATTGCTGTTTGAGCCTCATATGTCACTTGCTTGCTGTATGAGCCTCTTATGTCACATGCTTGTTGATGGGGCCTCATGTGTCACTTGCTTGTTGATGGGGCCTCATGTGTCACTTGCTTGTTGGTTGAGCCTCATACGTCAGCTGCTTGCTGTTTGAGCCTCAAATGTCACTTGCTTGTTGATGGGGCCTCTTGTGTCACTTGCTTGTTGGTTGAGCCTCATATGTCACTTGCTTGCTGTTTGAGCCTCAAATGTCACTTGCTTGTTGTTGGGGATTCATGTGTCACTTGCTTGTTGGTTGAGCCTCATATGTCACTTGCTTGCTGTTTGAGCCTCTTATGTGACTTCCTTTTAGATGGGACCTCATGTGTCACTTGCTTGTTGGTTGAGCCTCATATGTCACTTGCTTGCTGTTTGAGCCTCATATGTCACTTGCTTGTTGATTGGGCCTCATGTATTACTTGCTTGTTGGTTGAACCTCATATGTCACTTGCTTGCTGTTTGAGCCTCTTCTGTCACGTGCTTGTTGATGGGGCCTCATGTGTCACTTGCTTGTTGGTTGAGCCTCATACGTCACTTGCTTGCTGTTTGTGCCTCATGTGTCACTTGCTTGTTGGTTGAGCCTCATACGTCACTTGCTTGCTGTTTGAGCCTCTTCTGTCACATGCTTGTTGATGGGGCCTCATGTGTCACTTGCTTGTTGTCTGAGCCTCAAACGTCACTTGCTTGTTGATGGGGGCTCATGTGTCACTTGCTTGTTGGTTGAGCCTCATACGTCACTTGCTTGCTGTTTGAGCCTCACACGTCACTTGCTTGTTGATGGGGGCTCATGTGTCACTTGCTTGTTGGTTGAAACTCATACGTCACTTGCTTGCTGTTTGAGCCTCTTCTGTCACGTGCTTGTTGATGGGGTCTCATGTGTCACTTACTTGTTGGTTGAGCCTCATACGTCACTTGCTTGCTGTTTGTGCCTCATGTGTCACTTGCTTGTTGGTTGAGCCTCATACGTCACTTGCTTGCTGTTTGAGCCTCTTCTGTCACGTGCTTGTTGATGGGGCCTCATGTGTCACTTGCTTGTTGTTTGAGCCTCACACGTCACTTGCTTGTTGATGGGGGCTCATGTGTCACTTGCTTGTTGGTTGAGCCTCTTACGTCACTTGCTTGCTGTTTGAGCCTCACACGTCACTTGCTTGTTGATGGGGGCTCATGTGTCACTTGCTTGTTGGTTGAAACTCATACGTTACTTGCTTGCTGTTTGAGCCTCATATGTCACTTGCTTGTTGATGGAGCCTCATGTGTCACTTGCATGTTGGTTGAGCCTCATATGTCACTTGCTTGCTGTTTGAGCCTCATATGTAACTTGCTTGTTGGTTAAGCCTCATATGTCACTTGCTTGCTGTATGAGCCTCTTATGTCACATGCTTGTTGATGGGGCCTCATGTGTCACTTGCTTGTTGATGGGGCCTCATGTGTCACTTGCTTGTTGGTTGAGCCTCATACGTCACCTGCTTGCTGTTTGAGCCTCAAATGTCACTTGCTTGTTGATGGGGCCTCATGTGTCACTTGCTTGTTGGTTGAGCCTCATACGTCACTTGCTTGCTGTTTGAGCCTAATACATCACTTGCTTGTTGATGGGGGCTTATGTGTCACTTGCTTGTTGTTTGAGCCTCATATGTCACTTGCTTGCTGTTGGAGCCTCATATGTCACTTGCTTGTTGATGGGGCCTCATGTGTCACTTGCTTGTTGGTTGAGCCTCATACATCACTTGCTTGCTGTTTGAGCCTCATATGTCACTTGCTTGTTGATGGGGCCTCATATGTCACTTGCTTGCTGTATGAGCCTCTTATGTCACATGCTTGTTGATGGGGCCTCATGTGTCACTTGCTTGTTGATGGGGCCTCATGTGTCACTTGCTTGTTGGTTGAGCCTCATACGTCAGCTGCTTGCTGTTTGAGCCTCAAATGTCACTTGCTTGTTGATGGGGCCTCTTGTGTCACTTGCTTGTTGGTTGAGCATCATATGTCACTTGCTTGCTGTTTGAGCCTCAAATGTCACTTGCTTGTTGTTGGGGCTTCATGTGTCACTTGCTTGTTGGTTGAGCCTCATATGTCACTTGCTTGCTGTTTGAGCCTCCTATGTGACTTCCTTTTAGATGGGACCTCATGTGTCAATTGCTTCTTGATGGGACCTCATGTGTCAGTTGCTTGTTGGTTGAGCCTCATACGTCACTTGCTTGCTGTTTGAGCCTCTTATGTCACTTGCTTTTTGATGGGGCCACATATGTCACTTGCTTGCTGTTTGAGCCTCTTATGTCACTTGTTTGATGATGGGGCCTGATGTGTCACTTGCTTGTTGGTTGAGCCTCACATGTCGCTTGATTGCTGATGGGGCCTCTTATGTCACTTGCTTGTTGATGGCGCCACATATGTAACTTGCTTGTTCTTGGGGCCAAATGTGTCACTTGCTTGTTGATGGGGCCTCATGTGTCACGTGCTTGTTGGTTGTGCCTCATATGTCACTTGCTTGCTGTTTGAGCCTCTTATGTCATTTGATTTATGATGGGGCCTCGTGTCACTTGCTTGTTGGTTGAGCCTCGTATGTCACTTGCATGTTGTTTGAGCCTCAAATGTCACATGCTTGTTGATGGGGCATCATATGTCACTTGCTTGTTGGTTGAACCTCATATGTCACTTGCTTGCTGTTTGAGCCTCTTCTGTCACGTGCTTGTTGATGGGGCCTCATGTGTCACTTGCTTGTTGGTTGAGCCTCATACGTCACTTGCTTGCTGTTTGTGCCTCATGTGTCACTTGCTTGTTGGTTGAGCCTCATACGTCACTTGCTTGCTGTTTGAGCCTCTTCTGTCACATGCTTGTTGATGGGGCCTCATGTGTCACTTGCTTGTTGTCTGAGCCTCAAACGTCACTTGCTTGTTGATGGGGGCTCATGTGTCACTTGCTTGTTGGTTGAGCCTCATACGTCACTTGCTTGCTGTTTGAGCCTCACACGTCACTTGCTTGTTGATGGGGGCTCATGTGTCACTTGCTTGTTGGTTGAAACTCATACGTCACTTGCTTGCTGTTTGAGCCTCTTCTGTCACGTGCTTGTTGATGGGGTCTCATGTGTCACTTACTTGTTGGTTGAGCCTCATACGTCACTTGCTTGCTGTTTGTGCCTCATGTGTCACTTGCTTGTTGGTTGAGCCTCATACGTCACTTGCTTGCTGTTTGAGCCTCTTCTGTCACGTGCTTGTTGATGGGGCCTCATGTGTCACTTGCTTGTTGTTTGAGCCTCACACGTCACTTGCTTGTTGATGGGGGCTCATGTGTCACTTGCTTGTTGGTTGAGCCTCTTACGTCACTTGCTTGCTGTTTGAGCCTCACACGTCACTTGCTTGTTGATGGGGGCTCATGTGTCACTTGCTTGTTGGTTGAAACTCATACGTTACTTGCTTGCTGTTTGAGCCTCATATGTCACTTGCTTGTTGATGGAGCCTCATGTGTCACTTGCATGTTGGTTGAGCCTCATATGTCACTTGCTTGCTGTTTGAGCCTCATATGTAACTTGCTTGTTGGTTAAGCCTCATATGTCACTTGCTTGCTGTATGAGCCTCTTATGTCACATGCTTGTTGATGGGGCCTCATGTGTCACTTGCTTGTTGATGGGGCCTCATGTGTCACTTGCTTGTTGGTTGAGCCTCATACGTCACCTGCTTGCTGTTTGAGCCTCAAATGTCACTTGCTTGTTGATGGGGCCTCATGTGTCACTTGCTTGTTGGTTGAGCCTCATACGTCACTTGCTTGCTGTTTGAGCCTAATACATCACTTGCTTGTTGATGGGGGCTTATGTGTCACTTGCTTGTTGGTTGAGCCTCATATGTCACTTGCTTGCTGTTGGAGCCTCATATGTCACTTGCTTGTTGATGGGGCCTCATGTGTCACTTGCTTGTTGGTTGAGCCTCATACATCACTTGCTTGCTGTTTGAGCCTCATATGTCACTTGCTTGTTGATGGGGCCTCATATGTCACTTGCTTGCTGTATGAGCCTCTTATGTCACATGCTTGTTGATGGGGCCTCATGTGTCACTTGCTTGTTGATGGGGCCTCATGTGTCACTT
Source organism: Lissotriton helveticus (assembly GCF_964261635.1). NCBI lineage: Eukaryota > Metazoa > Chordata > Amphibia > Caudata > Salamandridae > Lissotriton > Lissotriton helveticus. The sequence goes on along the minus strand of NC_136061.1, from coordinate 54,214,083 downwards.
GCTTGTTGGTTGAGCCTCATACGTCAGCTGCTTGCTGTTTGAGCCTCAAATGTCACTTGCTTGTTGATGGGGCCTCTTGTGTCACTTGCTTGTTGGTTGAGCATCATATGTCACTTGCTTGCTGTTTGAGCCTCAAATGTCACTTGCTTGTTGTTGGGGCTTCATGTGTCACTTGCTTGTTGGTTGAGCCTCATATGTCACTTGCTTGCTGTTTGAGCCTCCTATGTGACTTCCTTTTAGATGGGACCTCATGTGTCAATTGCTTCTTGATGGGACCTCATGTGTCAGTTGCTTGTTGGTTGAGCCTCATACGTCACTTGCTTGCTGTTTGAGCCTCTTATGTCACTTGCTTTTTGATGGGGCCACATATGTCACTTGCTTGCTGTTTGAGCCTCTTATGTCACTTGTTTGATGATGGGGCCTGATGTGTCACTTGCTTGTTGGTTGAGCCTCACATGTCGCTTGATTGCTGATGGGGCCTCTTATGTCACTTGCTTGTTGATGGCGCCACATATGTAACTTGCTTGTTCTTGGGGCCAAATGTGTCACTTGCTTGTTGATGGGGCCTCATGTGTCACGTGCTTGTTGGTTGTGCCTCATATGTCACTTGCTTGCTGTTTGAGCCTCTTATGTCATTTGATTTATGATGGGGCCTCGTGTCACTTGCTTGTTGGTTGAGCCTCGTATGTCACTTGCATGTTGTTTGAGCCTCAAATGTCACATGCTTGTTGATGGGGTCTCATGTGCTACTTGCTTGTCAGTTGAGCCTCATACATCACTTGCTTCTTGGTTGAGCCTCATATGTCACTTGCTTGCTGTTTGAGCCTCATATGTCACTTGCTTGTTGGTTGAGCCTCATACGTCACTTGCTTGCTGATTGAGCCTCATGTGTCACTTGCTTGTTGGTTGAGCCTCATAAGTCACTTGCTTGTTGGTTGAGCCTCATATGTCACTTGCTTGCTGTTTGAGCCTCAAATTTCACTTGCTTGTTAATGGGGCCTCATGTGTCACTTGCTTGTGGGTTGAGCCTCATATGTCACTTGCTTGCTGTTTGAGCCTCATATGTCACTTGCTTGTTGATGGGGCATCATATGTCACTTGCTTGTTGGTTGACCCTCATGTGTTACTTGCTTGCTGTTTGAACCTCTTTTGTCACTTGCTTGTTGATGAGACCTCATGTGTCACGGGCTTGTTGGTTGAGCCTCATATGTCACTTGCTTGCTGTTTTAGCCTCATTTGTCACTTGCTTGTTGGTTGAGCCTCATATGTCACTTGCTTGCTGTATGAGCCTCTTATGTCACTTGCTTGTTAATGGGGCCTCATGTGTCACTTGCTTGTGGGTTGAGCCTCATATGTCACTTACTTGCTGTGTGAGCCTCATATGTCACTTGCTTGTTGATGGGGCCTCATGTGTCACTTGCTTGTTGGTTGAGCCTCATGTGTCACTTGCTTGCTGTTTGAGCCTCTTATGTCACTTGCTTGTTGATGAGGCCTCATGTGTCACGTGCATGTTGGTTGAGCCTCATATGTCACTTGCTTGCTGTTTGAGCCTCATATGTCACTTGCTTGCTGTATGAGCCTCTTATGTCACATGCTTGTTGATGGGGCCTCATGTGTCACTTGCTTGTTGGTTGAGCCTCATACGTCACTTGCTTGCTGTTTGTGCCTCATGTGTCACTTGCTTGTTGGTTGAGCCTCATACGTCACTTGCTTGCTGTTTGAGCCTCATATGTCACTTGCTTGCTGTTTGAGCCTCTTCTGTCACGTGCTTGTTGATGGGGCCTCATGTGTCACTTGCTTGTTGGTTGAGCCTCATATGTCACTTGCTTGCTGTTTGAGCCTCATATGTCACTTGCTTGCTGTTTGAGCCTCTTCTGTCACGTGCTTGTTGATGGGGCCTCATGTGTCACTTGCTTGTTGGTTGAGCCTCATACGTCACTTGCTTGCTGTTTGTGCCTCATGTGTCACTTGCTTGTTGGTTGAGCCTCATACGTCACTTGCTTGCTGTTTGAGCCTCTTCTGTCACATGCTTGTTGATGGGGCCTCATGTGTCACTTGCTTGTTGTCTGAGCCTCACACGTCACTTGCTTGTTGATGGGGGCTCATGTGTCACTTGCTTGTTGGTTGAGCCTCATACGTCACTTGCTTGCTGTTTGAGCCTCACACTTCACTTGCTTGTTGATGGGGGCTCATGTGTCACTTGCTTGTTGGTTGAAACTCATACGTCACTTGCTTGCTGTTTGAGCCTCTTCTGTCACGTGCTTGTAGATGGGGTCTCATGTGTCACTTACTTGTTGGTTGAGCCTCATACGTCACTTGCTTGCTGTTTGTGCCTCATGTGTCACTTGCTTGTTGGTTGAGCCTCATACGTCACTTGCTTGCTGTTTGAGCCTCTTCTGTCACGTGCTTGTTGATGGGGCCTCATGTGTCACTTGCTTGTTGTTTGAGCCTCACACGTCACTTGCTTGTTGATGGGGGCTCATGTGTCACTTGCTTGTTGGTTGAGCCTCTTACGTCACTTGCTTGCTGTTTGAGCCTCACACGTCACTTACTTGTTGATGGGGGCTCATGTGTCACTTGCTTGTTGGTTGAAACTCATACGTTACTTGCTTGCTGTTTGAGCCTCATATGTCACTTGCTTGTTGATGGAGCCTCATGTGTCACTTGCATGTTGGTTGAGCCTCATATGTCACTTGCTTGCTGTTTGAGCCTCATATGTAACTTGCTTGTTGGTTAAGCCTCATATGTCACTTGCTTGCTGTATGAGCCTCTTATGTCACATGCTTGTTGATGGGGCCTCATGTGTCACTTGCTTGTTGATGGGGCCTCATGTGTCACTTGCTTGTTGGTTGAGCCTCATACGTCACCTGCTTGCTGTTTGAGCCTGAAATGTCACTTGCTTGTTGATGGGGCCTCATGTGTCACTTGCTTGTTGGTTGAGCCTCATACGTCACTTGCTTGCTGTTTGAGCCTAATACATCACTTGCTTGTTGATGGGGGCTTATGTGTCACTTGCTTGTTGGTTGAGCCTCATATGTCACTTGCTTGCTGTTTGAGCCTCATATGTCACTTGCTTGTTGATGGGGCCTCATGTGTCACTTGCTTGTTGGTTGAGCCTCATACATCACTTGCTTGCTGTTTGAGCCTCATATGTCACTTGCTTGTTGATGGGGCCTCATATGTCACTTGCTTGCTGTATGAGCCTCTTATGTCACATGCTTGTTGATGGGGCCTCATGTGTCACTTGCTTGTTGATGGGGCCTCATGTGTCACTTGCTTGTTGGTTGAGCCTCATACGTCAGCTGCTTGCTGTTTGAGCCTCAAATGTCACTTGCTTGTTGATGGGGCCTCTTGTGTCACTTGCTTGTTGGTTGAGCATCATATGTCACTTGCTTGCTGTTTGAGCCTCAAATGTCACTTGCTTGTTGTTGGGGCTTCATGTGTCACTTGCTTGTTGGTTGAGCCTCATATGTCACTTGCTTGCTGTTTGAGCCTCCTATGTGACTTCCTTTTAGATGGGACCTCATGTGTCAATTGCTTCTTGATGGGACCTCATGTGTCAGTTGCTTGTTGGTTGAGCCTCATACGTCACTTGCTTGCTGTTTGAGCCTCTTATGTCACTTGCTTTTTGATGGGGCCACATATGTCACTTGCTTGCTGTTTGAGCCTCTTATGTCACTTGTTTGATGATGGGGCCTGATGTGTCACTTGCTTGTTGGTTGAGCCTCACATGTCGCTTGATTGCTGATGGGGCCTCTTATGTCACTTGCTTGTTGATGGCGCCACATATGTAACTTGCTTGTTCTTGGGGCCAAATGTGTCACTTGCTTGTTGATGGGGCCTCATGTGTCACGTGCTTGTTGGTTGTGCCTCATATGTCACTTGCTTGCTGTTTGAGCCTCTTATGTCATTTGATTTATGATGGGGCCTCGTGTCACTTGCTTGTTGGTTGAGCCTCGTATGTCACTTGCATGTTGTTTGAGCCTCAAATGTCACATGCTTGTTGATGGGGTCTCATGTGCTACTTGCTTGTCAGTTGAGCCTCATACATCACTTGCTTCTTGGTTGAGCCTCATATGTCACTTGCTTGCTGTTTGAGCCTCATATGTCACTTGCTTGTTGGTTGAGCCTCATACGTCACTTGCTTGCTGATTGAGCCTCATGTGTCACTTGCTTGTTGGTTGAGCCTCATAAGTCACTTGCTTGTTGGTTGAGCCTCATATGTCACTTGCTTGCTGTTTGAGCCTCAAATTTCACTTGCTTGTTAATGGGGCCTCATGTGTCACTTGCTTGTGGGTTGAGCCTCATATGTCACTTGCTTGCTGTTTGAGCCTCATATGTCACTTGCTTGTTGATGGGGCATCATATGTCACTTGCTTGTTGGTTGACCCTCATGTGTTACTTGCTTGCTGTTTGAACCTCTTTTGTCACTTGCTTGTTGATGAGACCTCATGTGTCACGGGCTTGTTGGTTGAGCCTCATATGTCACTTGCTTGCTGTTTGAGCCTCATTTGTCACTTGCTTGTTGGTTGAGCCTCATATGTCACTTGCTTGCTGTATGAGCCTCTTATGTCACTTGCTTGTTAATGGGGCCTCATGTGTCACTTGCTTGTGGGTTGAGCCTCATATGTCACTTACTTGCTGTGTGAGCCTCATATGTCACTTGCTTGTTGATGGGGCCTCATGTGTCACTTGCTTGTTGGTTGAGCCTCATGTGTCACTTGCTTGCTGTTTGAGCCTCTTATGTCACTTGCTTGTTGATGAGGCCTCATGTGTCACGTGCATGTTGGTTGAGCCTCATATGTCACTTGCTTGCTGTTTGAGCCTCATATGTCACTTGCTTGCTGTATGAGCCTCTTATGTCACATGCTTGTTGATGGGGCCTCATGTGTCACTTGCTTGTTGATGGGGCCTCATGTGTCACTTGCTTGTTGGTTGAGCCTCATACGTCACTTGCTTGCTGTTTGAGCCTCAAATGTCACTTGCTTGTTGATGTGGTCTCATGTGTCACTTGCTTGTTGGTTGAGCCTCATACGTCACTTGCTTGCTGTTTGAGCCTCAAATGTCACTTGCTTGTTGTTGGGGCCTCATGTGTCACTTGCTTGTTGGTTGAGCCTCATATGTCACTCGCTTGTTGGTTGAGCCTCATACGTCACTTGCTTGCTGTTTGAGCCTCAAATGTCACGTGCTTGTTGTTGGGGCCTCATGTGTCACTTGCTTGCTATTTGAGCCTCATATGTCACTTGCTTGTTGGTTGAGCCTCATGTGTCACTTGCTTACTGTATGAGCCTCATATGTTACATGCTTGTTGATGGGGCCTCATGTGTCACTTGCTTGTTGATGGGGCCTCATGTGTCACTTGCTTGTTGGTTGAGCCTCATACGTCACTTGCTTGCTGTTTGAGCCTAATACATCACTTGCTTGTTGATGGGGGCTCATGTGTCACTTGCTTGTTGGTTGAGCCTCATACGTCACTTGCTTGCTGTTTGAGCCTCATATGTCACTTGCTTGTTGATGGGGCCTCATGTGTCACTTGCTTGTTGGTTGAGCCTCATACATCACTTGCTTGCTGTTTGAGCCTCATATGTCACTTGCTTGTTGATGGGGCCTCATGTGTCACTTGCATGTTGGTTGAGCCTCATATGTCACTTGATTGCTGATTGAGCCTCATATGTCACTTGCTTGCTGTATGAGCCTCTTATGTCACATGCTTGTTGATGGGGCCTCATGTGTCACTTGCTTGTTGATGGGGCCTCATGTGTCACTTGCTTGTTGGTTGAGCCTCATACGTCAGCTGCTTGCTGTTTGAGCCTCAAATGTCACTTGCTTGTTGATGGGGCCTCTTGTGTCACTTGCTTGTTGGTTGAGCATCATATGTCACTTGCTTGCTGTTTGAGCCTCAAATGTCACTTGCTTGTTGTTGGGGCTTCATGTGTCACTTGCTTGTTGGTTGAGCCTCATATGTCACTTGCTTGCTGTTTGAGCCTCCTATGTGACTTCCTTTTAGATGGGACCTCATGTGTCACTTGCTTGTTGGTTGAGCCTCATATGTCACTTGCTTGCTGTTTGAGCCTCATATGTCACTTGCTTGTTGATTGGGCCTCATGTATTACTTGCTTGTTGGTTGAACCTCATATGTCACTTGCTTGCTGTTTGAGCCTCTTCTGTCACGTGCTTGTTGATGGGGCCTCATGTGTCACTTGCTTGTTGGTTGAGCCTCATACGTCACTTGCTTGCTGTTTGTGCCTCATGTGTCACTTGCTTGTTGGTTGAGACTCAAACGTCACTTGCTTGCTGTTTGAGCCTCTTCTGTCACGTGCTTGTTGATGGGGCCTCATGTGTCACTTGCTTGTTGTTTGAGCCTCACACGTCACTTGCTTGTTGATGGGGGCTCATGTGTCACTTGCTTGTTGGTTGAGCCTCATACATCATTTCCTTGCTGTTTGAGCCTCACACGTCACTTGCTTGTTGATGGGGGCTCATGTGTCACTTGCTTGTTGGTTGAAACTCATAAGTCACTTGCTTGCTGTTTGAGCCTCTTCTGTCACGTGCTTGTTGATGGGGCCTCATGTGTCACTTGCTTGTTGGTTGAGCCTCATACGTCACTTGCTTGCTGTTTGTGCCTCATGTGTCACTTGCTTGTTGGTTGAGCCTCATACGTCACTTGCTTGCTGTTTGAGCCTCTTCTGTCACGTGCTTGTTGATGGGGCCTCATGTGTCACTTGCTTGTTGTTTGAGCCTCACACGTCACTTGCTTGTTGATGGGGGCTCATGTGTCACTTGCTTGTTGGTTGAGCCTCATACGTCACTTGCTTGCTGTTTGAGCCTCATATGTCACTTGCTTGTTGATGGGGCCTCATGTGTCAATTGCTTGTTGGTTGAGCCTCATACATCACTTGCTTGCTGTTTGAGCCTCATATGTCACTTGCTTGTTGATGGGGCCTCATGTGTCACTTGCATGTTGGTTGAGCCTCATATGTCACTTGATTGCTGTTTGAGCCTCATATGTCACTTGCTTGCTGTATGAGCCTCTTATGTCACATGCTTGTTGATGGGGCCTCATGTGTCACTTGCTTGTTGATGGGGCCTCATGTGTCACTTGCTTGTTGGTTGAGCCTCATACGTCAGCTGCTTGCTGTTTGAGCCTCAAATGTCACTTGCTTGTTGATGGGGCCTCTTGTGTCACTTGCTTGTTGGTTGAGCCTCATATGTCACTTGCTTGCTGTTTGAGCCTCAAATGTCACTTGCTTGTTGTTGGGGATTCATGTGTCACTTGCTTGTTGGTTAGCCTCATATGTCACTTGCTTGCTGTTTGAGCCTCTTATGTGACTTCCTTTTAGATGGGACCTCATGTGTCACTTGCTTGTTGGTTGAGCCTCATATGTCACTTGCTTGCTGTTTGAGCCTCATATGTCACTTGCTTGTTGATTGGGCCTCATGTATTACTTGCTTGTTGGTTGAACCTCATATGTCACTTGCTTGCTGTTTGAGCCTCTTCTGTCACGTGCTTGTTGATGGGGACTCATGTGTCACTTGCTTGTTGGTTGAGCCTCATACGTCACTTGCTTGCTGTTTGTGCCTCATGTGTCACTTGCTTGTTGGTTGAGCCTCATACGTCACTTGCTTGCTGTTTGAGCCTCTTCTGTCACATGCTTGTTGATGGGGCCTCATGTGTCACTTGCTTGTTGTCTGAGCCTCACACGTCACTTGCTTGTTGATGGGGGCTCATGTGTCACTTGCTTGTTGGTTGAGCCTCATACGTCACTTGCTTGCTGTTTGAGCCTCACACGTCACTTGCTTGTTGATGGGGGCTCATGTGTCACTTGCTTGTTGGTTGAAACTCATACGTCACTTGCTTGCTGTTTGAGCCTCTTCTGTCACGTGCTTGTTGATGGGGTCTCATGTGTCACTTACTTGTTGGTTGAGCCTCATACGTCACTTGCTTGCTGTTTGTGCCTCATGTGTCACTTGCTTGTTGGTTGAGCCTCATACGTCACTTGCTTGCTGTTTGAGCCTCTTCTGTCACGTGCTTGTTGATGGGGCCTCATGTGTCACTTGCTTGTTGTTTGAGCCTCACACGTCACTTGCTTGTTGATGGGGGCTCATGTGTCACTTGCTTGTTGGTTGAGCCTCTTACGTCACTTGCTTGCTGTTTGAGCCTCACACGTCACTTGCTTGTTGATGGGGGCTCATGTGTCACTTGCTTGTTGGTTGAAACTCATACGTTACTTGCTTGCTGTTTGAGCCTCATATGTCACTTGCTTGTTGATGGAGCCTCATGTGTCACTTGCATGTTGGTTGAGCCTCATATGTCACTTGCTTGCTGTTTGAGCCTCATATGTAACTTGCTTGTTGGTTAAGCCTCATATGTCACTTGCTTGCTGTATGAGCCTCTTATGTCACATGCTTGTTGATGGGGCCTCATGTGTCACTTGCTTGTTGATGGGGCCTCATGTGTCACTTGCTTGTTGGTTGAGCCTCATACGTCACCTGCTTGCTGTTTGAGCCTCAAATGTCACTTGCTTTTTGATGGGGCCTCATGTGTCACTTGCTTGTTGGTTGAGCCTCATACGTCACTTGCTTGCTGTTTGAGCCTAATACATCACTTGCTTGTTGATGGGGGCTTATGTGTCACTTGCTTGTTGGTTGAGCCTCATATGTCACTTGCTTGCTGTTTGAGCCTCATATGTCACTTGCTTGTTGATGGGGTCTCATGTGTCACTTGCTTGTTGGTTGAGCCTCATACATCACTTGCTTGCTGTTTGAGCCTCATATGTCACTTGCTTGTTGATGGGGCCTCATGTGTCACTTGCATGTTGGTTGAGCCTCATATGTCACTTGCTTGTTGTTTGAGCCTCACACGTCACTTGCTTGTTGATGGGGGCTCATGTGTCACTTGCTTGTTGGTTGAGCCTCATACATCATTTCCTTGCTGTTTGAGCCTCACACGTCACTTGCTTGTTGATGGGGGCTCATGTGTCACTTGCTTGTTGGTTGAAACTCATAAGTCACTTGCTTGCTGTTTGAGCCTCTTCTGTCACGTGCTTGTTGATGGGGCCTCATGTGTCACTTGCTTGTTGGTTGAGCCTCATACGTCACTTGCTTGCTGTTTGTGCCTCATGTGTCACTTGCTTGTTGGTTGAGCCTCATACGTCACTTGCTTGCTGTTTGAGCCTCTTCTGTCACGTGCTTGTTGATGGGGCCTCATGTGTCACTTGCTTGTTGTTTGAGCCTCACACGTCACTTGCTTGTTGATGGGGGCTCATGTGTCACTTGCTTGTTGGTTGAGCCTCATACGTCACTTGCTTGCTGTTTGAGCCTCATATGTCACTTGCTTGTTGATGGGGCCTCATGTGTCAATTGCTTGTTGGTTGAGCCTCATACATCACTTGCTTGCTGTTTGAGCCTCATATGTCACTTGCTTGTTGATGGGGCCTCATGTGTCACTTGCATGTTGGTTGAGCCTCATATGTCACTTGATTGCTGTTTGAGCCTCATATGTCACTTGCTTGCTGTATGAGCCTCTTATGTCACATGCTTGTTGATGGGGCCTCATGTGTCACTTGTTTGTTGATGGGGCCTCATGTGTCACTTGCTTGTTGGTTGAGCCTCATACGTCAGCTGCTTGCTGTTTGAGCCTCAAATGTCACTTGCTTGTTGATGGGGCCTCTTGTGTCACTTGCTTGTTGGTTGAGCCTCATATGTCACTTGCTTGCTGTTTGAGCCTCAAATGTCACTTGCTTGTTGTTGGGGATTCATGTGTCACTTGCTTGTTGGTTAGCCTCATATGTCACTTGCTTGCTGTTTGAGCCTCTTATGTGACTTCCTTTTAGATGGGACCTCATGTGTCACTTGCTTGTTGGTTGAGCCTCATATGTCACTTGCTTGCTGTTTGAGCCTCATATGTCACTTGCTTGTTGATTGGGCCTCATGTATTACTTGCTTGTTGGTTGAACCTCATATGTCACTTGCTTGCTGTTTGAGCCTCTTCTGTCACGTGCTTGTTGATGGGGCCTCATGTGTCACTTGCTTGTTGGTTGAGCCTCATACGTCACTTGCTTGCTGTTTGTGCCTCATGTGTCACTTGCTTGTTGGTTGAGCCTCATACGTCACTTGCTTGCTGTTTGAGCCTCTTCTGTCACATGCTTGTTGATGGGGCCTCATGTGTCACTTGCTTGTTGTCTGAGCCTCACACGTCACTTGCTTGTTGATGGGGGCTCATGTGTCACTTGCTTGTTGGTTGAGCCTCATACGTCACTTGCTTGCTGTTTGAGCCTCACACGTCACTTGCTTGTTGATGGGGGCTCATGTGTCACTTGCTTGTTGGTTGAAACTCATACGTCACTTGCTTGCTGTTTGAGCCTCTTCTGTCACGTGCTTGTTGATGGGGTCTCATGTGTCACTTACTTGTTGGTTGAGCCTCATACGTCACTTGCTTGCTGTTTGTGCCTCATGTGTCACTTGCTTGTTGGTTGAGCCTCATACGTCACTTGCTTGCTATTTGAGCCTCTTCTGTCACGTGCTTGTTGATGGGGCCTCATGTGTCACTTGCTTGTTGTTTGAGCCTCACACGTCACTTGCTTGTTGATGGGGGCTCATGTGTCACTTGCTTGTTGGTTGAGCCTCTTACGTCACTTGCTTGCTGTTTGAGCCTCACACGTCACTTGCTTGTTGATGGGGGCTCATGTGTCACTTGCTTGTTGGTTGAAACTCATACGTTACTTGCTTGCTGTTTGAGCCTCATATGTCACTTGCTTGTTGATGGAGCCTCATGTGTCACTTGCATGTTGGTTGAGCCTCATATGTCACTTGCTTGCTGTTTGAGCCTCATATGTAACTTGCTTGTTGGTTAAGCCTCATATGTCACTTGCTTGCTGTATGAGCCTCTTATGTCACATGCTTGTTGATGGGGCCTCATGTGTCACTTGCTTGTTGATGGGGCCTCATGTGTCACTTGCTTGTTGGTTGAGCCTCATACGTCACCTGCTTGCTGTTTGAGCCTCAAATGTCACTTGCTTTTTGATGGGGCCTCATGTGTCACTTGCTTGTTGGTTGAGCCTCATACGTCACTTGCTTGCTGTTTGAGCCTAATACATCACTTGCTTGTTGATGGGGGCTTATGTGTCACTTGCTTGTTGGTTGAGCCTCATATGTCACTTGCTTGCTGTTTGAGCCTCATATGTCACTTGCTTGTTGATGGGGCCTCATGTGTCACTTGCTTGTTGGTTGAGCCTCATACATCACTTGCTTGCTGTTTGAGCCTCATATGTCACTTGCTTGTTGATGGGGCCTCATGTGTCACTTGCATGTTGGTTGAGCCTCATATGTCACTTGATTGCTGTTTGAGCCTCATATGTCTCTTGCTTGTTGGTTGAGCCTCATATGTGACTTGCTTGCTGTATGAGCCTCTTATGTCACATGCTTGTTGATGGGGCCTCATGTGTCACTTGCTTGTTGATGGGGCCTCATGTGTCACTTGCTTGTTGGTTGAGCCTCATACGTCACCTGCTTGCTGTTTGAGCCTCAAATGTCACTTGCTTGTTGATGGGGCCTCTTGTGTCACTTGCTTGTTGGTTGAGCCTCATACGTCACTTGCTTGCTGTTTGAGCCTCAAATGTCACTTGCTTGTTGTTGGGGCTTCATGTGTCACTTGCTTGTTGGTTGAGCCTCATATGTCACTTGCTTGCTGTTTGAGCCTCTTATGTGACTTCCTTTTAGATGGGACCTCATGTGTCACTTGCTTGTTGGTTGAGCCTTATATGTCACTTGCTTGCTGTTTGAGCCTCATATGTCACTTGCTTGTTGATTGGGCCTCATGTATTACTTGCTTGTTGGTTGAACCTCACATGTCACTTGCTTGCTGTTTGAGCCTCTTCTGTCACGTGCTTGTTGATGGGGCCTCATGTGTCACTTGCTTGTTGGTTGAGCCTCATACGTCACTTGCTTGCTGTTTGTGCCTCATGTGTCACTTGCTTGTTGGTTGAGCCTCACACGTCACTTGCTTGTTGGTTGAGCCTCATACATCACTTGCTTGCTGTTTGAGCCTCACACGTCACTTGCTTGTTGATGGGGGCTCATGTGTCACTTGCTTGTTGGTTGAGCCTCATACGTCACTTGCTTGCTGTTTGAGCCTCACACGTCACTTGCTTGTTGATGGGGGCTCATGTGTCACTTTCTTGTTGATTGAGCCTCATACGTCACTTGCTTGCTGTTTGAGCCTCATATGTCACTTGCTTGTTGATGGAGCCTCATGTGTCACTTGCATGTTGGTTGAGCCTCATATGTCACTTGCTTGCTGTTTGAGCCTCATATGTCACTTGCTTGTTGGTTGAGACTCATATGTCACTTGCTTGCTGTATGAGCCTCTTATGTCACCTGCTTGCTGTTTGAGCCTCAAATGTCACTTGCTTGTTGATGGGGCCTCATGTGTCACTTGCTTGTTGGTTGAGCCTCATATGTCACTTGCTTGCTGTTTGAGTCTCATATGTCACGTGCTTGTTGATTGGGCCTCATGTATTACTTGCTTGTTGGTTGAACCTCATATGTCACTTGCTTGCTGTTTGAGCCTTTTAGTCACGTGTTTGTTGATGGGGCCTCATGTGTCACTTGCTTGTTGGTTGAGCCTCATACGTCACTTGCTTGCTGTTTGCGCCTCATGTGTCACTTGCTTGTTGGTTGAGCGTCACACGTCACTTGCTTGTTGGTTGAGTCTCATACGTCACTTGCTTGCTGTTTGAGCCTCATGTGTCACTTGCTTGTTGATGGGGCCTCATGTGTCACTTGCTTACTGTTTGAGCCTCATGTGTCACTTGCTTGCTGTTTGAGCCTCAAATGTCACTTGCTTGATGATGGGGCCTCATGTGTTACTTGCTTACTGTTTGAGCCTCATGTGTCACTTGCTTGATGATGGGGCCACATATGTCACTTGCTTGTTCATGGGGCCTCATGTGTCACTTGCTTGTTGGTTGAGCCTCATATGTCACTTGCTTGCTGTTTGAGCCTCATGTGTCACTTGCTTGTTGATTGGGCCTCATGTATTACTTGCTTGTTGGTTGAACCTCACATGTCACTTGTTTGCTGTTTGAGCCTCTTCTGTCACGTGCTTGTTGATGGGGCCTCATGTGTCACTTGCTTGTTGGTTGAGCCTCATATGTCACTTGCTTGCTGTTTGAACCTCTTATGTCACTTGCTTGATGGTTGGGATTCATATAACTTTCTATATTAATCTGTTCTTGCTTTACCCCTTCACCTTTTGTTAAGCTCATATGAGATTTCTTTTAATTGTTTTTAAATTAATGCAAATCTGCATCTATTCTATTGTTACACTGTGGACTTGTTTTTGATATTATGTCCTTTTATGATCTAGTTTATTCGGCCGAATAAATAATCTGATGATGGTGATGATGAATACTAAAGAGAAGGGGAGGGAGGGCGGGAAAAGATACCGCAGGGATAAAAGGACTGCAGCAAACTAAGGAAAGAGAAACGGAAGAGAAGGTGAGGAAAAATGAAAGCCGAGAAGAGACTGGAAACGGAAAATAGACAAAATAAGAATGCAAGAGAGGTAAGAGACTGCAGGGAAAGAGAGGAAAATATATAAGAGAAAGAGAAAAAAGAAAAGGAGATTGCATATAAATTAGCGAAAGAGAAGAGAGAAAGGGGAACTTGGAAAAGAAGTGGAAAAATAACAAAAGGGAAAGAAGGAGAGATGGAGAGGGATGGGGGGTCTGAGGAGACATGGACGAGGGAAGATCAAGATTTGAGGGGGACGCGGTTGTGAGTATGCTTCATTTATTAAACAAAATAGTACTTTATTAGCATCCAGCTGTGAGCTGCCAAACACCAGTGTTTACGATGCCTAAACTGATTACATCAAAAGAGACTGGTTTGTATGACAATTATGGAGGGTAAAGTGAGAGAAGTACTTTTAACGACTCTTCACTACAAAAACTCAAGACAACACTTTTTCACGAAATATTAATGCTCATGTTGCTTTCTGATTGCAGGTCACAGATTTTGGGTACGGAATCCAAGGTACAAGTTTGCAACCTTAATATATGACCTCTGAACCCGTTCTCCTTCATTTCCATTAGGCAGAGCTTGGAAGGGGCCCTTCACTAGCTGAGGCTCTGCAGTTGGTCCTCTCTTGATTCCCCCGCCCCGCCATCCTTTTTGTTTATTAAATGATTCTACCATGTGCCTTCTCCTTCCCCCGCATGACAGTTCCTGTCTCTTTAACTCACTCTTACAGGTTTCTGTTTATTCCTGCTTTCTGCTCTAGGCTGTGGCAAGACCGGTACCCCTGTGCCTGAATCGTGACTCTGCAGTGTGACTTGTACCCCTGTGTCTGAATAGTGTTATGTTATGTTATGTTATTTGTCTTTTGTACCGCACACAGCTGCCCCAGCAAAGGGGTGTCCTGGCGCCTTTAAGAAGGTAAACACAACACAACATCTAAAACAAGGAGCAAATTCCGTCAGGCAGATTAGGCAAACAGAAAAGTTTTTATTGCCCGCCTAAACTGCAGCAGATTATCCATCGCCCGAAGCTCACCAGGCAGGGAGTTCCATAATTTTGCGGCCACCACTCGAAAAGAGCGTCCGCCCATTCTGCTTAATCTAAAGCGAGGGACAGTTGACAGGTGCACACCCAAAGATCTCAGGGGCCGTAAGGGAACATACGGACTAAGAAGGTTAGTCAAAATTTGTGGTGCCATGCCTTTGAGAATTTTAAAAGCCAGGCAGAGTACCTTAAATGTAATCCTCTGGCTCATAGGGAGCCAGTGTAGAGAGCGCAGAGTCTTAGAAACAGAACATCGTTTAGGCAGTCCCACCACCACTCTAGCGGCGGTGTTCTGCACTCGCTGTAGTCGGATAAGTTCTGCTTGGTTGATCCTGGCCAAGAGTGCGCTGGCGTAGTCCAGCCTGGACAGGACCGACGCCTGAACCACCAGCTGTCTGGTGGAAGCATCAAAGAACTTGAGTATTGGCCTAAGTACTCTGATGATGCCATAACAAGAGCCTGCCACTCTCTTGGTATGGCACGTAAAACTGAGCGCCGGATCCAACCAGACCCCAAGATTTCTTATCTCAATTGCAGGTGAAGGTGTCGTCCCCAATTCCTGCGGCCACCAGTTATCGTTCCACAGCCCGGCCAGTTTTCCCAGCACCATGACCTCCGTTTTCTTAGTATTTAATTGGAGACAGTTCTGATTCATCCAATTTGCCACGGCACATATACCCTCACGAAACATGCGGGCCTCCACATCAGAGTCTCCACTCAACGTGACCGCCAGCTGCGTATCATCCGCATAGGAGACCATTGTCAGGCCCCAGCGTTTGACCACCGCAGCCAGCGGTCTAACGTAAAGGTTAAATAGAGTGGGGCTCAAAGATGACCCTTGTGGGACCCCTAGTGTCAGCGGGTGTGATTTAGATTTGCCGGGTGGGATAGCGACCTGAAATGATCTGTTCGAGAGGAAGGAACGAAACCAACACAGCGCGGAGCCCCCAACTCCCGCTTCCTCAAGTCGTTGCAAGAGGATACCGTGTGAAACCGTGTCGAACGCGGCACTCAGATCTAATAACAGGAGTGCCGCAGTTCGACCGGTATCCAACACGGAGCGCAAATGCTCGACCATAAACAGTAGAGCAGTCTCCGTGCTGTGACCTGCACGGAATCCATTTTGCGTGGGATCCAAGATGTTAGCTCTGGCGAGATGGTCTGCCAGGATCCCATTCACATGGGCCTCAGCCACTTTAGTAACCCATGGCAGCAACGAGATGGGGCGGTAGTTCTCGGGCTTAAGAGGGTCCAGAGTAGCCTTTTTTAAAATAGGCGTAACTACCGCCTGTTTCCACCTAGTGGGCACAGTTCCAGAGGCCAGCGACAGATTAATAAGGTCCAGCACAGGGGCACGGCACACCGCCGACATATCCCTCAACAGAGCCGGTTTAAGTGGGTCCATAGGGGAGCCCGACTTAATTTTCCTACTCAGAGAGTTAAACGTTTCCGTAGACAGGGAGGGTAGCGTAATCAGCTCCACACCACTATCCAAGGACCCACTGCGTGGTTCTGGAATCGGCTGGTCGGTGGGGAAAGTGCGGTGAATTGCTTGCACCTTGCCAATAAAGAAAGATGCCAAGCTTTCACAATGGGGGTCAGAGAGTATTTCTGTAGCAGTGCTTCTCTTAGCCAAAAGGTCTTTTAGTACCTTAAATATCGCTTTAGAGGGGTTGGAGCTATTCAGAAATTCCTGTGCATAGTGAGCTGCACGCGCTCTACACACCGCTCTATGATATGCTTTGGTTTTCCCCGCGTAACAGATTTTAAGCGCGGGGTCAAAGGATTTTCTCCAGCGCCTTTCGGCTTGCCTGCACTCTCTCCTGAGGGACGCTAGCGTGCTGTCATACCAGGGGCTATGATCTTTAACCCGGCGTTTAGTCCAGACCAACGGGATAAGAGAGTCAAGCGCATGAGAAATCCAATCGCAGAACAGGTCATAGCCCCCATCCACATTCGTAAAAGGATCTAACGGAGCTTTCTCCAATAGAAGATAGAAATCATCTAGCTTTAATTTGTGCCACTGTCGGGCAGAGATAGTTATACTCTGAGAGGTAAAAAGGGGCTCTGACATAGGGATGATCGCTTTCACTAACAAATGATCAGTCCACACCAACCGAAAGGGGCTGTATAACTTGACTCCCTCTAGATTGGTAAAGAGTGGGTCAAGCACATGCCCATCTCGATGTGTGGGGAGCGTCACCAATTGAGGGAGCTGGAGAGCTTCTAAGTCAGACAGAAAACTCCGAATAGAGGGTAGGGATAGACAGTCAAAGTGCAAATTAAGATCACCAAGCACATTGAAGTTTGCACATCCTAAGGCCTCAGAGCTAATATAATCCGGGAGAGCAGCCCTAAAGGCAGCATCGCAGCCCGGAGGACGATAAATTAAAAGGCCAGAGAAGGTATATTGATGGCTAAAAGAAATTTTAAAACGGGCACATTCACAACCGGAAAGCTTCACATCCTTCCAATCGCAGGGGAAGCACAGCTTAACCGCCATCGCGATTCCACCCCCTCTCGTGCCACGATTAAGAGTGAACACCGCGTATTCCGGGGGGAAGGCCAGGTTTAAGACAGAAGTGTCCTCATCCTGCAGCCAGGTCTCTGTCATAAAAAAAGCATCAGGAGACTCATTCGTCAGGAATTCATGAATCTCCGCATAATGCTTAACCAGGGACCTGACATTAAGATTGCAAATAGTGATATCATGCACCCCAGGTGATCTTTTCGTCAGAGCTGATAGCTCAAATGATCGTATACGGGACGGAGATGGTAACATCCAGCTGCAGCACGTGCAGTGATATGGGCCACATAACGGCCCCACTGGAAGCGGGCAGCACTCCAAAAACCAGCCTCGAATTGCCAGCAGGTCATCCCTGCAGTACCTAATCGCCGTTGTGATCATCCTAAACGGTGAGAGTCATAGAGTCCTGCCGCGCCCCGCGCTTCCTTAGCACTGACGGGCGCAGACGGGCAGGACTCTGGCAAGACTCCGGCACAGCGCAGGCGCTGCGCAGACCCGCTGCGCGGTAAAAGGAGCTTTAAATAGGCGTCCCTCAGCCTGAGCGCTAAAGCGCTCAACGATGTAGCCCAGCCGGGTCCACACCACTCCAAAATGGCGCCTAGAATCCCACCCACCGAGTGTCCTGACCCGCCAAACGGCGGTGGGGGTGCCAAATTATGGTGCAGGTAAGGGGGCGCTAAGATGTCCCAAATGAGCGCGTTTAGTTAAAATAAAGAATATGCTCCAGAAATAGCTTTTAAAAACGTAGCGCTGCACAGGTAGCGCTTAGCGCGATGCTGCACGCAAATACCTTCTCGGTATTAGTGGAGCTGCAGCTTGACCTTAGCTGCTGTGCCTGAATAGTGGCGCTGTGGCGTGACCTGTACCCCTGTGCCTGAATCGTGAAACTATAGCATGACCAGAGCAGCTGTCCCTGAATAGTCAATACAAATCTTTGCTGAGCAATTACAGTCATATAAATACAATACTGTTATGTCTTTCCAAATTTGTTTAGCAACAATCCACAGTTTTAAAGTCAGGAGTGTCCAAAAGTTAAATCCAACTTGAAAAAGTCACATCTATGGAAAACACCAAGGTATGTTGTTACAGCATCGTTTCCATTTATTTCACTCCTGGTTTCCATCAATCACAAAATAGCAGCCAACACGTGTTTCGTCTGGCATTAAATATCATGCCTTTCGACTTCTTCAGGGCTGCAACCCAAGAAGATAATAACATTTACAACTCAAAAACATTGGTAAATTAATAACACCATTTATATCTAATAATTTAAATTAAGGGGAACACCTGTGTGTAGGGACAAGCCTGAGTCCAAGTGTTCTTGTAATATAAGCAGAATATAAATCACCGAAATAAAAATAATGCATACCCTGGTGTGAAGATCAAACAAGAAAAGACCCAAAAGCCCCAAAGATGTCAGACACAAGTATTAAAAGTGCTTTTAATTACCAGGAAATGTATTCCTAAATTAGATTTCCAAAATATAACCAAAGTCAGACCCTGAAAAAACAGTAGACAATCCTTAGCTCCGCAGTTAATAACTACTAATATTATCGCAGACAATATATAAACTAATGCTATACTTACTCTAATAATGGTAATATGAAATATTGAAAGTCATCCTCAATTATAAGTATCCACTACATTACTGCCAATGGTTAACATCCGTCAAACTCTTCCTGTAACAAAAATCGAGAGAGTAGTCTAACTAGAGCCACCTAATTATACATTATAACGTTGTTCAGTACGTTAAATATGTCACTCACCTCAATTGAGACGAGCAACCCTTTTGAGTGCAGTAAATGTATTCCTTAATTCAAAATAACAGGTTTGTCGTACTATCCAGTTATTTGCAGACACGGGTACGTGAAATCATACTGTTTAAAAAAGGGAAAGAAAGAACGACCATATAGTTCTTCTATTCCAAATTCGTACAATTATCATTCAAAATATCCAATAACCAGGCGGCTTACCTCCACATCTATCTCAAGGGAAATCAGTCCGAGTACTCCTTAAATTAAAGTTGCACGTTTTGTCGAATTATCCGGGTTTTAGCAGACACGGGTACGTGTAGTCAAACTATTTAAAGAAAAAGAGGAGGAACGAACATATAGTTCTTAGATTCCGAATATAAGCAAAATAACATTCTAGCTACATCTCTCTAATAACCAGGCAGTTTACCTCAAGTATACGGCGAGTACGCTCTAATCGGAGTCACAATCGGCAGCTAGCGTGCAACACAAGCGCCATATTTATTTCAATGTCTCATTTGGACTTGTAGGAGATTGGTCGCCATCTTGTAATATCGCAGATCTCTATTTTACCATATGTAGAGAACCACTACCAGTAAGAGCGATTAAATGTAAGTTAACGCTTATCAAATATTACGTATTCTCGCTTCAAGTTTCAGCAGAGGGAAAAGGTATTCACACTACCAGTGTAAAAACACAAACAAAACACTATTATTAAACAGTCAAATAATGTTGTGTACTAAATTTTAGATTAGAAACAATCATCTCAATCACATTTCAAATAATGCGAAATAATTTCAGCAATAGTCCTTACACTAAAAAGAAAACAAATATTTTCTCACAGTTCAAAGGAGAAGTTTTGTGTAGTAAAACTGATAACACTAGTATTCGAACCCCCATCATGGGGAAAACACATCAAAGCTCCAATGTGTGACGCCACCACTGCCGTCTGTGAACCCGATGAGGAATATAATACTCTAGAGTTTGAATAATTTAAAGAAATAATATAAATAAATGTGACTCTCTCAGCGTTGCAGGAGCTTCAGGCTACCCACATATGTCTCAGAGTCCCAACCTCGAGCACATCTGGAAATCATATTGTAAAGTAGATATATTAGGAACTAAATAGTGGGGGATAGTGATGTGACATCTCATCGAGGGATATAGATATAAGACAGATCGACTGAAAAGCAGTATAATGACAATAATATACATATTAACAGATATACACTCATTAGTGTAATACATAGTCATAATATACTGAGTACAGTATTTATATTTAAATAAACTTCACTTTCAATAAACAGAGGTTATGTTAAAACAACTATTACTAATAACAGTTATTATCCAGAATATGTATATCAGTCCAAAACTGTTCATCGGTATATCTTCCATTTACAGAACATATATTTTTTAATCACCTAAGAAGAACTGTAGTTCCGGGTCTAAATTTAATCCTTCCTCAACTGCTCGCAAAACCATAATCCATCTCGCTTCCCTGCGTCTTAATTTCAGAATCCTATTTCCACCTCTTTTGTCTACACTAACATGTTCTATGCCATGATATGTAAATTTGTGGTTGTCAGAGTCATCCCGATTTTGGATAGCATGGGAGGCAATGGGGTTTCGGGTGTCCCCATTCTTGAGAGCACGAAAGTGTTCCATCATCCGATCTCTTAGTCGTCTTACTGTAGATCCAACATAGATTTTTCCACATGTACATGCTATTATATAAATAACAAATTTGGTTTCGCAATTAATAAATGTTTGGATTTTGAAACTCCCAGTATTGTTATATTCAAAAGATAACATTTTCTTAGTTGCCCATCTACAACAGCTGCAAAGGCCACAGTAGTAAAAGCCGACAGGTTTGATACGTAACCAGTGTTCTGACAATCTAGGTTTAACGGGTTTAGGGTAACTGGGGCTTACCATATTTGCAATTGTCGTGCCTTTTCTAAATGTCAAACTGGGCCTGTCAGTTAAGTATGGTACTAAGTCTCCATCTGTTTTCAATAATTGCCAATGTTTGTTTAATATGGCATACAGTTTATGACTCCCTGCTCCAAAATTGGTAATCATCCTCACCTTCTGTAGTCCCTTAGTTCCTTCACTATTATTCCTAGACTTAAGTGTATCTTCTCTCCTCAGTTTGGAAACTCTTTCATGTGCTTTCAAAATAACTTTATCTTTATAACCTCTGTTTTTAAATCTTCTGGTCATATCCTTGAGATTATTGTTAAAGTCACCATCATCCGAACAGTTCCTTCTGGCTCTCAACATCTCACCAAAAGGGATAGCTTCTATTTGGCTTTTAGGGTGGCAACTGTCTGCATGTAAAAGTGCATTACAACTTGTCTCCTTCCGAAACATTCTACTGCATAATTTGTCATCTTTTACAAACAATTCAATATCCAGAAAGGTAAGGTGTTTATGATCATAGTAAGTAGTGAATGTCATATTCTGATTGTTAGAATTCAAATAGGAAAAGAATGAGTTAAGTTCCTCTGGGGTACCTCTCCAAATCAGTAGACAATCATCAATGAATCGTCCCCAGAAGTAAATATGGTCAATCCACTCCTGACCCTTTGGGCCCCAGATCCACTCCGCCTCTAGGCGACCCATGAACAGGTTCGCGAAGGACGGAGCAAATCTGGAACCCATCGCAGTTCCAAGTTTCTGTCTATACCAAGTGTCCTCATAAAGGAAAAAATTATTCCCCAATACCATTTTGGTCATTTCTAAAATCAACATTGTGTGATCCAGGTATTCTGCTGGTCTTTGATTCAAAAAGTACTCTAGAGCCTGTATACCTAACTCATGATTTATATTAGAGTATAAAGAAACAACATCTAAGGTTGCTAAAATCATGTCAGGTTCCCAGTTGACATCGTTCATGATATTAAGAATATGTTTAGAATCTTCTATGTGAGAAGGCAGATTCTGAACAAATGGTCTCAAGTACATATCTATAAATTGTGAAAGTCTTTCTGTAGGCCCACCAATTCTAGAAATTATGGGTCTGCCTGGTGGTTTCCAACAGTTTTTATGTATTTTTGGCAGAGTATACAGACATGGGGCCCTCGGATATTCTACTCTCAAATACAGATATTCTTCATGATCTAGTAAAGTACTGTCATACCATTGCTTCAATCTGGTATTGATCATAGTCATAGTTGTAGGTAAAGGGTTAGTAATAATTTTCTCATAATACCTAGAATCACTAAGTTGGGAAAAAATTTCTGAATCATAATCTTTTTTATCCATAACCACGATGTTGCCACCTTTATCGGCCATACGTATTATGATGTCAGGTTGAGATGATAGTTCCTTGAGAGCTAGCCTTTCATCAGGTTTTAAATTGCCTCCAACCAATTTCTTCTTATTATTACATTCCCTTTTAATCAAATTGTCAATATCTGCAGTCACGGATTTATAGAAAAATCAACCACGTTACCTGCCGATTGTTGCGGTGTCCATTTTGATTTAACCTTAAGCCCACTCGAGGTGGCATGACCAGAATTGATCTCTAAGTCCCCCAAAAGAGAACTAACATTCACCGGGTCTTCTTCATTTTCAGTTAGTGACTACAATAGTTTGGTGTCATATACCTCTTGTATGGTGATATTACTCAATGCTGGTTTACTAACAATTCTCGTGTCGTGGCTGTCCTGTTTTGCAAAATGTTTTTTCAGTTTTAAAAGCCTCGCAAATTTATACAAATCAATCTTCACTGAAAACCAGTCAACACATACAGTTGGACAATATCCCAAACCTTTCTTTAATACAGACACCATGCTTTTAGATAGTACAACTGATGAAAGGTTAACAATCTCAATTTCATTTGTCCCTTCATTTACTTCCTCCAGGATCGTAGTCTCATTCCTGGCCTTACTTCTTCTGCCTTTGCCTCTGCTCCCTCTCCTTGTCTTTCTCCTAGGTTGTTGCCATATCTGCCCCCAGGGTCTCGGTTGCCCATTCTGATCCGCCGGACCTCCTCTAAAAAAGGGTTCAGGGTTACACTAGACGCTGTGCCAGGGTCAATATTATCCTCATTTTCACTAGTAGAAATGTTGCTTGAGGATGTATTCAATTCTGAACTAGTGGGTGTTAATCCTTTCTTGTATGATTGACCTTTTACAATTAAATGATCAAATTTACATTCGCACGTAAATTTGATCATTTAATTGTAAAAGGTTATTCATACAAGAAAGGATTAACACCCACTAGTTCAGAATTGAATACATCCTCAAGCAACATTTCTACTAGTGAAAATGAGGATAATATTGACCCTGGCACAGCGTCTAGTGTAACCCTGAACCCTTTTTAGAGGAGGTCCGGCGGATCAGAATGGGCAACCGAGAACCTGGGGGCAGATATGGCAACAACCTAGGAGAAAGACAAGCAGAGGGAGCAGAGGCAAAGGCAGAAGAAGTAAGGCCAGGAATGAGACTACGATCCTGGAGGAAGTAAATGAAGGGACAAATGAAATTGAGATTGTTAACCTTTCATCAGTTGTACTATCTAAAAGCATGGTGTCTTTATTAAAGAAAGGTTTGGGATATTGTCCAACTGTATGTGTTGACTGGTTTTCAGTGAAGATTGATTTGTATAAATTTGCGAGGCTTTTAAAACTGAAAAAACATTTTGCAAAACAGGACAGCCACGACACGAGAATTGTTAGTAAACCAGCATTGAGTAATATCACCATACAAGAGGTATATGACACCAAACTATTGTTGTCACTAACTGAAAATGAAGAAGACCCGGTGACTGTTAGTTCTCTTTTGGGGGACTTAGAGATCAATTCTGGTCATGCCACCTCGAGTGGGCTTAAGGTTAAATCAAAATGGACACTGCAACTATCGGCAGGTAATGTGGTTGATGCTTTCTATAAATCCGTGACTGCAGATATTGACAATTTGATTAAAAGGGAATGTAATAATAATAAGAAATTGGTTGGAGGCAATTTAAAACCTGATGAAAGGCTAGCTCTCAAGGAACTATTATCTCAACCTGACATCATAATACGTATGGCCGATAAAGGTGGCAACATCGTGGTTATGGATAAAAAAGATTATGATTCAGAAATTTTTTCCCAACTTAGTGATTCTAGGTATTATGAGAAAATTATTACTAACCCTTTACCTACAACTATGTCTGTGATCAATACCAAATTGAAGCAATGGTATGACAGTACTTTACTGGATCATGAAGAATATCTGTATTTGAGAGTAGAATATCCGAGGGCCCCATGTCTGTATACTCTGCCAAAAATACATAAAAACTGTCGGAAACCACCAGGCAGACCCATAATTTCTGGAATTGGTGGGCCTACAGAAAGACTTTCACAATTTATAGATATGTACTTGAGACCATTTGTTCAGAATCTGCCTTCTCACATAGAAGATACTAAACATATTCTTAATATCATGAACGATGTCAACTGGGAACCTGACATGATTTTAGCAACCTTAGATGTTGTTTCTTTATACTCTAATATAAATCATGAGTTAGGTATACAGGCTCTAGAGTACTTTTTGAATCAAAGACCAGCAGAATACCTGGATCACACAATGATGATTTTAGAAATGACCAAAATGGTATTGGGGAATAATTTTTTCCTTTATGAGGACACTTGGTATAGACAGAAACTTGGAACTGCGATGGGTTCCAGATTTGCTCCGTCCTTCGCGAACCTGTTCATGGGTCGCCTAGAGGCGGAGTGGATCTGGGGCCCAAAGGGTCAGGAGTGGATTGACCATATTTACTTCTGGGGACGATTCATTGATGATTGTCTACTGATTTGGAGAGGTACCCCAGAGGAACTTAACTCATTCTTTTCCTATTTGAATTCTAACAATCAGAATATGACATTCACTACTTACTATGATCATAAACACCTTACCTTTCTGGATATTGAATTGTTTGTAAAAGATGACAAATTATGTAGTAGAATGTTTCGGAAGGAGACAAGTTGTAATGCACTTTTACATGCAGACAGTTGCCACCCTAAAAGCCAAATAGAAGCTATCCCTGTTGGTGAGATGTTGAGAGCCAGAAGGAACTGTTCGGATGATGGTGACTTTAACAATAATCTCAAGGATATGACCAGAAGATTTAAAAACAGAGGTTATATAGATAACGTTATTTTGAAAGCACATGAAAGAGTTTCCAAACTGAGGAGAGAAGATACACTTAAGTCTAGGAATAATAGTGAAGTAACTAAGGGACTACAGAAGGTGAGGATGATTACCAATTTTGGAGCAGGGAGTCATAAACTGTATGCCATATCAAACAAACATTGGCAATTATTGAAAACAGATGGAGACTTAGTACCATACTTAACTGACAGGCCCAGTTTGACATTTAGAAAAGGCACGACAATTGCAAATATGGTAAGCCCCAGTTACCCTAAACCCGTTAAACCTAGATTGTCAGAACACTGGTTACGTATCAAACCTGTCGGCTTTTACTACTGTGGCCTTTGCAGCTGTTGTAGATGGGCAACTAAGAAAGTGTTATCTTTTGAATATAACAATACTGGGAGTTTCAAAATCCAAACATTTATTAATTGCGAAACCACATTTGTTATTTATATAATAGCATGTACATGTGGAAAAATCTATGTTGGATCTAAAGTAAGACGACTAAGAGATCGGATGATGGAACACTTTCGTGCTCTCAAGAATGGGGACACCCGATACCTCATTGCCTCCCATGCTATCCAAAATCGGGATGACTCTGACAACCACAAATTTACATATCATGGCATAGAACATGTTAGTGTAGACAAAAGAGGTGGAAATAGGATTCTGAAATTAAGACGCAGGGAAGCAAGATGAATTATGGTTTTGCGAGCAGTTGAGGAAGGATTAAATTTAGACCCGGAACTACAGTTCTTCTTAGGTGATTAAAAAATATATGTTCTGTAAATGGAAGATATACCTATGAACAGTTTTGGACTTATATACATATTCTGGATAATAACTGTTATTAGTAATAGTTGTTTTAACATAACCTCTGTTTATTGAAAGTGAAGTTTATTTAAATATAAATACTGTACTCAGTATATTATGACTATGTATTACACTAATGAGTGTATATCTGTTAATATGTATATTATTGTCATTATACTGCTTTTCAGTCGATCTGTCTTATATCTATATCCCTCGATGAGATGTCACATCACTATCCCCCACTATTTAGTTCCTAATATATCTACTTTACAATATGATTTCCAGATGTGCTCGAGGTTGGGACTCTGAGACATATGTGGGTAGCCTGAAGCTCCTGCAACGCTGAGAGAGTCACATTTATTTATATTATTTCTTTAAATTATTCAAACTCTAGAGTATTATATTCCTCATCGGGTTCACAGACGGCAGTGGTGGCGTCACACATTGGAGCTTTGATGTGTTTTCCCCATGATGGGGGTTCGAATACTAGTGTTATCAGTTTTACTACACGAAACTTCTCCTTTGAACTGTGAGAAAATATTTGTTTTCTTTTTAGTGTAAGGACTATTGCTGAAATTATTTCGCATTATTTGAAATGTGATTGAGATGATTGTTTCTAATCTAAAATTTAGTACACAACATTATTTGACTGTTTAATAATAGTCTTTTGTTTGTGTTTTTACACTGGTAGTGTGAATACTTTTTCCCTCTGCTGAAACTTGAAGCGAGAATACGTAATATTTGATAAGCGTTAACTTACATTTAATCGCTATTACTGGTAGTGGTTCTCTACATATGGTAAAATAGAGATCTGCGATATTACAAGATGGCGACCAATCTCCTACAAGTCCAAATGAGACATTGAAATAAATATGGCGCTTGTGTTGCACGCTAGCTGCCGATTGTGACTCCGATTAGAGCGTACTCGCCGTATACTTGAGGTAAACTGCCTGGTTATTAGAGAGATGTAGCTAGAATGTTATTTTGCTTATATTCGGAATCTAAGAACTATATGTTCGTTCCTCCTCTTTTTCTTTAAATAGTTTGACTACACGTACCCGTGTCTGCTAAAACCCGGATAATTCGACAAAACGTGCAACTTTAATTTAAGGAGTACTCGGACTGATTTCCCTTGAGATAGATGTGGAGGTAAGCCGCCTGGTTATTGGATATTTTGAATGATAATTGTACGAATTTGGAATAGAAGAACTATATGGTCGTTCTTTCTTTCCCTTTTTTAAACAGTATGATTTCACGTACCCGTGTCTGCAAATAACTGGATAGTACGACAAACCTGTTATTTTGAATTAAGGAATACATTTACTGCACTTAAAAGGGTTGCTCGTCTCAATTGAGGTGAGTGACATATTTAACGTACTGAACAACCTTATAATGTATAATTAGGTGGCTCTAGTTAGACTACTCTCTCGATTTTTGTTACAGGAAGAGTTTGACGGATGTTAACCATTGGCAGTAATGTAGTGGATACTTATAATTGATGATGACTTTCAATATTTCATATTACCATTATTAGAGTAAGTATAGCATTAGTTTATATATTGTCTGCGATAATATTAGTAGTTATTAACTGCGGAGCTAAGGATTGTCTACTGTTTTTTCAGGTTCTGACTTTGGTTATATTTTGGAAATCTAATTTGAGGAATACATTTCCTGGTAATTAAAAGCACTTTTAATACTTGTGTCTGACATCTTTGGGACTTTTGGGTCTTTTCTTGTTTGATCTTCACACCAGGGTATGCATTATTTTTATTTCGGTGATTTATATTCTGCTTATATTACAAGAACCCTTGGACTCAGGCTTGTCCCTACACACAGGTGTTCCCCTTAATTTAAATTATTAGATATAAATGGTGTTATTAATTTACCAATGTTTTTGAGTTGTAAATGTTATTATCTTCTTGGGTTGCAGCCCTGAAGAAGTCGAAAGGCATGATATTTAATGCCAGACGAAACACGTGTTGGCTGCTATTTTGTGATTGATGGAAACCAGGAGTGAAATAAATGGAAACGATGCTGTAACAACATACCTTGGTGTTTTCCATAGATGTGACTTTTTCAAGTTGGATTTAACTTTTGGACACTACTGACTTTAAAACTGTGGACTGTTGCTAAACAAATTTGGAAAGACATAACAGTATTGTATTTATATGACTGTAATTGCTCAGCAAAGATTTGTATTGGATGTTTCAACCGGAAGATCTCTTCTGGGTGTGTAAGGAAGAGTGGTGACCTTCTTTTTCTTTGCTTTGTAGCATATATTTTGTACAGAGAATATTCACTGATTGCCATACTTTTGTTGTGCGCTTACTTCATACCTGGTCACCACATTTTTGTAGTTGTGTCCCTGAATAGTGAAGCTGTGGCGTGACCTGTACCCCTGTGCCTGAATCGTGACTCTACAGCGTGACCTGAGCAGCTGTCCCTGAATAGTGAAACTGTGGCGTGACCTGTACCGCTGTGCCTGAATCGTGACTCAGCAGCATGACATGGGGATGCTGCGCCTGAATAGTGAAGCTGTGGCGTGATCTGTACCCCTGTGCCTGAATCATGAAGCTACAACGTGAGCTGCTGTGCCTGAATAGTGGAGCTGTGGCATGACCTGTAGCCCTATGCCTGAATCATGAACCTTCAGTGTGACCTGAGCTGCTGTGCCTGAACAGTGGAGCTGTGGCCTGACCTGTACCCTCTGTGCCTGAATCGTGAAACTGCAGCATGACTTTAGCTGCTGTGCCTGAATAGTGCAACTGTGGTGTGACCTGTAGCCCTATGCCTGAATCGTGACTCTACAGCGTGAGCTGAGCAGCTGTACCTGAATAGTGAAGTTGTGGCGTGACCTGTACCCCTATGCCTGAATCGTGACTCTACAGTGTGAGCTGAGCAGCTGTACCTGAATAGTGAAGTTGTGGCGTGACCTGTACCCCTGTGCCTGAATTGTGAGTCAGCAGCTGCTGTGCCTGAATAGTGAAGCTGTGGCATGACCTGTACCCCTATGCCTGAATCATGAAGCTACAGCGTGACCTGCGCTGCTGTGCCTGAATAGTGGAGCTGTGGCGTGATCTGTACCCCTGTGCCTGAATCGTGACCCTACAGCATGACCTGAGCTGGTGTGGCTGAATAGTGAAGCGGTGGCGTGACCTGTACCCCTGTGCTTGAATCATGACTTTTCAGCATGGATGGAGCTGCTGTGCTTGAATAGTGAAGCTGTGGGGTGACCTGTACCCCTGTGCCTGAATTGTGACTCTTCACGCTGACCTGAGCTGCTGTGCCTGAATAGTGGAGCTGTGGCATGACCTGTACCCCTGTGCCTTAATCATGACTCTGCAGTGTGACCTGAGCTGCTGGGCCTGAATAGTGAAGTGGTGGCGTGACCTGTACCCCTGTGCCTGAATAGTGACTCTACAGCGTGACCTCAGCTGTTGGGCCTGAATAGTAGAGCTGTGGCGTGACCTGTACCCCTGTGCCTGAATCGTGAAACTACAGTCTTACCTAAGTTCCTGTGCCTGAATAGTGGAGCTGTGGCTTGAACTGTACCACTGTGCCTGAATTATGAAAATGCAGAGTGACCTGAGCCACTGTGCCTGAATAGTGAGGCTGTGGCATGACCTTACCCCTGTGCCTGAATCGTGACTCTACAGCGTGACCTGAGCAGCTGTCCCTGAATAGTGAACTTGTGGAGTGATCTGTACCCCTGTGCCTGAATTGTGACTCTGCAGTGTGACCTGCATTGCTGTGCCTGAATAGTAAAGCTGTGGCATGACCTGTACCCCTGTGCCTGAATCGTGAAACTGCAGTGTGACCTAAGCTCCTGTGCCTGAATAGTGGAGCTGTGGCATGACAAGTACCCCTGTGCCTGAATCGTGACTCTTCCCGCTGACCTGAGCCGCTGTGCCTGAATAGTGAAGCTGTGGCGTGACCAGTACCCTTGTGCCTGAATCGTGACCCTACAGCCTGACCTGAGCTGGTGTGGCTGAACAGTGAAGCGGTGGTGTGACCTTTACCCCTGTGCCTGAATCGTGACTCCACAGCGTGACCTTAGCCACTGTGCCTGAATAGTAAGGCTTTGGCATGACCTGTACCTCTGTGCCTGAATCGTGACTCTACAGCGTGACTTGAGCTGCTCTGTCTGAATAGTGGAGCTGTGGCGTGACCTTTACCCCTGTGCCTGAATCGTGACTCTGCACCATGACCTAAGCTGCTGTGCCTGAATAATAGAGCTGTGGCGTGACCTGTACCCATGTGCCTGAATCGTGACTCTGCAGCGTGACCTTAGCTGCTGTGCCTGAATAGTGAACCTGTGGCGTAAACTTTACCCCTGTGCTTAAATTGTGACTCTTCACGTTGACCTGAGCTGCTGTGCCTGAATAGTGAAGCAGTGGTGTGACTTGTACACCTGTGCCTGAATTGTGACTCTGCTGCGTGACCTAAGCTGCTATGGCTGAATAATGAAGCAGTGGTGTGACCTGTACCCCTGTGCCTGAATCATGAACCTACAGCGTGACCTGAGCTGCTGTGCCTGAATAATGGAGCTGAGGCATGACCTCTACCCCTATGCCTGAATTATGAAGCTACAGCGTGACCTGCGCTGCTGTGCCTGAATAGTGGAGCTGTGGCATTACCTGTACCCCTGTGCCTGAATCATGAACCTACAGCGTGACCTGAGCTGCTGTGCCTGAACAGTGGAGCTGTGGCATGACATGTACCCCTTCGCCTGAATCAAGACACTGCAGCGTGACCTGAGCCGCTGTGCCTGAACAGTCGAGCTGTGGCGTGACCTGTACCCCTGTGCCTGAATCGTGACTCTGCAGCATGACCTGAGCTGCTGTGCTTGAATAGTGAAGCTGTGGCGTGACCTGTACCGCTGTGCCTGAATTGTGACTCTTCACGCTGACCTGAGCTGCAGTTCCTGAATAGTGGAGCTGTGGCATGACCTGTACCCCTGTGCCTGAATCGTGACTCTGTAGTGTGACCTGCGCTGCTGTGCCTGAATAGTGGAGCTGTGGCGTGACCTGTACCCCTGTGCCTGAATCATGAACCTACAGCGTGACCTGAGCTGCTGTGCCTGAACAGTGGAGCTGTGGCATGACATGTACCCCTTCGCCTGAATCAAGACACTACAGCATGACCTGAGCCGCTGTGCCTGAACAGTCGAGCTGTGGCGTGACCTGTACCCCTGTGCCTGAATCGTGACTCTGCAGCATGACCTGAGCTGCTGTGCTTGAATAGTGAAGCTGTGGCGTGACCTGTACCGCTGTGCCTGAATTGTGACTCTTCACGCTGACCTGAGCTGCAGTTCCTGAATAGTGGAGCTGTGGCATGACCTGTACCCCTGTGCCTGAATCGTGACTCTGCAGTGTGACCTGAGCTGCTGTGCCTGAATAGTGGAGCTGTGGCGTGACTTGTCCCCCTCTGCCTGAATCGTGACTCTGCAGCGTGACATGTGCCGCTGTGTCAGAATAGTGAAGTTGTGGCGTTACCTGTACCCCTGTGCCTGAACCGTGAACCTGTAGCATGACCTGAGCTGCTGGGCCTGAATAGTGAAGTGGTGGCGTGACCTGTACCACTGTGCCTGAATAGTGACTCTACAGCGTGACCTAAGCTGTGGGGCCTGAATAGTGGAGATGTGGCGTGACCTGTACCCCTGTGCCTGAATCGTGAAACTACAGTCTGACCTAAGCTCCTGTGCCTGAATAGTGGAGCTGTGGCATGACCTGTACCCCTGTGCCTGAATCGTGACTGCTCACGCTGACCTCAACCACTGTGCCAGAATAGTGGAGCTGTGGCTTGACCTGTACCCCTGTGCCTAAATTATGAAAATGCAGAGTGAACTGAGTCGCTGTGCCTGAATAGTGAAGCTGTGGCGTGACCAGGACCCCTGTGCCTAAATAATGACTCTACAGCGTGACCTAAGCCACTGTGCCTGAATAGTGGAGCAGTGGCGTGACCTGTACCCCTGTGCCTGAATCAAGACCCTACAGTGTGACCTAAGCCACTGTGCCTGAATAGTGGAGCAGTGGCGTGACCTGTACCCCTGTGCCTGAATCCTGACTCTACAGCGTGACCTGAGCAGCTGTCCCTGAATAGTGAACTTGTGGAGTGATCTATACCCCTGTGCCTGAATTGTGACTCTGCAGCGTGACCTAAGCTGCTGTGCCTGAATAGTGAAGCTGTGGCATGACCGGTACCCCTGTGCTGGAATCGTAACACTGCAGCACGACCTGAGCTGCTGTGTCTGAATAGTGAGGCTGGGGCGTGACCTGTACCCCTGTGCTGGAATCGTGAAACTGCAGCGTGACCTTAGCTGCTGTTCCTGAATAGTGGAGGTGTGGCGTGACCTGTACCCCTGTGCCTAAATCCTGAACCTACAGCGCGACCTGAGCTGTTGTGCCTGAATCGTGATTCTGCAGTGTGACCTGCGCTGCTGTGCTTGAATAGTGGAGCTGTGGCATGACAAGTACTCCTGTGCCTGAATCGTGATTCTTCACGCTGACCTGAGCCGCTGTGCCTGAATAGTGAAGCTGTGGCGTGACCAGTACACCTATGCCTGAATCATGACTCTGCAGCCTGACCTAAGCCGCTGTGCCTGAATAGTGAAGCTGTGGCGTGACCTGTACCCCTGTGCCTAAATAGTGACTCTACAGCGTGACCTCAGCTGCTGTGCTTGAATAGTGGAGCTGTCGCGTGACCTGTACCCCTGTGCCTGAATCGTGAAACTGCAGTGTGACCTAAGCTCCTGTGCCTGAATAGTGGAGCTGTGGCATGACAAGTACCCCTGTGCCTGAATCGTGACTCTTCATGCTGACCTGAGCCGCTGTACCTGAATAGTTAAGCTGTGGCGTGACCAGTACCCCTATGCCTGAATCATGACTCTGTAGCCTGACCTAAGCCGCTGTGCCTGAATAGTGGAGCGGTGGTGTGACCTGTACCCTGTGCCTGAATCGTGACCCTACAGCGCGACCTGAGCTGGTGTGGCTGAACATTGAAGCTGTGGCATGACCTGTATTCCTGTGCTTGAATCGTGAAACTGCAGCGTGACCTTAGCTGCTGTGTCTAAATAGTGGAGCTGTGGTGTGACCTGTACCCCTGTGCCTGACTCGTGACTCTGCAGTGTGACCTCAGCTGCTGTGCTTGAATAGTGGAGCTGTGGCATGACCTGTACCCCTGTGCCTGAATCGTGAAACTGCAGTGTGGTCTAAGCTCCTGTGCCTGAATAGTGGAGCTGTGGCATGACATGTACCCCTGTGCCTGAATCATGACTCTTCACGCTGACCTGAGCCGATGTGCCTGAATAGTGGATCGTGGCGTGACCTGTACCTGTGTGCCTGAATGGTGACCTTACAGCGTGACCTGAGCTGGTGTGGCTGAATAGTGAAGCTGTGCCGTGACCTTTACCCCTGTGCCTGAATCGTGACTCTACAGCGTGACATTAGCCTCTGTGCCTGAATAATGAAGTTGTGGCATGATCTGTACCCCTCTGCCTGCAATGTGACTCTGCAACGTGACCTAAGCTGCGGTGCCTGAATAGTGAGGCTGTGCATGAGCTCTACCCTTGTGCCTGAATCCTGACTCTACAGCGTGACCTGAGCTGCTGTGCGTGAATAGTGGAGCTGTGGCATGAGCTGTACCCCTGTGCCTGAATCGTGACTCTGCACCATGACCTAAGCTGCTGTGCCTGAATAATAGAGCTGTGGCGTGACCTGTACCCCTGTGCCTGAATCATTACTCTGCAGCGTGACCTTAGCTGCTGTGCCTGAATAGTAAACCTGTGGCGTAACCTGTACCCCTGTGCCTAAATTGTGACTCTTCACGCTGACCTGAGCTGCTGTGCCTGAATAGTGAAACGGTGTTGTGACTTGTACCCCTGTGCCTGAATTGTGACTCTGCTGCGTGACCTTAGCTGCTGTGGCTGAATAGTGAAGCCGTGGTGTGACCTGTACCCCTGTGCCTGAATCGTGAACCTACAGCGTGACCCGAGCTGCTGTGCCTGAATAGTGGAGTTGAGGCGTGACCTGTACCCCTGTGCCTGAATCGTGAACCTACAGCGTGAACTGAGCTGCTGTGCCTGAATAGTGAAGCTTTGGCGTGACCTTTACACCTGTACCTGAATCGTAAACCCACAGCGTGACCTGAGCTGATGTGCCTGAATAGTGGAGGTGTGGGGTGACCTGTACCCATGTGCGTGAATCATGAACCTACAGCGAGACCTGAACTGCTGTGCCTGAATAGTGGAGCTGTGGCGTGACCTGTAATCCTGTGTCTGAATCGTGAACCTACAGTGTGACCTGAGCGGCTGTGCCTGAACAGTGGAGCTGTGGCATGACCTGTATCCCTGTGCCTGAATCATGACTCTTCACGCTGACCTGAGCCGATGTGCCTGAATAGTGGATCGGTGGCGTGACCTGTACCTGTGTGCCTGAATCGTGACCTTACAGCGTGACCTGAGCTGGTGTGGCTGAATAGTGAAGCTGTGGCGTGACCTTTACCCCTGTGCCTGAATCGTGACTCTACAGCGTGACATTAGCCTCTGTGCCTGAATAATGAAGTTGTGGCATGATCTGTACCCCTGTGCCTGCAATGTGACTCTGCAACGTGACCTAAGCTGCGTGCCTGAATAGTGAGGCTGTGCATGACCTCTACCCTTGTGCCTGAATCCTGACTATACAGCGTGACCTGAGCTGCTGTGCGTGAATAGTGGAGCTGTGGCATGAGCTGTACCCCTGTGCCTGAATCGTGACTCTGCACCATGACCTAAGCTGCTGTGCCTGAATAATAGAGCTGTGGCGTGACCTGTACCCCTGTGCCTGAATCATTACTCTGCAGCGTGACCTTAGCTGCTGTGCCTGAATAGTAAACCTGTGGCGTAACCTGTACCCCTGTGCCTAAATTGTGACTCTTCACGCTGACCTGAGCTGCTGTGCCTGAATAGTGAAACGGTGTTGTGAATTGTACCCCTGTGCCTGAATTGTGACTCTGCTGCGTGACCTAAGCTGCTGTGGCTGAATAGTGAAGCGGTGGTGTGACCTGTACCCCTGTGCCTGAATCGTGAACCTACAGCGTCACCCGAGCTGCTGTGCCTGAATAGTGGAGTTGAGGCGTGACCTGTACCCCTGTGCCTGAATCGTGAACCTACAGCGTGAACTGAGCTGCTGTGCCTGAATAGTGAAGCTTTGGCGTGACCTTTACACCTGTACCTGAATCGTGAACCCACAGCGTGACCTGAGCTGAAGTGCCTGAATAGTGGAGGTGTGGGGTGACCTGTACCCATGTGCGTGAATCATGAACCTACAGCGAGACCTGAACTGCTGTGCCTGAATAGTGGAGCTGTGGCGTGACCTGTAACCCTGTGTCTGAATCGTGAACCTACAGTGTGACCTGAGCTGCTGTGCCTGAACAGTGGAGCTGTGGCATGACCTGTATCCCTGTGACTGAATCCTGACTCTACAGTGTGACCTGAGCTGCTGTGTCTGAATAGTGGAGCTGTGGCATGACCTGTACCCCTGTGCCTGAATCGTGACTCTGCACCATGACCTAAGCTGCTGTGCCTGAATAATAGAGCTGTGGCGTGACCTGTACCCCTGTGCCTGAATCGTTACTCTGCAGCGTGACCTTAGCTGCTGTGCCTGAATAGAGAACCTGTGGCATAACCTGTACCCCTGTGCCTAAATTGTGACTCTTCACGCTGACCTGAGCTGCTGTGCCTGAATAGTGAAGCAGTGGTGTGACTTGTAACCCTGTGCCTGAATTGTGACTCTGCTGCGTGACCTAAGCTGCTGTGGCTGAATAGTGAAGCGGTGGTATGACCTGTACCCCTGTGCCTGAATCGTGAACCTACTGCGTGACCTGAGCTACTGTGCCTGAGTAGTGGAGCTGTGGCATGACCGGTACCCCTGTGCCTGAATCGTGAACCTACAGAGTGACCTGCGCTGCTGTGTCTGAATAGTGGAGCTGAGGCGTGACCTGTACCGCTGTGCCTGAATCGTGTACCTACAGCGTGAACTGAGCTGCTGTGCCTGAATAGTGGAGGTGTGGGGCGACCTGTACCCCTGTGCCTGAATCATGAACCTACAGTGTGACCTGAGCTGTTGTGCCTGAACAGTGGAGCTGTGGCATGACCTGTATCCCTGTGACTGAATCGTGAATATACAGCGTGACCTGAGCTGCTGTGCCTGAATAGTGGAGCTGTGGCGTGACCTGTACCTCTGTGCCTGAATCGTGAACCTACAGTGTAACCTGAGCTGCTGTGCCGGAATAATGGAACTGTCGCGTGACCTGTACCCCTGCGCCTGAATCATGAAACTGCAGTGTGGCCTGAGCCGCTGTGCCCGAATAGTGAACCTACAGTGTGATCATGGCTGCTGCGCTTGAATAGTGGAGCTGTGGTGTGACCTGTACACCTGTACCTGAATCGTGAAACTGCAGTGTGACCTGAGCCGCTGTGCCTGAATAATTAACCTACAGCGAGACTGTGGCTGCTGTGCCTGAATAGTGAAGCGGTGGCGTGACCTGTACCCCTGTGCCTCAATCGTGAAACTGCAGTGTGACCTGCGCCACTATGCCTGAATAGTGAACCTATAGTGTGACTGTGGCTGCTGTGCCTGAATAGTGAAGCGGTGGCGTGACCTTTACCCCTGTGCCTCAATCGTGAAACTGCAGTGTGACCTGAGCCGCTGTGCCGGAATAGTGAGGCTGTGGCGTGACCTGTATACCCCTGTGCCTCAATCGTGAAACTGCAGTGTGACCTGAGCCGCTGTGCCGGAATAGTGAGGCTGTGGCGTGACCAGTACCCCTGTGCCTCAATCGTGAAACTGCAGTGTGACCTGAGCTGCTGTGCCTGAATAGTGAACCTACAGTGTGCCCGTGGCTGCTGTTCCTGAATAGTAAAGCAGTGGCGTGACCTGTACCCCTGTGCCTCAATCGTGAAACTGCAGCTTAACCTGAGCCGCGGTGCCTGAATAGTGAACCTACAGCGTGACCTGAGTCGCTGGGCCTGAATAGTGAGGCTGTGGAGTGACAAGTATCCCTGTGCCTCAATCCTGAAACTGCAGTGTGACCTGAGCCGCTGTGCCTGATTAGTGAGGTTGTGGCGTGGCCAGTGCCCCTGTGACTCAATCCTGAAACTGCAGTGTGACCTGAACTGCTGTGCCTGAATAGTGAACCTACAGCGAGACTGTGGCTGCTGTGCTGAATAGTGGAGCTGTGGTGTGACCTGTACCCCTGTGCCTCAATCATGAAACTGCAGCGTAACCTGAGCCGCTGTGCCTGAATAGTGAACCTGCAGCGTGACCTTGGCTGCTGTGCCTGAATAGTAAGGCTGTGGCGTGACCTGTACCCCTGTGCCTGAATTGTGATTTTACGGCGTGACCTGAGTTGCTGTGCCTGAATAGTGAACCTACAGCGTGACCGTGGCTGCTGTTCCTGAATAGTGAAGCTGTAGCGTGACCAGTACCTCTGTGCCTGAATCATGACTCTGCAGCGTGACCTGAGCTGCCGCATGACGCGAAACCTTAGTGTGACCAGAGCCATGGACCCCCTCCAGCCAGCAAGGCCTGTTGATGGCTGCACCAATCCGGACCTGATCATCCTGACTAGGCTTGACCCAACACCTGCACGACCAGTGGGGAGATTTCTAGCACTTCCCAAGGAGATATACCCAACATCTGGAGCTGCTGCACCATCACTGATGCTACTACCGAGAAGGCCAAGAAGAACTGCGCGCTCACGCGCAGCCCAGAAGAGGCGAAGCGCAGGCGGTGACTGCAGCCACCCGGCATGATGACCGGTCACTCCGAGGGACACGGGAGTGAAGCAGTGACCTGGAAATAAAGAAGGGCATGATAACAAAAGCACTGGGAGGGATGTCTGCCCCTGAGCCTAATCACACTAGATCCCAAGCTAGGGAGGGACCCACCTGGACCATAAGTGGGGGGCCATGACCAGGAGTAGAAAAAGGTGCAACCATGCTCCTGTGCCTCAAGACTAAACTGATGTTTGTACATCTTCCTATTTGTAATATTTAGTTGTAGTGCATAAAAGTACTTTTCTTCTTGAAGTGAAAATTTGAAATAGTTTATTTAACTTGAAAAAAATATTTTTGTAGTAACTATTAATGTAAAAATTTATATGTATATACATATTTTAAATGTAGAACAAAAGAAAAAATGCAACAGCACTAGTAATTTTATTTTTCATTTATTACCTAACTACTTTAAGGATACTAAATGAAAATTATTATTCCAAAGTTTAAGTTAAATGAAAAACTTCCACTTCAAGATATATTTCATTATGCCTTACCAATGAATAAAAGTGTTGTATAGAATGAATTTAAAATAAATTAATTACATTATAATAAACAATGTTACATTAATATTTAAATTCAAATAAGGTTGCAAAAATATTTCATAATTAAATTACAAATATGTACTATTTTTAGATGTTTCACCATTGAATTAAATGTATTTATATTTTTAACAATTCTAAATAATTGAATTTAACATTATTTCCTATGACGTTTGTGGTTGGTCATATAAGGTGCTCGACTTACTACTATCCTCTTTTCAAGTAGTACTTTAGAAGTGCAGTTTGTGAATAGTATTTGGTGGTATATATACTACAAAATCCAGTTTGCGAATGAGGTCCCTTGAATCTAATCGCGTCCTCCATGACTTACAATCAGACGTCAGGTCGTCTTGAGGAAAAGAAACTGTATTTATTATCATTAGGAAGGTTTCTCCACCGTAAATGGAGGGAACCAATTGATGGTAAGTTATCCTTGATCTATTAGTGCCTCACAATATTTTGAACCATGAGAATATTTTGAACCAACTGTATGAATGGGTGAGGATTTCTGGCACAATTTTACAATGGATTCAATCCTTCCATCATAATCAGAGTCAACGGTTGTGTAGTGGTACTGATGAGTCCTCAACAAGAAGGTTACAATGCAGCCACGGCCGGTAGTGGGAGTACCGGCCGGGCGGTGACGTGGGTAGGGGGAGAGGCAGGGTGGGGGGTAGTAATGTATGGAATCCGGACCTTAACAGGTAAGTAACCATGAAAATATATAAAACAAATTTTGTTGCGCGCACTGCATCACGAAATGCGATGCAGTGCGCGCAACGAAATTCGTTTTATTTATTTTTATGGTTACTTACCTGTTAACCCCTTCCATGCTGATGACGAGCTCAGCTCGTCATCAGCGTTACCTGCCGTACGCTGATGACGAGCTGAGCTCGTCATGTATCGCGGTAATTTAAAAAATGCCGCACACAGCGGGAAAAGCCGCCGCACGCATGCGGTTAAGGTCCGGATTCCATACATTACTACCCACCACCCTGCCCCTCCCCATGTCACCGCCCGGCCGGTACTCCCACTACCGGCCACGGTTGTTACAATGATGTCCCTCACGAGTCGTCCCCCATGCTATTCAACACGTTCACCTTCCCGTCCGCACACACTTTGTAATATTATCAATCAATCAATTAATGTAAACTTTATTTCGGCAATTGCTGCCATAGAAGCACAATTTCATAAATAGCAACACACAATAAAATTCACTTTTTGAGTTAAAAACAGAGTGGTATTAAATTTTTCTTTAAAAACTTAAAGTACAGTGGGAACAAATCGCATCTTAAGGGGGGGAATACATCATGTGGGCCATTTCATTTAAAAGTATAAATAGGTAAGCCAAAAAACATGATTAAAAACATAATTAAAAGACAGGCGTCAATTAATAAGAAAAATTAGATCTGGAGGGGGAACATTAAAATAGGGAGAGTCATTACCTTACACAGCCTTAGCTTTTCACTAAACGTCTGCACTTACACCACATTGCCAAAAGAAACTTTGTTATAGCAGCAACAAAAACTGGGTGTGTATCATACTTGAATAGCCTAAGAACATCTCTAAAGTTCCTGATTCCAAAGTTCCTGCAGAGTTGGAGAGCCCACTTTGATCTTGCAGCCTTGTAGGCAGGGCAAAAGAAGATCACGTGGGCCTCTGTTTCTTTGGACTCATTGCACCCGGGACATGATAATTTTTTTGCTCCATACCAGTTATTAGAAAATGCATACAGCGGGAGCGTCCCGGGTCGAAGTTGGAGGATATTATCAGGTACATTTCCAAATGTACATTGATAAGCCCAGAGCCACATCTGACTGAGCCACAACCCTGTGAGATGGACAAGCACGAAAGGAGGCCGCGAACAAATTTTTGCACAGAATGAACAATAACTTCCACTGTGTGAAAGGAGCCAAATCAGAGATCCCGGTACTAAGAGGAGAAACTCATGTCACGCTTTCTACTGAATGGTCGAAATGTCTGGAATTCCCACCACAGATATTCCCAAATTGAGAACTTTCCGGATCATCTTTGATTAGGAACGCTCTTTCCTTCCCAAGCCAGGCGGTAATCAGTGAAATAACCCAACAACTGTCCACGCTCATGGAGATCCTTCTCACGGTACACGCCAATCATCTCATGAAGTTGACACAAACCATGGCAATAGACATGTGATCTGTGATCAAGAACCTAAAAACAGATCAAGATTGCAAAGATTTAAAGTCACTTCCTCTCTCTGTGTACGGTGGAATCTAGGGATACATTTGTAATCGCGTTCACAGTCCACAAGGCCTACACTATAGACATAAAGGTCTGGGCTACCTTCAAAACCCAGATCCACTCCAAGTAGCACCCTCCGCGCCATGAACATGCACCTTATCCAGCAACAACAACCATTGGAAGGACAAACAGCCTCGCACAATCAAGGATTCGTTGTTATCAGCAGCCTTTTCTTGCTCTACCGGCTCCCTCGTGCCCTACCATCCGCTGCAGGTTGGCATCCTACTCTCCTTCATATCAAGAAAGCCCTTCAAGATGGCCGCGCCTTCCATACAGACGGCAAAGGCTTGAGGCTCCTTGCCTTGAACGCTGGGAACACCCAAAAATCATCCTATCTTCAGGAAACTCTTTAAGACCAAGGTCTAGATGTAGGTAAATAGGTTTTACCGATTCTAAAATACCGAATTTTACCGATTCGGTATTTCAGAATTGGTAAGTCCTATGTAGGTAATTAATCGGTAAAAAATACCGAATCGTTAAGATTCGGTATTTACCGAATCGGTAATTACCGATTCGGTATTTGCCTGGAGGCCCATAGGAATGAATGTGAATTACCGAATCGGTAATTACCGATTCGGTAAATACCGAAAAATTCAAGGGTGGCAGGGTGTCACTTTGACAACCTGTTGCACCCCTGATTAGTGCTGGTGTGCACATGTGGCATACATGTCTGTCACATGGCACAGGTGTAAATGCACATTTATGCATTTACATAGGAATTCTTTATTTATCACCAACTAATAGTTGGTGGTAAATTACGAATTCTTAAAGGCCAGAATAACTGTTTATAGTGCTTCCTAAATCTCATTTACCGAATCGGTAAAATAGCCTCCTACATAGGAAAAGGCTTTTACAGGGTCGGTAACGGCCGATATCGGCCTTTACCGACCGGTAAAAGCCTACCTACATCTTGCCCCTGGACTTTTAATCTTTAGGCCAGTGTATAACTAGTTAAAACCTTTTGCCACAAGTTTGATTTAATCAATAGTTGCACACTCCACAAAACTCAAATATAAAAATCCAGCATGGGGGAGGGTCCCTTGGAAGTCCAAGGACCCAAGCTGAGATCAGAGCCAAGCCAGCCCCAGTCCATGAATCTCTTGCAGACAAACCTCTTCAGGCCAGCACCCCCTGGTGACTGGGGTGAAGAAGAACAGAAGAATGTCTAACAGGGCTCTCACCTCGCATCTGGTGAGCCTCAAGCTCCTCTCCCCTCGCTCGGTTTCCTTCTCTTTATTTCAAAGCTCTGCCATGGCCTTAAGGCATCAGGCGTGGCACGTTATAAAAATTCCTAAATAAAGAAATAGCCACATCACCTTCAGAATATATACCCAGGAGGTCACCAATAAATTGTGATTAACTAAAAAAGCAATGGATGAATACTTGAATGGGTCTCTGTTGTGAATATTTTGAGTTGAATTACAGACTATTGCTCTTTTGTTCGCGGCCTAGCCACTACAAATCAGTCTCGAATCCGCCCCAAATGGAGTGGCCTAGCCTGACTTGCGAGCCTGACCCCAGCAGATAGGACCATATCACGCTAGAAGCATCAAACATGGCTCTGCTGCCAAGGG
The DNA here is from genome assembly GCF_964261635.1 of Lissotriton helveticus. Classification (NCBI taxonomy): domain Eukaryota; kingdom Metazoa; phylum Chordata; class Amphibia; order Caudata; family Salamandridae; genus Lissotriton; species Lissotriton helveticus. The sequence goes on along the minus strand of NC_136061.1, from coordinate 54,172,076 downwards.
AGGGCACGTCAAAATTACAGGGTGCTTATAGCTTCATTGGAGAAGTAAAAACTGAAAAATTACAAAAAATAAAAGGCACCAAAAAAAGAGAGCACAAAAAATTAGAAAAAAGCGAACAAAAAAGAAAAGAGTGAAACACAAGATAATGAGAAGAATTATAAAAAATACATCAACATCAACACGAGACAGTGAAATAGAAGGAAAGGGGAAGAAGGAAGGTGGTGTATAAAGGGGAATGGAAGGCGGGAAGGATAATAGTAACTAGTATAGTGAACAGGAGGAAATTAAGGAAATGAAAGGCGTGATTGGGAAGGAAAGGAGAAAGAAAAGAAAACAGGTTGAGAAGAAAGGGAAACATTGGAGACATGAAAGGTAACAGTAAATAGGAGTAAAATAAAGAAGACAGAACGGGGATAGATTCGGAGAGTTGAATGAGGGTGTGAAGAAGAGACAGACTGAGAGATAAAGGCTGAAAAGGAAAAGAACAGGAAGTGTAAAGGGACTGGTGGAAGGAGAGAGAGTGGGAGAGTTAAGGAGGAGCTGGTGAGATAAGCAGATGAGTTAAGACAGCAAGGGTGAGAGAGAAGACACAGGATGAGAGATCTGGACAGCGGAGGAGAGTGGAGAGGGAGTGAGAAAAACAGGAAAGAATGGAAATAGGGCGATGAAGGAGAAAGCAGAGGAGAGAAGGGAGAACATATATAGATAGAAGACAACGGAAAGCAAAAGAGGACAGTGGAGAACAAAAGAAATAGTGAGGGGGAGCGTGAGAAAGAAAGAAAGAAATAGTGAGGGAGAGAATGAAAGTAAGAAATCTTGAAGATGAGAGAGAGAAAAGGGACGAAATAGTGAAAATGAGAGGGAGAAAAAGGAAGAAATAGGATGAGAGGGAGCGAGAAAGGAAGAAATGGTGAGGGTGAGAGTGAGAAAGGAAGAAAGAAAGGAAAAATAGTGAAGATGATAGGGAGTAAGCCAGGAAGAAATAGTCAAGATGGGAGGGAGAAAAAGTAAGAAATTGGATGAGAGGAAGAAAGAAATGAAGAAATAGTGAGATTGAGAGGGAGAAAGGAAGGAAGGAATAAATAGTGAGGATGACGAGAAAAAGAAAGATAATGCAAGTGTTAGGAATAGAGGGTGTAGATGGAGGAAGATGAAAAGAGGGTGTAAGACTTATGAAAAAAGGAAATAAAGAAAGGTAGAGGGAGGAAGACAGGAGGAGAATGAGCCAGTCGGAACAAGGAGGGGGAAGAGAGACAGATCAAGAGGAGGGAAAGGTGACGCGAAAAGTGAAAGAGCAATTGAAGAGAAGGCTGGAGAAAGAGTGTAAGATGGGGAGAGTAAATGGGAAAATGTGTGGGAAAGAAATGGAGAGATGAAGGGGGTACGGAGAGTGAGAAAACAGAAAACGGGGGAAGAAAAGGAGAAAGAAAGTGCGTGAGGGGAGAGGAAGATAAAGAGAGGAGAGAAATGAAAGAGTGGAGACGGAGAGAGAAGGCAGAGAAGGAGAGCAAGGGAGAGGCGATCACATCCCAATAATGGCTGCACTTTACGACCCATCCCGTGGTGGGGGGCCATGGTCCTCGCTTGCATGAGGGCTGCTACCCACCTGCTACCCACTGGGGTAGAATGAAGGCGAGTGGAGAGGAGCCGGCACAGTCCATGTTTCCACCCAGGCGAGGCCCTGAAGCTTGAGGGGGTCGAGCCACTGGAAGCTCGAGCCGGGCTCGCGCAGATGCGTGGTGTTGGCCCGGCTCGAAGTTCTCCTAGAACCTCAAGCCAAAACCGAGCTGAGCTTGCACAGAAGATCATGTGGTTTAGTGGCAATAAATGCCGACCTTGACGCATGGACAGGAAAGGTTTGAATTCTCTGCATCCTGTGAACCTCGGTAAATCTCCCTGTGGCATTAGAAAAACCTGAAATGTCGTCTGAGCCCGTTGTGAGGCGCTTGTATGTTGGCACCATGTGAAACGGACGAAAAATAAAATGTGGATTCTGCCAGCCACCCACTCTCTAATCCAATCTTCCAAGCATTAAGGAAAAGCGTTAACCTTTGACGTCAGAAAGAGATACCCGTCCAGTGGCAGGGCTGCACAGTGTCCAACCAGACAATCCCAGAGCCGTCTCTGCTGGACCAGAGTGTGGGAGCCAAGAATCTCCTTTGTGTTCATCATCACACATCAGAGCACCTTCAAAGGTGTGCCTTCAGGGTGTGTGTTGTACAAAAACCTCACGGGAGTCTGATTTCATCAACTACAATGCTGCTCTGTCTATAAGAAGGACGTAGGCCACACACAGGGTACACAAGACAGTGGACTTGCCTCTTAGGGCCGGGTGTGCACACGGTTTTAGGGTTCTCAAACCCTCTGGTTCAGTAAATTCGAGGGGTTGCAAAGTCACAAACCCTTTTTGCAAATGTCATAGGCCTAGTATCACTGGGAAAGGTTTTCCGAATTGTTAAATGAGTTTAGCCACACAAATGGGTATTTTGGGGGGTGCGTATTTAGGGCATCCCTTCCAAATATTGTATCCTGTTTCTGTTTTAAGACTATCGATTCGATTCGATTCAAAATCTTTATTCGGATTTCATCAAATCCATAAAAGCAGTACATTTAAAATATAAGAATTAAAAATACATTTCAAGGACTATATACTACAAAAAGTTCATACAAATACAGGTGCAAAGATTCCATATAAAGCCAATTATTAAAGTGCAAGACTATCACTTGTAATTCAAACTTCTTGATACCAAGATATATTCTGATGTAATAAAATTAAACGCTACTACATATTAAAGAAATATGCTTTTAAAAATCTTGAACAAACTTTGTCATTCTCTAACGTGATGTTTGCCGCATGATTTACAAATCTTTTCAATGCTCTGCCCGAGCACGGGACGTGAGAATCAAACAGACCCCCCCCCCCTGCCTGGGCTCTGCCTCTTAACTCTACTTTAAGAGACTGAATGTGGCGGAAGAATCAGAGAGGGGGTCACAGGAGTGCAGCGCGTGCAGTGGTACCGCAGCCCAGAGCCAAGGGCCAGAGGCGCCGATCACACCTTCATTGTGGCTCTATTTTGTAGAAGCAACCAGGACAAGGCGGTCCAGTTTCTGGCTTGAATCAGGACCCCCAGCAGACGTGCTCGCCACCGAAAAAGAGATTGGAAGTAGTTACAACGAGAGTGGGCCAGAGTCAGAGAAAGTGGAGAGGATGGGGGCAAGAAACAGCCGAGAAAAAAGGACTGAAACAGCCAGAAAGGTCAAATAGGGAGAAGAAGGTGGAGAGTAAAAATGCGAACATAGTGAAAACAAGGAGAAAACAAAGAGGAGAAGGTGGGTTAAAACAAAAGTGTCAAGGATGGCGAAAGAAGAAAGGGGCCAAAAGGGAAAGCTGGTGGCAAACAAAGCAGAAAAGGGAGATGCTAAAAGAAAAATTCAACAAAATCGAGGAGATAAAGCAATGTTAAAAGCAAAAAGACACAGACACAAAAATGTAAATAGAAAACAAAGCGAGCGAGCGAGTGAGTGAAAGATATAAGAACGAATGAGAAAAAAATGAAGGATGAAAAATACAACAAGAAATGTGTGAGAGAATCAAAAGAGAAAGGAAGAGAGAGAAGGGATGAGCGAGAAAGAAATGACAGAGAATGACAAAATGACCACAAAAATGAAAGAACAATAACATTGAGACAACGAGAAAAGAAGTGGAAATGTGTATAGAAAGGGATGAAGAGAGATAGTAATGGAAGAAGAGAAAAGGAGGGAGAGCGAGGGATAGAATAAAGCGGAGAAGGAAAATGGGACAAAGAAGAGAGGGAGGGGAATGGGAAAGAAAGAAAGAAAGAAAGAAAGAAAGAAAGAAAGAAAGAAAGAAAGAAAGAAAGAAAGAAAGAAAGAAAGAAAGAAAGAAAGAAAGAAGGAAAAAAACATGTAGAGAACGTGAAAGAAGGAAATAAAGATGTGGAGAACGTGAACGAAGGAAAGCAAGCTGGAGAAAAAGTACAAGGATCGACAGAGAAAGACGGAATGAGTGTTAGAAAAGAGAGATAGTTGGCGAAGAGGGAGAACATTGAGAAGAAAAGTGCAAAGAAAGAGAGTGGGATACAGAAAAGGCGGGAGGGTGAGAATAAAGGAGAGCAGGCCGGAGGAGCGCGCGCGCGCGCAGGCGGGCCCGGGAGCGCGCGTGTCCTGGTTCGTGGTCACGCTGTGCCTGCTGTGCCTCCCCCCGGGCTCACATCCTGCTTGGCTGCGCTCACCCGGGCTCTCCCCAGAGCTGCTCTCCCTGCTCAGCCGCTCTGCTCCTTAATGCGCGCCTTGGCACTGCCCCCACCCCGGCTGGCATGAGGGCGTGGCGCCCCCTCTCCTTACCAGGGGTGTAACGGTGCTCCGGTGAGGGGTGCGGCCCTGGAGACCAGCGTGGCCCCCGCCCTGGCAATCTAAAATGAAAGAAGAGAACAGATCACCTTTGTAGCACCCACAGCTCAGCGAGGCTGTGGCGCAACGCCCACGAGGCTGCCCAGGCTGAAAGAATGTTTAAAACATGCAAAGAGACATCTGGGGTGCGCCCCATTGTTGGCCAACACATGTGGGGTCCGGTTGGGGATATCTGCCCCCTGGGCTCACATCCCACTGCCCCCTGGGCCCTCGTCCCACTGCCCCTGGGCTCACTGCCCCCCCTGGGCCCATCTCCCACTGCCCCTTGGGCCCACTGCCCCCATGGCTCACATCCCACTGCCCCCCTGGGCCCAACTCCCACTGCCCCTTGGGCCCACTGCCCCCTGGGCTCACATCCCACTGCCCCCTGGGCCCATCTCCCACTTTCCCCTGGGCTCACATCCCACTGCCCCCATGGCTCACATCCCACTGCCCCCCTGGGCCCATTTCCCACTGCCCCTTGGGCCCACTGCCCCCTGGGCACACATCCCACTGCCCCTTGGGCCCACCTCCCACTGCCCCCTGGGCACACATCCCACTGCCCCTTGGGCCCACCTCCCACTGCCCCCTGGGCACACATCCCACTGCCCCTTGGGCCCACTGCCCCCTGGGCACACATCCCACTGCCCCTTGGGCCCACTGCCCCCTGGGCACACATCCCACTCCCTTCTGGGCACACACCCCACCCTCATGCGTGCACCCAGTATCCACCACCGCACCGCATGACCACCGCACAGAGCTGCCCCGTCTGTGCGCGAGCATCCATCTATTCATTCACCAGTGAAACAAAGAATATTTTTTTTTCTTCAGGGTTTTCTACAGTAGCACCTATAGTCGTGGAGCGTTGCGCTGCGCTGTCTTGTTTCATTACACACTTGCAAGTAGAGTCCAAAGTACCCCCCATGAGGTCTCCGGCTCTATTGACACGGAACAGGTGTTTACTGTACACAACTCAATTTACAATACAGATTATGAACGGGATCGTCTCTGTGCTCGGAAAACATGCCTTATACGAATCCATGCTACCCATGCTGACCACCTTCGGAAAGATGAAAGGAGGAGCTGCTCCTACCAGGCCTGGCCCTACGACCCTCAACTACACCCCGGTCTGCAGCTGAGACCTGACCCTTCTGGGTCATTTCACAGAGTGTATCTCACTGCTGAGGTTTGAATCACATGACTCAACCACTGAAGGAAGAAAGGCCGACGCGGCCCTGCCAAGACTTGTTAGGAGTGCGTAGATAGTGCCGCGAGGCCAGTGGGCGGAGGCACTGCCATGGGCATTAGAGGGACAGCCAGGGGTAGCAGCCCGTACCTCTGTCTGGCGCTACTTGACATCCAGGTGGCTCGTGGGGAGTGGACACTGCGTGTATGTGTGGTCGGGGGGGGGGTGAGGGGGGGAGATGTACTCCGCAGGTGTACTCATGGTGCACCGGGCCTGAGACTTTCAGATCACACAGACTGCGTTGGGCACGTTAACCCTCTGAGCTATCTTTCCACCTAAGCTCGCAATGCATCATGGAAGGTGGCAAAGACCCCACGACGGCACTCGCCGGAAACAGAAAGTGTGGGGTCCTCGCAGGAAACATTACAGTTGCGGGACCCCCAACTTGTAGCCCATCCCGGTCCCGTCAGCGACCCTGCACCCTGGCAGCCGCGCTGGACGGACCACGGAAGCGCACTAATACCCCAAACACATAAAACGGAACACAGCGCAGGGTGAACCGGCCACACAGAGTCAAAGCAGCCCCCCTGCAAGGTGCAGGTAGGGGCCCCAGCTCCTATCAGGAGCTCTCGGACCAGAGTACTATGTCGAGGGGCCCCCTGCAGCTCGGGGCCCCTGAATCAAGGGGGCTGCGGGGCCCGTGTTAGCCACTGAGAGCAGCTCTGCGTCGTCAACGTGCGCCCACTGGAAAGCCTCACCTGAAAATAGATTAGCCTAGGTCTAGTGCTTGCTACATAGTCTCACTACTTCGCGGCGCTATACACCCTATGCACTATCACCATCCACCGCAGAAGTACATATTTCGGGGCGACCGGGGCCACCCACCCCTGTCAGCCCAGGGCCGAGGAGGTTCCAGCTCCGGACAGTCCCGTGGGGGGGGGGGCAGTTGTTGGCAAATGTGTATTTAATGAAAAGTGTGGCCCTCAGGGAGGCTCGCTGCGCCCTGGAACCGGATGGAGGGACTTTTATTTAATCATAGTATGTTCGTTGACGTTCTCTGCTGGTCCTATGGAAACTATATGGCACAGCTGTATGGAGCAGTAAAACGCCTCTGTACCCTGTCAAACTCGACTCTCACCAGGAAGAAGGTGGGTGCCCAGGACTGTCTGTAGCAAACGCACGAGCCCGCTCAGCTATCTTACCGCCGGCCCTGCCAACGTGTCAATGCTCAGAACAACCAGCGGTACGAAGACAGATCAGATATTACATAAGTAGACACAGGAGCCCTCCACCTCGCACCCTCTCTGGGGGGTTAGTACAGTATTAACAACACTTTGGGGCACCCTACTTTGGAAATCCACCTCTCAAAATTGAAAGTTGAGCAAAACTGCACAGGTGGTAGAAAGCATAAAACTACGAAATGACACAGACGATGTCACATAGACAGGACTGGCGTCATCCTGTTCAATCTTTCCTCTAAAGACGGGGTCTGTGCAGTAGCACAGCAACGATGCAAACGAAGCAAATGTACCTAAGGAAGCCGCTCACCGCAGGACAGGGGAGGTGGGTGAGGTCTACATTTAGATCCCAGCTGCAGATACATGAACGCACTGAGCTATCTCGCCAGCTTCTACTCAGAAGTCTGGCCTCTTACTAGGCCAGGTAATTCCGAGTCAGGGGAATATTACCGCAGATAAATGTAACCTACAAAACTCAGCAACACAGACACTATCCCACTGAGCTATCTTACCAATACTCATTCGAAATTCTGGTCTTTGAGACAGGCCGGTTAGCTGTGTGTCCGCGGAAAATCGCTGATTACTTGAGCCTGTGGAACGCAGCAGCAGGTGCACTATCCCACTGAACTGTCTTAGCAACATTTACTCAGGAGTCTGGCCTCTGTGACAGGCCCGGTACCTGTGTGTCCGCGATAATGAGGCGCTGTTTACTTGAATCTTGCAACGCAGCAGCAGAGACAGTATCCCACTGAGATGTCTTACCAACATTGAGCTGAAGTCGAGCCTCTGGGACAGGCCCGGTAGCTGTGCGTCCGCGCACATGCGCTGATGACTTGAAACTGTGGCACTCAGCAGCACATGCACTGACCCACTGAGCTGTCTTACCCACATCCACTCGGGAGTCCGGCCTGCCGGGCAGCACAGGGGGTCGGTGTCCAGGGAGCGGGGCGCCGATAAACTGAACCTGCGTAACGCGAGCCGAACGAACAAAACGTTGCGTCAGGCATTGCACGTTTGGCTCGACGTGAGGCAGGAGCAGAGTGTCCTTGGCCCGGGCTGGGGGTCCGGGGGGCTCCGTGGGGGTCCGGGGGGCTCCGTGGAGGGCGGTGGCGCCTCCCTGCAGCGCCGGCTGACCCTCGGCGCCTCTGGGACGATGCAGGAAGCAGGATGTGCGCCGGCGAGGCTCTGTCTGGGAGAAAGCACAGTGAATGAGGAATAACGACAGGTAAAGTGCGACATCAGGACCAAGGGATGGAGCAAAGCAAAGACATTACATGGGTGCAATAACAGAACCAAACACAAACCGACGCAGTACTGGGGAAAACTAGGAGTGATAAGGAGAGAGCGAGGTCCGGGGAGGGCACATGGAGAGGTCAAAGGTAAAATAGTTCAGAGAGACGAGAAGGTGCGGGAGACAGCTGGACTGACAATGCGCTGTGGAGAGGGGCAGAAAGACAGACAGACAGGGCTCGAGTCGGGGTACCAAGCGGGTGGACGGGGACGTGTGCCCTGCAGACAGACACACCGAGAGTGATAAAGAGAAGGGAGTATTATTAACGAAGGACACGTGTTGGAATAAACAAAGGGCGAGAAAGAAAAAACATGCGGGAAAGGTTAAGGAACTTAGGGGTGAAAAACACAACAAACAGAAGCTTTAAAGTTTACATTGCTGGACCTTTTTGGGTTAAAACTGTTATCGAAAAGTGGAGTAAGATATTTACAAACGATGCAAAAAGCAACAAAACAAAGAATGAGCAGGCAGAATGCTAGCACGAATAAAGGGAACAAAACAGGAAAAAGTTACAGAGAAAAAAAGAAGTGGAATAAAGAAGCAAGAAGAAAGTTAACATGGGAAAATATGGGGGGTGAAAATTGGAAAAAGAACGAATAAGAGTTAAACAGAAGGAACGAGTTAAAGTGAGAAGAAACAAACGAATATAGAAATACATGGACACAGAAAAGAGAATCAGAAAGAAGTGAAAAGGTAAGGTAGAGACATCGAGTACACCTGGAGACACGGGCAGCTGAGTGGCCGGGACCGTCCCCTGTTCACAGGACATGAAGAGGTGCTGAGCTGAGGGGGAGGGGGTCTCCTGCAGCGGGACGGGGGCTGCAGGTGACCCGGAGCCTCAGGGGTCAAGCGCCGAGAAGAGCCACCCCGGGGATGCAGGCGCCCGGCGCCGGCCCTGCTCACCTGGCCGCCTCCAGAGACACGTCAGCCGGCGCCCAGGTGAGGTGAGGCGGCAGCCAGCCCTCCCTCGGCCCCTGCCGGGCTGCGAGTGGCGCCGGGTCCGCCCCTGGGCCTTATATAGCGCGCGTCAGGCAGCCATATGGCCGCACGGGTGGCAGGCCGTCCATATACAGCCATATCTCATTATGGCTAATGCAGTGTGCGGACAGTGCCCCGCGCACCTGTCACAGGGGCGCATGTGTTCTGTGCAAACATTGACAGAGGGAAGTCAGGCGCGGGGGAGGGGCGGAGGTGATTCTATTAGGGCCACCTCTGATGGCTGCCAGGCCCGGCAGGGCTCCATGCAAACCTGCCTTTGTTAATGGCGGGGAGATATGGGGGCTGATACGCGCCTGCGGGCGGCGCAGCCTGTTTAAAACCAGAGAGGGGGGGCGGGGGCGGGGGGAGGAGGCGCCCCGCCCGGTCGCATTAACCTGTGTTGGAACAACAACAGCTGTCACCTTCCGCCCACCTGGATGCGCCCTTGCGCACGCGGCGGGAGGGGGAGGCCGCCTTACCTGTAGCGAGGCAGATATGTCCAAAAGGCCTCAGCGGCGGCAGGGAAGGTGGCAGCCAGGGTTTACGGGAAGGTGGGGGGTCCCAGGACAGTCGCCGGGGGTCTATGAGGAGGCCGCAGGCACGGTAGAGGGGGATAGGGGCTAGAAATAGAGCCACCTTCAGCTCGTCTCCCAACCCCACGTACAATGTGACCAGGGGCCTCCTCCCGTACACACATCCCTTAGGGGTGCCCCCCCCCCCTGCAAAGCAAGGCCACAGGCTCCTTACCACATGCACCCCATTCAAGTCCGAAAAGAGGCGTCCCATATCTTACTAGACTGCCCCTCCTCACATGAATGTCATCCTTGTATAGCGCACAGCCGCCGCTGGTGAGGCGTCATGGCGCTCATCTTTCTGAAACAAGTGCCGAGACGCTCTAGTCCTATGCAGAGGAGACGGCTGTGATGCTGGCACTGCAGGCCAGACACGTGATCTGATCCTGTTGCGGCCATGCTGCCAGTGTTTTTGTGTCAAATTGATGGTAGATTCCAGCCTCTCTCTACCTAGGTCGAATCACTCCCCTTTTTGAGTCTTCAGCCGGTGTGACAGAGGCGCGTCTCTTGCAACAGGTGCCCTGTGCCTCCCTAGGAGATGAACCAGGGGAGAGGGGGGGTGTCCCTCGCTTGTTTCAATCATGGTCCCGGTATCTTGGAGGTCTCTGCATGGGGGGGGGAGGCGCTGGCACTCATTGTTGGCATCGGCCGTGGTGCCTAGTTTGCTGTGGGGCATCGGGCGGGTCGCACAGGATTCTCAGCGGGAATCGCTGGAACTCATTGCTTGTATCAGGCCCAGGTTGCTTGGTGGGTACATCAAGCTGGTAGTTTGTGAGTCTGAAGGGGAATCGCTGGTACTTATTGCTTGTGTAAGGCCATGGTTGGTTGGTGTGGGTCTTCAGGCCGGTAGCTTGCAAGTCTCGGGGAATCGCTGGCACTCATTGCTTGTGTAAGGCCATGGTTGGTTGGTGTACCTTGCATGTCTCAGTGGGACTCTCTGGCACTCATTGCTTGTGTAAGGCCATGGTTGGTTGGTGTACCTTGCATGTCTCAGTGGCACTCTCTGGCACTCATTGCTTGTGTAAGGCCATGGTTGGTTGTTGTGGGTCTTCAGACCGGTAGCTTGCAAGTCTCGGGGAATCGCTGGCACTTATTGCTTGCTAAGACCATGTTTGGTTGGGTGGTGTGGGTCTTCAGGCCGGTAGCTTGCAAGTCTCAGGGAATCGCTGGCACTCATTGCTTGTGTAAGGCCATGGTTGGTTGGTGTGGGTCTGCAGGCCGGTAGCTTGCAAGTCTCAGGGAATCGCTGGCACTCATTGCTTGTGTAAGGCCATGGTTGGGTGGTGTGGGTCTTCAGGCCGGTAGCTTGCAAGTCTCGGGGAATCGCTGGCACTTATTGCTTGTGTAAGGCCATGGTTGGGTGGTGTGGGTCTTCAGGCCGGTAGCTAGTGAGTCTCAGTGGGACTCTCTGGCACTCATTGCTTGTGTAAGGCCATGGTTGGTTGGTGTGGGTCTTCAGGCCGGTAGCTTGCAAGTCTCGGGGAATCGCTGACACTCATTGCTTCTGTAAGGCCATGGTTGGTTGGTGTGGGTCTTCAGGCCGGTAGCTTGCAAGTCTCAGGGAATCGCTGGCACTCATTGCTTCTGTAAGGCCATGGTTGGTTGGTGTGGGTCTTCAGGCCGGTAGCTTGCAAGTCTCAGGGAATCGCTGGCACTCATTGCTTGTGTAAGGCCATGGTTGGGTGGTGTGGGTCTTCAGGCCGGTAGCTTGCAAGTCTCGGGGAATCGCTGGCACTTATTGCTTGTGTAAGGCCATGGTTGGGTGGTGTGGGTCTTCAGGCCGGTAGCTTGCAAGTCTCGGGGAATCGCTGGCACTCATTGCTTGTGTAAGGCCATGGTTGGTTGGTGTAGGTCTTCAGGCCGGTAGCTTGCAAGTCTCGGGGAATCGCTGGCACTCATTGCTTGTGTAAGGCCATGGTTGGTTGGTGTGGGTCTTCAGGCCGGTAGCTTGCAAGTCTCAGGGAATCGCTGGCACTCATTGCTTCTGTAAGGCCATGGTTGGTTGGTGTGGGTCTTCAGGCCGGTAGCTTGCAAGTCTCAGGGAATCGCTGGCACTCATTGCTTCTGTAAGGCCATGGTTGGTTGGTGTGGGTCTTCAGGCCGGTAGCTTGCAAGTCTCAGGGAATCGCTGGCACTCATTGCTTGTGTAAGGCCATGGTTGGGTGGTGTGGGTCTTCAGGCCGGTAGCTTGCAAGTCTCGGGGAATCGCTGGCACTCATTGCTTGCATAAGACCATGTTTGGGTGGTTGGTGTGGGTCTTCAGGCCGGTAGCTTGCAAGTCTCGGGGAATCGCTGGCACTTATTGCTTGTGTAAGGCCATGGTTGGGTGGTGTGGGTCTTCAGGCCGGTAGCTAGTGAGTCTCAGTGGGACTCTCTGGCACTCATTGCTTCTGTAAGGCCATGGTTGGTTGGTGTGGGTCTTCAGGCCGGTAGCTTGCAAGTCTCGGGGAATCGCTGGCACTCATTGCTTGTGTAAGGCCATGGTTGGGTGGTGTGGGTCTTCAGGCCGGTAGCTTGCAAGTCTCGGGGAATCGCTGGCACTCATTGCTTGTGTAAGGCCATGGTTGGGTGGTGTGGGTCTTCAGGCCGGTAGCTTGCAAGTCTCGGGGAATCGCTGGCACTCATTGCTTGTGTAAGGCCATGGTTGGGTGGTGTGGGTCTTCAGGCCGGTAGCTTGCAAGTCTCGGGGAATCGCTGGCACTCATTGCTTGTGTAAGGCCATGGTTGGGTGGTGTGGGTCTTCAGGCCGGTAGCTTGCAAGTCTCGGGGAATCGCTGGCACTCATTGCTTGTGTAAGGCCATGGTTGGTTGGTGTGGGTCTTCAGGCCGGTAGCTTGCAAGTCTCGGGGAATCGCTGGCACTTATTGCTTGTGTAAGGCCATGGTTGGTTGATGTGGCTTGCGTGTCTCAGTGGCACTCTCTGGCACTCATTGCTTGCATAAGACCATGTTTGGTTGGTTGGTGTGGGTCTTCAGGCCGGTAGCTTGCAAATCTCGGGGAATCGCTGGCACTTATTGCTTGTGTAAGGCCATGGTTGGGTGGTGTGGGTCTTCAGGCCGGTAGCTAGTGAGTCTCAGTGGGACTCTCTGGCACTCATTGCTTGTGTAAGGCCATGGTTGGTTGGTGTGGGTCTTCAGGCCGGTAGCTTGCAAGTCTCGGGGAATCGCTGGCACTCATTGCTTGTGTAAGGCCATGGTTGGGTGGTGTGGGTCTTCAGGCCGGTAGCTTGCAAGTCTCGGGGAATCGCTGGCACTCATTGCTTGTGTAAGGCCATGGTTGGGTGGTGTGGGTCTTCAGGCCGGTAGCTTGCAAGTCTCGGGGAATCGCTGGCACTTATTGCTTGTGTAAGGCCATGGTTGGTTGGTGTGGGTCTTCAGGCCGGTAGCTTGCAAGTCTCGGGGAATCGCTGGCACTCATTGCTTGTGTAAGGCCATGGTTGGTTGGTGTGGGTCTTCAGGCCGGTAGCTTGCAAGTCTCGGGGAATCGCTGACACTCATTGCTTGTGTAAGGTCATGGTTGGTTGGTGTGGGTCTGCAGGCCGGTAGCTTGCAAGTCTCAGGGAATCGCTGGCACTCATTGCTTGTGTAAGGCCATGGTTGGGTGGTGTGGGTCTTCAGGCCGGTAGCTTGCAAGTCTCGGGGAATCGCTGGCACTTATTGCTTGTGTAAGGCCATGGTTGGGTGGTGTGGGTCTTCAGGCCGGTAGCTTGCAAGTCTCGGGGAATCGCTGGCACTCATTGCTTGTGTAAGGCCATGGTTGGGTGGTGTGGGTCTTCAGGCCGGTAGCTTGCAAGTCTCGGGGAATCGCTGGCACTCATTGCTTGTGTAAGGCCATGGTTGGGTGGTGTGGGTCTTCAGGCCGGTAGCTTGCAAGTCTCGGGGAATCGCTGGCACTCATTGCTTGTGTAAGGCCATGGTTGGGTGGTGTGGGTCTTCAGGCCGGTAGCTTGCAAGTCTCGGGGAATCGCTGGCACTTATTGCTTGTGTAAGGCCATGGTTGGTTGGTGTGGGTCTTCAGGCCGGTAGCTTGCAAGTCTCGGGGAATCGCTGACACTCATTGCTTGTGTAAGGTCATGGTTGGTTGGTGTGGGTCTGCAGGCCGGTAGCTTGCAAGTCTCAGGGAATCGCTGGCACTCATTGCTTGTGTAAGGCCATGGTTGGGTGGTGTGGGTCTTCAGGCCGGTAGCTTGCAAGTCTCGGGGAATCGCTGGCACTTATTGCTTGTGTAAGGCCATGGTTGGGTGGTGTGGGTCTTCAGGCCGGTAGCTTGCAAGTCTCGGGGAATCGCTGGCACTCATTGCTTGTGTAAGGCCATGGTTGGGTGGTGTGGGTCTTCAGGCCGGTAGCTTGCAAGTCTCGGGGAATCGCTGGCACTCATTGCTTGTGTAAGGCCATGGTTGGGTGGTGTGGGTCTTCAGGCCGGTAGCTTGCAAGTCTCGGGGAATCGCTGGCACTCATTGCTTGTGTAAGGCCATGGTTGGTTGGTGTGGGTCTTCAGGCCGGTAGCTTGCAAGTCTCGGGGAATCGCTGGCACTTATTGCTTGTGTAAGGCCATGGTTGGTTGATGTGGCTTGCGTGTCTCAGTGGCACTCTCTGGCACTCATTGCTTGCATAAGACCATGTTTGGTTGGTTGGTGTGGGTCTTCAGGCCGGTAGCTTGCAAGTCTCGGGGAATCGCTGGCACTTATTGCTTGTGTAAGGCCATGGTTGGGTGGTGTGGGTCTTCAGGCCGGTAGCTTGCAAGTCTCGGGGAATCGCTGGCACTCATTGCTTGTGTAAGGCCATGGTTGGGTGGTGTGGGTCTTCAGGCCGGTAGCTTGCAAGTCTCGGGGAATCGCTGGCACTCATTGCTTGTGTAAGGCCATGGTTGGGTGGTGTGGGTCTTCAGGCCGGTAGCTTGCAAGTCTCGGGGAATCGCTGGCACTTATTGCTTGTGTAAGGCCATGGTTGGTTGGTGTGGGTCTTCAGGCCGGTAGCTTGCAATTCTCGGGGAATCGCTGACACTCATTGCTTGTGTAAGGTCATGGTTGGTTGGTGTGGGTCTGCAGGCCGGTAGCTTGCAAGTCTCAGGGAATCGCTGGCACTCATTGCTTGTGTAAGGCCATGGTTGGGTGGTGTGGGTCTTCAGGCCGGTAGCTTGCAAGTCTCGGGGAATCGCTGGCACTTATTGCTTGTGTAAGGCCATGGTTGGGTGGTGTGGGTCTTCAGGCCGGTAGCTTGCAAGTCTCGGGGAATCGCTGGCACTCATTGCTTGTGTAAGGCCATGGTTGGGTGGTGTGGGTCTTCAGGCCGGTAGCTTGCAAGTCTCGGGGAATCGCTGGCACTCATTGCTTGTGTAAGGCCATGGTTGGGTGGTGTGGGTCTTCAGGCCGGTAGCTTGCAAGTCTCGGGGAATCGCTGGCACTCATTGCTTGTGTAAGGCCATGGTTGGTTGGTGTGGGTCTTCAGGCCGGTAGCTTGCAAGTCTCGGGGAATCGCTGGCACTTATTGCTTGTGTAAGGCCATGGTTGGTTGATGTGGCTTGCGTGTCTCAGTGGCACTCTCTGGCACTCATTGCTTGCATAAGACCATGTTTGGTTGGTTGGTGTGGGTCTTCAGGCCGGTAGCTTGCAAGTCTCGGGGAATCGCTGGCACTTATTGCTTGTGTAAGGCCATGGTTGGGTGGTGTGGGTCTTCAGGCCGGTAGCTAGTGAGTCTCAGTGGGACTCTCTGGCACTCATTGCTTGTGTAAGGCCATGGTTGGTTGGTGTGGGTCTTCAGGCCGGTAGCTTGCAAGTCTCGGGGAATCGCTGGCACTCATTGCTTGTGTAAGGCCATGGTTGGGTGGTGTGGGTCTTCAGGCCGGTAGCTTGCAAGTCTCGGGGAATCGCTGGCACTCATTGCTTGTGTAAGGCCATGGTTGGGTGGTGTGGGTCTTCAGGCCGGTAGCTTGCAAGTCTCGGGGAATCGCTGGCACTTATTGCTTGTGTAAGGCCATGGTTGGTTGGTGTGGGTCTTCAGGCCGGTAGCTTGCAAGTCTCGGGGAATCGCTGGCACTCATTGCTTGTGTAAGGCCATGGTTGGTTGGTGTGGGTCTTCAGGCCGGTAGCTTGCAAGTCTCGGGGAATCGCTGACACTCATTGCTTGTGTAAGGTCATGGTTGGTTGGTGTGGGTCTGCAGGCCGGTAGCTTGCAAGTCTCAGGGAATCGCTGGCACTCATTGCTTGTGTAAGGCCATGGTTGGGTGGTGTGGGTCTTCAGGCCGGTAGCTTGCAAGTCTCGGGGAATCGCTGGCACTTATTGCTTGTGTAAGGCCATGGTTGGGTGGTGTGGGTCTTCAGGCCGGTAGCTTGCAAGTCTCGGGGAATCGCTGGCACTCATTGCTTGTGTAAGGCCATGGTTGGGTGGTGTGGGTCTTCAGGCCGGTAGCTTGCAAGTCTCGGGGAATCGCTGGCACTTATTGCTTGTGTAAGGCCATGGTTGGTTGGTGTGGGTCTTCAGGCCGGTAGCTTGCAAGTCTCGGGGAATCGCTGACACTCATTGCTTGTGTAAGGCCATGGTTGGTTGTTGTGGGTCTTCAGGCTGGTAGCTTGCAAGTCTCGGGGAATCGCTGGCACTCATTGCTTGTGTAAAACCATGTTTGGTTGGTTGGACTGGGGCATAAGGTTGGTAGCTTGTGAGTCTGTGGCGAATCGTTGGCACTCATTGATCGTATAAGGCAATGAATCCAAACAAGGTACCAAGAAAAAGAAGTCTGAGGTGCTGAAGGCCTGCTTGGGTTGCTGGGTGACATCCGGGGGTCCGTTAACGCCAGCGGACTGAGAAATGCGATGAGGCCTACGTACAAGGTGGAGTTAGCAGCTGGAGTGGCAGGGTCCCTGATGCCGGATACCGTAAACAGAGATAATATCGATTCCAAAATATCGACTGGACATAATATCGAGTTAAAAATATAGACTAGACAAAATATCGACCAGACATAATATAGACTACAAAAATATCGAGTTATATGGATATTAATAGCCAAAATATCGAATCAGAAATATAGACTAGATATAATATCGACTATATAGAATATAGACAAAAAAAAAATCGAAAATAAGGTACGTTTTTAATAATTTGTAATAATTGTGTAATATAAATCTGTAGCGGGTTGTGGGTTTATAGGGGAATAGGGTGGGAAGTAATTTAAATATAATAAATTAATTATGTAAATTAATAATAATTGTTAATTAATTATTAATTGTTAATTAATTAAAATATAATTGGTAATTAATAATAATTGATTAATTGATAAATAATTAATTTTTAGTAAATTATTTTCTGTAGCGGGTTGCGGGTTTATAGGGGAATAGGGTGGGAAGTAATTTAAATAAAATTAATTAATTATGTAAATTAATAAGAATTGGTAATTAATTATTAATTGGTAATTAATTAAAATATAATTGGTAATTAATAATAATTGATTAATTGATAAATAATTAATTTTTAGTAAATTATTTTCTGTAGCGGGTTGCGGGTTCATAGGGGAATAGGGTGGGAAGTAATTTAAATAAAATTAATTAATTATGTATATTAATAAGAATTGTTAATTAATTATTAATTGGTAATTAATTAAAATATAATTGGTAATTAATAATTGATTAATTGATAAATAATTAATTTTTAGTAAATTATTTTCTGTAGTGGGTTGTGGGTTTCTAGGGGAATAGGGTGGGAAGTAATTTAATTATAATTAATTAATTATGTAAATATAATAATTGTTAATTAATTAATAATTGTCCATTAATTACATTTTAATTGGTAAATACAAGTAATTGGTATAGGAAATTAAATTTACTTGGTAATAATATTTCTATTAATTATATTTATTTATGAAGTTTTTACTTTTTCTACTGTTGCACTCACTGGAGTGGGAATAGTAATTTTTACCTCTACGCTATCCAACGCTTTCCCTACTGTTGCACCCACTGGAGTGGGAATAGTAATTTTAACCCCTACGCTATCCAACGCTTTCCCTACTATTGCACCGACTGGAGTGGGAATAGTAATCTTTACCGCTACGCTATCCAGCGCTTTCCCTACTGTTGCACCCACTGGAGTGGGAATAGTAATTTTAACCCCTACGCTATCCAGCGCTTTCCCTACTGTTGCACCCACTGGAGTGGGAATAGTAATTTTAACCCCTACGCTATCCAGCGCTTTCCCTACTGTGGCACCCACTGGAGTGGGAATAGTAATTTTAACCCCTGCGCTATCCAGCACTTTCCCTACTGTGGCACCCACTGGAGTGGGAATAGTAATTTTAACCCCTGCGCTATCCAGCACTTTCCCTACTGTTGCACTCTTTGGAGTGGGAATAGTAATTTTTACCCCTACGCTATCCAACGCTTTCCCTACTGTTGCACCCACTGGAGTGGGAATAGTAATTTTAACCCCTACGCTATCCAACGCTTTCCCTACTGTTGCACCCACTGGAGTGGGAATAGTAATTTTAACCCCTACGCTATCCAGCGCTTTCCCTACTGTTGCACCCACTGGAGTGGGAATAGTAATTTTAACCCTTACGCTATCCAGCCCTTTCCCTACTGTTGCACCCACTGGAGTGGGAATAGTAATTTTAACCCCTACGCTATCCAGCGCTTTCCCTACTGTTGCACTCTTTGGAGTGGGAATAGTAATTTTTACCCCTACGCTATCCAACGCTTTCCCTACTGTTGCACCCACTGGAGTGGGAATAGTAATTTTAACCCCTACGCTATCCAACGCTTTCCCTACTGTTGCACCCACTGGAGTGGGAATAGTAATTTTTACCCCTACGCTATCCAGCGCTTTCCCTACTGTTGCACCCACTGGAGTGGGAATAGTAATTTTAACCCCTACGCTATCCAGCGCTTTCCCTACTGTTGCACCCACTGGAGTGGGAATAGTAATTTTAACCCCTACGCTATCCAGTGCTTTCCCTACTGTTGCACCCACTGGAGTGGGAATAGTAATTTTAACCCCTACGCTATCCAGCGCTTTCCCTACTGTTGCACCCACTGGAGTGGGAATAGTAATTTTAACCCCTACGCTATCCAGCGCTTTTCCTACTGTTGCACCCACTGGAGTGGGAATAGTAATTTTAACCCCTACGCTATCCAGCGCTTTCGCTACTGTTGCACCCACTGGAGTGGGAATAGTAATTTTTACCCCTACGCTATCCAACGCTTTCCCTACTGTTGCACCCACTGGAGTGGGAATAGTAAATTTTACCCCTACGCTATCCAACGCTTTTGCTACTGTTGAACTCACTAGAGTTGTTACAGTAAATTTTAACCATTTTGCTATGCTACGGTAAAAATATTATATATGTTTATTTAATAATATGTTTTTATATATATATATATATATATATATATATATATATATATATATATATATATTATTTTTGTTATTTTTTTTTAATTCACATTAATTATTTATTTATATTACATTTATTTAATAATTTTAACTAAGTTTATAATAAATATATTTATTATTATATTAGTTTTAACTTAATTTAAAGACATTTAAAAAAAACGATATTTTGACAGTCTATATTTTTGTAACTCGATATTTTTGAGTCGATATTTTAGTACTTACCTGTTTGAAGATAGCCAGTCGATATTTTGTCCCTCGATATTTTATCATCGATATTATTGTATCTCGATATTTATGTGGTCGATATATTTTCAGTGATCCGCCGGATACACCATGAGCGGCACAGTGGACGAGCCGCAGCTTTCAAATTTGTAAAAGGGGGGCCCCTGAATCTTGGTTTAATGGCCAGGACTTGGAAATTTAATATATTTGAAAAAATCACTTGGCAAAGTGGATCACAATCTAGTATAGGCACATTTCATGTTAATTTAACTTTTGTTCAACATGTTCTATATTCTCCAGGTAATGTAAGTCACCATATGTGTATATTATTTGCACCACGAAACAACCTTATATCAAAAAATATATTTTTATTTTATTATTTTAAATATTTGTATATAAAAAAATGTTTTCTCATTATTTTTCTTTGGTTGATTATTTTAGATCATAAAAACAATACACAATTTATATACAGACAGATATCTGTTCTGCTTAATCACATTTCCTTATATGATGAACAGGTTGTCTTCATGTACATTGTAAAGATACATACATTACTCAATACATTCTTATATGTCGTTACAAATCGCTCTTAGCATTAATACATATACATGTTATTCTTGTTAGAATGATGACAACTTGTTGGTTTATGTTCATGCATGAGTGGAGCAGCTATACAGCAGATCTCTCAAGTGCCAAATAAGTGGGCCCTTAAGGCTGAGAATGGCGTCACTGAACCCGGGGGAGTGAATCGATGGCCACGGCTGCGCTGCGGTGTGGATCAAAATGGCGATAGTGATGGAGTAGAACGGCAACAGTGGCGATATGCAGAAGATGCCAGCGGCATTCCAGTTGGCGCATTACCTGGCAGCTTGAGGTGACTGTGACACTGCCACGGCGAGAGGACGGAGGTAGCTGGGGGCATCAGGGACTGCCGGACCCAGAGAGACGAGAGTGGGCCTTTGACGTGTCGGACAGCTCCTGGGCCCTCTCACACGGATGCCTGAATTCCCCAGTATTTGACTGACAACGGGAGGTGCCTGGTTGTCGAATGGGGTGTCGCTGGATGCGGAAGAGACTCCGAGGCTAAAAATCGTCACTCGTCACGGGAGAGGCACGCCACTCACTCCTCATGCCTGGGGCGGTAGCAGAGGCCCCTACCAAGCAGCACAACCGTGACCCAGTGAAGACCGCGAGGAAGGGTGAGTGACCAACGAGAGCACGCCAAGACATATTGCTTTGCCACCCACCTACACCCAGCCTTGACGGGGGTGACCAGAGAATCCCTCCCGGTGCCTGCTAGTCAGACAGGGGAAGAGCCTCAGAGACAAGAGGGCCGACACAGGTCACGGTTTGAGGGCGCCGCTCTCCGTGCCTGAGGCAATAGCATAGGCCCCAGAAAGCAGCATGACGCTAGCCTGAAGAAGACGGCAGAGCAGGGTGGGTGACCAGCAGGAACACGCCAAGGCATATCACACTGCAGCCCACCTTGTGACACCCAGACACACCCTGCCTGGGTGGGAGGGTGTGACCAGAGTACTCGGATGGGGTATTAGCAACCAGTGTCCACCTCGCAGCCCTAACTTCCCTTCCTTACAATGATGGGTGGCAAAGGAGCACGCAACTCCCAACAATCTAAACTTGATAAGTAGCCTGGATTAAACAACAAGAAGTCATGGAGAGCTCTTGCTACGCCACACAGTCCGACACCCATGCAGCCACTACTAAAGAGGACCTAACCCTACAGGACGTCATGGCAGACTTGAATAGAGTGCAAGCCTCACTTGAATCAAGAATTGACTCAGTAACCACACAGGTATCTCTTCTTAGGACAGATCTAAGGAAAATGAGCACAAGAGTCGCTGAAGTGGAAGACTGCGGTACTGCATACTGACACCGACACACTCAAACGTCAAGTTTGTGAACTATATGATACAATCAAGGCCATGGAGGCCTAGCTCGAAGACTAAGAAGGAAGGTCTAGGCATAATAATGTGAGAATTATTGGGGTTCCTGAGGGAGCTGAAGGGCCAGCAGTGGATCTATTCAAGGAGTATCTTGTTCTGAAATACCTCCAGCTCCACGCTCTCTCAAAGTACTTCTCGGTGGAGCGGGCTCACCGAGTGCCAGGTGGGCGACCAAAGCTGGGGGCACCGTAGTGAGCGATCCTGGCCCGTATCTTCAACTTCCGTGATCAAGACGTAATACAGGGTACTACTGTGGTTCTAGCGGACGTTCGGACAATTCAAGTGTCATTGCTACCATGCATGCATTGATGTTCTGTCTTGGGTTGGTGGGGGAATGAGAGGAAAGCCGGACACCATCTCCAGAGTGAGGGTTGGGAAGGGACGACAGGTGCTCTGCAGTGTTAGGAAGGTCGTTAGTACAGTGCCCGCGATACAGTGTGGCAGGGAGGGGGGTGGGATTTTAAATGGTTGATAGGGGTAGTTATT
Source organism: Lissotriton helveticus (assembly GCF_964261635.1). Taxonomy (NCBI): domain Eukaryota; kingdom Metazoa; phylum Chordata; class Amphibia; order Caudata; family Salamandridae; genus Lissotriton; species Lissotriton helveticus. The sequence goes on along the minus strand of NC_136061.1, from coordinate 54,150,349 downwards.
TTGTCCCTACAGTTACTATTGCCAGTGATAGACTGACATGGCAGCTAGGTCTCTTAGCTAATGTACCCTTTGAGATTACGTAGCAGTCAATATCAGGCGCAGAGTTACAGACCTTCATGATGCATCGAGCAGAGGGCGTCTCCACGATCACTCGTCTAACATACATAACATCGGGTGGGAGGGGACACGTGTGCCTACCAGACTGCGTATGCTTTCGTGCAACATTAATGGACTGGGGGACAAATTGAAAAGGGGATTGGTGCAGCAGTACATTAAATAACACCCACCAGACAAGGCCCTCTTACAGGAAATGCATTTGGTGGGAAATTCCTGTAAAGCTCTAGTGTGATGGTGGCATACGCTGGTGGCTCACTCTGGCTTCACTTACAAGTCGAGAGGGTTAGGCGTTCTTGTAAATAAAATAATTTCCCCTAATGGTCGAACAGAGATGGGCGGATGAACAGGGCAGATTTGCAGCACTCACTGGCAGGTGGGAGGGGAAAACTATAAATATTGTCTCAGTGTACATGCCCCCGGTACTACATAACATAGCTATTTCTGACCTGAGCGCATTCCTACTGAACCCGTCAGAGGGAGAGCCCCTAATAGGGGGAGACTTTAATATGATGCTGAGTGATCTCCAAGGCACCCCCCAAGGACCCATCAACACAATCACTCCAAGTTGGTGGAATTTTTAAATTTTGATTGGACTCATAGATGTCTGGCGTACCCAAAACCTGCAGACACAGCACTTCAACTTTTATTCAGGGGCTAACAATAGCCACTCATGATTTGACTTCGTTCTCAAACATGCAGATTGAGCGCCCACTTTCAGAGATGTGCACCATCTGGCCGAGGTATTTCGGACCAATCCCCGTTGTGGGCCTGTTATTCAGCAGAGACACAGAGCATTCATCGAATATAAAATTGGACCAGTGTTGCCTGAAGGTTCTGCAGCTACGGACAGGACTGGTGCAGGCCACAAAAGCCACCTTCAAGGAAAATGAGACTTTGTGGAAGTCTGTGCAGGTCTTGTGGGAGGCTTATAAAACAGTTATAAAAGGTCAGGGACTCTCCCTTATCATGGTTTACAAAAAAGACAAAAGGGCGGCAAGGTGACACTCAAGGGCACCATATTAGACTTAGAAGCTAAACTGACCAGCGACCACACAGACGTGACAACACACATACTAACGCTCAAGAGACATGAGCAGAGAGACCTGGCATTAGACGTAGCTAGAGCCAAACAGTCGGCAACGCGACATAGAATCTATGAACTTGGAGGTAAAGCCAGCAAACTACTGGCCTGGCTTGAGAGGCAGGAACAAGCAGACAGGTGGGTCCGTGCGCTCACTGCAGATACAAGCAAGACTCTTAGCGACCATCAGGATATCACAGAGGCATTTGCAAAGTATTATGCCCGCCTATAAACTCCTGTGTCTAATATCGGCCAATCTCTCTGCCTAATGCAGAAACCAAAATACTAGCTAAGCTACTCGCCCCTGGGCTGATCCAGCATTTTTCACCCTTGGTGCACCCAGACCAATCAGGTTTTATGCCAGGGAGAAACACAGCCCTTAATCTGCGCCACCATATTGGGGTAATGGGCAGGAAAGATACCATAAGTGAAGACGCAGTAGTGATCTTCCCAGACGCACATATGGCCTTTGACACTATTGAGTGGCCATACTTATTAACATTGCTGGAACAAACAGGGTTTGGTTTCAAATTTTGGGCATGAATTTGGCCCCTTTATATGGAATAGCGCAGGTAGTAGGGAATGGGCGGGTCTCAGCGACTTTACTCTCAGGAGAGGGGCACACCAAGGTTGACCCTGTCGCCGCTCATCTTTGCCTTGCTTCTGGTGCCTCTGGCAGTGTGGGTCAGGAGTGACCCGCTGACACGGGGTCACCGTTGGACAGAGGGATGGGAAGATCGCATAGTCCTATACGCCGATGACATTTCACTGAAGCCAAGATTATGAACATATTCTCAAACTTTCGTAAATACTCCGTCTACTCCATAAATTGGTCCAAATTCACAATTTTCATATTACACGGCCCGCCCCCGGCTCTACCGGCGAATGTGAGGCAGTGTAGGGCTTGCACTATCTTAGGATGTTCGTTACAGCGGACCCAGACCTGTTTTATGACCACAATCTCCAGGCCCCCCTGACATGCCTCCGTAGTGATGTCCATCATTGGCAGTCACTACCATTATCATTATTGAGACGTGCAGCGCTATTCAAAATAATGGCGCTGCCCTGCTTCTGATACGCTTTACAAAGCACTCCATATGAGATCCAGCAGGCGTATTTCTGGGCTATTGAGAGTGAAGTGCGAGATCTGCTCTGGAATGGGAAACCTCAGCTGATAGCAATGCAGAAGTTTATACAGGGGTGGTATGATGAGGGAACTGCTTAACCGAATATCCAGATGTACTATTGGGCAGCTCAACTGGCAGTCATAAATCAATGGGTGCATCTCCACAGGAGGACCCAGTCTATAGGATGGATAGGTTTATGCTGAGCATGAGTATACACTCGGGCATTGTGTACCAAACCCAGAGGGAATGCCCTCACAGGGCGTACATCGCAAAAGATTCCCAATCTATATCTGGTAGTTCTTGCTCGGCGGATAACTATGAGGCGCATAGCCTTCGAAGTTTGTCTGCTTCCGTCAAGGCATTTGTTTTTTGCAGGGTGGATCTCTGTGTGGTACAGTCTTTGAGTTGGTCCGCTTACTTCACAGCAGTTGCCAGCACCGATTCTCTGAGTCTCTGGTGTTCCCTGGACAATGTTGGTCCACTTTCATCACAGCTATCATCCGCGGACATCTTCTGGGTTCCTGGGTCTATGCAGTAGCCATTTCTTGAACCTCCGGGTTAGCTTGTCAACGTTGGTCTTCTTCCGCCAAGGCGGTTATCATCACCCTTTTTCTGAGTTTCCTTGCATTGCCTGGGTGAAGGTCTACATTGCGTGCAATGTTTTGGAGCTGCTTTCCACAGTTAACGGTATGGTGTACAGATTCAAATAGCACCTCAATTACACTATTCTTCGGTGATTGGCACATCAAGAAAATCGGCGCACCAAGTAAATTCTGTAATTAAGTACTGTGTCAGTCATCCTGTCTGTGATTGGCACACCAGATATTTATTTTCTTGCTTTTCAAGTTTCTGCCATTATGGTGTCAGTTATCCTGTTGGTGGTTGGCACACCAGATATGTATTACATTCTGTGGAGAAATGGTTTCATGATAATGGATGCAGATAATATTTAGTATTGTAGGTTATTGTTTTTTTCTCTTCCTAGCATATGTTATATGTAAGTAATTGTTTTACTACATTTAGTAATAGGCATTGATTGTTGTAGTGGAGAATTTACATAGTTTTCCAGAGCTATTTAAATATCTGCAAACTATCATAAGTATACACCCTCCACCTTTTTTTCTAGCTGAACCTGGTGAACCCTCAGTACAATGGCAATCTGTGGCTTGTTATTTCTGAAGCTTGTGTGGATGTATTAGAAGATGGTGAATGTACCTCTCAAAGATGTTTATCTCTACTCAAACATAGATTAGGCACCATAGATATAGGTAATTAGATATAGATAATGTATGAATGTATCTATTTTGAAGAATTATAATCAGTCTTGGGCATAGTTCGCAGAGTTTTTCTATGCGGAACTTTGCAAAGTAACTCTACAGAGTTCCGCAAGTGGTGGAGTGCAGTGCGAATTGCTGTTTGCGCTGGTCTTCCTGGCGCTCGGGTAGAAATTTTACCTGAGCGGCAGCTCGCGCTCGTGAACTTACCATTTGCAATCATCTCGCGCTCGTGAACTTACCATTTGCAATCATGAGCGGGAAAAAAATTCAGCTGCACTTCGGGAAGAGGAGTTTTCTGCATTCCGCGAGCTCCGCGCGGTGCGAAGTGCAGAAAACCCTGCAAACTCCACGAACGGAGCGGAGATTACCGCCCAGGCCTAATGCTAATAATAAAGATGTTTATCAATATGCTACCAAACAGATGCAAGAAAGGTATGTTAAGAAAATGTATGTGGTCCTGGAATGGTTTACATTTTGTTCAAGGACTCAAAAAGAGGTGAACACAATTGGCCACTTTGTTGCAGCTTTAAGATGATTAGATTAAACATTTGACTTTGTGCATATGTCATACAACCAAATATTGGGAGATCAAATACTGATGAAAACTAAATCCAACAAAATACAAGAAAAATTATGGTTCTGTGGGGAAATGACTCTGAAGTCAGCTGTGAAATTGCTAGAAGCATAGAAGTGTCAGAAACATGTATACAAGCTGTGAGAAAAGAAAGTGATTGTGCTGTTTCAGTCTGTGTTTTGGAGGAGGAAAGGATACTAGTGGCAAAGGAAAGATTTATGAAGCAAAAAATAATTAAGCGATGTGAACTGGTAGTAAACGGTTGTCATGTTACAGATGTGGGTCAAGTAGCCACTTGATAATCTAAAGTTTGTCCAGCAGTAAGCTGAGGATGCAGTATGTGCACGAAGATAGGTCATTTAGTACAGCATATAAGAGTGTAGGCAGGGAAGTTAATTACATATTTGAAGATGTTGGGGATGAGAATGTGAGTATACAAGGAGTTGTGTGGAGTATACATGATGATCTTGTATGTGAAGGGAAGAAAACTGTGAAATTACCCAGATGTACTGTGAGTATAAATAGAGTACAAATTGAAACGATGGTTGAGTCATGTGCTTGGTACACTATTATGAACAAGGAGATGTTTGATAGGTAGAAAATTGTGTTAACCTGAGGGTAGCCCAGGTAGTTATTTTGGCCATAGGATCCTAGGCATAGGGTTTATATGGGTAAACATGGACTCTGGTTCCAAGAAGTATTGTGACAAGATTTATGTGGCTACCAAAGGTGCTATGATTTTGGGTTGGCCTCGCATAATGACCTAGGTATGAAAATAGAACCTTGTGATAATCCCCCAGTGTTTTCTATGCATGATGTAGTACAAGTGAAAGATATGGCGGGGATATATGGATTTGAAGGATATGTTTCCTAGTGTGTTTAGTGATGCTTTGGGCAAACTGAAGGGTTACAAATGCAGAATTGATAATGATTTGCCGAATAGGCAAAAGTTGAGAAATGCATCCTTGAACTATGGGGAAAAATTAAAAGTAATACTGTAGGATTTATGTAAAGGATATAATAGAGCCTGTTGAAAATTCCGATTGGCTTTCACCAGTTGTAATTTCACTTAAAGCTAATGGAGGTTTTAGACTTCGTGTGAATTTAAGGTGCTTGAATTAAGATATTTGGTTGGACACTTTTCCTCAACCTAATTAGCAAGAATTCATGTTTTTGGTTGGCGATGCAACTATTTTTGCTACGATTGATCTCAAGTGCATATCACCAAATTGAAATGGAAGGTGTCAGAACTGTACGGCTTTCTTAACACCAGAAGGAATGTTCCAGTACAAAGGAATGTCTTCTGGCCTCATGACTGCTTCAGTTGTTTTTCAGAGAGAAAGGTCTAGAGGTTTGCAAGGATTAAAAGGTGCAAAAATATTCCAGGACGACATTTTAATATTGGGTAAATATAAACGTGAGTATGATAGGAAATTGAGACAAATCTTGGAGGCACTAACGGAGAATGGTTTGACTGTAAAAATGGAGAAAGGGCATCTTTGAGAAACAGCAAGTCAAACTTAGGCCCTGTAATATCTAATGAGGGTATTCATACTAAAATCAGCCATGTTGAAGCAATTTTTAATGCACATGAATCAAAAAGCAAGGAACAATTGATGTCCTTTTTAGGGCTAACAGAATTCTATTTATGATTTGTGGAGAACTATGCTACTAAAGTAGAACATTTATGATCATTATTGAAGAAAAATGTTAGGTTTTTCTGAACATACAACAACGAGGGGTTGCTGGACTGTTCCAATGTGTAACTAGGGGAAGATTTAACTGGCGTGACCAAAGGTGTAGGAGTAACACCCTAGGGCATCCATTTTGTTGGATGGATTTGCCTCACACACCCAGAAGGGTGTCATGCTTCATCATCGGCGGTTGCTCCTCGTCGGGGAGGCGGTGCAATCCCCGACGGGCTCACCTCAAAGAGGGGCTCTTTGGCGGAGATCTTTTTATCCAACAGCCTTATGGTGAGGTGTGGGTGTGTGGGCAGGGTGGTGTATGGTAGTGATAAGGGATGTAAAAATGTAGCTAAGGGTACCGGAATCCACTTTATTCTGGGGGTCCCCTGGCTACAATTAAAAACAAGGTGCTAGCTCACTAGGTTTCAACGAGTAAGTTCAGGTGACCCTAGATGGGGCTAGGGGTGAAGATGGTCGACATGTTTCTCGCAATGGGTAATAGTTACCCGCGATTCATCAGGACCTATAAAAAGGTGAACAACAACATGCTGGTGTCATGTGTGAAGTGGTGTGTGTATTACCTCTGTGGGGGTTGTCCTATGCCTATAAGTTAAGAACTAACAGCCACCAGAGGGGTCGGCGGGACTAGACATCAAGGATGAGTCCTTGGGTCAGAACTCCAATCTCTTGTGTCCTGGCTGCTTGACCTACCCTTCTCCGCCGAGCTCGAGTACGGTTTTTCTGAACCTAAGATCAAACAAAAAAGGTCCGCACAATTTAAGAATGAAATATTGAATACATCTTTTGTTAAATCATTTGTCACATGGGTGGATTGCATACATATCTGTGGATGTCAGTCGTATGGAGTTGTGCAATTTTATCACAAAAAATGGAATGGATTGGATTATGGCATAAGCTACCCATATGTTATCCCAGAGGGAGCATATTTACTTAGTTATTGAGAAGGAATTACTTGCAGCCATGTGGGCTGTGGTAAAATTTATAGTATATGTATGGCGGAGGAAGCTCAAAATGTGCACTGACTGTAAACCATTGATAACCATTTAAAAAAAAGGTGGGGGAAGAAATCTTACTCTTACGTTAAGAAGGTTGGTATCGAAATTGCAAATGTTTCATTATGAGATTGTGTATGTGCCAAGGAAAAATAACAGCATTGCGGTTAAGTTGTCACAGTTACCATTGAATGATGGAAATGAATTTGTTAAAGAGTGAGAATTAATGTGATGTCGCTCCTATTTATGAGGATGTTGTGTTGAGTAAAGAAGAGCGTGGAAGCGGGCTGTAGTTATCTGAAGTGGTGTGGATGCAGGAAATGGAGAAGGATGTGATTTTAAGGATGGTTAAGATGGTGGGCAAAATGGACGCGCATTAACGTGCCCTGCGCGAGGCCTGTCAAAATCCTGTGCCATGGGGGACGATGCCTGCGAGACGAATACTCAGCGGTGTGGGCTGCTGGGCCAGGGGGCCTCTATTGTGGCCTAGCCTGCACTAGATTACTCGGCTGTGGGCTGTGCCACACCTAGGAGCGGGCCTAGGACAGCGGCACCATGGTGCAGGACTTACCACCTGGCCGGATCCATGAGACAGCAGAGGATTGTGCCGGTCATATGGTGGTGCGGCTGGACGGGGGCCACAGCCTGTCAGTGCTGATCCTGGGCCTTGCTGCAGTCCTGGCCTGGCCCTCCACCACACAGATCACTCTGAACCCTTCCTTCACCTTCCAATCCTATCAACTGGCACTGCGGCTGCCCGCTACGTCGGCTCAGCCCTAGACCAGGAACTACAGAGGGTGTGGGGATAGGCCCAACATGAGCAGCCACGGGCGGCCCCTACCGGACAATGATGGGGTCTAAACAAAAAATCGCAATGAGTGCAGCTTCTTAAGGACCAGCTATTCCGGACCTAGTGTGGACCTGTTATTGGGACATTTTGGCTGTTTGCTACTGTATCATGCCCTGGATGAGCCTGATTATGAATACCAGTTCCTCCCCTTAGTGCACACCTTTGCAACTCAAATTGCTTGTTTCCTGCATTTTTGTTTTTTGCGTGTCTGATGATCCTGATCGGGGTGCATAGCACCATGCCGCCTTACTGTATTTGGTGGTCGAATGGGTGTCCAAGCAGGGATTGAAAGGCGCGCAGAGTGCCCCAATAGATGTTGCTGATGCCACGTTGGCCCACTTCACTACTTTATTCTTGGCCTTCAGTAGTGCAGGCTGAATTTGTTGTCTTTGTTGCCGTTCTCCTCATACACTCTACGCCTACCACTACACTGATCACGCAGCACCAGGTTGCGCTGCCCCCTCGTCAGTGGTGAAGACCAAGTCGGACAAGACACGCACACTGCCCAGTGGCACCCAGGTGTCCGAACAGCATCCAAAGGTTGGTGAAAATACTGGCGGCCACACTGTCCAATCACTCCCGCAGATTTAACAAACTCCTTGAAGCAGTTCTGGACATGAAATCCACTTTAGAGTAATGGGTCAAACATCCATTTTAGGCACACCACGCAGCACACAACAAAAGGAGCAGACTTCGGTGTGGGGCACATTAGCAGATCTTTCACAATCCATCACCAGTGTGGTTTACTGTGCACGACAAGTTACTTTTGCACTCTTTACAGCTAGCTGTGCTAGGTGTGCACCTACACAGCTCATAGCAGATTCCTTATCTACAGGTTCTATTACTAACTCAAGAAAGCAGTGATACCATCCCCAAACAAACCTGGTGTTTTTTGTGTAGACATAACTCAACGACAAACCACATAATTGTGCTCAACAATATAATGACATAATATACCACATACATTCTATCCACACCACATATTTCAACATCATACCACAACATTCAACAGCACACCACATAATTAAGCCCAACTACATAACACTCCACCACACAAAATACCATTCCACGTATTTATACTACATGATACACAATCCTATTCCACATAATTACAATACAATCAATACCACATAATCGCTATCCACATAATTCCATGGAACACCATACCAAATAATTCCAATACATAAATCCACAGAACACCATTCAATGCCACGCCACACAATGCCACACCTAACCATCCCAAACCAACACACATTATTCCTCTACACACCACGTACATCCACTCCACTCCATAACAAATAGGTAAAACATATTTACAACACCAAAAACTCTAACTCTCATTTTACTTTCTTTTCTAAAGCACATGTTTTTGGCTTAGGGGATATGTGTCAATTACTACAAATGATGTGTTAAATCCTGTTTGAGGGTCACTTTGTAGACCTTATCTGTTTGTTTTTTCTAAACTTAATATATTTGTTATTTGAAAAAAATGTAAAAGATTTAAATAAACAGGGCACAAAAAACAACATTGAAAATGTATAGCTCCAATTGGTGTGTGGTAGGGGGGTTAGTGCATTTTTAAGTTTACAAACAATATCTATTTTTACAAACACAATTGCACAGTTCCACATCACACAAATAAACTCAACACATTTCCATTAATCACCACATAATTCAACAAGAAACCACAAATCAACAACACATTTACATAAAACACCACAAACGTAAATCGGCACCAAATAATTCAACATCACACCACAAAATAACAGCAGCACATCACATAAGAAAACTCCAATATATAACACTCCACAACACAAAATACCATACCACATAACTACTCTTCATAACACCCAATCCGAATCCAACTCCACATAATTCCTATACACTAACACAAAATTTCTATCCAAATAAAATGACTGCACAACATAACACATATTTCCATGACACACCACATACATCCACTCCAAAACACATTAAGAAAAAATAACTATATTTAGAACTCCAATAGCTCTAATTCTCTCAAATGCGAAACCTATTCCATTGCAAATGCTTGCTTAACTAGTAGTGGCGTTTGCAGACTGGTGGAGAAGGGGGGCGGGCCTCCGACCAACTCTCAAGAATCCCGCTATGTAGGAATTATAGGAGTTACCAAGAGGGCGTCTTGGCCCCCAAGGTCCCTCACAAGTATAGTGGGCTTCATCCCCCAACCAGTAGTGCACCACGAACTGCGTTTACAGAGTGGTGGAGAAAGGGGGCATGGCCTTCGAAGAACTCTTAGCAATTCTGCTATGTGGAACATATTTGAGATAACAGGAGTGGTAGTTGGCCCCAAAGGACATCCTTGGGGGCCAACTACCCAGTGCTTAATTTGGGCCGGTGCTTTCCAGTGCTGAGCACCAGCACTTAACCCTTTGCGTGCATCGGACGGCCCCCGGCCGTCGGACGTCACGGTGGGCTTGTGCGGAGGACGGCCGGGTGCCGTCCTGACCATGCTCAGTCATAAATCACCCGCACCGCGTTGGAATTCCCGCCTCGGTCAATGGGTTAATTGGTTTCCGGTGCTCGGCAACAGCACCTACTTGTCAACACCACACTTAGGGCAGTCTGCCACAAGGTGGCGCTGCTCATGTAATTTAGAGATGAGCAGTATAACAGTTGTTTAGGAAATCAATATGCATATAAAAAACTGCTAATACCTGCCTCCCAAGCCATTCCTTTAGCTTTGGGGACCTGGAATAATCTGAACTGTCACATTTACATGCGAGAGAGATGGTTAGTAGTTGCTTTGGCAGTGATGCCAGAGGTGATTGGTGGTGCAAGCTGCAGTAACCTCCTGGTCAGAGCCCTGGCACTTAACATTTTACAATTAAGCACTGTAACTACCCCTCCTGTTACCTCCAGTAAGTCCCATACAGCAGGATTGCTGAGAACTGGTAGGAGGCCGCGATCCCTGTCTCTACCTCGGTGCAAACACGCCTACTGGTGCACTACTAGTAGGGAGATGAAGTCTCTTTGGCTATTGAGGGTCCTTGAGGGCCAACTAACACTCCTGTTACCTCCAGTAAGCCCCACACATTGGAATTGCTGAGATGTTGACAGAGTCAATGCCCCCTTTCTCCACCACTCTACAAACACGCCTCCTGCCATGCTACTAGTTGGGGGATGAAGTCCCCTTGTCTCTTGAAGGTCCTTGGGGGCCAACTAGCCCACTTGTTGCCTCCAGTAAAACCCACACAGCTGGATTGCTGAGAGGTCAGAGGCCACGTCCCCTCACTCCACCACTATGCAAACGCGCCTCTGGTGCACTGCTGCTTCAGGGATGAATTCCATTTTAGTCTTGCGGCCTTCAGGAGGCAAGGGGACCTCCTCCCCCCACCTGCAGTGCACTGAGAGGTGGCTTGCAGAGTCTTGGAGAAATGGTGCATGGCCTCAAACCACCTCTCAGCAATCTCATTGTGTGGGGCTTATTAGAGGTAACATGAGGTCTTGTTTCCCCCCCAAGGATCATCAGCAGCCAAGGCGAATTTTAATACCCGACCCAGCAGCGTGCCAGGAGGCGCGTTTGCGGAGTGGTGTAGAAAGGGGGTGGCGCCTCAGTGAGTAACCGGGTTTTATTTTCAATTTGCTAATTTTTAGTAAGGGGTGTTACATGGCCCACCTTCCCTGGACCATTTTGGTCCCCAGGATCCCATCCCACTGACCTGTCCCATTTTTGTGTTTTTTATTTAAAAAAAAAAAAAAAACAGGGAGGAGGGCAACGCAGCCCCACTCCGGGGCCGATTTGGGCCCCGGCTACCTCATTCCCTGGGGCCTGCCCTCTATTCCTTTTTTTTCATAATGAAACAGAGGGGGGCTGTGTGACCCCCTTCCATGGACCATTTTGGCCCCTGGTGTCCCCATCCCACTGTCCTGGCCCTTTGGGTGTTTTTAATTTTTTTTTAAAAGGGAGGAGGGCCACGCGGCCGCTCTCCAGAACCATTTTTGGCCCAGTGTACCCCATCCCCGGGGACTGCCTTTTTAAAAACATTTTATTTTATTTTATAAAGGCAGGGAGGCCGCACGGCCCCTCTCTCAAGGCTGATTTCAGCCCTGGGGACCACATCCCCAGGGGCCAGGCCTCTCCGTTGGGAACTGAGGGAGAAGCTTCAAGGTCCCCACGATTCCGGCTGGCAATGGAGCTGCTAACATGCAGCTCCCTCTATCCAAAAGCAATTCTGCTCTGCTTCGTGGAAGTGAGATCATTTTTAATGCTCTCGCTTCATCGAAGAGGAGCAGTGTTTGCTATGGCTTGGCAGGAGCGGTGCTCCTGCCTAGCCACAGCAAAATACAATGTTCGAGGGGTCGAGCCGGCCCTGGGGCTGGCGGTCCCAAGACCACGTAGAGCTCCTGGAGGAGGGCTGTGCCGCCCGCCTCCCATCTTCTATATAGCCCTGGGGAGGTGGTGGTCCCTGCGGCCAGGGGGGAGAGGCCATAGGGCCTCTCCCCCACATGTTTTGTTTTTTAATTCATGAATGGTTGTGCCCCAGAAAGGTGGTGGTCCCCTGGGCAGTAGGGGAGGCCTGGGAGGTCTCCCCCACATTTGTATGCAAAAGTGCCCTGGGGAGATTGTAGTCCTTGGGGCTGCCGGGGGCTGAGCAGGCCCCCATATTTTTATTCTTTACAGCCCCAGGGAGGTGGTGGTTCCCGGGGCTTGGCATGTGGCCCAAGCGGGGATCCTCCCTTGTTCATGTCCTAGGTATTTGACCCACCTGCGCATCTTTTTAAAAAAAAAATGTCACAGATTCACGGATCTACTCGCGAGTCCTCAGCAAAATAAAAAACTGAAATTATTTTAAAACGTGGTGGGGTCCCTGTGGGACCCCCCTCCCCATCATATCTGGCGCGGGGTCAGGATATTCCTACCCTGCCTCCTTATTACAAGCCGAGTCCCAAGATGGCTGTTAACACTTCCTAGTTGAAGTGTTGACATGCAAACAAATTTAAGCAGGATTTGCGAGTCCACTGCAAAGACTCGCATCCCAGGATATCTATATATTTTTTAAGATATCTCAAAAACTACTGAACAGATTTACACTACATTACAAAAAGCACGCTTTATGGACGAACATCCAGATTTCTGCCAAATTTGGTGTAATTCAGTTCAGCAGTTGGGTCTATAGTCGTGTTCAAAAAATGAAAAATCCCCATAGACTTAACATGCACACTCTGGGACCTCCATTTTGCCTAGGCCCCCACTTAACTGATCAACTGTAAACATTTAACACAGCAGCTGAATCAACAAGCATTTGCAATGCAATAGGTCTCGCATTAGGAACGTTTGAGCTTGTAATACAATATGTGTTGTATTTACGTGACTTAGATGTATTGCTATTACAAATAACAATTGCTTTGAATTTGTTTTAATAATTATTAATTAAATAAAAGTTATTGTAATTTATAATGGCAATAGCTTAAACTTTTGTAAATAACTTTTGTGAAGATTATGTTCACTGTATTTTATTGTGACGAAAATCCAAGAACAGAAGTGAAATATTAACATCTTTTTGTGACATTTTGTAAAAGTTCAATAAATCCAGATAAATTTGTAAAACAGGATTCAGTTTAATGAAGCAAAGCACAGTACATCTGTCCATGCTGAAATGAAGTTCTGTATGACCATAAACACATTCTGACATGATGTCACACAACTGCAGAGTCAGTACCACAGATTAAAAGAATACACATTCTAGATTAAAAGGGCAACACAATAAAAAGGGAAATGAGGAGATTATGTTACTGTAGTGTAGCTCCTATTTTCCCAATAGGCTCTGCGCATTGGAATAATACCTACAGCAGTAAAGGCCTAGGCCAGACGTTAACTAGGTCTACTACTGTCGATACTAGACTTAATTTTTGGGTTTGCCAGCTAAGCTCAGAGTTCGCTAGAAACTTTCTCGAATGTTCAAGGAAGGATTAACTTCCCTGATTAGACAAGAAGGGATTTAGTTTCTGACAACCATAGAACATGACAACTTTGCTCTCCCCTAATCAAGAGTCAATCTCGAGAGTCGTGTGAGCACAAGGCAATTATTTTACTCAGTCAGTACGTGCATTCTTAGTCTCATCAGAATGTAGAGAAAAGGAAGAGACGGGTGTGTTCAATAAAAGGTGTTATTTATTGATCAGTCTCTTTTCTCATACATGAGAAATTGATCGATATTATTGCAATACTTATAGTTAAGTAAAGTGCATACATTAGAAGCAATAGTATAAAATAATACTGTAAAAACATTGATATGGTTTCTGAGCCATATGATGTTTTAAAATGATTAAAATATATTTACATACACATATACATTTGACTAAACGTACTCAACTGGTGTTTCTAAATACGCCTACCCCGTGTACCTGACCTAAGTCTAATGCGTGGGCGGGAATAGAAAGTTACAGTTTAAGTTAAGTTTGTTTTTGCCAAGTGAATAACTAAAGAATTCTCTGTGAGGGGTTATTCAGTTCTGTACCTGGAATTTAGGATGAATGAGGAATGGTATCTCTTTCTCTGCTCTCGATATTCCAGGCTGCCTGCGAGGGCTGCCCAGAAGCGGCGGTGCTGGGTCTCTCGGCTTGAGATAGCAGCGCGTCTCTCAGCGCGTCAGGAAGGCGGGGCTGCTGCCAGCGGGGTCTGCTTCTGCTCTCGGCTTCGGCAAGGGTGGCTGCTCCGTCTTGTCACCACGCGTGTGTTTGCATACTTGTGGGACACCCCCGCGCCGCACGGCCACCAGCTGCTGCGTGTGCCCCTGCCCGCCCTCTGCCTCGCTACTGCCTCGTTTTGCCGGCTGCCGGCTGCCTCCGCAGTAGGGTTTGTTTTGCCAAGCATTTGTGCCTGTTTTCCCATAACTTCGTGTATCTCCTTTTTTTTCCTTTTTTTCCTTGTTTTGTCTAACAGTTGTGCCTGTTTAGTTTACTCCGTGTATCTTGGTATCTTTCCCCTTATATCCCTTGTTTTGTAGCAGATTTGTGCCTGTTTTGTTTATCCCCCTTTTCACCCGTGTTTCTGGCTCTCCTTCCGTGTTGTCCGCCGCCCTCCACCCTCCCTTCCCGCCACCGCCGCTTGTCCCCGCCCCTTTCTTCTCTTCTGTATCCCTCCCCGCTCCCGCCTCCCAGCTGCTCCGCCCACCCGCGCACTTGGCCTTAAATGGCGACCGTGCGACGCAGGTGAGTGTGACCCACTTGTGGGACACCCCCGCGCCGCACGGCCACCAGCTGCTGCGTGTGCCCCTGCCCGCCCTCTGCCTCGCTACTGCCTCGTTTTGCCGGCTGCCGGCTGCCTCCGCAGTAGGGTTTGTTTTGCCAAGCATTTGTGCCTGTTTTCCCATAACTTCGTGTATCTCCTTTATTTTTTCCTTTTTTTCCTTGTTTTGTCTAACAGTTGTGCCTGTTTAGTTTACTCCGTGTATCTTGGTATCTTTCCCCTTATATCCCTTGTTTTGTAGCAGATTTGTGCCTGTTTTGTTTATCCCCCTTTTCACCCGTGTTTCTGGCTCTCCTTCCGTGTTGTCCGCCGCCCTCCACCCTCCCTTCCCGCCACCGCCGCTTGTCCCCGCCCCTTTCTTCTCTTCTGTATCCCTCCCCGCTCCCGCCTCCCAGCTGCTCCGCCCACCCGCGCACTTCGCCTTAAATGGCGACCGTGCGAACGCGCAGCGATGACGCGCAGCGGGCGCGCCGATTGTGCGCCGAAGGCGCGCCAAAGGTAAGCCCGTCTGCGCCCGTCCGCGCCTGGACCGCGCCCAGGGCCAGGACCCCTGGACCTCGACGATCCCGACCGACCCGCTGGACGTACTCCGCCGCCACCCTCAGCGCACTCAACACCGGCCGACGCCCAGAGTGCCACCAAGCCACTCCACGACGCACCCACGGACCTTTCAGCTGCCACGCCTGCAAGTTCGCCTGCATCCGGACCTGCCTCACACCAGCACCCGCCAAGTCGAACACCAGCAGCACACACCTCAAGTGCATCTTGCTCAACACCCGCTCCGTCCACAGACACGCCGTAGAACTCTGGAACCTCCTAGACGCCACAGCCCCTGACGTTGCCTTCCTCACAGAGACCTGGATGAACGCCTCTTCAGCTCCCGACATCGCCATCGCCATCCCAGAAGGCTACAAGATCGTCCGCAGGGACCGCAACGCCAACCAGATGGGAGGAGGCATCGCCATCATCCACAAGAACACCATCCGTCTCACGACCAGCACCGACAACACCCTGACCAGCGCCGAACACCTGCATTTCCAGATCCACACCAACCCGAACACCACCCTCAGAGGCACCCTGATCTACCGACCCCCCGGACCACGCACACATTTCAGCGAGGACATCGCCGACTTCGTCAGCCCGCATGCCCTCCCCTCCGCTGACTACATCCTCCTGGGAGACCTCAACTTCCATCTGGAAAACAACAACGACCGCAACTCCAGCACCCTGCTCAACAACCTCGCCAACCTGGGACTCAAGCAACTGGTGTCCACCCCCACCCACCGCGCCGGACACACACTCGACGCAGTCTTCTCCTCCAGCAAAGACGTCAGCTTCAGCCACGCCACTGAGCTTCAATGGACGGACCACAGCTGCGTCCACTTCACCTTCAAGAGAACGACGACCCACCACCACCAACAACAGACCGCCCGCAGAAGCTGGAACAAGATCACAGCAGACCAGCTCGCCACGTCCCTGAGCCAGCACCCTCCTGCCAGCTCAGCAGACCCCAGCCAGGCCGCCGACAACCTCACGAAGTGGATCAGCATCTGCGCGGACGAGCTCGCCCCTCTGAGGACCCCGCCTAGCAGACCCGGCAGCAAGAAGGCCCCATGGTTCACCGACGAACTCAAGAGCTCCAAGAAGAACTGCCGAGCCCTCGAGAAAATCTGGAAAAGGGAACCAACACCGGACAACAGGACCTCCTTCAAACTCGCCACCCGAAAACACCACCAGCTGATCCGCGCCGCCAAGAAAACAGCATTCAAGGACCGGCTGGACAACAACGCACACAACTGCAAGGAACTCTTCAACATCGTGAAAGAGCTTTCCAACCCCAGCGCAGGAAACAACGACATCACCCCATCGCAAGACCTCTGCAACTCCCTCGCTTCATACTTCCACAACAAGATCGCGGACATACACAACAGCTTCAACAACCAACCAACGCACACCATGACCGAACAACCACCCCCCACCACCACCCTCCACGCCTGGACCCCGATCAGCACCGAAGACACCATCCGCACGATGAACTCCATCCACTCCGGATCACCAACCGACCCCTGCCCTCACCACGTCTTCAACAAGGCCGACGCAGTCATCGCACCCCACCTGCGAGACATCATCAACACATCCTTCGACACCGCCACCTTCCCGGAGAGCTGGAAGCACGCCGAACTCAGCGCTCTACTCAAGAAACCAACAGCGGACCCCACCGACCTCAAGAATTACCGCCCCATCTCGCTCCTCCCGTTTCCAGCCAAAGTCATTGAGAAGAACGTCAACAAGCAGATGGCCGCCTTCCTCGAGACGAACGGATCCCTCGACCCCTCACAGTCCGGCTTCCGAGCCAATCACAGCACCGAGACCGCCCTCATCGCCGCCACCGATGACATCCGAGCCCTGATGGACAATGGAGAAACAGCGGCCCTCATCCTCCTTGACCTCTCCGCGGCCTTCGACACGGTCTGCCACCGCACCCTAGTGCAGCGCCTCGACAACGCCGGAGTCCAGGGGAAGGCACTGGAATGGATCATCTCCTTCCTCGACGGAAGAACACAGAGAGTCCGCCTACCACCGTACAAGTCAGAGGCCACCGAAGTCATCTGCGGCGTCCCCCAAGGATCCTCTCTGAGCCCAACCCTCTTCAACGTCTACATGAGCCCCCTCGCGGCCATCGTACGCAAACACAACCTCAGCATTAGCTCCTACGCCGACGACACCCAGCTGATCCTCTCCCTGACCAACAACCCCGCCGCCGCCAGAGCCAACCTGCACGAAGGGATGAAAGAGGTAGCCGAGTGGATGACGACCAGCCGCCTGAAACTGAACTCGGACAAGACGGAGGTCCTCATCCTGGGCTCCTCGCCCTCCGCCTGGGACGACTCCTGGTGGCCCCCCGCCCTGGGCACCGCACCCAAACCGACGGACCACGCACGCAACCTGGGCTTCATCCTGGACTCCTCCCTCTCCATGACCAGGCAAGTCAACAACGTCTCCTCGGCGTGCTTCAACATCCTGCGCATGCTACGGAAGATCTTCTGGTGGATCCCCACCGAGACCAGGAAGACCGTCACCCAGGCCCTCGTCACCAGCCGGCTGGACTACGGCAACGCCCTCTACGCCGGGACCACCGCCAAGCTCCAGAAGAGACTCCAGCGGATCCAGAACGCCTCAGCCAGACTCATCCTCGACCTCCCACGAACCAGCCACATCTCCGGACATCTGAGAGACCTTCACTGGCTCCCCGTCAACAAAAGAATCACGTTCCCCCTCCTCACCCACGCACACAAAGCCCTACACGACCAAGGCCCGAGCTACCTCAACAGCCGAGTCAACTTCTACGCTCCCAAACGCCACCTCCGATCAGCCAACCACGCCCTCGCCGCCGTCCCCCGCATCCGAAGAGCGACATCAGGAGGAAGGTCCTTCTCCTACCTGGCCGCCAAGACCTGGAACTCCCTCCCGACCGACCTGCGCCTGACCCAAGACCACCTCTCCTTCAGGAAGAAGCTGAAGACCTGGCTGTTCGAGCAGTAGCGGCACCCCCCCCCCCAGCGCCTTGAGACCCTTCGGGTAGGTAGCGCGCTCTATAAGTGTCACTGATTGATTGATTGATTGATTGATTGATCACCCACGCACACAAAGCCCTACATGATCAAGGCCCGAGCTACCTCAACAACCGTATCAACTTCTACGCTCCCAAACGACACCTCCGATCAGCCAGTCACGCCCTCGCCGCCGTCCCCCGCATCCGAAGAACGACAACAGGAGGAAGGTCCTTCTCCTACCTGGCTGCCAAGACCTGGAACTCCCTCCCGACCGACCTGCGCCTGACCCAAGACCACCTCGCCTTCAGGAAGAAGCTCAAGACCTGGCTGTTCGGGCAGTAGCAGCACCCCCCCCCCTAGCGCCTTGAGACCCTCCGGGTAAGTAGAGCGCTCTATAAATGTCTATGATTGATTTGCATAGGGCAAGGTCGGCAATATTTATACCTTAAAGGTGCCGAGATTGACGTAAGGATGGACATAGGTACGTCAATAAAGATGTCATACGACTTGCTCGTTAGCACATTCTTTACTAAAGTTCTCTGTGAAATCAAAACAATGGCCGCACGGATTATCCAGGTTGTCATAGGTTTGATTTGTTATGAGAACGTCGTATGCCTTATCAGGGGCTGGAGGAATGTCGCTTGTCTAATTAGATCTCAAGCGTTATGACCTAATCAGATAACACGTTCCTGTGCCGTAGTGTGACTGCGTCAGATAACGGTATCTGCATCATGGGGGCTTTCTTGCCTCATGGGCTGACTGTTAGTTAACTTGATAGTTAGTTTAACCAGAATAGGGTCAGGAATAGGGGGATCGATTCAGAACCTATAGAAATACACGACACCCACTCCACGCTAACTATGGTCATATCTACTAATCCATGCATAGTATAACATAGTACAACATACTATAGAGTATAGTGTATACCTTACCACCCCAAAATACATAAATGCATTTCGAAATTTTCAAATATACTGAAAAATTGCAGTCATATATATTGTATGCACTTAAGCTATGAATTAAGCTATGAATTAAATGCAAAAGTAAAACACGCATTGTTATGCATTATTGCTTTTTGGTATATGAGAAACACACATGAAATGGCTCTTAATATGGCTATACAGAAAGGAAGTTTGAGACCATTTCATCACATAATAAAATATTTGTGAACATACCAGCGGGCAGCTAAAGTATATATAAAGTATCTAAAAATAGAAATCTTAGTTCTCTAGGAATAGTTTCTTACTTTAAGCAGAAGATCAGTGTCCCGGAAAAAAAATATATAGAAAAATATTTTAGGGGCTTGCTGAAAAAAATCGCTGTCCGTAAACTGGATTGTAATTGTTCATGTGACTTTATTTTTAAAGTTGAAGGCCGAATTCAGGGAACGCCGTGTGCGAGTTTACTCAAAAGTCTCTATTTCTGTTCCGGAGAGAACATCATATCATTCAGGCTTTCGAAAAAACTGTCAACAGCTTCATGGGAAAGTTCCTCTAAGTCGGAAATAGGTGTAACCATGCATTCATGCGCATGATTGTCTCCATTGACATTCTGATTTGCATTGCTGACAGAAGGTCGTACCTGTTCGATGCTGCTTTCATCTTGAACTTCACTACCCTTCAATCGTAGTGGTGAAGATTCCAGGAATGCCGTCATCAGGATTGGCAGCCTTTGAGGGCAGCACAAAGCGTGAACCTTGGTAGGAACCAACAGTGTATCTGCATCCACCGGCGCATCCGATTGTAGCGTCAGACAGGTGTCTAACACGCATTCTTCTCCGCATAGCAGACACCTTAGTACAGGTAAAACACACCTTTGCCACATTGGTCGAAATGATAGAAACCAAGTCATATTTAGGTCTCTAAGCCGGGAGAGTCCCAGGATTTTTGATATCCGGTCCCGGTATCCAATGGCTAGGATCGTATCTTCCATTGTCGCGAGAGTTTGATCTGTGACATGGGTTGCCATAACGAAAAATAAGGACTAGGAATAGGATTCCTGCAATTAGTCCCAGGATCAAGGGAAGTCCGCCAAAAATCGAATGGACGAAATCTGGAAAAATACCCAGTATGGCTTTGAATGGTGTTAATGCCATCGAAAATACTGTCTTAAATACCTTTGAGACCCCAGTGGTATCAGAAATATTTAAGATTTCGCTCAGGATTTCCGCGAAATGTACGGGGGAATTAGTTGATAATAATGTATGTATCTCTGCAGTCGTCCTTGCGACTTGTAGATCATACGTTTCTTTTGATGACGTGAGCCTTGTAGGCGTCTGAAGAAGCACTGTTTTCATTCTGCTTAAAGTGTCTATTCGAATAGAAGTAATTTTCAAACCGGGCCATGCCCTTGCCTCCCTGTCTGGAAAGGAGCTGGGGAACAAAGAACGTCCACAGCACTTGACCTTGGCCGTCGTAGTGACTAGATAAGGAGTCCCGGGCATAAGACTACAACATCTGCGGTCTACAATAAGAATGTAACTCCCATTATAGAGTCTTTGAAAGAATGGTTCTATTTCAGTTGCAGGTGCGCCTTGCTGGTGACATGAAAGGTTGTATGAATTCCCTTCACAGGCTCCGTGCAAACTAATACCGTTACACAGAAGCGTGCCGCTAAGTGACATAGCACAATTGTTGCCACTAAGAAACACTTTCTGTCCTTTATTACTGACACATGCATGTGAATAGGGCAGGTTCCAAGTTGTTTTAAGGTACCCCTTTCCCAATTTCTCGTACATGCCAGCCTGTATATATTTTTGGCAGTATTGAAACCTGAAGGTTGAGATAGGAATATTTATGATTCCGTGTATTATCCATTCACTGACAGGTCGTTCTGACATTGTCATTGGTAATCTTTCTAGTTTTTCAATGCTCAAGATTGTATAATCAGCACCCTTTTGCGCCATACCGATTTGTCTATCAGTAAGGTTAAAGATTTGGAATAGTGACGTTGTGTTGATTAAACGCCAAGGCACATAGCCTGAACGCAGATTTTGTAACGTCCAGCCAAGCTGTACAATAGAACGCAATTGTGACTGACCATGTTGTAATAACAGTAAGTCTTGCGATAATATATCGATTGCTGAAGACACAATGCTGTCCAATGAAAATATTCTGGAGGACAGAGTCATTAACCCATTGTCCACTACAGAAAGTGATTTTTCCAAATTAATACGATCAATTTCACGTATTCTCTCTGCTGTTTCAATTTGAGTAACCTTCCAGGCCTCATTGTATGCTGCATATACAGAGGCTGCTATGAAACGCTTTTGACGCTGTTTGCGTGGTCCCAGTATGAAATCACGCAAGTCAGCACCATCAGTAAGTAAAGTTAGGTGTTGCTTAATTTCAGGCAGTGTGGAAGTCTGTAGCCATTGAAGGCATAATTTGCCCACACTGTAGGTTGTTATTATCCCTGGGTGATGTCTTTGGGGATATCTAGGGTCTGGCCTGGTCATTTTGAACCCCTGTGTTTTATTCAGGAATCTGTCTTGACAGTTATTTGTATCTGTGGGCCAGATCAACCATTGTTTCCAATCAGGATGTGTTCTGTTTTGGTTAAGTATATGGTTTATGTCTATTTCTTCATCTGTATCAGAGTTATTGGTAAACATTGTTGACTTTGGAATAGACAGGTTATTTAAATCTTTGATTTTGGCTAAGCCAAGACAGGTGGTTTGTTGAACAGTGTCATTTACAAATATCATTTGTTCTGGGATCATGCAGGCTCTAAACAAAGCTTCTAAACCCTGTACTTGCCATTCTTTTGTACCCCAAACACTTTTCAAATCAACATTTTTGTCCCAATAATCAAATCCAAAAGTATTCATTTTTTCGAAGAATGAATCTGAATAAATCAATTTTGTGTTGGTTATCATGGTTTTCACCCTGTCTTGTTTGACAATTTGTAATAAAATGTTTCAGCATTACTTGTGTTAAAACCTTGAAAGTATGAATATTTGTCATAAACGGTTCTTGAACTCCCTTTTGGAGGTGTTGCACAATGTTCCCATTGGTTATAATTTAAAACATTTCTAGGTTGTGCAGATTTATGCAAGAAATGGTTACCATAATGGTTATAGCAATACATACTATCATAATTTGTAGAACCTTGCAAATAATCATGTTTTGTAAATTTAGCAGACATTACTAAATCAGACATCATGTTGTTAATACTTTCAAAGTCCCAATCATCAGCAAACGAGTTTGGTTTTGCAAAGTCACTCAAGGAGATCTTGATTTGGTGTGGATATTTCAGGATCTCGACCGGACCATAAATTTCATAGTCAGTGTTGTCCCAGGCTACCCCACCAGGTATCGGAATTGCTGTGAAGTTGGCTGAAGAAAGTTCTGAAGAGAGTTCTCTTTTCTCGACGTGCGAAGATGTGTGTGGTTTGAGGACCAAGTTGATGTTCTGACTTGCTGTGTCCATTTTAGCATATTTTCCCTCAATGAAGCGTCCCAAAGTAAATACCATGATGAGCCAAAGTATGAGGATAAATGCACCAAAAGCCACCCAAAATTCAATCCATGGAGAAACCAGATATGTTTCTTTCAGTTGTTTCAAAAGTTCCTTCGCTTTGTCTTTAAAGGATTTTGATGATGGCTGTGTCTTTGATTCACTGAAGCCGTCAGAGGAATCATCGAAGTTGATGAAGTAACCAGATGCAGTTCTGTCAATTGTTCCAATTGGTTCAGGATTTTTGTTTTTTGCATTGTCACTTGGTACTTCATTGTAGATTGGTGTGTCTCTGCTAAATGTTTTTATTTGGGTTTTCAGAGGTCTGAGTTCTATTGCATTGTTGCATAGTCCTTGTTGTCTTGTTGTTCTTCTGTAGGCGTTTCGAATGTGATGAGCCTCTTTGATAGGACCTCTGTACTGGTAGCAAACCTTGGTGTTCTGCTACTTATTGGGAGTCCACTTGGCCTACTGTTTGTTATCGGCCACATGTTGTGGTTTTACCAGGTCGATGGATACAACTCGGTTCTCCTTTTTACCAGCAAGTGGCGGTAGTACAACTGATCTTGTCCCGTTGACAGACAAGACAGGAACTGCTTTCCTGTAAGAAGGCCCAAATTCCTTCTTTACCGCGATCTTCTCCCTGACTAGATCCCCGACTTTTGGAATCCAGACAGGTCTTGCTGGGACAGGTGGTGATTCTTCAGTGGTTGTTGGCTGTTGTTTCAACTGTATGTTGCTCAGGTCTTTTCTTGTTTTGTTTAAGTCCTGCAAAATAGCCAAACGGTCTTTGACATCAAAGGTTTTTTCACTGAAGTCTGACTATCAAGGTCAGAGATCAACATCCTAGTTCCAAATAATAATTCGTACGGACTGAATCCCTTCAGAGAATTTCTTGGCAAGTTATTTAGACTACGTTGGACACTTATTAGATGTTTGACCCACCCAGCTCCCGAACCTAATATCCTTTCTATTATAGATTGCTTTCCGCCTTGGTTTTTTCTTTACACCATCCCGTACCCTCAGGAAGGAAGTGAGAAGATTCCCGCTGGGCTGTGCTCATTTGGCCATCTTTACCCCCAGGCTGGTGTGCCTGATTGAAAACAATGGTCAAACGTAACATGCTCTTAGCGTATATGCCATTTAGACTCGCAAATCTTGTATAACAGTCCGGACGTCAGCCGAGTGCTGGTGATCTACATTATAAGTGGAAACTAGCCTGTATATGTTAATCGCAAGCCATTCTTTTTACTGGTAACATTATCTGCCTTGATACGACGAGGTATTAAACTGTTTCTCTCCCCACTGCGATCTCTGTTGCAGTTTGGGCAGTTTTTTACAAACATGGTGTAGTGCAGGCTCATGCCTGGCCACCAGTACCGTGATTGTAATTCTTCCAGAGAATCTTTTAATTTAAGGTGTCTGAGACCCTCGCCCATGTGTGCGTCTGCGATTAACAAGTTTCTCCTGTCCATGTTTGGAATCACTCTATCCCCCACTCCAGGGATTCGAGCAAAAGGGACGGAGTTTGCATCGATTATGTATGTATAATTGAGTGGATAGTTGATCGGTAACGCTGAGCAGTCGCCTTTTGATGACGTTTTCACTGCCAGCAATGTTTCGCCGTCAATGTATTTTAATGTACGCTTTTTTCGATCTACGGGAGCCGGTTTAGTGGCTGCCGCTGCGGCTGCTTCAGCCAATGAATTCCCTACAACGTGAACGCCATCACGCTGATGACTCAGTGAGTGAGTCACGTGAGTCTTTGGTAGTTCTTTTTTCAAAAGAGCTACTTGTTCCCAGAGCAGTCTCTGCTTTATTGGTGCATCTGTGTCATCTTTGTAACCGTTCTGAATCCATGTCTGCAAATCGCTGTTATATGATTTGACGCAGTAATATGAATCTGACACTATAAGTGTCGGGAATTCGCGATCCGCATTATCTAGCGCCATTTTCAATGCGATTATTTCAGTTTGTTTTTCTGAATTAGTTTCTACTGAGTGTGATTTTGTTAATAGAGGTTTTAATTTACCTCCGCGCCACACTTCTTTTGTAATCTCACATGTGGGGTTGTATGCATGTTCTCCCCAAACGGACGGTTGAGCATGTCCGTCTGTATAGATTACACAGGCGTAATGTCGTAGAGGCAGAATGTCGATTGGCAGAGGATACGTTTTTTCATATTTTAGATTTTCCATTTCTTCTAGTTCTGGATCAAAGAAGTAGTATACTTTGTCCGTTGTGATAGAATTTACCCATTGTAACCATTCTGGATCCAATGTTGTTGATGGTAAATTACACGGTGTTGTTAATGCCTCAAAGGCTGATTCAGCTGTTCTGACTGTGATATGTCTACCGTCAGCTATGTCTTTTTCTCTAGCTATTGCGGTTTGAACTGCTTGAACAATTTTTTCTTTGTTGCTGAATCTCTGTTCAGCTTTTGGGTACAAGTGTGATGTGAATGCAATTGGTACCTTATCTCCCTCATTAGAGGTTAGGTATGTGAATCCGCATCTCCCTGGGATGACTCGGATCACAAGGTTGTGTGTATTATCACGTGTTTCTAATTTTGTTTTAATTAGCATGTCTGTTTGTAAGGATCTCAAAATTTCTGTGTGTGTTTGACTCCAACTGGATCTTTTAAAGTCTGGCTTAATTAGATCATAAAGGGGTTTGACCCTTTCTGCGTAATTTGCAATGTATGTTCTTCCGAAATTTAGGAAGCCTAGAATTGACTGTAGGTTTTTTAGTGTTTTAGGAGCTTGGATTACGGCACATTTCACTAGGAAATTGTCTGCCAGGCTTTTGCCTTCACTTGATAACTCATATCCTAAGAATAGGACCGTCAGATGGGCAATTCTGGATTTTTTAAAGTTGAATTTGTAACCCTCTGCAGCGAACCCAAGAATTATGGTGTTCATTCTTTTCAAGTGAGTCTCCAAGTCATCATCTGTTAAGTAAATGTCATCAACATAAGATAATGCTTCATCATCATATAGTTGTAGTAATTCTGTTACTCTCGCTGAGAATACCCCCGGGCTGTTCTTGTACCCCTGGGCTAACCGACAGAATTGTTTTTGAGTGCCATTTACTGAGAATGCAGTTAAATATCTGCTCTCTGGTGCTATGTTTTGACAAAAGAATCCATTGGAGATGTCCAAGGTTGTTTTGTATTTTTTGCGCACTATGTTATTCATTAGTGCAGCACTGTGTGAGTTTTGCACTGCAAAAGTTTTGCAACATGTGTTAAGGTGTCGGTAATCCAAAACTAGACGGTATGAATTGTCTGGTTTGGCGACCGGAAACAAAGGATTGTTCATTTGTGAGGTGCAAGTTTCAATCACCCCCTGGTATTCTAGCTGATCTAGTATTTCATTTACTTGTTTTTAGCTTCTTGCTTAATTGGGTACTGCCTTTGTGCAGTTGGTTGTGATTTTAACTGGATTTTGTGAGGAGGAGAATCCTCATCCCATCCTACGTGATTTTTATATAAAGCAGGTGCTAAGGCCACTGCCCACTTTCTAGCAAGTGTATATTTTTTATGAATCGGGATTTGATTCGAGAAGGCAGGCATAATTACTTCTTCGCCATGAGGGCACTCCCTGACAAACTCTGGTGGCCAGTCTTTTTCAGCTAGAAGGATGTCATAGCCTTTGGATAGGTTATCCCAAAATAGTCCCCTTATTTTCCTAGTCTTATCTCCCTCTATACGTAATGTTATCTCGTATATCTTGTGGGGCTTGCTAACTCTGGTATCTGCAGTTTCCACTTGAAGGTATTCATTCGTGTCCACTGT
Organism: Lissotriton helveticus; assembly: GCF_964261635.1. NCBI lineage: Eukaryota > Metazoa > Chordata > Amphibia > Caudata > Salamandridae > Lissotriton > Lissotriton helveticus. The sequence goes on along the minus strand of NC_136061.1, from coordinate 54,123,583 downwards.
CTCCAGATGATCCATAAGGACTTTGCGAGCTATGCTCACCTCTGCTGCGCTGTCTAGCATTGTCTGAGCCCACTCTCCGTTTTTCAGTTGTGTCCTCAGTATTCTCGGCATTGTTAACTACCTTGATACTGGCTACCTTCTTTTTTGGAAATTGTAATTTCTTTTTCAGTTGAGCAGGTTCCTTGTCTTTGGACTTGGCGTGCTCTTCTGATCGTCCTCTTCTTTCCGATTTCTGCGAGGAATTCTGAAAAGATTGAGAGGGACGCGTATCAATGTCTTGATATCTATCAGGTTTTTTAATATTATCCCTATTTCTAAGGTTATATCTATTGCCAGAGGGGTCACCCTGCGGTGACCTCTGTCTTTGGTTTGGAGATTTCTCTCTTCGCCTAGGAGACCTTCCTCTGGACTGGAATTTCTTTTCTTTGGGATTGGATTGTTTGTTTCCATCCCAGTTCTTTTTTGGTGAATTATTATTATTAAAAAATATTTTTTCTGGACTTGTAGTCAGTTGCGGTTTTACTGGTATTCCACCTAGACTATCTCTGCCTAGTTCTTCATAGGATTTTTCTATGATTCTGGCAATTTCAGCTGGTTGGTCTGCTATATCTGTCTCTTTTAACCTCTGGCGGATCGCCACGTTTGCTGCTTCACCTTTTATGTTGGCTAGTAATATAGCCGAGACCTGCTTGAAGTCTTTTAGTAATTTCATACCAAGAGTTAAAGCAGGATCTGGACCGTATTCATCTTGAATTTGTTTTAGCACATCTGGTATTACCGAAATGGATGGAACACCGTGCGTTTTTGTATATATGGAAGCAAAGACTGTACCCCAAGTATCACAGTCCTCAATGTGTGGTGCGATTCCCATTGGGAGACATATAGTCAGAATCCTGTGTTTTTCTAATGGGGTGGTGTCAGGAAACACCGCCTCTATTTGGGTGATTTTCTGTGCCAACCAGAATGGTATTTGTTCCCGTTTAGCTGGAACTTTACCTAGGCAGGATTGGATGTTCTGTGGTGTAATTTTATTTGTGTTCCCCTGGTGAGGGGTCAGCTGTGGAAGTTTAATCGCTGGCTGAATTGTTGAAGTCCGCATTACATACTGAACTAATTGTCTATGAATTTTTAGTAGTTGTTTTAGCTGTATTAACAGCTCTGCTGCAGGCATCCTATCGATGTCTGGATGTGGTGTGTATCCGGCTAGGACCGGCCACGTTGCTCCTGGTCTTCCTAAAGGACCGAGCCTTGTAATGTGATTGTTATGTTTTAGGGCGCCATCAAATAAGAGCAAATGCTCTTGGAATTTGAGTGGTACTTCCACCTCCTCGAAAGGAGTGTAAATGTCAGGTGGTACCTCAATTTTGTAATAGTGGAAGTACTTTGTTACAGCATTAGCTGCTGGAAAATGTATCCATGTATAGTGTACCTCTGTCTGCCGATATTCGTGTGCCTCAATTACGAATATGACTGTACCACCTCTAGGTGTCAGTCCATTTTCTATAAGTTTTAAGGTTATAGATTTCCTTTTGGCGACCGGGATGAGTATTATATCCGGGTCTGCTTCGAGTGCTGTAGTATCAGCTGCTGCTATTTCAGCTGCTAATCTAACTGCTTCTCTTTCTTCATCACTGTCTCCCATTTTACTGACAGGATGGTATTATGTTTATTTGCAGATCAGGTTTCTTATGGAAACAGAGATTAGATGCACAATATTTTGGAACAGTGTATCCTTCAACGTTGACTTGACCAAAAACCATACATAGGAGTTCCCTCCTGCGAGGTTTTGGAGGATATAACCTTTCACCCACTCCAGACGTCTTTGGAGTATTTGGGAAAAGGGGTCTGAGTGAGAAAGCACGACTGAGTTACTCTAAATGTCTTACGTTAGTTTTATCGCCCTTTCCAAACACGTTGGGCGCCATGTAGTGTAGCTCCTATTTTCCCAATAGGCTCTGCGCATTGGAATAGTACCTACAGCAGTAAAGGCCTAGGCCAGACGTTAACTAGGTCTACTACTGTCGATACTAGACTTAATTTTTGGGTTTGCCAGCTAAGCTCAGAGTTCGCTAGAAACTTTCTCGAATGTTCAAGGAAGGATTAACTTCCCTGATTAGACAAGAAGGGATTTAGTTTCTGACAACCATAGAACATGACAACTTTGCTCTCCCCTAATCAAGAGTCAATCTCGAGAGTCGTGTGAGCACAAGGCAATTATTTTACTCAGTCAGTACGTGCATTCTTAGTCTCATCAGAATGTAGAGAAAAGGAAGAGACGGGCGTGTTCAATAAAAGGTGTTATTTATTGATCAGTCTCTTTTCTCATACATGAGAAATGGATCGATATTATTGCAATACTTATAGTTAAGTAAAGTGCATACATTAGAAGCAATAGTATAAAATAATACTGTAAAAACATTGATATGGTTTCTGAGCCATATGATGTTTTAAAATGATTAAAATATATTTACATACACATATACATTTGACTAAACGTACTCAACTGGTGTTTCTAAATACGCCTACCCCGTGTACCTGACCTAAGTCTAATGCGTGGGCGGGAATAAAAAGTTACAGTTTAAGTTAAGTTTGTTTTTGCCAAGTGAATAACTAAAGAATTCTCTGTGAGGGGTTATTCAGTTCTGTACCTGGAATTTAGGATGAATGAGGAATGGTATCTCTTTCTCTGCTCTCGATATTCCAGGCTGCCTGCGAGGGCTGCCCAGAAGCGCCGGTGCTGGGTCTCTCGGCTTGAGATAGCAGCGCGTCTCTCAGCGCGTCAGGAAGGCGGGGCTGCTGCCAGCGGGGTCTGCTTCTGCTCTCGGCTTCGGCAAGGGTGGCTGCTACGTCTTGTCACCACGCGTGTGTTTGCATAGGGCAAGGTCGGCAATATTTATACCTTAAAGGCGCCGAGATTGACGTAAGGATGGACATAGGTACGTCAATAAAGATGTCATACGACTTGCTCGTTAGCACATTCTTTACTAAAGTTCTCTGTGAAATCAAAACAATGGCCGCACGGATTATCCAGGTTGTCATAGGTTTGATTTGTTATGAGAACGTCGTATGCCTTATCAGGGGCTGGAGGAATGTCGCTTGTCTAATTAGATCTCAAGCGTTATGACCTAATCAGATAACACGTTCCTGTGCCGTAGTGTGACTGCGTCAGATAACGGTATCTGCATCATGGGGGCTTTCTTGCCTCATGGGCTGACTGTTAGTTAACTTGATAGTTAGTTTAACCAGAATAGGGTCAGGAATAGGGGGATCGATTCAGAACCTATAGAAATACACGACATTACAAGATACAACACATTTTCGCCGTAAGAAAAATTAAGATATAACATCTCTGCATTTGGAAACGCGTCTAACATTCCAAACATGTCCATCTTGTGTTACAATACTATTATGATTAACTTTGACAACTCTAACTGGTTACCAAATTTATTATACCCTTTAAGAAGAATACCCGTTTTTTTTTAACTTTAACCATATCCCCAACTCTAAAATCAGGAATTTTAACTTTCAAGCGCAAATCATACAATTCTTTACTCTTCTGTTGTTTCTTTTCAATGTTTCGGGTTAAAATCTCATTATCTACATCAGAAGAGTAACACTTCACATTCTTCTATAGCCACGAAGGGCATAGTTTAGAAATTGGATCCCGCCCCTTTAGTAGACGGAAAGGCGAAAATTCAGATGTTGAGTGGGGAGTGATCCTGTACATCCACAACTTTTCCCTCAATTTGTCTTTCCAATCAGCTCCAAAATCTCTAGCCCACATAATGTCTTGCTTTAAGACGCTGTTAAATCTCTCCACCTGCCCATTACCTTGAGGTTCATAAAGGGGAGTAGTAACATGACTAATATTGTGATATTTCAAGAACTCTTCCATCTCATAAGACTTTAGTTGTACACCATTATCTGATATAATAACCTCTGGTGTTCCTTCACGAGAAAAAGCCTCCTTCAAGAATAAAATGACACTTTTGGTATCCACACGTGGGACCAACTTAACTTCAGGCCATTTAGTATGGTAATCCACCATGACTATAGCAAATCTACAATCCTGTGGCAAGAAATTGAATGGACCAGCAATGTCCAACCCTAATTTCTGCCACGGGAAACTTGGCCACTTAATAGGAACTAAAGGAGCAGGATGACACCTAAGCGACTTCTCACTATTAACACACTCCGTACATTCTCGTACAATTCTATCCACAAATGTATCCATGCCAGGCCACCAGAATGTGGATCTAATAAGTTTTTTCATGGATGACATACCCAAGTGTGTCTCATGACTCAAAGATTGAATTGTTTCACGTAACCAGCTGGGAGGAATACATTTCCCATCCTTATACACCATATCACCTTCCACCATAATCTCTTCAGCAATATTCCAAAATGTTGTAGATCTTCTGTAATCTTATCCTTTTGGGCCAACCCACCAAGGTAAATTTAATAACATCCTGTAATAACTTATCCTCATTCATTTCCTTCATCCACAAATCCTCAGAAATTACCCCAAATCTTCCAGGCAACAACTCTGTGATGTTGGAAACCACCTCACCAGAACACTTTTCATCCTCAACTGCACAAGGTAGTCTTGACAAACAGTCCGCAACAACATTACATTTCCCTGGAACATATTCAATGTTAAAAGAGTACTCTTGTAATCTTGACATTAATCTTGCTATCCTAGCAGTAGCATTTAATCCTCCGCCTGGTGATAAAATATTTATTAAAGGTGTGTGATCTGTCTTAATAATGAACCTTGCACCCCAGATATATTTCCTGACATGTTCCACACTCCACACACAGGCTAACAATTCTTTTTCGATTACCGCATAACGTCTCTCTGTAGCATTCAACGTTCGGGATGCAAACGCTACATTCCATGCTTCCTTACAGGCAACCTGAGACAAAACACATCCTAGCCCATAAAGACTAGCATCAACTGTAAGAACACATGTTTTACCTATGCAAAATGGTTTGAGAGAGGGAGCGGCAACCAAGTCTTTTTTAATATTCTCGAACGCAACCTGTTGACTTGTACCCCACACAAATTCCACATTCTTCCTAGATAACTCTCTCAAGGGTTCCATTTTCTCAGCAAAATTCCTTATGAACTTACTGTAGTATTCACATAAGCCTGAAAATGACAGAAGTTTTTCTCTTGAATCAGGAGAAGGTGCCTTAAGTATTGCATCAACCAAAGATTTTTTAGGAATCACACCCTCTTTTGACAAAGTATGCCATAAGTACTCAACCGAATCTTGATATAACTTATACTTATTTCTCTTTAAGGTAAGACCATGATCTTTAAGAATTTTGCATACTGTCTTAAAAAACTCATAAGGCCTTACAAAGCCTCAAGATTCCTCCGATCCGACCATGAACATCTCATCACTATTCCCAGAGTGAAGAAGGTGCGCACGGGTGGACGACGCTTTTCTGTCAATACAGCCCGCCTTTGGAACTCCCTCCCTCTGGATCTCAGGACGGAACCAGACTATCTCCGATTCAGGAAGCGGTTAAAAACTCACCTGTTCCCCTGAGCCCTTCTCCCTTTTTTGTTCCTTTTCTCTTCCCCTGTTACCATCTAGCTTGTGAGGATCTTAGCGCTGGGATACTTACGGGTGACTACGCGCTTTACAAAACCCAATAATAATAATAATAATAATAATAATATGTTCTGAATGTAACTCTCTATTCGGTGAAAAAATCAATATATCGTCCTGGAAACACTTCACAAAAGATTCCACACTGCTGAATAGATGGCACATAGATCTCTGAAATACAGAGGCCGCAGAGGCCAACCCAAAAGGCATTCTCTTAAACTGAAATAGACCAAAAGGTGTGATAAAAGCTGTCAAATGTCGAGATTCGTCTGATAACTCCACCTGATGATATGCCGACCTGAGATCTAAGGTCGAGAAAATAGTAGCTCCTCCCAACATGCTAACTAGCTCATTTATGTTAGGTAGGGGATGACAATCTACTAGAATATTAGCGTTCAATGCACGAAGATCAACACATAGCCTCAAAGAATTATCAGATTTCCGTGCTAAAACAATCGGAGAAACCCACTCCGATGACTCCACTTCCTCAATTACTCCCTCACGTAACATCTCTTTCAACAGCTTTCCTAAATCTTCTCTTACATTCAAAGGAACATTCCTTAATTTCTGCCTTACAGGAACAGCATCTTTCTTTAATTTAATCACATGACGGAAACCCTCTAACTTTCCTAAAGAATCTGAAAATACTCCTGGAAATTCTTATCCAATGTCATGAAAATCATCACTCAAAACTTCTTTATCTTCCACAACCAAAACAGGTTCTTTGTTGCAAAACACTTCTTTATCTTCCACAACCATTACAGGTTCTTTATTGCGAGGATTAAGCATTATCCCTAGTTTCCACTGGTCACGCCATCCTAACACATTCACACCCTTCCTAGCAACGTACAATTTTATATAAGCTGTCCTTCCCTTAAATTCAATCTCTGAAGCAACGTAACCTATAAAGTCAATTTCTGTTCCGTTAAAACTTTTCGCTAAAATATCCGGAGAATTCAAATCATTCAAAGATAAGACATCACCATATTTTTCATGGAAATATACTTCCGTTATAATAGTCCATGGAGAACCAGAATCTGCCATCAGTTCAAGTTTTACCCCCAGAAAAGTAACCACACATTTTGGGGATCCCAGACTGTCTTCAACAGCGCACACATCAATAATAGAAACTATTAACCCTTGAGAAGGCTTCTCAGCCAAATCTCTCACACTGGACACTCCAGAACTTTTAGTAGGTACATTTTTTGAGTATCAAAACTCTTCTTTTGATCATCTTTGAACGCCATGGCAAAATGTCCCACACGCCCACACTTGATACACTCTTTACCTATTGCTGGACAAAATTTAAATGATGCCACATGGTTGGTACTTCCACACCTAAAACATACCACATTCCTGTTGGATTGATATATAGGTTTCGTTGGAACACATTTTTTGACAACACAGACTTCATCAATACACTTACTACTATCACCTCTGGCACTCACATCATCAATGGTCTTTCTCCATTTGTCAGTTTGTTCAAAAGCTTTAGCAGTAGCGATAGTATCATGTAAGTTAGGGTTCCCTAAAATCCACAAATGTTCTTGAGTTTTTTTGCTTCTTACATTAACTATAATTTGGTCTCTAATCATTTCATCTGCTAAATTTCCAAAGTTACAAGAAATTACCAAACTTCTAAGGGCAGTAAGAAAATCATCAAAACTTTCAGACTCCCTTTGAGCCCTGGTATAAAACGTATACCTATTTAGTGCTATACTCGTGGTTGGTTTAAAATGAGTCTCCATCCTCATCAATGCTTCATCGAACGTACCCAAATCACCACTGGCAGTAGGTAAAGTTCTAAACACCGCTTGCCCTTCTGACCCCAAACAGTGTAATAAAATGTTTTTTTTCCTCTCATTGCCCATCCTTTTCCCATCAATCGCTTTTAAATACGTTGTAAATTCTTCTTTCCATCTAGACCACGGAATTGGTGGTTCACCTTTTGACTGGAGAAACTTACTGGGTGGGTCAAACTAATGCTAACTAAAAATTAGAATGGCAACACAGTTAAAAATAGGCAAAAAATAAAATAAAATAAATAATAAACAAGAAATTAGAATAAGCAGAGAATTAAAATACATAAAATTGTACAATATGCGAATTAAAATAGTAATACATTACAATGAATATCATGACTCAAACTTGAATACACTTGTTGCTGTGCACATCAGCGAATAAAGTTGAAAAACGATCTATAAAATTCCCTCAAGGATGTGCACTGTGTTCAAATCCCAATAGATGAAATCCGTTTGAATATGACAAAATGTTGATCAATGTAGCAATCCACTCAAAGATGTGTGCTGTGTTCAAATTGTCAAAAGATGAAATCCGTTTGAGTGTGACCAAACGTTAAGAAATTATATCCAAAGCACGGTGAGCCGGGAAACACGAAGAAATAGCGGAGTTTCCCAAACAAAAATGGCCGCCGACGTCCAATCGTCACTACGCATGCATCACACGATGACGTCACACGTTGCCTCTCACACGCTTCGCCTTCACTGTCACGTCACGAAGGGGAAGCGTCTCTTCAAGAATGCATCCGATGAAGCGTCGTCATGGTTGCTTGCCCGAACGATAAGTAAGTTCAGCAAAATGCAACGCGTGTTTTGACTGCCGTGCGCCTTTCAAATCTTACACAGCTGTAGGAATGACAATACATCGGTATCCCAATACATCGATGTATATGAATAAAAAATGTCAAATCCGTAAATATTCAGAGAGCAGAAGTTAAGCAATTCAATGTAGGAAAATCGGCAGGCCAGTAAATCACACTAATAAAAAGCGTTTTTGCTTTTCATGAAAATGATTACATACTTGTCAATTTTCGAAGTAAAAGAAATAAAAATCGTAGGAATTGAGAAGTTCAAAGAATAGATCCTCCAGGTGTCCAAAGTGTAGAAAACTCTTCCTCAAAAAGTAGATCTTTTAAAATAAGACAAGTAGAGGAAAAAAAGAATTCCAATAAATCCAAAATTGGTACCACACCTGTGCTTCAATATGTAGTAGGTACCTGTTGTCCTCGTCGCCAATGTAAAAGTCCAATAAATCCAGATAAATTTGTAAAACAGGATTCAGTTTAATGAAGAGAAGCACAGTACATCTGTCCAGGCTGAAATGAAGTTCTGTATGACCATAAGCACATTCTGACATGATGTCACACAACTGCAGAGTCAGTACCACAGATTAAAAGAATACACATTCTAGATTAAAAGGGCAACACAAACAAAAGGGAAATGAGGAGATTATGTTACAAGATACAACAAATTTGTAATAAAGCTTGAAACATTGAGAGAACATATTTGAACCAGTTGTTGTTGAATGGTTGCACAGATTGATGCTGTTGTGGCGCTGAGTGATGCTGTGGCGTTCAGTGATGCTGTGGTAGAGCATAGTGATGTTGTGGGGCCCCTGAGTGATGCTGTGGTAATGCGATAGATAGATAGAGTGAGGGTGATAGATAGATAAATAGATAGATAGATAGATAGATAGATAGATAGATAGATAGATAGATAGATAGATAGATAGATAGATAGATAGATAGATAGATAGATAGATAGAGTGAGGGCAATAGATAGATAGAGTGAGGTCTGCCCTGACCCATCGCAACCCGATCTCATTTGACTCTTTTCCACCTATCACTCAAGAGACTTTCTTATCCCTCCTTAAAAAAGTTTGCTCTGGTTCCCCCACAGATAGCTGCCCCCCCCACATTGCCCGTGAGATTTTTCTCCAGCTCCCCGAACTCCCATTATCTCTCCTTAACAACTCCCTGTCCACAGGCATTGTTCCTAACTGTTTTAAAATAGCAGAAGTCAGACCCATCCTGAAAAAAGCAGGGGCCGACCCTATCGTACCCAGTAACTTCCGACCCATCTCGCTCTTACCCTTCTTGGGAAAAATCCTAGAAGCTCATTTCGCAAGCTGCCTCAGTGCATTTGCGGAACACTCACACTACCTGGATCCACACCAAGCGGGTTTTAGACCCGAACACTCGACCGAATCCATCATGTTGGTAGTCCATGATGAACTAAGAAAGGGGGCGGACCAAAACATCTCGCAGGCTCTTGTCCTCCTGGATCTGTCGGTGGCCTTCGACACCGTCGACCACAACTTATTGGTTAAACAAGTCGAGGGCGCCGGCATACAGGGCATCCCCCTAAAATGGATCACCTCTTTCCTCAGCAATCGCCATCAAGCTGTCCGCCTCTCCGACTTCAATTCAGAGAAAAATAAACTCATCTGTGGGGTCCCCCAGGACTCCTCTCTTTCCCCGCTACTGTTTAATCTGTACATCCTGCCACTAATCTCAGATCTACGGAGGAGAGACATAGCTGTTTTCAACTACGCCGATGACATCCAGCTCGTCTTTACCATTGACCCCTCCCCACCTGCAATGGAAACTTTTCAGTTGACCATGACGTTCATCAGAAATTGGATGAACCTAAGCCAACTAAAATTAAATCCAGACAAGACGGAGCTGGTACTCACTAGGCCCTCATTCAACCTCTGGAACCATAACTTCTGGCACCCCACCCTGGGCCCTCCACCTTCCCCAGTTAGTGTGGTAAAAAGTCTCGGTGTCACAATTAGCAGTGATCTCACCCTAAAGACTCAGGTCAACTCTGTAGTTTCCTCCTGCTTTTTCCACTGACGCAGGATCCAGAAAATGTGTAGATTTCTTTCCTTTGAGGCCCTCGTCCTGGTCATCCTGGCCTTAGTCATGTCACGAATCAACTATACCAACTCCTTATATGCTGGAATCCCCGCCTACCAGGTACAGCGGCTTCAATTGGTGCAGAACCAAGCGGCCAGACTCGTATACGGCCAACCCAGGTCGCACCGTGTAAAACCCCTGCTTAAAAGCCTTCACTGGCTCCCAGTTGCCCAACGCTGCCTCTTCAAAATAGGTTGTCTGATCCACAAGGTTCTGGCCTCCCATGGGCCAGTCTTCATAGCCAACAGAATTCAGTGCTATATCCCCCGCCCCGGCCTTTGCTCTGCCAGCTCCAATCTCCTGACTCCCCATTCCTTTAAACGTAAGAAACATGGTGGACTTCGATTTACGTTCCTGGCACACCAGTTCTGGAACACACTTCCGCCCGAACTACGTCAAATCGAGTCTTACTCCATGTTCAGGAAAGCTCTCAAAACATGGCTGTTCTCCCAGGCCTGCAACCAATAACTTACCCGCTCTGCCTGTCCACGCTCACCCCCTGCCTAGCGCCAAAGAAACCGCTGGTGAACGAGCGCTCTATAAAATCCCATTATCATATCATATCATCATATCATATCGATAGATAGATAGTGTGAGGGCGATAAATAGAGTGAGGGCGATAGATTTAGTGAGGGCGATAGATTTAGTGAGGGCGATAGATAGAGTGAGGGCGATAGTGTGAGGGCGATAGATAGATAGATGGATAGATAGATAGATAGATAGATAGATAGATAGATAGATAGATAGATAGATAGATAGATAGATAGATAGATAGATAGATAGATAGATAGATAGATAGATAGATAGATAGATAGATAGATAGATAGATAGATAGATAGAGTGGGGGCGATAGAAAGATAGATAGAGTGAGGGCGATAGATACATTGAGAGAACATATTTGAACCAGTTGTTGTTGAATGGTTGCACAGATTGATGCTGTGGTGGTGCTGAGTGATGTTGTGGCATTCAGTGATTCTGTGGTAGCGCATAGTGATGTTGTGGTGCCCCTGAGTGATGCTGTAGTGATGCGATAGATAGAGTGAGGGCGATAGATAGATAGATAGATAGATAGATAGATAGATAGATAGATAGATAGATAGATAGATAGATAGATAGATAGAGTGAGGGCGATAGAGTGAGGGCGATAGAGAGATAGAGTCATGGCGATAGATAGATAGAGCCATGGCGATAGATAGATAGATAGAGAGATAGCTAGATAGACAGATAGAGTGAGGGCGATAGAGTGAGGGCGATAGATAGATAGAGTGAGTGTTAGAAATGGGATCTCCGGTTGGCTAAGGCTTGCGCCAAAGCCAGGCAGAAACCACCACTTTAGTCAGGGGGGCAAGGGAGTTACACGCCAAAGATAACCCCTGCTCACCCTCTAGGTAACGTGACACGAGCAATAAGGCTGATCCCGGAGGCCATGTAGATTAAGTATTTGCGCACGCACCCACCAACAACAACATCCCAGGCCCCCCACAAAAGGAACTCCACACAAGGTTATATATAAAAATAGCATTTGTATTATACCAAACACATTAGATAATAAACACACAATTTACACTGTGCCACTGGCACAGGTGGAATTTACAGGGGATTATATACATAGGACAGGGCCCCATGGACCACTGTCAGGAATAAGCACATTTAGAACTAGCACTTGGTAGAAATAGCACTTTGTAGGAATAACACTTAGAACATAGACTAATTGTAGTATAAAATAGCACTTGTAGAACACAACCAGTAACTACTGGTAAAGGTATGTACACCCTACGCAACCCTAACCACTTTAGGCATATATATCACGCAGGGACACAACCTCACTAGTATAACTATACTAGGCAGAACAACCTCCTAAGCAGGAAAAATACATTTAGAGGTATGGGCAAAAAGCATTGCATGAATCACATTAAGCAAGTAATCACGTTTGCGCCAAAAAGCACACAGAACTGACCCCAGGCCAATCTCAGGGGCCCACAGGCCCAATGTCCAGAATGTCTGGGCTGGCTGCGCAGGTATCCAAAGACGATTGCGCAAAGGTTCAGGGCCTAAACGTGGCAGCTGCCCACTATGTGCTGGGCAGCTCGGGAACTGAGCCTGGCACCAGCATGCCTCCTGGCTCTCCTGTGGGCTCTAATCAATAACAGTGCCCAAAACAACGTGGGAGCCACGTGGGTTCTGAACAAAGATGGGCCGTTGGAGCCTCGTGGGCTCAAAGGAACAATGCTGCCAGCACTGGGGGAGCGGCCCGCTGCCAGCCGGGGCTGCTCTACCACCAGAAATGCCCCATATCACGCTGGAGTCCCCCTCGGGGAACTCAGGAAAACAATGGCCCCTTTAGCGTTGGAGTCCCTCTCTGGGGACTCGAGATACAAGGGAATGCTCCACTACTTTGGATTACCGCTCGGGGGACTCATGGAGAAAAGGTGAAACGCTCCTGTGATTGTCGGAGCGGCCCGCTGCCTTCCAGGGCCGCTCTACAATGGGATATGAGCTTCCCACACCCGAGGCGCCCGCACTCACCGGCTGCGGCTGGGCACGTCGGGACTCCTCTTCCTTGTGTCCCGCTGCACTCGGGGCTCGGCGGTCTCCCTGGTGCCGCAGGCGAGGCTCTCCCTCACCGGGCCCTCGCTGGCGGTGGCACTTCTCCTCCTTACACCGGAGCGCGCGGTGGGCTCCCGTCGGCTTCTGGTTCTTGGGAGAAGCACTTCCGGGTTGCTGCGGGCAGAGCGGCGGCCCGTAGTATTGATTTCTGTGTCGGCCGTAATCCGGGGTAGGCATCCGGTAAAATATCAGGTCCCTGGCGGGGTGGGCACCCGCCGGGGATATATAAAAAAACGGCAAATGAGCAGGGTGGCACCCGCGCCGCGGATCGGCAGAAAAGGGGGGGATCCCCACGCCGGAGAATCCCTCGAGGCAGGGGTTTGCAGCCCCGGGCTGCAGGTGAAAGCAACAGCGCTCCTGGACAGGAGGAACAAAGCGCTTCAAAGAAATAAAAGTAAAGCGCTCCCAGGCACTAGGGGAAGCCAAGTCACCAGTCCAGACAGAGTCCTTAGGAAGGTTGGGGGGGGACAAAGGCTGGGCCCAGGGGCCAGCTCACAGGGCCCTCCAGGCAGGGAGGCAGCACCCAGTGGCGGTCCTCCTGGCACCCAGCAGCATCAGCAGGCCCCCCTCAAGTTAGGATTAACCCTGGGCGTAGTTCGCGTAGCCGCACTCCGCGACGCTACGCGAAGACGCACTTGCACTCCGCGAGCTACACGTAGCTCCGCGGACATGCGTAGTAGCTTGCTAGACCCGTTCGCGCGCCGTTTTTCGTCTTCGGGAGCGCGGTGCGCGTGTTCGGGGCGCTGCCTGCATGCTCGAGATAGCTAGCGCGCTAAGTTACTCAATGAGGTTTGTCCCGCCCGCTTGCGTTCCCTTATTTCCGGTTCCGGGTCACAAGTAACGTGTTCGCGTTGTGTTAGACATGTTCGGGAACTCATCTTCTCGTTCGCACTGCCAAAGTGCGTGATCGCGTCAAATATCGCGCGAACTTACCGGTGCGGTCGCGACGGGCAGAGCCATCTTCGATTTCACACTCTGGCTATGGTTTTGGGCCTACTTTAGCATCTCACTCCTATCTCTTCCATCCTGGTCTTTTCCCTCAGTTTTTCTAACTCTCTTTACTTCTTACCTATTTCTGTCTGCGCCTAGGTTTATATTTCTCATTTTATGTTTACTTTTACCACTTTTTTTGCAACTTTTCTCTTGTTTTATATTACTTCCTTCTTTTATCTTTCTTCTTTCTTCCCCTAACCTTTTTGTCTTCAACTTTCCTTCTCCCCTCCACCCAGAACCATGGTGAAGGGTGCCAGCAGCATCGGCGGCTCAAAGGGCAAGGCGGCTGTGCCTAAAAAAACCCGGCTGCCTTGCGGCAGAATGCGCCCGGCAGGAGTGACGCCCCGCCAACTTTTTGGGGAGGAGGAGGTGGCCGCCCTGGTCTTTTTTATCCAACGTCACCTCCCCTTGACTTTGGCAGCAGGCGGCAGGCCCGGCTCCGGCTACCAGCGCATTGAAGAGCGTCTCCGGCGGTGGGCGAAGGTGCGCCGTGCAGTCTTCCGCTGCTCCGGTATCCGGCGTACCCACCATCAGCTGTCCCACCGCTGGGCCGACATTTTGGACCGGGAGCAGGACCTGTTGGACCTGCTTGGTGTGGAGGTTGTGGGTCTTGGTGAGTGGCTACCCCAAAAATAAAGTGTGTATGTATATATATATATATATATATATATATATATATATATATATATATATAGTTGTATAAATATTGTTATTGTATCTTTGTAAATATTGGCTGAATAAGTAACGCGATGACTGTTGCTCCTAGTTACATTTGCGATGTATTCCGGTATATCTACTGTCATTGTATGACAGTGTTCTTCTTCTTCACTGGCTCTTGCGTGTTGTTTCAACTTGGCGCTAGCTGTTGCTGTTTATTGATGTGAGATTTTCTTTATTGTTGAGAACTGAAGTTAGTTAATGCTATTAATAGAGTCTTGTCCTTCCTTTGTCCGTCAGTGAAATAGCGGTGGATGGATAATTGTACGTAGTTTGCATATTGTAGCATTTTTTTCACGGCCTTCTCTTCTGCATGAATCGAATCCTTTTCTTGCAAAGAATGCTAACGTTACTTTGTTCTTCTTACCTCAGCCAGGGCCGGCTCTAGGGGGCATGTGCAAGCTGTGCAACTGCACAGGGGCACCAAACTTGAGGGGCCACCGCACCAATAGATATCCTTAATTTAATAATACTCTAAGGATGGATACATATTTGCGTTGCGGCCCCTGGCATGGATTTGTTGCCTCCGGCTCTGTTCCACTGTAGCAGTGTTTTTTGCAATGATGTCTATGTTTCACAGCACTCAATGTTTTTCTCTTTGTTTATTATTTTTTACATGAACCACAGAACCCAGGGGCAAGCAGAATACAGGGACCGAGTCGGCGGGTGAACCACCACTTACACAGAGCTCCTCTACTGAGGATCCTGCTGCTGTCCCCAGTAAGTCCAACAGTGCTTGTTTTTTCCTCTGTAATGTGTCTGCTTTGGCAATTGACAGCAACCAAGTATGCATCCAGAATGATGTTTGTCTAGTATTTTTGTAAACGTTAGTATACCACTACTAGTCTTGTGGGTATTCTATCTCCTATGGAGTTATATACATATTACACAACTATGTAACTATGCACACGAAAATTGGATGTTGGTACTGATAGGCAGGTTGGACCTTACTTACACCTCAGTCACAGAACTCTGAGGAACGCACAATTCACTGAACGTCAGCCTATATGGCCTGAGTCATTGGTCAATTATTCAATTCACACTCCTGAACCCCAATACCAAGATGCCGAATGCTTTTAGGACACAAACCGTTACCTAAGAAACCCCCTTTTGCTCACTCACTCGTGTGAGTCTCTAAGACAACAGACACTGAAAATAAACTTCAGAGTCAAAGTGGTCATTCAAAAGCTTTATTTTGTTAGAAGTAAGTAAGTAACATCAATGTTTTTAAGTTGTTCCGTCAAATACGTTGAAGGGCCCACCAGAAAAAATCCAGAGTTAAAAAAGGCATAATAAAGTAATCAACATTTGTACAGCTACTAGTGCACAATAGGGAAATGTGGCAACTATCGGAGACCTCTCACCAACGTATACTAGTCAGATATTCCTCTTTTTTTGTAAGCTATGGAAATGTCCGCTTCGTAGAAGGCAATCTTCTCACCTGCCGAAAAATAATGACAAAAGTGGTGCACGTTAGACAGTATGAAATACATTTATGCCAGTTTTATGCAGCCATGCTAAAAAGAAGTTGTAACCTGTAAGCAAACTCTATTCCACAATCCACATAGAAAACTTAAATACGGGCCCTTTTACTTTCCCACCTCTTCAGGTGTATGCATTGAACAATGATGTGTTGCCCCAGAGCGTCTTCTCGTACTGCGCAACAAGCTGCGAGTTAACATGCGCAAAACTGGATACATTGATGTACAAAGGTTACATAGTTCACTTCCAATTTCCAAGGACTAGAGTAGCAGGACAGATGAGATGAGCTTGGGTACCATACCATAACAATGAATGCTAATATGTGTAGTGACTCTGCTGTACTATGCAATGTGGACTCATACTGATTACGTACGTTGTACTTAACTGTTTTGAAGAACTCCATTCTTGGTGAACAAGTAGAAAGGGGGCTGTGCATCCATCTAAAAAGGTGTACTTATTTTTATAGGTGCAGAACCCTTACCATCGACCAGTGCCGACGGGGACAGCGGCGCAGCTTCGGCGATCCCGGCGGGGACAGGAGGAACAGAGGCACCTATACCAGCAGCAGTGGGGGGGGAGCCAACAGCGGCGGGCGATGGTAAGTTACATTCAATAGTGATCTGCATTACTTGGTGGGAGGGGAAAACTTTCTCACTGTACTCTACTGGAAAATATATGATGTTACCTTTACTTGTCATTAGCATGCTAAGCATTACCACTACAGTAATGCAAGTGGCTGATAGCAGTCGGATGCATGGGTTGTTGTTAAATCATGTAAAGGGGAAAACACAGCTGCCAGCGTGGTTGGGAGACACACCCAATACCGGTGGTTAGTGGATAGTCTCAGCAGCAGCGGTGTTTTGGGCAAACCCAAAGGCAAGGGAAGGAGGGGACGACTGGGTGCATGGGTCGTTGCTGGTGAAACACAAACCAAATAAGGTTTGTTGCGCGGTATAAAGTATTATAGTCTTTACTAGACATGTGCTACTAGCTGCCCCCTGTTAATTAATGTTACTTTGAGAGTGTTCCCGCCTTCCCGGAATCAGAGTATATAATACAAAAGGAGATATGAAAAAGACAGGTGTTCGTTCTAATGTGTGTGACCGTTGAAGTACACCCATGCTAATAGGGCAGGCATAATGCCGTGCCAAAAAGTCCAAAAAATTAATAGAGGCTGTAGAATGTTCAAGATAGACGCAACACAATTTCTGGTACTCAGCTTGCTTGCTAGTGCTACTGTGCCGCCCACTATGTGTTGAATCAATGTTGTGTTCTTGATTTGCGGGGAGTTTGGATTACAACAATTCTGTTTCTTTCTTTATAGTTACTCCTTCCCAAAAACCAACAAGGAAGGAGTTGGCAGTCCGGGCCCGGCAGCTGAAACTGCAGGCAATTGTAGAGGCCTACCGCCGGCTGGTGGATCAGGCCGAGGAGGAGGAGGAGGCGGCGGCAGCAGCTGCTGCCTCTTCCAATGCCCCGGGCCCCAAGCCTGCAGGACTACGTCGCCGTGGTCAGGCAGCCGCCCGCCGCCGCATTGTTACATCTTCGGCGGCCCCCCCACAACAACAACAACATGCATGCAAGTGTAGGTGCCGTGATTTCAAAGCAAAGATTCTCCGCCGGGTAGCGAAGTTGGAGGAGGAGCGGAAGAAGCTGGAGGACGGTCTAGAGGAGCGTGTGAAGATAAAGGTGGACAAACACCTGAAAGCCCGCCGGCTTTGAAATGGACCCTGTTTTTTGCCCCTTTTTTAATCCTTTTGTTGGTGGGTGGGATGTGGGAGTTGGGGTGTACATTTGGGTTGAAATTTGGTTGGGGTTAGGGGAGGGTAGGGACAGCTCTGGGTCAGGGGGTTACATTTGTTATATATTTTATTTTTCTATTATCATTATGAAAATATAAAAATAAAACAAAGATATTTTCACAAGAAAACATTTGAAGTTCATTTGTGTTTGTTGGGGGGGTGGAGGGGGGACTGTTTCACAAAAAAATGTACGTTGTGCAACATGAAAATGAACTACGAACGATAAATTAAGTACTGACTGCACCTGTAGTAGTAGGGTCACAAGTGCATAAATAATTTATATTATTAAATAACATGGGAAAATTGCCCATCACGTGAGTCTGAAGTTACTAGTATAATTTAATTCCATGCACATTTGCTCAGAGTCGGCTAAACAATCCTATGCAATGCATTGCATCATTCCTTTAATATACCTGTCCTAGTTGTCAGGGAAGAGGAGCTCGTCCTCAAACTCTGTGCGTTCAGACAGAAGTAGGTCATGTAACCCAGTAGTGAGGACGTCTTCTTCGCACTCGCTTTCTTCATCCGGCGGTGATTCACGTACTTGATAGTCTGGTGGTATGAAGCGTTGATTCATTTTTATCATTGTCAGCCGCTCCACGCTTTTGGGGGAGAGACTAGTCCTTTTCGATGTGACAATGGCACCAGCAGCACTGAAAACCCGCTCAGAGGAGACACTGGCTACAGGACAAGCCAGATACTTTATCGCCAGCCTGCTCAGCACTGGCCACTGTCTCCTTCTTTCATACCAATAGACCAATGGGCTTTGCTCCATGAACACCTCTGTTGTGTCATCCAGATAGGCCTGAACCATCCGCTCAATGTTCATTGGTGCTCGGCTTTGCTGGTCCTCTTTTCCCTTTGCAACAGCAACGGACTTACCCATCCCTTTCTGTAGAAAAAAAGCAGTTATGCTTTTGGTTGGGTCTGCTGAATCAGATCGTGTAGGTGCTGCTTTTGGTACTGTTGGTGCCTGCTGGAAAGCAGACGCACTGCTCTCATGCTGTGAAGAACTTGCGTCAGGAGTACTTGGACTGGCCTGGGCTGGCAGTGGCAGGCCTTTAAGTAACAGCCGTTCAGTTTCTAACTCATTAGCTTCCGCAGCTATGGAAGTTTTGTACTTGTCAACATCCTCATCTGAAAATGGAATTACTTCGTTACTGCTGACAAATAATTTGTACCGTGGATCCAAGATTGTTGCAGTTATGTAATGTTCACCTGACACAATATTGTTGAGCCTTACATTTTCACACAAGCGGTTGACTAAGCCCTTGGCTAAGGTATATGCATCAACTTTTTGTTCGTCACCTTCGTATGTTTGACAGACCTCCTTCACCTGTTGCTCAAGCATGTACAACAATGGGATGGCTTGGCCCATAGTACAGTCCTCCCTGCTAACTGCACGTGTGAAGACCTCAAAGGGTTGTAGCATCTCTGTGATGCATTTAATGAGGTCCCACTGCCACATCTCAATGGTCAGGGCTTTAAGATTAACAGTAGGATCCCCTAATCTTCTTGACATGACATAAGCATTCAGTGGGATGTACTGCTCAAAGAGACGCTCAAGCATGAAATAAGTTGAGTTCCAACGTGTTGGGACCTCCTGGATCAGTGCTTTGACTGGCAACCTATGCTCTTGCTGAATGACCCGTAGCAGCTTCCGTCCTTTGAAAGAATGGTTAAAGTGCGTGCATATTCTTCTGCAGATGGCCATTATGTTGCTGACTTTGGCTTCATTTTTCAGAAAGTCTTGCACGACTAAGTTTATGCAGTGTGCCAAACAGGGTACCCTGAAATAATGTCCTTCTCTCATTGCCTTCACTACATTACTGCCATTGTCGGTGGAAACAAAACCAATCTTAAGGCCTCTTGGTTTCAGCCATTCAAAGACCTTGTCGTTAAAGTCAGACAAAATGTTTTCAGCAGTATGACTTTTGTCCATACCAAACATGGCTATAGTTGCATGTCTGCGCGTATCATTAAAAATTCCAGCAACGTCACGGAGGCCTGAAGTTAACTTGTCTTTAACACCTGCAAAAGAGATCCAGTGTGCGGTGATGCACATGAAATCTGTAGCATCGCAACTGCTCCACATGTCTGTTGTCAGGTGGATACAATGGACAACACTCTGTTGTAAGGCTTTCCCAATCAATTCCAGCACATCGTGGTGTAGTGCTGGAACAGCCACTCGGGCAAAATAGTAGCGACTGGGAACGTTCCATTTTGGGCAGAGGGTTGCCACTAATTCCAGAAATCCAACAGCCTCAACAAATGAAAATGGGAGAAGGTCCAGTGCTAACATTTTCGCAAGTTTGGCATTGTATAAACGTGCTACTGGGTGGTTCCGCTCGTACTTTCCCTCCTGCCTTAACATGCTAGGAATGGTAATCTGCTTTGCATGTCTTTGAGTTGTGCTAGACGGACCACCTTGCATCGCAGACTTTGCACTCCTTGGTGTTTCCAGCTGACTCTGGTGCCACTGAGAAGTTGCAGATGCGGAGGATGTGGACTTTACCACTCCAGTGCTGGTGACAGGGGTCCATTGTGTACCACTCCTAGATAGAAGGTCATCGTCTCCCTCTTCTTCTACCTCCTGGTCAACCATGAGTGGACCTTGTACCACTGTATCCCCACCAACACGAGTGCTAACAGTTTTTAAGCTTGCAAGGTGGTTCTCCCACCTGATCAAGTGTGTTTTTTTCAAATGGGTCGTTTGGCCTCCAGTCCCATAGTTTGTACCAAGCTTACCACGACTAACATTGACATGACAAATGGTGCATACAGCAATGTTCTCCTGAACTGGGTGAACCGTAAAGAAGACCCACACTGGGGAGGTAAACTTTTGTCTCCTGCCATAGCAAGAGGAGGACCCACTGCCAATGCCGGATGGACTGGAGGATTGTGGAATTTCACTATGGGACAGCTCAGTCCTAGTACTGCCACTACCTCCTTCTGTTGAAGTGGCGCTTCTGCTGGATGTCGGATGCTGCCGGGCCTTCGCTGTTGAAAAAATTGGAGCTGGTGTTACTTTGGGTGTTGAGTGTGTAGGAGTTATGCGTGGTACCTGCTCATCAGTCATTGCAGCATTTCTGGATAGGGTGAAAATGTTGGTCTCTACATCCTCTGCACCAGGAATAACGCTTGTGATGATGACAGTGTCAGACCCGTCTTTATCACCAGCAGTATCCTGCTCACCTACATCGACCTCCATAAGTTCAAGCCTGCCTGGAAACTTCCTTTTTCCTAGCATGGTCTTCTTGGGATGTCTCTCCTTTGAATGCGCAGATAGTTGTGGCTGCCAATCCGTATCAAGGTCATCGGAAGGGATGCTGTGCGAAGAACTCGATGCACTAACCCTCCTTTCCCTTGGTGAATTCAAAGGAAATAGATCACCTACAGAAGTGGCTTCCTCTTCTTCTTGCTCGGAAGGAGGCTCTACTTCCTGAACTGCCCCGACTTCGGGAGGAACAACTACTACTATTTGGTGCGGAGATGGTGGTTGTTGTTCTTGAGGAAGTACTATTGCGGGCTGGGGTTTTTCAACAACAACTGTTGCGGGCGGTGGTTGTGGTTGTTCAACAACTGTTGCGGGAAGTGGTTGTGGTTGTGGGTGAACAACTCCTATTGCGGGCGGTGGTTGTGGTTGTTGAACATCTACTGCTGGCGGTTGTTGTTGAGCACTTCCATCTTGCGTGGATTGTGTACTACTTTGAGACAGCGATAAGTTTAGTTCTGGCTCAGTATCACTGCTCGCAAGCAGAAGGCTGGCTACCTCTTCGACCCTCATCATGTGCTTGGCCCGGGGATGCTGGCTTGCCCCCACTAATGCAGATGTGCTGGTCCCAGCTTGCACCCCAGACCCCGCTGCTGCAGGCGTACCTTTTGGGGTGCCAAAAAAGGTTTTGGGGTCCATACCAGACTTAAGTGACACTTCCTTCTGCTGTTCCTTCTTCGCAGCAACTTTCTTTGTGGTGGAGGACCTGATAGCTTTCTTAGGGCCCATCTTCTTCTGATGTCAGTCAGCTCACAGCAGCACAAATTGCAGAGATGTCTGGTCAGATGAGTCACACACCACACGTGGCGTACAACTGAAGGACGTCCGTCTGGCAGTAGAACGAGCGATGGATGAAAAAACAACCAGCACCTCCTCAGTCTTTTTTGTGCACCTACAAGTAAAGAAGGCAGAACAACATCAGTCAAACAAGCAGTAAGGCAACATGAACAATTGAAAGACACACAGGCCAATGTATAAAAGACAAAACAGAAGACTAATAATACCAGTCCAGCAGCACCACAGCTCAAAGGCCACATGAAGTCCAGAAAGAACCAATAAAGTCAAGCAGGCCTATATAGATACCAATATGGACAGAAAAATGAGGATGCCTGCTGCACATGACAGGTTAATGTGCAAGGAATAAATAGCCCATGGCTAAGACAGAGGTTGTAAACCTAACACCGCAAAAACACATACAAACAAACCCCTGCCCAGGCTCCAAAAACAACAACCAAATGACAAATTCAGTTTTTTTGGGTGCACAAGAAAGACCTGCAACATTTTTGAGAAACTTTTATGCAACTCGGGACATATTGTCCGCGAGAATGCTAAATCGGCATGTTCGACAGCGCGAATGGAATAAAAAGTCGTGTTCGCGTTCCCGAGCAAGTACATTGAGTGCGCGAACAAGACAAAAAATGTAAGTTCACGTGCTCACACTGTGCGAAGTTACCAAAACTACCCAAGCTGTATTCCTAGGGTTACCTAATGGCAGAAATTGACAGAGTATTTAAAGTTTAAACACACCCAAAACCAGAAATACCCCACACATAAAAATAAGATTTTCTATATCAATCCAAGCCATCCATGATTTTCACATTAAGGGTACACCACAAAAACAGTTGATTAACTTTCATGACCCTACTATGAGTAGTACCTATGGCCTACTGCCAGAGTAGGCCACAAGGTTGGAGGCCTATGCCTATGGCAAAAGCACAAAGGAAGGACACACAAAATGGCCGCCGACATAGGGCCTGGCCACCAACAACAACATGGCAAAATCACAAAGGATGTATACACAAAATGGCCTCCACCACATGGCCTGGCCACCAACAACAACATGGCAAAATAAATCACAAAGGAAGCATACACAAAATGGCCTCCACCACATGGCCTGGCCACCAACAACAACATGGCAAAATAAATCACAAAGGAAGCATACACAAAAAGATCACCACCATAGGGCCTGGCCACCAACAACAACATGGGCAACTTTACAAAATGGCCTCCACCACATGGCCTGGCCACCAACAACAACATGGCAAAATAAATCACAAAGGAAGCATACACAAAATGGCCGCCACCACATGGCCTGGCCACCAACAACAACATGACAAGAAAGAGAAGACAGACAATAATGCCTATGGCAAAGGGACAATGCTTTGCTTCACAAAATGGACACACCACACCACCGCCCAAATTGGTCACCCCACCCAAAAAAAAAAGAAAAGTTACATAGAGGACAGAAAATGGAAGTGGTCCATGCTCCAAAAAGAGAAAACTACAACCAAATGACAACATAACATAAATGAGGACTTTTTGGGTGCACAAGAAACACCTGCAACATTTTTGAGAAACTTTTATGCAACTCGGGACATATTGTCCGCGAGAATGCTAAATCGGCATGTTCGGCAGCGCGAATGGAATAAAAAGTCGTGTTCGCGTTCCCGAGCAAGTACATTGAGTGCGCGGACAAGACAAAAAATGTAAGTTCATGTGCTCACACTGTGCGAAGTTACCAAAACTACCCAAGCTGTATTCCTAGGGTTACCTAATGGCAGAAATTGACAGAGTATTTAAAGTTTAAACACACCCAAAACCAGAAATACCCCACACATAAAAATAAGATTTTCTATATCAATCCAAGCCATCCATGATTTTCACATTAAGGGTACACCACAAAAACAGTTGATTAACTTTCATGACCCTATGAGTAGTACCTATGGCCTACTGCCAGAGTAGGGCACAAGGTTGGAGGCCTATGGCAAGAGCAAAGTGGCTGGAAACATAAAATGGCCGCCAACACATGGCCAGGCCAACCACAGAAAGTTAATACAATGAACTCATGCATGCCTACACACTAACTACATGGGGTACTAGGGTCAGATATTGGCTTAAAAATTAGAAACATTTTAAATTCCACAAAATGCAATGTTAAAAAAAAATTACAATTTGGGACCTCATGAAAGTACAGGCCTCCATCAATAATTTAATTCCAGGATTGAATACTGTAGTTAAAAAAAAAACAAATCAAACAAGCACAAGTCTACATCACTCATACA
This sequence comes from Lissotriton helveticus, assembly GCF_964261635.1. Classification (NCBI taxonomy): domain Eukaryota; kingdom Metazoa; phylum Chordata; class Amphibia; order Caudata; family Salamandridae; genus Lissotriton; species Lissotriton helveticus. Next base: position 54,099,305 of record NC_136061.1, on the reverse strand, counting down.
TTACACAAACTTACTTGAAAAAGAGAATTCCAATTCAAAAAGTCCTCATTAAATCCAAGGTAAATCAGTAATGCAGCCAACACAGACAGAAAGTGATCCTTCCAGCTCAAAATCCAAAGGAAAGTGAGCACCACATGGACAAAGCACTGGGAGGAGCCTGGTGGACAGGAACAGGAAGTTGTAAACTCAAGAGCCCTTCCTCCTTACTCTTCAAAACAAGAGTAGAAACAAAAAGAGGGGTCCTTCCCCCCTAAAAATAAAGCCAAAGGTACAACTTTAAGGTTTTTTGCTTTTTTTTCCTAACCAAAATGGGAATTTATTATGGTTTTAACATGCTCGCGAGTTATTCTGTGCAAGAATGCAGTTTCTGCGTGTTCGGCAACTCGATCTTACCAAAAAGCATCCTCGCGCATCCTTATGACGCTATCGCGCATCAAAATGACGTTATCGCGTTCGCACAGTCGCACGGGACTGTGCGAGAGTGTTTCCAAACATGGTGGCACAAGCGACCAGGAAAAAACGAACGCAGAACGAAGGTAAGCCATTGCCGCGCACGCGATAATGTTATTCAGCGCGCGAGAACTACGCTACGCACCGGATCGCGGAGTAATCGACAGCTACGCATTCTCCGCGGAACGCGGAGCTGCCGAAACTCCGCAAGCTCCGCGAACGGAGCGTAGTTCTTCGCCCAGGGTTAGTTAGGATCAGCAAGAAGATTTTGCAAGGGGTTACAGCCCTTTTTTATACACATAAACCCTTTGTCTCAGGCTGCAGGGTTAAGGGAAAACCAGATGCAACTGGTTTTAGGAGCACTCTGTTGTGCTCAGCCCCTCTCCCCATTCACTGGCCGGGCTAGGGTCATCAGTCGCACCACAGGGGGCAGAGCCAGCATTGTGGAGGGAAAGCCCAGCCCTATGCAGGTTCCAGGTGCACTCCTCCCACCCATCTGGCTGTCAATCTCTCTATTCACCACCGGGGCAGACCATCCTGACTTCTGGAGCCAGGCTCACCAGCCAATCACAAGCCAGACAGGAAATTCACCTTTATTACACAGACAGGCCAACTTCTAGAAGTGGCACTTCCACACTAGACACATTAACGCCGCACACATCATCGCGCAGCATTTAATCACACAAGTCCGCACATACCAAACTCGACCCTGCACTCCCCACACATCAGGAACTAACATGGACACACACATTCCGCATGCATTCCTATGGGAGGGCAGGCCTATCTCACAACATGCACTCAGAGTGCGCACGCACTTTACACCGGGACACAGTGGTAAAGTGAGCAGAAGCTAAAAACAACCAACACCAAGTGACATATAAAAGCAAAAAGTTTAGGGGTGAACCTGCCAGAAGGGCCAAGTCCAACAGTGAGGGCGATAGATAGATAGATAGATAGAGTGAGGGCGATAGATAGATAGATAGAGTGAGGGCGATAGATAGAGTTAGGGCGATAGATAGATAGATAGAGTGAGGGCGATAGATAGATAGAGTGAGGGCGATATATAGATAGAGTAAGGGCGATAGATAGATAGAGTGAGGGCGATAGATAGATAGAGTGAGGGCGATAGATAGAGTGAGGGCGATAGAGTGAGGGCGATAGATAGATAGAGTGAGGGCGATAGATAGATAGAGTGAGGGCGATAGATAGAGTGAGGGCGATAGATAGATAGATAGATAGAGGGCGATAGATAGATAGATAGAGGGCGATAGATAGAGTGAGGGCGACTAATAGATATATAGATAGATAGATAGATAGATAGATAGATAGATAGATAGATAGATAGATAGATAGATAGATAGATAGATGGATAGATAGATAGATAGAGGGCTAAAGCAATGCTTTAAGAGAGACCTAATAAAAAGCAACTTAGAACAATATGGTCGTCACAGATCCCTCTTTTTTTTTATGAAGATGGTTTTGCTGCAGTAAACGAATTCTGTAAATATGAGGGTTTTGTTTTTGGCGGGGTGAGGGGTGGGAGTGGGTGGGGAATCAAAAGAAGAATTCGCATTAGTTGTAACCAAACGGTGACCAATGTGGTTGGTGGTCTATGAAGTTATTTCACCTATATTCAGAATTTTCATTACGTTTTCTGATGGTGAGGCAGAGACTCCCGTGGCAGGAGAGATTTCTTAGGACAGATGACAAAACAGAAAAAATCGTCGCTTGATAAACATGAAAGTCCACCAGATAGTAATATATATGTTACACATTTTGTTTATCTATTTTTCTTTCTTGCTGTACCTGACACTATAAATGCGCCAGGTAATGTTTTTGAGATGCACAAGAAACAAAGTTTGAGTCACGGCGTTGGCTTACTATCACGTGTTTGATGGGCTAATTGATATGTGTAATCGATAACAGCTGTAGGTATTTCAATAAAAAAATAAACCGAATACTGTTTTAGGCAACGCAAATAAATGTGCATTCCCTCCTCCCACAGCAACATTATGACACGTCAAGAAGAACATCAGAGACACAGTAGCCTTTTTTAAACCTTATACTGTTTTATGTGTATTAGGTAATGCAATAAAATGTCTGCATATACTTATTATACAACATTATGGCGCACTGGGCAGAACATCAGAAAACAGTAGCCTTATTTGCAACAGATTGAAAACAACGAAACATAGGGACAAAACACAACAGAGACATCCTTTGCATAGATAAAAAGAAATGTGGCGTAATGACTAGAGCTGCTAAGCGGTAATTTTGGGTTTGAGCTTTGGGTCATGGTGTTGGCTTACTATTGCGCCATTGATGGGCTAATTGATACGTATAATAGGTAACAGCTGAAGGTATTTAAATATACTGACAGATGCAAAATTCCCTACAAATGTATTCAGAAAAACAAAGGTTTAAAATACTTCACAGGGCATACTTAATGCCTCCGTGACTGCATAGAATGCATGCTGCAGTGACAGGCAATTGTCGGTGATGCAGCGGAGGGGATGCAGACCTCTTATGTTCACAACCTGCACCAGAATTAGCTAAATTCTGGATTTTGAAAATGGCATGTGTAGCAAAACGTGTGTATATGGGAAAAATGTGTTTCTAGTTTTTGCAATGCGAAAGCATGGAGTAATAATGAAGGTACGCTGTGGGCAAAGTAGTTGTCAGGGAATGCGAAGAACCGTAGTAATAGTAATTTGGCGAGTAGGTAAATGAAAGCTGGGCATGCGATGCTAGTAGATTGTTGTCAGGCGAAATATGTGGTAAGAATAGGGAAGTGAAAGTGCGAGAGTTTCTGAAAGTTGAGTTTGGGAAATGATGTAGTGATAATGGCATGCTAAAACGTAAGTGGTATATGTAGTATGGAAGGCATGTTTCTGTAAACAAAGTAGCTGGGTTATTCTTTTCCTAATATTCGTTAGTTTTTCCCCTTTCCTTCCCTTTCTTTTATTATTGTGGTACCTTACATAATGGTTGCTGCGAGCATGTCACAACCAGCCCCATTTTTTAATGAATTTGGGGAACCTAGCGTCCCCTAGGAAGATTGGGAGAAGGTATTTGAATCCTATCTGGTGGCCATTGGGGGGGGGAAGTTCAGTGCTTTTAGAAAACAGCATATACTGTTGCACAATTTAGGTCCTACTGGAAGGAAGGTGTTTGAGTCGCTCCCTGAACCAGAGATAGAAGAAGATAATGAGGATGTGTACAATACCATGTTAATAACATGACGCATTCACTTTGGGGACAAGGTGAATGTAGTGTTAGAAAGACAAAAATTCCTCAGTCGTTCACAAGGTAAACAAGAAAGTGTATCTACATATGTTGCGGTTCTTAGGGGCCTCAATAAATTATGTGATTTCCAGGATTTAAATGATTAGTTGATCAGGGACCAGTTAGTACGCTATACTAATAACAAAGAGATTCAAAAGAAGTTGCTGCAAAAACAACCAGATCTTCAAGAAGCAGTTAAAATAGCAAAATCTATTGAACACACGGAGATCTGTGTTAAAGAGATAATCTCCTCGGATTATAAGGAAAGAATAGCAGAAATATCTAACACAGAGGAAGAACCCGATGTCTGCAAGATCAAAAATGAGTCACCTAAACCTAAGAAGGACAATGGGCATAATCAAGCAGGAGACTCAGAATTTCCTACGTTAAAATGTTATTGTAGTGGAAGCAACAATCATTTGGCCAACGATCCTAATTCTCAAGCAAGATCTGCTTGGTTCAGGAAGTGTAATAAGAGCGGTCACCTATCAAGGGTTTGTGGATGCTTTCTGAGGAGAATGGGAAGCAACAAACCCAGTGAGGATAAAGCCCAAGTCAAAAAGATAATCCTACAGATCAATGAAGTGGGGGCTAATAATATACAAATTTATCCAGAGTGCGATGTCTACATTAATGGGAAAAATTTCAAAATGTTTGCAGACTCCTGTTCCCCATTCACCTTAGTAAATTTCTCAGATTTTAAAACCATGTTGGGCCAAGATAGAAATAAACTCTGTAAGGCAGACATAGCCCCAAGTGGTTACAATAGGGACCACATACCCATGAAGGGAATGTTCAAGTCTATCATTTCTTTTAAATATCATACAGCCAGTTGATTGTTCAGAGTGGGTGTCCCCCATTGTTATTGCTAAAAAGAGCCATAGCCAAGACATCAGGATGTGCATCGATCTACAGGACTTAAAAAACAGTATTCTAGTAGAAAGACATCCTTTACCCCGCATCCATGAGATGCTAAGCACGATGGGGGAGGCTACACATTTCAGTGTCCTGGATCTCTCCATGGCGTACCACTAGGTGGAGCTACACCCAGACTCGAGAAGGCTCACTGCGTTCACTACACCCTTAGGAACATTCATGTTCTGTCGTATGCCGTTCGGGTTAGCCTCGGCGACAGCTGTATTTCAGAAAATAATGCAGCGCGTCCTGAAGGGAGTGCCCAAAACCCTGTGCTTCCAGGATGACGTTCTTATATATGGAGCCAACATCGAGGAACATGACAACATATTAAGATGTAGTGTAGTTCCTATTATCCCAATAGGCTCTGCGCATTGGAATAATATCTTCAATAGTATAGACGTAGGACAGAGGTTAACTAGGTCTTCTACTGACGATATTAGACTTAAGTTTTGTGTGCCAGCTTGCTCAGAGTTCACTAGAAACTTTCTCGAATAGGCGAGGAGGAGTTTAACCTCCCTGGATAGATAAGAAGGGATTTAGTTTCTGACAACCATAGAACATGACAACTTTGCTCTCCCTGATCAAGAGTATATCTCTAGAGTCGTGTGAAAACAAAAGACAGCTATTTTACACAGTCAATACGTGCATACTTAGTTTCACCAGATTGTAGAGAAAAGAAGAGAAGGGCGTTTTCAATAAAAGGTGTTATTAATTGATCAGTCTCTTTCCTCATACAAGAGAAATGAATCGCTACAATTGTAATACTTATAGTTAAGTAAAGTGCATACAGTAAAAGCAGGATTATAAAAATAATACTGTAAAAGCATTGATATGGTTTCTTAGCCATATGATACTTTAAAATGGACAAAAGATATACATACATATATACATTGACTAATCGTACTCAACTGGTGCTTCTAACTATGCCTACCCCGGTGTACCTGACCTAAGCCTAATACATGGGAGGGAGTAAGTAAGTAGCAGTTTAAGTTAAGTTTGTTTTGCCAAGAATCTGACTCAAGAATTCTCTGTAAGGGGTTAGTCAGTTCAGTACCTGGGATTTAGAAGGCAGGAGGGCTGGTATCTCTTTCTCAGGACTCGGTATCCCAGTTACCCGCGAGGGCAAGCTGGAAACGCTGGAGGCTGGATTCCTCGGCAAGAGAAAAGGCAGCGTTTTCCTCAGCGCGTCAAAAGGGGAGGGGCAGCGTCCGTGGGCTCTCTGCATAAGCTGGGCTCTCCGGCAAGTAGTCGCTGCTCCAAGCTCATCACCACCGTGTCTTTACTTAGGGTAGCGTCGGTATATTTATACCTGAAAGGTGCCGGGTTTGACGTAAGGATGGACATAAGACGTCAATAAGGATGTCATTAAGAACTGGTCGTTCTTACATTCTTTACAGGAGTTCTCGAACGAAATCAAAACAATAGCAGCGGGGATTTCCCAGGTTTGCTGGAGGCTTGGTTTGTTTAGAGAACTCGGTGTGCTTTCTAGGGGGCTGGAGGAATAGTGCTTGCTCAATGTGACAGCATGCGCTATGACTAACTTATGAAACGGGTTTCTGTGCCGTTGTATGGATATTAGTGATTTATAACCGGACAAGGGTCAGAAATAGGAGTATCGATACAGGTCCCTAGATAAACATACTACACCCACTCCACGAATTCATGTCCATATTTACTAACCTAAGCAATAGTAAACATAACTAATAGTGCATGTGTATACCGAACCACCCCAAAATACATTTTTTGCATTTCAAAAATGGCATATGCGAAATACACGAAAATGAGTATAGGTACTGTATGCATTCAAGCAGTGTAATCATTCAAAAGAGATGCACATATATATCAGCATGAATGATTTGCGAAATTACACATGAAATGGCTCTTAATACAGAAGAAAAAGTGCGAGACCACTTCATCACATATAAATACAATTACTTGTAAATAAGCTAGAGGTTGAGGTAATGTAATGTCTCTAGAGTTCCTAAAAATAGAAGCTCTGTTCTCTAAGAATAGTTTTCTTTAAGCAGAAGATAAGTGCCAAAAGGTAAATATTTTGGATTTGGGAAAAAGTTTTCGTTTTCAGAGGAAGAAGGAAAAAAGTTCTCAGTAGCTTTGTTTTTAAAGCTGAAGGCCAAATTCAGAGTTCAGGGAACGCTGTGTGCACGTTTGCTTAAAGTCACTCTCTCTGTTCTGGTGAAAACATCATTTCAGACAGACTCTCAAAAAAACAGTCTACTGCCTCAGGTGAAAGTTTGACCAAGTTGGAAGATGTCGCTATCATGCAGTCGTGCGCATGTTCGCTTTCAGTGATGTTTTGATCAGCATTGCTTACAGAAGGTCGTACCTGGTTGATGCTGCTCTCATCCTGTACTTCACTACCCTTCAATCGTAGTGGTGAAGTCTCCACGAATGCCGTCATCAGGATAGGTAGCCGCTGGGGACAGCACAATGCATGAGCCTTTACTGGACCCAACAAAGTATCTGCATCCAATGGTACTTCTGATTGTAGTGTAAGACAGGTGTCCAACACGCATTCTTCACCACATAGCATGCATCTCAATACAGGTAAGACACAATCCTGCCATATGGGTCTGAACGAAAGAAACCAGGTCATATTCAGATCTCTTAGCTGGGCTAATCCAAGGACTTTAGTTATGCGGTCCCGATAGCGTATAGCTAGGATCGTTTCTTCCATTGTTGCTGGAGTCTTGTCTGTGACATGGCTTGCCATAACGAAGCAAGAGTAGCAAAAATAGGATGCCTGCTACGAGTCCCAACAGGAGTGGAAGTCCGCCAAAGATGGAATGGACAAAATTGGGAAATATACCCAGGACTGCTTTGAATGGTGTTAACAGTCCCTAAAAAACTGTCTTAAACACACTCGCGATACCATTTGTATCAGAAATGTTTAAGATTTCGTTTAGCATTTCTGCGAAGTGTAGGGGGCAATTTGTTGATAACAATGCATGTATCTCTCCCGTTGTCCTTGCAACTTGGAGATCATATGTTTCTTTTGATGACGTCAAGTGAACTGGCGTCTGTAGGAGCACAGTCTTCATTCTGCTTAAAGTATCAATTCGAATAGAAGAGATATTCAAACTGGGCCAAATTTTTCCCTCCCTGTCTGGAGTGACGTTTGGAAACAATACTCGCTCACAACAAGTGACCATGGAGCTCACGCTTACTAGATAAGGTTTTCCTGGCAGCAAGCCACAACATCTGTGATCCACAATTAGAATGTAGCTCCCGTTAGAAAGCCGTCTAAAGAATGGCTCTATTCGAGCTGCAGGTGTACCGAGCTGGTGACATGAAAGGTTATTTGAAGTCCCTTCACAGGCCCCATGTAAACTTATATCCTGACACAGAAGTATACCACTTAGTGATTTTTCACAATTATTACCACTAAGAAATACACTCTGTCCTGTATTACTATAACATGTGTGTGTATAAGGTAAGTTCCATGTTGACTTAATGTATCCTTTACCCAACCTTTCATACTGGCCTGCCTGTATATATTTTTGGCAGTATCGAAATTGGAAAGTCGTTATCGGAATAGTTATGATTCTATGTATTATCCATTCAATGACAGGTCGTTCTGACATTGTCAATGGTAATCTCTCAAGTTTTTCAATGCTCAGAATTGTATACTCTGCACCCTTTTGTGCCAAGCTGATTTGTGTATCAGTAAGGTTAAAGATAGTGAATAATGACGTTGTGTTGATTAAACGCCAAGGCACGTAGCCTGAATGCAGATTTTTTAACGTCCAGCCAAGCTGTACAATAGAACGCAATTGGGACTGACCGTGTTGCAACATCAGTAAGTCTTGCTCTATTATATCGATTGCAGATGATACAATACTGTCCAGTGAATATATTCTGGAAGACAGAGTCATTAACCCATTGTCCACAACAGAAAGGGATTTTTCCAAATTAACACGGTCAATTTCCCGTATTTTCTCTGCTGTTTCAACTTGAGTTTCTTTCCAAGCTTCGTTGTAAGCTGCATATATAGAGGCCGCTATGAAACGTTTTTGTCCCATAATGAAATCACGTAAGTCAGCACCTTCTTTAAGTAAAGTCAAGTGTTGCTTAATTTCAACCAGTGTGGATGTTTGTAGCCATTCGAGGCAGAGTTTACCTACACTGTATGTTGTTATAATCCCTGGATGTTTTCTCTGGGAGTATCTAGGGTCTGGCCTGGTCAATTTGAACCCCTGTATTTTGTTCAGGAATCTATCTTGACAGTTATTTGTGTCTGTGGGCCAGATTAACCATTTTTTCCAATCAGGATGTGTTCTGTTTTGGTTTAAAATATGGGATACGTCTATCTCAACATCTTCAGTGTGATTACTGTCTGGTGTTGGTTTCGGAATAGACAGTTTGTTCAAGTCTTTAATTTTGGCTAGGCCAAGACAGGTAGTCTGTTGAATTGTATCATTCAAAAATATAATTTGTTCTGGGATCATGCAGGCTCTAAATAATGATTCTATACCTTGCACTTGCCAATCTTTTGTACCCCAGATTGTTTTCGTTTCAATATTATTGTTCCAGAAATCAAAACCGAATGTTTTCATTATTTCAAAAAATGTCTCTGAATAGATTAACTTTGTGTTCGTAAGCATGGTTTTCATTCCTGTTTTATTTAACATTCTAAAATAAAATGTTTCTGCATTACTTGTGTTAAACCCTGAGAAGTATGAAAATTTATCATAAAATGTTTTTGAACTGCCTTTTGGTGGAGTTGCACAATGTTCCCATTGATTAAAATTAAAAACATTTCTAGGTTGAGCAGATTTATGCAGATAATGGTTACCATAGTGGTTGTAACAATACATCTGGTCATAATTAGATGAACCTTGCAAATAATCATGTTCTGTAAATTTAGCTGACATCACTAGGTCTGACATCATATCATTAATACTTTCAAAGACCCAATCATCAGAGAATGTGCTCGGTTTTACAAAGTCACTTAATGAAACCTTAAATTGATGAGGATACTTCAAGAGCTCGACTGGGCCATAGATTTCGTAATCAGTTTTGTCCCATGCTACCCCACCGGGTATAGGATTGGCTGTGAAGTTTACTGAAGAAAGTTCTCTTTTCTCGATGTGTGAAGACTTGTGTGGTTTCAGGACCAAGTTGATTTTCTGACTTGCTGTGTCCATTGTAACATATTTTCCCTCAATAAAATGTCCCAAGCATATTACCATGATGAGCCAAAGTATGAGGACTAATGTACCTTGTGCCACCCAAAATTCAATCCATGGAGAAATCAGATAGGTTTCTTGTAGTTGATGAATGAGTTCCTTTGCTTTGTCTTTAAAAGTTTTTGATGTTGTTGGCTGTTCCTCAGGTTCACTTGGATCCTCAGAAAAATCATCGAAGTTGATGAAGTAGCCTGATGCTGTTCTGTCAATTGTCTCAATTGCTTCTGGATTCCTTTTTGCTTTTGGAATTTGCTTTGTTTCATTAGCATAGTCAGTGGTTACATCATTGTAAATTGGTGTTCCTTGATGTAAGGTTTGGATTTGGGTTTCAAGAGGTTTAAGTTCCATGGCTTTATTGCATAGTCCTTGTTGATTCACTGTAGGTTTATCAAAAGTGATTAGTCTCTCAGTTTGAACCTCTGTGTTTGTAGCAAACTTTGGTGTTCTACTACTTCTTGGGAGTCCACTTGGCCTACTACTTATTAGCGGCCACATGATTGTGGTTTAACCAGGTCGATGGATACAACTCGGTTCTCCTTTTTACCAGCAAGGGGCGGTAATACTACTGATCTTGTCCCGTTGATAGCCAAGACAGGTACTGCTTTTCTGTAAGAAGGCCCAAATTCCTTCTTTACCGCGATCTTCTCTCTGACCAGATCCCCGATTTTTGGAATCCAGACAGGCCTTGCTGGGACAGGTGGTTTCTCTTCAGTGGTTGCTGGCTGTTGTTTCAACTTTATGTTGCTCAGGTCTTTTCTTTTTTCGTTTAAGTCCTGTAAAATAGCCAAACGATCTTTGATATCAAAGCATTTTTCTTTAACCACTGAAGTTTGACTATCGAGGTCCTGGATCAACATTCTAGTCCCAAACAATAGTTCGTACGGACTGAGACCTCTCAGAGAATTTCTTGGCAGATTATTAAGACTACGTTGGACACTTATTAAATGTTTGACCCACCCAGCTCCCGAACCTAATACCTTTGCCATTATAGATTGCTTTATGCCTTGGTTTTTTCTTTACACCATCCCGTTTCCCTCAGGAAGGAAGTGAGAAGAGTCCCGCAATGCAATGCCCATGCTGGCCATGCCCCCCCTATAAGCTCGAGAGCTAAAGGCAAGACATTGGTCAGAATGTAGCATGCTCCTAGCGTATATGCCATTATAGACTCGCAAATCTTTTCATAACAGTTCAGACGTCAGCCTAGAGCTGGGGTCTACATTATAAGTGAAAATAGTCTCTACATGTTAATATGACGCATTATTCATACTGTTTTTTTTTTTATTTTTTATTTATATTTATTGTTTAATCCAATCTGGAGCGAAACGCCATGGTAATATACCGTCTCGGTCGCCACTGCGATCTCTGTTGCAGTCTGGGCAGTTTTTTGCAAATATGTGATGTTCCAGGCTCATTCCTGGCCACCAGTATATTGATTGTAATTCTTCCAGAGAATCCTTAAGCTTAAGGTGTCTAAAACCCTCACCCATATGTGCGTCTGCTATTAACAAGACTCTCCTGTTCGTGTTTGGAATTACTCTATCCCCCACTCCAGGGATTTGAGCAAAAGGAACGGAGTTTGCATCGATTATGTATGTATAATTGAGTGGATAGTTGATGGGTAGCGCTGAGCAGTCACCTTTTCATGAAGTTTTCACCGCCAGCATTGTTTCCCCGTCAATGTATTTTTCTGAACGCTTTTTTGTAGCTACGGAAGCCGATTTAGTTGCTTCCGTTGTGGCTGTCTCAGCCAATGAATTCCCTGCAGCGTGAATGCCATCACGCTGATGACTCAGTGAGTGTATCACGTGATTCTTTGGTAGTTCTTTCTGTAAAAGAACTACTTGTTCCCAAAGCGATTTTTGCTTGATTGTAGCACCTGTGTCATCTTTGTAACCGTTTTGAATCCATTTCTGTAAATCGTTATTGTATGATTTGACGCAGTAATACGAATCGCACACTATTAGTGTCGGGAATTCGCGATCGGCATTATCTAGCTCCATTTTTAACGCTATTATTTCAGTTTATTGTTCTGAATTATTTTCTACCGAGTGTGATTTTGTTACCAGAGGTCTCAATTTACCTCCACGCCATACGTTTTTTACAATCTCGCATGTGGCGTTATAGGCTAGTTTTCCCCAAACTGAGGGTTGAGCATGTCCGTCTGTATATATTACACAGGCGTATTGTCGTATGGGCAGAATGTCGGTTGGCAGAGGGTATTCTCTTTCATATTCTAGATTTTTTAATTTTTTCATTTCCGGATCAACATAGTATTTCACTTTGTCTGTAGCAAGAGAATTTTCCCATTGTATCCATTTTGGATTTAATGCCATAGTAGGTAAATTACATGGGCTTGTTAATGCCTCAAAAGCTGATTCTGCTGTTCTGACTGTAATACGTCTGCCGTCAGCTTGGTCTTTTTCTCTTGCTACAGCTGTTTGAACTGCATGAACAATGTTTTCCTTAATGCTGAACGTTTTTTCAGCTTCTGTGTACAAATGAGATTTGTATGCTATTGGTACCGTTTCTCCCTCATTAGAGGTTAGGTATGTGAATCCGCATCTTCCTGGGATGACTCAGATTACAAGGTTGCGTGTGTTATCGCGCGTTTGCAGTTTTGTTTTAACTAACATGTCTGTTTGTAAAGATCTCAAAATTTCTGTGTGTTTTTGAGTCCAATTGATTCCTTTAAAATCTGGTTTTATTAGGTTATAGAGAGGTTTAACTCTCTCTGCATAATTTAGAATGTAAGTTCTTCCGAAATTCAGGAAACCTAGAATTGATTGTAAGTTTTTCAGCGTTCTTGGTGCTTGGATTACAGCACATTTCTCTAGGAAATTGTCAGCCAGGCTTTTGCCTTCACTTGATAATTCATATACTAAAAACAGGACAGTTAGATGGGCAATTCTTGACTTTTTGAAGTTGAATTTGTAACCCTCTGCTGCAAACCCAAGTATTATGGCGTTCACTCTTTTCAAGTGAGTATCCAAGTCATCATCTGTTAGATAGATGTCATCGACATAAGATAATGCCTCATCATCATATATTTGTAGTAACTCTGTTACTCTCGCTGAGAATAATCCTGGGCTGTTCTTGAACCCCTGTGGCAAACGACAGAATTTTTCTGCGAGCCATTTATGGAGAAAGCCGTCAAATATCTGCTTTCAGGTGCTATATTTAGACAAAAGAATCCATTAGAGATGTCTAATGTTGTTTTGTATTTTTTGCGCACTATGCTATTCATTAGTGCTGCACTGCGTGAGTTTTGTACTGCAAAAGTTTTGCAACATGAGTTTAGGTGTCTGTAGTCCAAAACTAGACGATATGAATCATCTGGTTTGGAGACAGGAAACAAAGGATTGTTCATTTGTGAGGTGCAAGTTTCAATCACCCCCTGGTATTCAAGTTGATCTAAGATCTCCCTGACCTGTTTTTTAGCTTCTTGCTTAATTGGGTACTGCCTCTGTGCAGTTGGTTAAGATTGTAACTGGATTTTGTGAGGAGGAGAGTCCTCATCCCATCCCACATGGTTTTTATATAATGCAGGAGCTTGGGCTACTGCCCACTTTCTTGCAAGTGTATATTTTTTATGAATTGGAATATGATTTGAGAAGGCAGGCATAATCATTTCTTCAAATAATCAAGAGGGAGGGATCACTTGTCCTGCGTGAACCAGGGTATGCAGGAGATCGAACAACGGTGTCTCCAGAATTAAACCCTCATGCACGTGTAGGGTAGCGTGGTAAGCGGTATATCTTGATTCTCCGCTCTTCTGACACGTGTGTGCATAATCATCGGGTTTTTCGGTATGCAGCCTCCACCAGGAGGATCTTACCCTCGGTAAAAACAGTAGTGACCCAGTGATGTGGAGGGAGTGTAGGACAATAAAAATCCCCCGGAGACCCAGTAAACGGACTTTTATTAAATCTGGGTTCGGGTGGATCCCATTAGGGGAATGCTCCAATCATGTGCGCTCTGTTGAAAAAGTTAAGTTTTCAGGACGCACTAGCATTCAAAATAATTTAAAATGGCCAACATGTTTCAGCCCTCTATGCCGTGAATCGGACTTTAGGGCTTTCTTCAGGACCCGTGGTGAAAGGTGATAGTGATGCTAGACTATTACATTTATAGCAAGCAGGTGTGTAGAAAAAGGGAAATTCTCAACCTGTTTCTTGGTTCTCGAGGTCACGATGTACCTATAGTTCAGACATAATGATAAGAGACATACACAGACATACACAAATACACAAAAAAGGGTAAGGGAGACACATAATGTAGTGAATTCACTACTAGTCAATGCAGATTGTTGCAACTTAAAATAGCAATACTTCGTAACCCCCAGTAATTGGCAGTGTCAACTCTCTCTTTCTCCAACAGGCTAATGCATGCAAAAAGTGGTTCATAGACAATGAATCATATTTATATGCAAATTTGTAGGGTCTGGAAAACCCCACCACTCAGAAGACTATCGTGATAAGTCATAAGTGGTAATTGTTTGTCATGTGGCATGCAGTCAATGCTCATTCATAAGTGCAATTTCTAATATCTTTAGCATGAAATCGATTGCCCCGCGTAGTGAAAATCTTTCATACCGCCGTGCTCTGTGCGTCAAATTCATACCTGGAATAAACAATAGTTACACCTCCTTCCGTTGTAACTGGGGCATATATACTTATATGCAAATGCTGTGACAGTAAGATAATACCTGTCCACTAGAATGACTATGGTGGTGAATCAAGATATGTGGCCATTGTTGTTCAAACATCACATGCAAGATAACTCATTCGTGAAAAATATATCTAGTTTGTTACTATGTTGGGGCTAATAATGGTTGCTTCACGTGGTGAGGGAAACAATCATGCCGATGTGCTCTGTGCGCCCTACGCGCCAAAATCATACCTGAGATATATATTAGTTACACCTCCTTCGGGTGTGGCAAGGGCTTCGAGGGGGCTAAACAGAAGGAATAACGCACTGTTAGCGTGAGGCCGGGCTCAGTATACTTGCGGTTTTGGTTGCAGAAGGGTCTCGTGGAAATACCTAACGCTCCTGTCCTCGCGCTTCGCGTTGCGCTTCTGCTGCCTCTTGCGACCCGGAAGTAACAGTGCTGAGCTTCCGGGTCGGTATTTCTGCTGTTTTTATGAAAATAGAAAGGGGACTTCGTCGTCCTGCGTGTTTACAATGTTGTGACTCTGAGAATCTTGTTCTTCATGCCGCTTTGTTTTAATGCAAAGTTACTGATCCAAAATAGGATATTGGGAAAAATCTTTGAAATATCAATACAAAAAGAGGATTTTTTTAAAAAGAGGATTTTTTTAAAAAAAGGCTAAGTAATTTAGAAATTATATCTTTCAAATCGGGGTAGTCAATTGATTGGTGAATTAGGTAGTGAAAGGGTGCCGAATTCATCTTAGATGTTCCTCAAAATACAGCCTATGTTATTCGTATTGGAGAGATGGTTAATAGTGTTCTAAGTGGCGCTCTTCTTGGGGTCACGCAAATTATTTCAAAACTTGGAAAATGAAAAATGCGAAATGAACCGCTGGTCCAAATCATGGTGGTCAGTTGTACAGTTTTGACAAATTAGTGAATTTTTGTGGCGAGCAATTTCGTGCACAAATCATTTCTGGTATTTTTTACGCAGAGCAGTTTGGGGGTGTCTCTCATTCGGAATATGCTCACATTTGGTGCATAATTCATCTCTGATGTTTTTTTCTTCACAGTACGGCCTGGGGATATCTTACATTATGGAATATGCCTCATGGTAGGCAGTCTTATTTCAACACACTCAGCCACGGGATATTATCATTGAGCCCCCTGGTATCTGTCCCCAGACGGTGGACCCAACGTTGCTCTTTTTCAAAGAGGATTCTTTCTGCGTTGCTGTCCTTAGTATCCAGTGTTTCTAGGATGACCCAACTGAGGTCGTCCACTGTATGGTTTTTCTCCAAAAAATGACTAGCCATCTTGGTTGTGGTTTTTTTGCATTTAACATTGCTCTTGTGCTCAACGATCCTTTGTTTGGCTTTTCTGCAGGTCATGCCAATGTAGTGCAGTTGGCAGGGGCAGGTGATCATGTAAATTACATGGCTCGTGTTGCAGTTTGTGTGTCTGAGCATTCTCCATTTAAGATTTGGAAGTAGTTGTAACTCCTTTGTTGGTTGGGTCAATTTACACACTGAACAAGAACCGCAGGGATAGTGTCCAATAATGGGGGGGTTTCCCCACAAGTTGGATTGTTGTCCTCGTTTTGTTACAGGTGGTCTCGTGTGCACCAGGATGTCTTTTAGGTTCCTACAACGCCTGTTGGCGAATCTCGGTTTTGGCCAAGAAAGAGCGCCAGAGGTGAGGATCCTCCAATTCTTATTCACAATTTTCTTGACTTTGTCAGTTACTGGACTGTAGGTCGTGACACAGGTAGTGAGATCTTCAGGTTCTGTTTTTGGGAAGGTCTCAAGGAGGCCTTCTCTGTTCTGGTGCTGGGCTCTTTTTTTGCATTTATTTACCACTCGTCTTGGGTAGTCTCGATGTTGGAGTTTGGTGCAAAGATCTTCTGCTTGCGCCCGATATTCGGTGTTCTTGCTGCAGTTCCTCCGCAATCTGAGGAACTGGCTGTAGGGAAGATTTTCCCTCAGGGGGCGAGGATGAAAGCTCTTGAAGGAGAGGAGACTGTTCTTTGCTGTTTGTTTGAAAAAGGTGCGTGTTTGTAGATGCCCGTCTTCTGCATATATTGTAATGTCCAGGAAGTCTAGGCTTTTTCTATCTGCACTGTAAGTGAACTTCAGACAGTTGTCTTTTGTGTTCAGCCATGCGTGGAAGTCTTTTAGATCCTCCTCACTGCCTGCCCAGATTAGCAGGATGTCGTCAATATACCGCTTCCAAAGCAGTATATGACGGATATAAGGGTTTGTTTCTGTGTGTATATGAAGGCTCTCAAAGGTGCTTACATATAACCCGGCCACGCTCGGGGCAAAGGTGCTGCCCATCGATGTCCCATGGCGTTGTAGGTATAGTGTCTCTTTGTATAGAAAATGATTCTCTGTCAACGCCATGCGGCAACATTCCAAGACGAAGTGTCTAGGGGTTTTGTATATCCAGTCCTTATCAAAAAGAATTTGTTCAAGCATATCTAAGGTCTCTCGTTGTGGTAGACTTGTGTAGAGACTTTCCACATCAAGTCCTACAAGCATCATGGTGTCAGGTGAATATTCGACATCTTTGAGGAGGTTCAGAAGGTGTCGCGTATCTTTTAAGTAGGTGGGTGTACTCTGGACCAATGGTTTGAGATAATGATCAGCAAACTGTGAGAGAGGCTCTAAAACTGACCCAATGCCTGACACTATAGGTCGTCCCGGAGGTGGCATTCGGGCCTTATGAATTTTTGGCAATGAGTAGAAGTAAGGAATTTTAGGGTTCTTTGCTACTAGAAATTCAGCTTCTTTTTTGGAAAGCCAGTCATGAGCTTCTGCTTCTTCGATCATCATTTGTATTTCTCTCTGTAGCCTCGGGGTGGGATCGATGGATAGTTTTTTGTAGAATTTCTCATCTGAGAGGAGATCAAGACACTGCTTGTCATAACCTTCTGCAGACAAGAGTACTACCCCTCCTCCTTTATCGGCTGGTTTTATAATGATTTGGCCGTCGTTCTTTAATTCGTCCAACGCTGTCTGTTCAGCTCTCGTTACATTGTGAAACGGTTTCCGTTGGTCGGATGATAAATCATCTACTTCTCTCATGATGGCTTGCTCAAAGGTTGCGATTTCAATTGGAACTTGAGAGGGTAAAGGGCAGAAAGTGGACTTGTTCCTCAATGAGGTATCTCCCTCGGGGATGTACTTTGGTTGGTCCTTAAAAAAGGCTTTTAGTTTTAAGGTTCGGCAGAATTCTGCCAGTTCGCATTTTATTTTGAAGACGTCTGTTTTTGGGGTAGGGACGAATCCCAGACCTTTATTAAGGACATCCTCCTGTTCCTTGGTTAAGACCTTGTCGGTCAGATTTATGATGAGGGAACAGTGTTGGCTTTTGTCACACTCCTCGTTTGGACCTGTCGGGTCTGGTCCGACCAGGTTACACCTCGGTTCTTTCCTCGTTGTTGTGGTTGGCCCCTCCCTAAAAAAGGAACCCTGGGTGGAAAATGTTGTCCTTGTTGTTGGGGTCCTTGGTGATTCATGGGCGGGGGTCCCGCGAAGAATGGGTTCATCCAGCCTTGAAAATGTGGGTTGAAGGGTTGGAAAGGAATTCCTTGGTGGTCTACTTGGAAGAATGGAGGACGCCATGTGCTCCTGCCTCGTCGATTGTTCCTCCTGTTTTGTGGTCTTCCTCTATTGTAATTGGAAGAATCATCTCCACTCTGGTCTGATCCATCAACCGAGGACCCACTGGTTGACCCATAGTTTGATGTATTGTCATTGAATTTGTGGTCCTTATTACTATAAGGGTGGATGCGTTCAAGTGAAAACCTCTTCAGTTCTTTTGCTAATTTTTGTAGCTTGGTCTGCGTGAGATATTCTTGAGTGTCGTCCATTTCTTTATTGATCTCTTCAAGCCTTTTCTTATAGATGGTTACATTCACCGTATTGTTCAGTTTTGTTTCAAGGATTTGAATTTTAACGGTAAGTTCATCTGTTAGTCTTGATGCTGTCTTGATTATTAGGACTAAGTAGTCCCTTGTACACTTCCAGGATATGGCTGACCAGTCTTTTCTAAAGGCCAGGTCTTTCAGAAAGATACGTGGGGCATTAGTAACCCAGAGGCCTCTGGGAGCTGCATTTACCCTTAGGTATTCTGTCATGATAATGCCGTGGACGGCAGTTCTTACTTGTTCCTTTTTTATTTCGGTTAATTCATCCCAGTCTGTGGTGCTAGCTAGAGTCTGAGTGAGGTCACTGTCCAAGAAACGTGGAGGTTTTGCTAGTATGGCGTCGATCTCTTCGGTTGTGTAGCTTAATCCGAAGTTTTCAGCCATGGTTGGTTCGTGCCAAGGCAGTAGGCTCAATCTGGTAAGATTTACCGGAGAGTCTAGATCTTAGAATTCTCCCACAGCTGTGCGCTGCTTAGAATATGCTAATCAAATGGAGGGGGGAGAAGGAAAGTACTGATCCCTCAGTTTCCTTGGGTAATTACAAATAATCAAGAGGGAGGGATCACTTGTCCTGCGTGAACCAGGGTATGCAGGAGATCGAACAACGGTGTCTCCAGAATTAAACCCTCATGCACGTTTCTTGGACAGTGACCTCACTCAGACTCTAGCTAGCACCACAGACTGGGATGAATTAACCGAAATAAAAAAGGAACAAGTAAGAACTGCCGTCCACGGCATTATCATGACAGAATACCTAAGGGTAAATGCAGCTCCCAGAGGCCTCTGGGTTACTAATGCCCCACGTATCTTTCTGAAAGACCTGGCCTTTAGAAAAGACTGGTCGGCCATATCCTGGAAGTGTACAAGGGACTACTTAGTCCTAATAATCAAGACAGCATCAAGACTAACAGATGAACTTACCGTTAAAATTCAAATCCTTGAAACAAAACTGAACAATACGGTGAATGTAACCATCTATAAGAAAAGGCTTGAAGAGATCAATAAAGAAATGGACGACACTCAAGAATATCTCACGCAGACCAAGCTACAAAAATTAGCAAAAGAACTGAAGAGGTTTTCACTTGAACGCATCCACCCTTATAGTAATAAGGACCACAAATTCAATGACAATACATCAAACTATGGGTCAACCAGTGGGTCCTCGGTTGATGGATCAGACCAGAGTGGAGATGATTCTTCCAATTACAATAGAGGAAGACCACAAAACAGGAGGAACAATCGACGAGGCAGGAGCACATGGCGTCCTCCATTCTTCCAAGTAGACCACCAAGGAATTCCTTTCCAACCCTTCAACCCACATTTTCAAGGCTGGATGAACCCATTCTTCGCGGGACCCCCGCCCATGAATCACCAAGGACCCCAACAACAAGGACAAAATTTTCCACCCAGGGTTCCTTTTTTAGGGAGGGGCCAACCACAACAACGAGGAAAGAACCGAGGTGTAACCTGGTCGGACCAGACCCGACAGGTCCAAACGAGGAGTGTGACAAAAGCCAACACTGTTCCCTCATCATAAATCTGACCGACAAGGTCTTAACCAAGGAACAGGAGGATGTCCTTAATAAAGGTCTGGGATTCGTCCCTACCCCAAAAACAGACGTCTTCAAAATAAAATGCGAACTGGCAGAATTCTGCCGAACCTTAAAACTAAAAGCCTTTTTTAAGGACCAACCAAAGTACATCCCCGAGGGAGATACCTCATTGAGGAACAAGTCCACTTTCTGCCCTTTACCCTCTCAAGTTCCAATTGAAATCGCAACCTTTGAGCAAGCCATCATGAGAGAAGTAGATGATTTATCATCCGACCAACGGAAACCGTTTCACAATGTAACGAGAGCTGAACAGACAGCGTTGGACGAATTAAAGAACGACGGCCAAATCATTATAAAACCAGCCGATAAAGGAGGAGGGGTAGTACTCTTGTCTGCAGAAGGTTATGACAAGCAGTGTCTTGATCTCCTCTCAGATGAGAAATTCTACAAAAAACTATCCATCGATCCCACCCCGAGGCTACAGAGAGAAATACAAATGATGATCGAAGAAGCAGAAGCTCATGACTGGCTTTCCAAAAAAGAAGCTGAATTTCTAGTAGCAAAGAACCCTAAAATTCCTTACTTCTACTCATTGCCAAAAATTCATAAGGCCCGAATGCCACCTCCGGGACGACCTATAGTGTCAGGCATTGGGTCAGTTTTAGAGCCTCTCTCACAGTTTGCTGATCATTATCTCAAACCATTGGTCCAGAGTACACCCACCTACTTAAAAGATACGCGACACCTTCTGAACCTCCTCAAAGATGTCGAATATTCACCTGACACCATGATGCTTGTAGGACTTGATGTGGAAAGTCTCTACACAAGTCTACCACAACGAGAGACCTTAGATATGCTTGAACAAATTCTTTTTGATAAGGACTGGATATACAAAACCCCTAGACACTTCGTCTTGGAATGTTGCCGCATGGCATTGACAGAGAATCATTTTCTATACAAAGAGACACTATACCTACAACGCCATGGGACATCGATGGGCAGCACCTTTGCCCCGAGCGTGGCCGGGTTATATGTAAGCACCTTTGAGAGCCTTCATATACACACAGAAACAAACCCTTATATCCGTCATATACTGCTTTGGAAGCGGTATATTGACGACATCCTGCTAATCTGGGCAGGCAGTGAGGAGGATCTAAAAGACTTCCACGCATGGCTGAACACAAAAGACAACTGTCTGAAGTTCACTTACAGTGCAGATAGAAAAAGCCTAGACTTCCTGGACATTACAATATATGCAGAAGACGGGCATCTACAAACACGCACCTTTTTCAAACAAACAGCAAAGAACAGTCTCCTCTCCTTCAAGAGCTTTCATCCTCGCCCCCTGAGGGAAAATCTTCCCTGCAGCCAGTTCCTCAGATTGCGGAGGAACTGCAGCAAGAACACCGAATATCGGGCGCAAGCAGAAGATCTTTGCACCAAACTCCAACATCGAGACTACCCAAGACGAGTGGTAAATAAATGCAAAAAAAGAGCCCAGCACCAGAACAGAGAAGGCCTCCTTGAGACCTTCCCAAAAACAGAACCTGAAGATCTCACTACCTGTGTCACGACCTACAGTCCAGTAACTGACAAAGTCAAGAAAATTGTGAATAAGAATTGGAGGATCCTCACCTCTGGCGCTCTTTCTTGGCCAAAACCGAGATTCGCCAACAGGCGTTGTAGGAACCTAAAAGACATCCTGGTGCACACGAGACCACCTGTAACAAAACGAGGACAACAATCCAACTTGTGGGGAAACCCCCCCATTATTGGACACTATCCCTGCGGTTCTTGTTCAGTGTGTAAATTGACCCAACCAACAAAGGAGTTACAACTACTTCCAAATCTTAAATGGAGAATGCTCAGACACACAAACTGCAACACGAGCCATGTAATTTACATGATCACCTGCCCCTGCCAACTGCACTACATTGGCATGACCTGCAGAAAAGCCAAACAAAGGATCGTTGAGCACAAGAGCAATGTTAAATGCAAAAAAACCACAACCAAGATGGCTAGTCATTTTTTGGAGAAAAACCATACAGTGGACGACCTCAGTTGGGTCATCCTAGAAACACTGGATACTAAGGACAGCAACGCAGAAAGAATCCTCTTTGAAAAAGAGCAACGTTGGGTCCACCGTCTGGGGACAGATACCAGGGGGCTCAATGATAATATCCCGTGGCTCAGTGTGTTGAAATAAGACTGCCTACCATGAGGCATATTCCATAATGTAAGATATCCCCAGGCCGTACTGTGAAGAAAAAAACATCAGAGATGAATTATGCACCAAATGTGAGCATATTCCGAATGAGAGACACCCCCAAACTGCTCTGCGTAAAAAATACCAGAAATGATTTGTGCACGAAATTGCTCGCCACAAAAATTCACTAATTTGTCAAAACTGTACAACTGACCACCATGATTTGGACCAGCGGTTCATTTCGCATTTTTCATTTTCCAAGTTTTGAAATAATAAGCGTGACCCCAAGAAGAGCGCCACTTAGAACACTATTAACCATCTCTCCAATACGAATAACATAGGCTGTATTTTGAGGAACATCTAAGATGAATTCGGCACCCTTTCACTACCTAATTCACCAATCAATTGACTACCCCGATTTGAAAGATATAATTTCTAAATTACTTAGCCTTTTTTTAAAAAAATCCTCTTTTTAAAAAAATCCTCTTTTTGTATTGATATTTCAAAGATTTTTCCCAATATCCTATTTTGGATCAGTAACTTTGCATTAAAACAAAGCGGCATGAAGAACAAGATTCTCAGAGTCACAACATTGTAAACACGCAGGACGACGAAGTCCCCTTTCTATTTTCATGAAAACAGCAGAAATACCGACCCGGAAGCTCAGCACTGTTACTTCCGTGTCGCAAGAGGCAGCAGAAGCGCAACGCGAAGCGCGAGGACAGGAGCGTTAGGTATTTCCACGAGACCCTTCTGCAACCAAAACCGCAAGTATACTGAGCCCGGCCTCACGCTAACAGTGCGTTATTCCTTCTGTTTAGCCCCCTCGAAGCCCTTGCCACACCCGAAGGAGGTGTAACTAATATATATCTCAGGTATGATTTTGGCGCGTAGGGCGCACAGAGCACATCGGCATGATTGTTTCCCTCACCACGTGAAGCAACCATTATTAGCCCCAACATAGTAACAAACTAGATATATTTTTCACGAATGAGTTATCTTGCATGTGATGTTTGAACAACAATGGCCACATATCTTGATTCACCACCATAGTCATTCTAGTGGACAGGTATTATCTTACTGTCATAGCATTTGCATATAAGTATATATGCCCCAGTTACAACGGAAGGAGGTGTAACTATTGTTTATTCCAGGTATGAATTTGACGCACAGAGCACGGCGGTATGAAAGATTTTCACTACGCGGGGCAATCGATTTCATGCTAAAGATATTAGAAATTGCACTTATGAATGAGCATTGACTGCATGCCACATGACAAACAATTACCACTTATGACTTATCACGATAGTCTTCTGAGTGGTGGGGTTTTCCAGACCCTACAAATTTGCATATAAATATGATTCATTGTCTATGAACCACTTTTTGCATGCATTAGCCTGTTGGAGAAAGAGAGAGTTGACATTGCCAATTACTGGGGGTTACGAAGTATTGCTATTTTAAGTTGCAACAATCTGCATTGACTAGTAGTGAATTCACTACATTATGTGTCTCCCTTACCCTTTTTTGTGTATTTGTGTATGTCTGTGTATGTCTCTTATCATTATGTCTGAACTATAGGTACATCGTGACCTCGAGATCCAAGAAACAGGTTGAGAATTTCCCTTTTTCTACACACCTGCTTGCTATAAATTTAATAGTCTAGCATCACTATCACCTTTCACCACGGGTCCTGAAGAAAGCCCTAAAGTCCGATTCACGGCATAGAGGGCTGAAACATGTTGGCCATTTTAAATTATTTTGAATGCTAGTGCGTCCTGAAAACTTAACTTTTTCAACAGAGCGCACATGATTGGAGCATTCCCCTAATGGGATCCACCCGAACCCAGATTTAATAAAAGTCCGTTTACTGGGTCTCCGGGGGATTTTTATTGTCCTACACTCCCTCCACATCACTGGGTCACTACTGTTTTTACCGAGGGTAAGATCCTCCTGGTGGAGGCTGCATACCGAAAAACCCGATGATTATGCACACACGTGTCAGAAGAGCGGAGAATCAAGATATACCGCTTACCACGCTACCCTACACGTGCATGAGGGTTTAATTCTGGAGACACCGTTGTTCGATCTCCTGCATACCCTGGTTCACGCAGGACAAGTGATCCCTCCCTCTTGATTATTTGTAATTACCCAAGGAAACTGAGGGATCAGTACTTTCCTTCTCCCCCCTCCATTTGATTAGCATAATCATTTCTTCGCCATGAGGGCACTCCCTGACAAACTCCGGTGGCTAGTCTTTTTCAGCTAAAAGGATGTCATAGCCTTTGGAGAGATTATCCCAAAATAGACCCCTTATTTTCCTAGTCTTATCTCCCTCTATACGCAATGTTATTTCATATATTATATGAGGTTTGCTAACTCTGGTATCTGCAGTTTCCACCTGAATGTATTCATTCGTGTCCACTGTCTCCAGATGATTCATCAGGATCTTGCGAGCTATGCTCACTTCTGCTGCGCTGTCTAGCATTGTCTGAGCCCACTCTCCGTTTTTCAGATGTGTCCTCAGTATCCTCGGCATGTTTGATTACTTTAATACTGGCTACCTTCTTCTTTGGAAATTGTAATTTTTTACTTTGATGAGCAGGTTCCTTGTCTTTGGACTTGACGTGCTCTTCCCTGTGTTCTGACCGTCCTCTTCTTTCCGATTTCTGCGAGGAAGTCTGAAAAGATCGAGAGGGACGTGTATCAATATCTTGATATCTATCAGGTTTCTTTAAATTATCCCTATTTCTGAGGTTGTATCTTTTCTCAGAGGGCTCCCTTTGGGGAGACTTGTGTCCTTGGTCCGGAGATCTTTCTCTCCGCCTAGGAGACCTTCCTCTGGACTGGAATCTTTTGTCTTTGGGAGTGGATTGTTTATTTCCATCCCAGCTCTTTTTTGGAGTGTTTAGATTATTTTTAATAAATACCTTTTCAGGATTTTCAGATAGTTGGGGTTTCACTGGTTTCCCACCCAAACTATCTCTTCCTAGTTCTTCATAGGATTTTTCTATGATTCTGGCAAGTTCAATTGGCTGTTCTGCTATATCTGTTTCTTTCAACTTCTGGCGGATCGCCACAGATGCTGCTTCTCCTTTTATGTTGGATAACAATAAAGCTGAGACCTGCTTGAAGTCTTTCAGTAATTTCATTCCCAGAGTTAAAGCAGGCTCTGGACCGTATTCATTTTGAATCTGTTTTAGCACATCTGGTATTACCGCCATGGACGGAACACCATGTGTTTTTGTGTAAATGGAAGCAAAGACTGTGCCCCAAGTGTCACAGTCCTCCACATGTGGTGCGATCCCCATTGGAAGACAGATAGTCAGAATTCTGTGTTTCTCAACAGGGGTAGTATCCGGAAATACTGCCTCTATTTGAGTGATTTTTTGTGCTAACCAGAATGGAATTTGTTCCCGTTTAATGGGTACTTTGCCTAGACAGGACTGTATGTTCTGTGGTGTGATTTTATTTGTGTTCCCCTGATGAGGGGTCAGCTGTGGAACATTAATAGTCGGTTGGACTGTTGAAGTCTGCATAACATATTGGACTAGTTGTCTATGTATTTTAAACAGTATTTTAAGCTGTGTTAAAAGTTCTGGTATAGACATTTTTTCAATGTCTGGATGTGGTGTGTAGCTGGCTAGAACCGGCCACGTTGCTCCTGGTCTACCTAGTGGACCGAGCCTGGTGATGTGATTATTATGTTTTAGGGCGCCTTTAAACCAGAGCAGGTGCTCTTGGTATTTTAGTGGTATTTCCACCTCCTCAAAAGGAGTGTACTCTTCCGGAGGTTCCTCTATTTTCTAATAGCGGAATTCCTTTGTTACAGCGTTTGCTGCTGGAAAGTTTATCCATGAATACAATACCTCTGTCTGCCGATATTCATGTGCCTCAATTACGAATATGACTGTACCACCTCTCGATGTCAGTCCATTTTCTATAAGTTTTAAAGTTATAGTTTTTCTTATGTTGACCGGGATGAGTATTGCATCTGGGTCAGTTTGCAGGAGACTTGTGTCATCCGCTAGGAGTTGAGCTGCTATTCTAGCTGCCTCCCTTTCTCCTTCGCTGTCTGACATTTTACTGACAGGA
This sequence comes from Lissotriton helveticus, assembly GCF_964261635.1. NCBI lineage: Eukaryota > Metazoa > Chordata > Amphibia > Caudata > Salamandridae > Lissotriton > Lissotriton helveticus. The sequence goes on along the minus strand of NC_136061.1, from coordinate 54,073,013 downwards.
AGGTTTTTTGTTGCAGATCAGGTTTTCAAGGAAACAAAGATTAGGTGCACAATATTTTGGAACACTGTATCCCTCAACGTTGAATAAACCAAAAACCATACATAGGAGTCTCCTCCTACTAAGTTTGGCGGATTTTTAACCTTTGACCCACTCCAGACGTCTTTGGAGTATTTATGGGAGAAAGGGTCTGTGTGAAAAAGCATGACTGAGTTACTCTAATGCCTTGCGTTAGATTTATCGCCTTACCAAACCGTTGGGCGCCATGTAGTGTAGTTCCTATTATCCCAATAGGCTCTGCGTATTGGAATAATATCTTCAATAGTATAGACGTAGGACAGAGGTTAACTAGGTCTTCTACTGACGATATTAGACTTAAGTTTTGTGTGCCATCTAGCTCAGAGTTCACTAGAAACTTTCTCGAATAGGCGAGGAGGAGTTTAACCTCCCTGGATAGACAAGAAGGGATTTAGTTTCTGACAACCATAGAACATGACAACTTTGCTCTCCCTGATCAAGAGTATATCTCTAGAGTCGTGTGAAAACAAAAGACAGCTATTTTACTCAGTCAATACGTGCATACTTAGTTTCACCAGATTGTAGAGAAAAGAAGAGAAGGGCGTTTTCAATAAAAGGTGTTATTTATTGATCAGTCTCTTTCCTCATACAAGAGAAATGAATCGCTACAATTGTAATACTTATAGTCAAGTAAAGTGCATACAGTAAAAGCAGGATTATAAAATAATACTGTAAAAGCATTGATATGGTTTCTTAGCCATATGATACTTTAAAATGGATAAAAGATATACATTCATATATACATTGACTAATCGTACTCAACTGGTGCTTCTAACTACGCCTACCCCGGTGTACCTGACCTAAGCCTAATACATGGGAGGGAGTAAGTAAGTAGCAGTTTAAGTTAAGTTTGTTTTGCCAAGAATCTGACTCAAGAATTCTCTGTAAGGGGTTAGTCAGTTCAGTACCTGGGATTTAGAAGGCAGGAGGGCTGGTATCTCTTTCTCAGGACTCGGTATCCCAGTTACCCGCGAGGGCAAGCTAGAAACGCTGGAGGCTGGATTCCTCGGCAAGAGAAAAGGCAGCGTTTTCCTCAGCGCGTCAAAAGGGGAGGGGCAGCGTCCGTGGGCTCTCTGCATCAGCTGGGCTCTCCGGCAAGTAGTTGCTGCTCCAAGCTCATCACCACCGTGTCTTTACTTAGGGTAGCGTCGGTATATTTATACCTGAAAGGTGCCGGGTTTGACGTAAGGATGAACATAAGACGTCAATAAGGATGTCATTAAGAACTAGTCGTTCTTACATTCTTTACAGGAGTTCTCGAACGAAATCAAAACAATAGCAGCGGGGATTTCCCAGGTTTGCTGGAGGCTTGGTTTGTTTAGAGAACTCGGTGTGCTTTCTAGGGGGCTGGAGGAATAGTGCTTGCTCAATGTGACAGCATGCGCTATGACTAATTTATGAAACGGGTTTCTGTGCCGTTGTATGGATATTAGTGATTTATAACCGGACAAGGGTCAGAAATAGGAGTATCGATACAGGTCCCTAGATAAACATACTACAAAGACACGTCCTTTCTAAGTTCAAATATACAGGGCTCACACTGAAAAGAGAGAAATGTAAACTTGGGGTGGAATCAGTGGAGTATCTAGGCCATTGCATTTCTAGAGAAGGTTTCAAACCAAAACATTGTCTAATCGAAGCAGTGAAAGAGGCCCCAGCACCCACCAATAAAGAAGAACTCAAGTCCTTCTTGGGATTGGCAGAATACCTGTCTAAATATGTCAATCATTTTGCGGAGTTGACTGCCAGTCTCAGGGAACTGACCAATAAGAACTTTCAGTTTCAGTGGTCAGAAGAACACCAGATTTCCTTTGCTAAAGTAAAAGAAGGTATACTTTCAACCCCTTACTTATGTAATTTTGAACATAACCGAAAAACAATTCTTACCACAGATGCAAGCGGAAAAGGTTTGGGGGCTACCCTCTCACAGGGGATTGATGGCAAGGAAAGAATTGTTGCCTTTGCCTCACATTCTCTAACCAAAGCTGAGATGAACTATTCGGTGGTGGAGAGAGAAGCATTAGCTTGTTGTTTGGGGGGTGAAGCACTTCAAGGTTTTTCTTTGGGGCATTCAATTTTGTGTACGTACGGATCACAAACCATTAGTTTTTATGTTCAATCCAAAGAACAATTCTTGTAACACCCCTCGCATAGCCAAGTGGATACTGGGGTTAGAAGGTTTCTGTTTCAGAATGGAATATGTGCCAGGTGTGCAAAATTCAGCAGCAGATTTTCTTTCCAGAAGTCCACTCCACAGGGAAGAACAATTTGACGTAGGTGAATACCCTATCTTCCAACTTAGTCTCACCACAATCTCTTCCCAAGAATGGTTAAGAAGTATGGACTCAGATAACACGATATCACAACTCATTTCAAACACTATACAGGGTTGGCCTGATACTCATGATCAGATGGCTGCCGAGGTAAAGAAATTCTGGGAGGTACGCCATGAACTGAATATTGACCAAGGCATTTTATTTAGGAATGATAAAATAATCCCACCAGAGGCCATTAGAGATAAAATAATTGACCTAGTCCACGAGGGTCACTTAGGCAGAAGCCTGACCAAAGCTAGGCTGCATGAACGCTATTGGTTCCCTAACATGGACTCATTAGTAGAAACTAAAGTCAAAGATTGCCAGACATGTGCTAACAGCGACAAAACAAAAGTGTCTAGGAAAACTCCCATCTTCCCAGTACCGGTTCCGGATAGACCATTGGAAAAGGTCGCTTTAGACATAATGGGTCCATTTAACCTCAGAAGGGTAACTAAGCAGTTCGCTTTAGTCTTAGTGCATTACCATTCCCATTGGACAACTGTTAGGTTGGTTAGTCAAATAACAACCATGACTGTCATTCAATTCCTTAGAGACACTTTTGCAACAAAGGGAATTCCGGCATCCATCGTCACTGACAATGGAGTTCAATTCACTTCTCATGCCGTGACAGAATTTCTCAGCAACCTGAATATAGCACATGTAAGATCAACACTCTATTGTCCTAGGGCAAATGTTCTTGTCGAAAGAATGAACCGCACGGTCAAAGGTTGTATACAGTTAGCTAGCATTCCCACAGAACAGGCATTACAAGATATGTTGTGTGCTTATCATACCACCCCTAATCAAACCACAGGCATTTCCCCTTTTTCTGCCTTAGGAGGTAGGAAACCTTGCACCAAGTTCTACCCTAGCTGGTTAGGAGGGGGGTCTCACGTCACTAATGAGATGCAAGAGTTCAAAGACAAGATTCTCATACATCAGGACAGGTACAAATCCCAGTATGACTACAAACATGGAGTTGAAGTTCCACGATGGGAGGTAGGGGACTGAGTTTGTATCAAGAATCCTAGGAAGAGCAATCCTGAGACAAAATTCTCTAAACCCATGCGCATAACAGCTGTAAGAAACAACACTGTCATTTTAGACAATAATCAATTGTGGAGTATGGATAGATTAGTTAAGTCACAACATGTACACATCCAACCAGCAAACCAAAGTCTCCCCACAATGCCACAGTCGAGCAACCTTTCCTCTACCCAGAGAACACGTAAAACTCCTGGTTGGCACAAGGACTTTATTAGGTACAAATAATTGTTTGCATTGTTATTAAGGGGGGAAGATATGTTACATTCCTGTTATTTTACAAAGTACTAGCAGCCCGTCCCGACGTTGTCCGGGTATGAAATAGAATGTGTGTAATGTGTGTATTTGGCAAGGGCAATTTATTTTAAAATCTCGCGGTAGACACATTTTTTTGTTTCATTAGAATAGGGACAGAGAAGGCCCAGCTGCAGCCCTGGTCGATGTTAGCAGGCGCGTGTACTTGGTGTAGTGATCCGCCGCCCGAGCCCGGCTACAGCCCTGGTTGATGTTAGCAGGCACATGTAATGTCGTGGAATGAGAGAGTTATCAGCCGCGGGTAAATCAGTTTAACCCCTTCGATGCTCATGACGGAACGGTTCCGTCATGAGCATCGGTCGAGCTGTGCTCATGACGGAACTGTTCCGTCATGACCACACCCATTTACATTGGGGCCCAGCACCGGGGGTAAATCTGCACCGCATGGAAGGTGTTAATGAGAGAGTTGAGTGACAGCGAGTAGGAGAGGCTGCAGTAATTGTCCCCGCAGACACGCTCATTTGCGTGTTCACCCGCTTGAGGCCCAGATGCAGCCCTGGTTGATGTTATCAGGCGTGTGTAATTAGTGTACTGATCCACCGCCTGAGCCCGGCTAGAGCCCTGGTTGATAGTAGCAGGCGCGTGTAATTTTGTTGAATGAGAGAGTTCAGTAACAGCGCGCAGAAGAGGCTGCAGTAACGTTACTTACCAGGCCTCCAGGTGAACGCGTTTGTCACGCCCCCAGCACACGGCCACAGCAGACCATCTTCTGATGAATGTACAACACACATGGCATGAAGGGCGGAACTGTAATCCTGTTTCCCTCAGGATTGGGTAACACCTCCGGACCCCCTGACTAAGCAGAAGTAATGACAACACGGTACGTGTTCTGATAACTGGCTCTTTATTATCACTAGACAGGCCAAGTTGAGGAATCTCCTATAACTCCTTGGTTATGGGTATAAGGCGGGTCAAACCGTCCTCTGCATGAATACCGGTCCCGGTATTCCCCAACAGAGGACACCGTGCTAAGCAGTGGCCGACAATACCACTCGAGTAAGAAATATTACGTTGTTTCCTCAATTCGTCCTCCGCAATAGTGTCGGTCCCGACACTCACTCCAACGGAGGGCAATGCGCGGTTTGTGATAACGATGAATAACGGTGTCCCTCTCACTCGATAACCCTCGAGCGGGGACTGGCAAGGTTCGAAAAGAGAACAGAGTCTCTACGCTCGATAAACCCTCGAGCGGGGACTGACAGGGTTCGAAAAGAGAACTGAGTCTCTACGCTCGATAAACCCTCGAGCGGGGACTGACAGGGTTCGAAAAGAGAACTGAGTCTCTACGCTCGATAAACCCTCGAGCGGGGACTGACAGGATACGGAAAGGGAACAGAGTCCCTATGCTCGATAAACCCTCGAGCGGGGACTGAAAGGGTTCAGAAAGGGAACTGAGTCTCTACGCTCGATAAACCCTCGAGCGGGGACTGACAGGATACGTAAAGGGAACAGAGTCTCTATGCTCGATAAACCCTCAAGCGGGGACTGTTTGTGTTCGGGACCGGAACCGAGCCACCGTGCTCGATTTACCCTCGAGCGGGGACTGGAAACGCAAAGAAACGCAAAGAGGTACGGAGCCTCGAGCCTAGGCGGTAATGGAGACCGTCCTATCTCTCGGTTGCTTCTCGATACTAGCTCTCACCTCGCTTGCAGCCTCGGCGTAGCAGGATTGCGGCTCTCATTCAAAATATCCGACGCGGTCGGCGTCTTCCGGGTTGGCTTTATGGTGGCGCGATCTGCGCATGCACCATGCAGGGCTTTCTCGGTACTGTAGTTCGGCGCGAGTTCTTTTCGGGATTTGTAGTTCCTAGGGCTAGTAGGTCTTACTCGTTTGCGGAGCCCATTCGTGTCCTAACAGTACATCCCCCTTCCTCAGGGGCCCCCCGTAGGACCGGGCTTCTCCGGGAACCATTTGTGGAACGCTGACACCAGTCGAGGTGCACAGATTCCGGCGACAGGTTCCCATGACTGTTCCTCAGGCCCGTAGCCTTTCCACGCAACGAGGTACCACAGCTTGCCTCTACTCCATTTTGAGTCTCTGATGCCCTCGACCTCGTAGTCGTGTTCGCTGCACACCAACACTGGCTCCTGAACCGGAGGCGTGGTCGCGTAGGAGGTCTTGAGTAGAGAAACATGGAAAACCGGGTGTATGTGCATGCTTCTTGGTAGCTCCAGCTTCATGGCCACCGGGCTGATGCATTCCTTGATGCGGTACGGACCAATGAATCTTGGTTGAAAAGCACTGTGTTTCCGAAACCTTAGGTTTCTCGATGACACCCATACGTAATCCCCCGCTTTGTACAAAGGCCCGGCCTCCGCCTTTTATCTGCATACCTCTTGTAGGCCTTCTTGGCCTCAGTCAAGCACTGTTTGGCCTTCTCGGTTGTGTCCTTGATGTGAACCACTCTTCTGGCTGCTTCAGGATTGCCCTGTGCGCTGGAGGGGTGATACAGAGGAAGGAATCTAGGATGGTGTCCATAATTGCTGTAAAAAGGAGACACTTTCGTGGATGCGTGCGTGACGTTGTTGTACGCGATCTCTGCAAGCCACAGTTTATCCACCCACTCCTCCTTGCCCTGTTCGACGTAGCAACGGAGGTACTGCTTCAACGTTTGGTTTAGTCGCTCCGTTTGGCCGTCCGTTTGGGGATGATAGCTAGTGGACAACGCGGAGGTGACATGTAGCGCCGAGCACCAGGTTTTCCAGAACCGTGCCGTGAACTGTGACCCTCGGTCCGACACGATGATACTGGGCAGTCCATGGATTCTCACCACCTCCTTCAGGAGCATGATCGCCAATTGTCCAGCCGTGGGTACCCTTTTACATGCGTCAAAATGACCCATCTTGGTCAAGTAGTCGATTACCACAAGGATAGCGGTGCATCCCTGGTCCACGGGCAAACCGACCACAAAATCCAACGAAATGTGGTCCCATGGTCTAGCGGGTGTTGGTAACGGTTGCAGCAGACCCTGAGGGCGACCGTGATCCGATTTCATGGTGGCACATATCGTGCAGGCGGCTGTCCATTCTCGAATATCAGCTCTCACCGACGGCCACCAAAACTGGCGCAATACGCAGTCAACCGTTTTCTCCACACCGAAATGTCCAGCACAGGGCGACTCGTGTCACCAACGGAATACCTGTTTCCGCAGACGGGCCGTAGGTACTAGTATACGCCCCCCTCTCACCGGCACCCCATCTTGGACCTGCCATTCCTTATGCATCCGTACCCATGTCTTCCATCTGAAGGTATCGATGCCATTCTGAATGCCTTGGAGGAAGGCCCCTGGCTGTATCGCACCTACCACCGCCCCTGGGCTTATGATGGACTTGATGGTGGGCAATGGAAGTATTACCTCAGTGGTTTGTCTAGAAAGAGCATCGGCCTTCCGGTTCTCAGTGCCCGGTCTGTAGGTGATGGTGAAGTTGAAACCAGAAAAAAAGAGCATCCATCGCATCTGTCGTGGGGACAGCTGTCGGGCTGCCGTCATGAATTGGAGATTCCTGCGGTCGGTGAACACCAAGACCACATGCTTTGCTCCCATCAGCAAATGCCTCCATTCCGCGAAGGCGTCCTTGATGGCCAGGAGTTCTTTCTCGGCCACATGATAGTTGCGTTCCGCGATGTTTAGCTTCCGAGACATGAAAGCAACGGGATGTAGCAACCCCGTTACCGGGTTCCGTTGCGACAGTATAGCCCCAACTGCCACGTCCGAGGCGTCTGCTTCCACCATGTACTGTTGTTCCGGGTCAGGGTGGGCGAGAACTGGAGCGGACACAAAGGCGTTCTTCAACTCACGGAAAGCACCCTCAGCCTCTGCGGACCAAAGAAACTTCGCCGATTTCCGCAGGAGATGAGTGATGGGAGCCACCAGTCCCGAAAACCCCTCTATGAACCGGCGGTAAAAGTTGGCAAAGCCAAGAAAGCTTTGCACTTCCTTGATGTTCCTAGGGGCAGGACACTCAACCACTGCTTTTACCTTCCTCTCCGCCATTGTTTGGCCATCTGGACTCAGCATGACTCTCAGGAATTCCACCGTTGTTACATGGAAATCGCACTTACTAAGTTTGCAGTAGAGTGAGTTTTTTCGTAGAATCCGCAATACCTCCAACACATGATACACGTGATCTTCCATGTTGTCCGAGTATATCAAGATGTCGTCGATGTATACGACGACGTATACATCCAGGATGTCTCGTAGCACATCGTTCAGGAAAAACTGAAACGCTGCCGGGGCGTTACAAAGCCCGAATGGAATCACCCTGTATTCGAAGAGGCTGAACCGTGTCTTGAAGGCCGTTTTCCACTCGTCCCCTCTGCGCATGCGGACAAGATGGTAAGCCCCTTTCAGATCGAGCTTCGTGAAAACACGGGCCTTCTTGACTTGTTCAAGGAGCACGTTGATAAGAGGCAGGGGGTATCGATTCTTGATGGTGATGGCGTTGAGCGCCCTAAAGTCCACACAGGCGCGGAGTTCTCCATTGGCCTTGGGGATAAAAAACAGTGGCGCCGCCGCCGGGGACTTTGAGGGCCTTATTAACCCCATGCTCAGCATCTTGTCCAGGTATGCTCTGAGGTGGATGTTTTCCGGCTATGACAAGGCGTACAGCCTGCCGCCTGGTATGGTAGCCCCAGGGACCAGGTCGATCTGACAATCGTATACCCTATGAGGTGGCAATGATTCCGCTTGGTCATCATCGAAAACGTCCTTAAATGCAAGATAGGCCACAGGGAGCACCACTTCCTTTTCTGCCGCGGTGGCCACTTCCCACCCTGTTTTTTCGAGGCTGGTGGGAGAACATGAAGACACCCCGCATGAACGTGAACAGAAAGGGGAGTCCATCCGTACCTCTTGGGTGTCCCAATTGATCGACGGGTTGTGTTTTTTCAGCCAGGGCAACCCTAATAGGAGCCCATACTGAGGAGCACAGATGATATTGAAGTCCATGACTTCCACGTGATGTGTCCCGTATCTCACCTCCATGTCACCCGTGTGGTGGCTGATGGGCCCTGAAACCAACCTGCGCCCGTCGACAGCAAACACTTCCTCAGGGGCTGCGCACTGCCTCAATTCCACTCCCACACGTTGAGCCTCTTTTTCGTCCATAAACAGCCCCGTGGCCCCTGAATCCACCATTGCGAAAACCGAAACCCAATCGGTCTTCACCCTTAATCGAAGCGGAATGAACAGGTGTTGTTCGTTTGTCGATGTCCTTACGAGCGTTGAAGGGATACAACCATGACTCCGGGAATACCCTTCATTGTTCCGGGAGTCCGTTAGTTTTCCGCCCCCTTGTCCAACGTGGCGGTCGATACTCTGCTGGAGCGTGGCTGTCCTATCTTTGGTTTTGTTGGGCATTTTTGGACATAATGCCCCTTCTTGCCGCAGTATAAACAAAGCCCCTGTTTTCTGCGGGACTCCTTTTCGGTTGCAGTAAGACTGGCTCTGACGGTCCCGATGTCCATGGCATCAGAGCGTTGTGTGGGGGTCGCCTCTGTGGTTGTATGATGGCTTGTATTGAGCGGTGTTATGTCCTTCTTTTGAACACCCCCCCGACGTTCACCCAATCGGTGTTCGAGACGAAGGGCCAGACTTATGAGGTCTTCGCATAGCAGCGGTTGTGGGTCGATTTGGGCGATCACGTCTTTCAACTCCTCGCTCAGACCCTGATGGAAGAGGGCCGTTTGTTTGGCTGGCGGCCATTTGGTTTCAGCAACCAGGCGTCAGAATGCGTTCAGGTACTGAACCAGTCCTGAGGAGCCCTGTTTCAGCGTAAGCAATTCCCTGTCTGCAGTGTAGGAATCTGCTCTCCGATCGAACACCTTCACGAATTCTTCCTGAAACAGTTCCCAGTCGTACAGTAGCGGGTCGTCCCTGCTCACTAGGGGTACCGCCCATTGAGCGGCGTTCCCAGCCAGGTAAGAGATCATGAACGCCACTCGTGCTTGCTTTGTGGGGAAGGATTTTGGCTTGCAGGAGAAGTGGAGGGCCACCTGCGTTATGAAGACCTGCACTGTGTTGGGATCCCCGCTATATCGTTCCGGGGTGGCAAGGGGTATTGCCACGGGCATTTCCACTACGACTGCAGACGGTGTTCCTGTGCTAGGAGCCCCTGCGTTGAAGGGATTCCTCTGCTGGTTGTCCATCCTAGCTCTTAGGTCCGCAGTTTCCTGTCGTGACACTGCTAGGTCGTTTTGTACATCCAGTAACGCTGCCAAAACGTCCTCCATCGTGGCCATGGTGCTATACCCAACCGGGAGGTTGATTGGTGTTAGGTGGTTGGATATTATGTAATCCTGTTTCCCTCAGGATTGGGTAACACCTCCGGGCCCCCTGACTAAGCAGAAGTAATGACAACACGGTACGTGTTCTGATAACTGTCCCTTTATTATCACTAGACAGGACAAGTTGAGGAATCTCCTATAACTCCTTGGTTAAGGGTATAAGGCGGGTCAAACCGTCCTCTGCATGAATACCGGTCCCGGTATTCCCCAACAGAGGACACCGTGCTAAGCAGTGTCCGACAATACCACTCGAGTAAGAAATATTACGTTGTTTCCTCAATTCGTCCTCCGCAATAGTGTCGGTCCCGACACTCACTCCAACGGAGGGCAATGCGCGGTTTGTGATAACGATGAATAACGGTGTCCCTCTCACTCGATAACCCTCGAGCGGGGACTGGCAAGGTGCGGTAAACAAAAGAAGCTCCAGCGCTCGATAACCCTCGAGCGGGGACTGGCAAGGTTCGAAAAGAGAACAGAGTCTCTACGCTCGATAAACCCTCGAGCGGGGACTGACAGGGTTCGAAAAGAGAACTGAGTCTCTAAGCTCGATAAACCCTCGAGCGGGGACTGACAGGGTTCGAAAAGAGAACTGAGTCTCTACGCTCGATAAACCCTCGAGCGGGGACTGACAGGATACGGAAAGGGAACAGAGTCCCTATCCTCGATAAACCCTCGAGCGGGGACTGACAGGGTTCGGAAAGGGAACTGAGGCTCGATAAACCCTCGAGCGGGGACTGACAGGATACGTAAAGGGAACAGAGTCTCTATGCTCGATAAACCCTCGAGCGGGGACTGTCTGTGTTCGGGACCGGAACCGAGCCACCGTGCTCGATTTACCCTCGAGTGGGGACTGGAAACGCAAAGAGGTACGGAGCCTCGAGCCTAGGCGGTAATGGAGACCGTCCTATCTCTCGGTTGCTTCTCGATACTAGCTCTCACCTTTCTTGCAGCCTCGGCGTAGCAGGATTGCGGCTCTCATTCAAAATATCAGACGCGGTCGGCGTCTTCCGGGTTGGCTTTATGGTGGCGCGATCTGCGCATGCACCATGCAGGGCTTTCTGGTTACTGTAGTTCGGCGCAAGTTCTTTTCGGGATTTGTAGTTCCTAGGGCTAATAGGTCTTACTCGTTTGCGGAGCCCATTCGCTACGTTCCTAACAGGAACGTAGCAAACGCCCCCAGCGTTTCTCACGCCCCCAGCGTGCCCCTTGATGCTCCGCAGCATGTTGCAGCATCTCTATGTGATTGTCACCATATTTGTGCCTGTGATCTCCGCAGCAACGTAATTGGCGCTTGTATGTACGACTCACATGGCATGAAGGGCGGACACATGCCCCCAGCATTTGTCACGCCCCCAGCGTTTGTCACGCCCCCAGCACACGCCCACAGCCCACAATGTGATGGCCGTACCACACGCCCCCAGCGTTAGTCACGCCCCCAGCCCACGCCCACAGCACAATGCAGACACGCCCACAAGGGACTACTTTGCTGGTACGGTGCTTTTACCTTTTAAATATATAGAGGAGTTGGCCTAACGGCTAAGGCGCTCGACCTCGGACCTGGGGATCTGGGTTCGAGTCTTGGTAACGACGTCAAACATCCTGTGATTCTGGGCAAATCACTTAATCTCCCCGTGCCTAACAAAAATGAATGTGTGTCCTCATGTAACATAACTGGTGCTATGTAAAGCGCTCTGATACCTGATTCAGTTTGGGTCAAGTTTGCGCTATATAAAACTGCAAAAAAAAAAATATATATATATGGTGGCCGTCTGCATAACCTATGTCCTTCCGCTGCAACTGCCCTTTCCAACGCTGTATTGGGTGTTTTGATTGGTGCTGTGGTTACTGAGATTACCCGCCTCAAAGGTTTGGGCTCTCTCTTTATAATATTAGTATGGATTATCTATTTAGCTTATTTAGTTTACCTCTGGTAATCTCGAATTGCAAGTATTACAACACATTGCTCTGCTCTCATACTATAATGGTATATTCCTTCCTCCCTCCTCCTGAGTTCCTATTGGTACATTCCAGGTGTTCTGGAGTCAACCTTAGGATGTTGTGTGAGGACTTTCTTGTACTGGTGGAGAGAGGAGCAGTGAGAATAAAGGTTCCTTCTTACCTTGATTAGCCTTCGTCCTTTGTATCAGTAGACTTTTACTATACTATAATCTTGCCGGAGCAATGCGCATGTGGACCTAGGCACCAACACAAGTACACATAAAATATTCTGTGCATAATCCCTACAAATCCTACAAATCTCTAAGCAGAGACCTACTATTGGTCCATTCCATTAAATACTAAAGTAGTACCCATGCAGCGTAGGATACCTCCTGTCAGTCTTCTGCTTTACTCAATGAATCCTGTGTCTGTACCCGGAGCCGTGTCCTGCTTGCTTTTCCTCGAGGAGAGCATTTGGTGTGGAGAATATATATATACGATTTCTCATGAATCTGGAGATGTGTCTTGGTCTATGGGTGTTGCGTGGGAATACCCACAGTAACACCTATGAAACGGCTCTTCAACGCAAAGTTCTTTGTATGGAGGGGTCATATTTACAAGGAGAGGAAAAACCACACAGGGTGGCTTTTCCTCTCCTTGTAAATATGAAGGAGTGCCTGGCGCTATCACTAGGTTACAAAAAGTGACGTACTGGTGGTGCAGGGTGCTTGTAAATCTGCCCCATAAGTGCTTAGGTATTGGCAGACTGATACAATAACAACATAGTGCTGGATGGGTGATTGAAGAATTGCATGAGACTGACAGGAGGTATCCTACGCGGCATGGGTACTACTTCAGTATTTAATGGAGTGGACCAATAGTATGTATCTGCTTAGAGATTTGTAGGGATTATGCACAGAATATTTTATGTGTAGTTGTGTTGGTGCCTAGGTCATTTTATAAGAATACCACAAGTAACTGGAATGATGACAGTGCGGCAAACAGAGTGGACATTTAATTTATTAGTGCTTACGTATTGGTGGAGTGATAGGATAAGTAGATAGTAGATAAGTGATTAAAGACGTGCATGGGACAGACTGGAAAGTTCGTACACTGCATGAGTACTAACTGGGTAATTAGAAGAGTGTATCAATAGTATGTAGCTAGTTAGAGGTCTGCTTGGATAGTGCACAAAATATTATAGCTGTACTTGTGTTAGTAGCTAGGCCATTCCATAAATTCATGACTAGTAACTAGAATAATTACAGTATTACAGAGTGTATAGTGAATTTAAAGTGCTATGGTATTGGCGGAGTGATAGGATACGTAGATTGTGCTAGTTGGGTGATTGGAGAAATACATGACACAGACAGAAGGATTCCAACACTGCATAGGTATTAACTAGGTATTTGGAAGAGCGTATTAATAGTATGTAGCGTGTTAGAGATCTGCAGGCATAGTGTACAAAACAATGTACCTGTACTTGGGTTAGTGGTTAGGCCATTCCTTAAGTATATGACTAATAACTGAGGTAATTTCAGTGCTGCAAAGAGAGTGCATGCTAAATGTATAAGTGCTTAGGTATTGGCCGAGTGACAGGATACATGCATGGTGCTGGATGGGCGAATGGACAAGTGCATGGGATAGACAGAAGGATTCCTAGACTGCATAGGTACTGAGTATTTCAAAGACTGTATCAATGCCATATAGCTGATTAGAGGTCTGCATGCATAGTGCACAGAATATTGTAGCTGTACTAGTATTGGTGTGTCTATGGTTTCGAGAATGGTAGACTGTATTTTAGGGTGTGAGGAGGTGCATCAGATAATCACGTGGATGATGTCTTCAGTGATGTCATATTAGATGTCATCAGGGATGTCATGAGTGATGTCACTGACCATGTCATGAGTGATGTAATATGTGACATCATGAGTTATAGTTAGCACAACTAACTATAACAGCTGAATTTCTCTTGTTTTGTACGAGTGAAATATCCAACTAACTATGACGTCCATGAAACCTGTGTTTTTTTCAAAAAATTTTGCAGGTTTTTTAATTGCTAATTTCTAACTATAATGACCCTGAAACTTCTGGTTTTTTCAGTGAATTTTATATATATGTTTTTATTCTCCTCTTAGTCTTACAAGGAAGGAATCAGCACTCAGGTTGTAGTTTGGGAGTATTTAAAAGGCAAAAGACGTGAACCATGTGTTTCGGCTCGTCCGAACGTTGATAACGATACAAAACGTCATTTTAGCATCCTTATTTAAATGTACAAATGCCTCCAGTTGCCAACATTAACAAAGGACTATATATTACTTTAATCCAAAAAGCGGGTGGCCATTTTGGCCTGGTCAGGATGTGAAAATTCAGGAATTGATACAATAAAGAAAAGAAAACAAGTGTTAATATGCACACAATGTCATTTCAGCATATCTTGCCCCATGACCGCCATATCTGTATGGTCGTCATTCAAACATCAACATAAACAATGGACTACACATTACTTTAAAGTGAAAGTCTATCGGCCAAATTAATCTGGGCACGTTGCGTATTATAATGGTTCTTACACGAAAGAAAAAAAAGGGGGTGTTATTATACACACACTATCCCTCAATAAAGTTCAACGATTACAATTCCATTCCATTCACAGCTCATTTGAGATGTCATGAGTGATGTAACTGACCATGTCATGAATGATGTAACGTCTGAGGTCATTAGCAGTACATTGGGAGGGCGTAAGTTATAGTTAGCTCAGGTTACTATAACTGCTGAATTTCACTGGTTGTGTATGAGTGAAATCTGAGTCTAACTGTAACGTCCCGGTAATCTTTGTTTTTTAACGTTAGTTAAGATGCATATCACAATGGATGGTGGGGGGTTGGAAGCAGTGCCTGGCATTGTGCGGCCCCAACCCAAGATTGCTGCTCCTGCCATCCCTCCTCCTAGCCATCCTTTGTCTAAGTCCATGTCCCTGTTCCCCTATTACAGCCCTGTGTGGCCGTTGTTCTCCCACTGGCCTTCCCGCCTTCTCTGAACAGTTAGCTTGCTGCCCCATCCACCTCCTACCTATCCTCTGTTGTCTGAATCCATGGACTAGCCTCCTCCCTCCTGCCATGCATGGTCTGATGTGCTGCCACTACCCTCCATTTAGCATGATGTACCAGTCCACTCCTCCTGCCCTCCATTGCCCAATTCTATGCCTCATCATTGACCTCCTGCTTAGCCTCTGTGCTTAGTTGGCTGTCCCTATTCTCCTTCCCCCTGCCCTCCGATGTCTGTGTGTATGCTGCATCCTTTTTGCCCACCATGTTCCATGGACCTGCCACTCCTATCTACTCTGAGTGTTCTCCCCTCCCACCTGCCTAGCATAGTCAGATGACTGTAACCTGTCCCTGTCACCTCCACCCTGCCTGTCAACATTCCATGCCCCTATCCCCTTCCTCCTGCCCTCCATGGTCCATTTAACTTCCACACCTTCGGCCCTCCCTGGTCTGTTGTGCTGCAACTGCTCCTCAAGCCTGCCCCGTGTGGTCTGTTGTGAGGCCCCTTCCCCAGAACACTCTTCTATCCTCCATGGTCCTTTGTGCATGCCCCTGCCCCCTTCTTCTTTCCCATTATAGCCATTGTGCTGCCACTAAACTCCCGCTTGCCATGCATGGTCTTCTATGCTGCCCCAGCCCCTCCCACCTTCCCTGTGTGTCAGCTAGCTGCCCCTGACCCCCTCCCACCTTTCCTCCATGGTCTGTGTGTATGCCATCATAGTCTCACTGTTACTCTCCTTGGTGTACCTTGCTTCTAGTGCCCATCCTGCCTGACCTCCATGGTCATCTTGCTGCTCCTGCCCGGACCCCTTGCCCTCAGCCCTCTGTTTCCATGTGCAGACCCCTATTCCCTCCCTCCTGGCTTGTCTGTTTCATTGTAATGCCCTCGATCTGTCCCTCCTGCCCTTTATGGTCCATTATGCTGCAGCTTTCTCTCCTGTCTGTCCATTATGGTTAGCTAGCTACCACTGCCGCTTTCCCGTCTGTTATCTGTTGTTCATGTGCATGGTTCTGTCCCCTCCCCATTGCTTTCTATGGATTGTTGTGCTGCACTCCCGTCCTGCAAGCCCTGTGTGGTGTATTGTGCTGCTGCAAACCCTGATGCCTGCCCTGTAGGGTCGTTTGGTGCATCTCTCCATGTCCCTCCTGTCCTCTGTTATCCGAGTCCATGTCCCTACCCCAATTCCTCCTGCCTTCCATAATCCAATGTACCATACTTGCTAACATTTTGAACTTGGTAAAAGAGAGATTTTGAAAAGAAACTGGGGTATTGATTTTCCACTTTGACTTACATTGAAAAAGAGGAGATTGTAAACAGGAGACAGATTTGGGCTTAAAAACATTGGAAGTTTCCTGACTGAATCGGGTCTGTTGGCATGTATGGTTGTACTACCACTGCCTCTTTCTTCTGCCCACAATGGTCTATTATATTGACACAGCTTCTCTTGCCAGTCCTGTATTGTTGGTTTGTTGCCCCTGCCCCCCTTTCCACTGCCCTCCATTGTCTGTTCTGCTGCCACTGCACTTCCTGCCTGCCCAGTGTGGTAAAATTGTTGCCTCTGCACCCTCCTACCTGCCTTCAATTTTCAGAGTCCGTGCCCCTGGTCTCTGCCTCTCAACAGTATCCTAATGGCCTACTAGATTGCTAACATTCTATATTTATTACAAAAGTGTGGAACGCCTGAAGTCATCTTGATGTAATCAAAACTGTAATACCTAGAGCATTTCCTTTAGAAATTACATATATGAGAGGGTCTTATTTGCATCACAATTATGGTTAGTGCTCTAAAAAACTACAATGAGGACATATTTTCTGTTTTCAAATAGTGACAAAGCACTTTTAAATTATTTTTTATCTTTATTTTTTTTATCCAGTTGACCACTTGATTAAATGTTGCACTTAGGGGAGAGGATGTGCTGTTACTTGCAGAGCTGCAGACTTTGCAACTGGGGAACACGGTTGGAGTTTCTGCTTCAACTCGAAATTCTGTGATTCTGGGCAAATCACTTAGGGCCATATGTATCAAGGTACCAATTAGCAATTCTGTAATAGCGATTTTTAAGAAATCACTATTTCAGAATCGCTAATTGGTATGAATCAAAAAAATCGCAATTGTTTAGCGATTTCTTGATATTCTTTAATTGCGAATTCGCAAATCGAATTCCCAATTAAGGAATACTTTCCCATTCGTTTCTATGGGCCAGGAGGCCGATAAGAAGGAATGGGAATTTATTCTCAATTTGCGATTCGCAATTTGCTAATTGCAAATTGAGAATAATTTCAACGGTGCCAAAGGGTCCAAAGGACACGCTGCTGCACCCCTGAAATAAGCATGGGTGCACATGTGGTGCACATACATGCCCTGGGGGCATGTATGTGCGTCACATGGCACTTTGAAAAATGCAAAAATGGGCATTTTTCAAGAAATTCGCAAATTACCACCAACTTGAAGTTGGTGGTAATTTGCGATTCCTGGGGGACAATTAGCAATTTTTTTTAGCTTCATACATTGCATTTAAGGAATCACAAAATTTGCGATTCCTTAAATGCAATTGCAAAATAAGGAATCGGAAATTTTGCGATTCCTTATTTTGAACCGGATTTTCCTTCATACATCCCATTTAGCAAATTTGCATTCGCAAAGGCCGAAATTCTGCGAATTTGTATGATACATATGGCCCTTAATCTCCCCATGTCTACAACCAAAATAAATTTGTTCTTGTGTGATGTAACCAATGCTCATGTAAAGCACTCCAATACCTGACAAGTCTGCACTATATAAAACTGCAAAAACACAAAAAATAAAAAGTGTTTTGCACACTTCTGTCATTGGGCTACATGTGGGCTACATCTGGGTGATATTTGTGCTACATTTGGGCTCGTTTGTCTCTGGTGGCCATCTTGGGAGATTTATTTGTTATGAAGTTTCCTAATTTCCTCATTTACTGCAGTCTCCTCAGTAGTAAATGCTTTCAGTTTTTTACTTTGATTCCATCAAGAAGGTATTCAGATATGTCACACATTTGCCATGAATTCTGAATGTTAGCACTCTAGTTGCTCATTAGATCACTGTAGTAAAGCTACTGCTCACAACGGAAGTGTGCTGCTGGTATTAAAAGTGCATGTTTCAGACTGCATGTCAGAATATTTTAATGAAATAAAAGAGGATTTGAAAAGTCACTCAAAATGTGCCCTCATTTTTCTTTCTTCAGCACTAATCATAATTTCTATGGCAAAATGAATCCCCTCATTGTGTTCCTTTTTAAATTAAATGTTTTAAGTGTTACCAGTTTATTCCAATCAAGATGGCTTCAGGTGTGACATACTTTTGTCATAAGTAAGACAGTAAGTGCTCTAGTTGTTCATAAGAACACTCTGGGACATTCTGCCATTGAGCTATACATGGGCTACATCTGGATGATATTTGTGCTACATTTGGGCTCTTTTGTCTCTAGTGGCCATCTTGGGAGACTTATATGTTACGAAGTTTCCTAATTTCCTCATTAACTGTAGTCTCCTCAGTAGGAAATACTTTCAGTTTTTTACTTTGGTTCCATCAAAAAGGCAATCAGATGCGTCACACATTTGCATAAATTCTGAATGTTAGTACTCTAGTTGCTCATTAGATCACTGTAGCTACTGCTCACCAAGGAAGTCTACTGCTGGTATTCAAAGTGCATGTTTCAGTCTGCATGTCAGAATTATTTTATGAAATAGAAGAGGATTTGAGAAGTCAAAATGTGCCCTAATTTTTCTTTCTGCAGCACTAATCATAATTTATATGGCAAAATGAACCCCCTCATGTTATTCCTTTGCAAATTAAATGTTTTAAGTGTTACCACTTTATTCCAATCAAGATGGCTTCAGGTGTGCCATACTTTTGTCATAAGTAAGACTGTTTGCGCTCTAGTTGTTCTTTAGAACACTCTGGGACATTCTGTCATTGGGTTATACTTGGGATACGTCTGGGTGATATTTGTGCTACATTTGGGCTTGTTTGTCTCTGGTGGTCATCTTGGGAGACTTATTTGTTATGAAGTGGGGTGGAGAGCATATGGGGAATTGGAGCCCATACATAGATTAATTAGATCATGGATTTCATAGCATTGTCACAAGGAGAGGAAAGACTTGCAACAGACATTTGGTAAATTGGTTCTCTCATTGGCCGTCGCCGACTGGATGAGGAGCAGCCATCTGAAGCTGAACTCGGACAAGACAGAGGTACTCATCTGCGGACCCACCCGCTCAGCCTGGGAGGACTCCTTGTGGCCGACCACACTGGGAACTGCACCAACACCCACCGACCATGCACACAAACTAGGATTCATCTTCGACTCCTCCCTCTCCATGTCTAAACAGGTCAATGCCATCTCCTCCTCCTGCTACAACACCCTCCGCATGCTCCGCAGGATATACATGTGGATTCCGACCAAAACAAGAAGAAAGGTGACACAGGCCCTTGTCAGCAGCAGACTGGAGTACGGCAACGTACTCTACGCAGGAATCCCAGCCAAACACCTACAACGCATCCAAAACACCTCCGCCCGACTGATCATGAAAGTTCCCTGTCACAGCCACATCACCCCTCACCGGAGAGACCTACACTGGCTCCCCGTCAACAAGAGGATAACCTTCAAGCTCCTCACCCACGCACACAAAGCACTCCACAACGCCGGACCAGCCTGCCTGAACAGCAGACTCAGCTTCTACACCCCCACCCGCCAGCTCCGCTCCGCCAGCCTCGCCCTCGCCGCTGTCCCCCGCATCCAACGAATGACCTCCGGTGGCAGATCCTTCTCCTACCTCGCCGCCAAGACCTGGAACACCCTTCCTACCCACATACGGCAGACCCAAGACCTACTCGCCTTCAGAAGACTCCTCAAGATCTGGCTCTTCGAGCAGTAGCAGCACCCCTCTCCTCTAAGCGCCTTGAGACCCTCACGGGTAAGTAGCGCGCTCTACAAGTACTATGATCGATTTATTGATTGATTGGCCAAGGTCGACCAGTGATAATGGTCGACATTAGCCGATAACACACGGTGTACCGAATCGAACACAGCTAACGGCATTTGAGGAAGGCAAAATGCAGAAACGTGGCATGCAGGGATAATTGCTAGGAATAAATATCTTATAAGACGCAGCGAGTGTTCCATAATTTGTGAAACGAGTTGCTGTGTGGCATGCGAGTTCCCACCTCGCGAATGGTTGCACCCATCTTGAGTGAGGCTATGTGGGAATTTTTGTAAACGATGATAGATGCATGCTGCTGGCAAGAAAATAAGATAAGGCAGCACCAATGCTCACGAAAATAATTTTTACAATTTTTTATTTAGTTTGTTCCTGTTGAATAGTTTTTCGTTTGCTGTTTATTTTTTTCATACAAAAACACACAAAAAATATAAAACCTCAAAAAAGAAAAAAACAAGAAAAAAAACTGTTCTTTTCAGAACTAACTTCACTTCTCCAAGAAGACCTGTATTTCCTATATACTGTGTCATTATTTTGTTTGAATGAATGTGTAGTGTATAAATGAATGACTGAAATGACTGAGTGAAGAGGAGGAAGGGACTGAGAGAATGAGTGAGGAAAGGGGAGTATGATGAGTTAGGAAAGTGGAGTCAAAGAGTGACTGAAACAAGGGGACTAAGGGTGGGGAGTGAAACAGTAAGGGAATGGCAGTAAGGGAAGAAGAGTGAGGGAGAGTGAGGGAAACAGAGCAGAAAAGAGAAGGGGGTGAGAGACAGACAGGAGGAAGTGTAATGGGGAAGGGGAGTGACAGTGCGTTAAGGGCAGTGACAGTTAGTGAAGGGGTATGAGGGTGAGTGAAGGAGAATTAAGGAGAAGAAATAAAATTAAGAGAGAAGTAAAGTGAGTGAGGGAGAGTGGGGGAATGGTAGAAAGACAGAAGAAAGAAGATTAAGGGTAAGGGAGAGAGAGGAAAAGAGCGACAGAGAGGGAGACCAACCGACTGAGAGGGAGTGAGGCAGTTAGAGTGAATGAGACAGAGTGAGAATGGGAGAGAAACATAGAGGGAAAAAAGAGAGGGAAGGAGTGAACGAAACTGAGTAAGTGAGATGGAGTGAGGAAGTGATGAAAGAGGAGTGAAGGAAAGGGAGTGAGGTAAGGGGAGTGAGGGAAAAATACGGAGGAAGAGTGAAAGGCAGTAACAATGAGAGAAAGGGTTTGAGGGTGACGAAAGGGGAATGACAGAAAAGGAAGGAGATTGAAAGAGTGCAAAAGGGACTCAGGGATAAAGTAGGAGTGAAGGAAACAGAAAGGGAAAGAAAGGAAGGGTGAGTAAGAGAGAGAGAGGAAGAGAGTCAGAGAGAAAGATAGGGAGAACGAGTGACTGACAGGGAGTGAAGCGGTTAGACTGAGTGAGACAGAGGGAGAGAAGGAGAGAGAAATGGAGTGAAGGCGAGTGAGGGACTAAAAAAATGAGAGTTAGCAAAAGTGAATGAGGAAAGGGGAGTAAGGGAAGGGGACTGACGGATGGAGTGAAAGAAAGAGAGTGAGGTGGAATGAGAGAAGTGGAGTGAGTAAAAGAGAGTGAGGGATGATGTGAAGGAAAGAGAGTAAGGGCAGAGTGAGAAGAGACAGAGCGATACAGCAAGACAAGTGTAGTGATGGAGAAAGATAGGAAAGAGAAGTGAGGGACAGAGAGGGGAACGAGGGAGTTGGACAGTGAGGGTGAAGGAAGAGTACTGATGGTGAGAGAAGGAGTGTAAAGGTGAATGAAGGGGAGTAAGGAGAATGAGGGAAGGGGAGTAAGATGAAGAAAAAGAAGGTCAGTAAGAGAGAGAGTGAAGAAAGGGAATAGGAGAAAGAGAAGTAATAGAGTGATGAAAAGGTATTTTTTGTTTGTCATACTTACTTTATAAATAATGACAAGTTATTAATACTTTTTTAAATAAATATAGTATCTGTGGAAGACAAGAAAACATTGAGTTATAATATATATTTCATAATACAAAAGGAAGTCGGAGTGAAGGAAACAGAAAGGGAAAGAAAGGAAGGATGAGGGAGAGAGAGAGAGAAGGAGAGAGTGACAGAGAAAGAGAGGGTGAGCAAGTAACTGACAGGGAGTGAAGTGGTTAGACTGAGTGAGACAGAGGGAGAGAGGGAGAGAGAAATGGAGTGACGGGGAGTGAGAGACTAAAGGAATGGGAGTTAGCAAAAGGGAATGAGGAAAGGACAATAAGGGAAAGGTATTGACGGATGGAGTGAGTGAATGAGAGTGAGGGGGAGTGAGGGAATGGGAGCAGGAGAAAGGGAATGGGACTGATGCACAGAGAGGAGGAAATGAAGTGGGGGAAGGGGACTCAGATTGAGTGAAGGGCAGTGACAGTGAGAGAAGGGATATAAGGGTGAGGGAAGGGGAGTGATGGAAAAAGAAGCATAGTAAGAGAAAGGAAAAAGAAGTAAGTGAGAGAGAAGGATTTATGGAAAGAGAGAGGAAAGATAAGGAAGAGTGGTGGAGAGAGAGGGAGACAATGTGAGAGACAAACAGAGGGAGAGTGAGCAAGTGTGAAGGAGTAAATCAGTTATACTGACTGAGACAGAGGAAGAGACTTAGAGACGGATGAAGGAAAGGGGAGTGAGGGAGAGAATAAAGGAAGGGGAGTGTGCGAAAGGGAGTGAGGGAGTGAGAGAAGTGGAGTGAGTGAAGGTGAGTGAGGGATGATGTGAAGGAAAGAGAGTAAGGGGGGAGTGAGAAGGGACTGAGGGATACAGCAAGACAAAGGTAGTGATGGAGTAAGATAGGAAAGAAAAGTGAGGGACAGAGAGGGGAAAGAGGTAGTTGGATAACGTGAGTGAGGGTGAAGAAAGAGTACTGATAGTGAGAGAAGGACTGTAAATATGAATGAAGTGGAGTAATGAAAATGAGGAAAGGTGAGTAAGATGAGTAAAGGAAGGGTAGTAAGACAAAGATTAAAGAATGGGAAAGAGAGAAAGAGAAGTAAGAGAGTGATGAAAAAAGTATTTTTTGTTTGTTATACTTACCTTATAAATAATGACAAGTTAATAGTACATTTGTTTTTTAAATATAGTATCTGTGGAAGACAAGAACAAATTGATTTATAATATATATTTCATAATACAAAAGAAAGTAGGAGTGAAGAAAACAGAAAGGGAAAGAAAGGAAGGGTGAGGAAGAGAGAGAGAGGGAGAGAGTGAGAGAGAAAGAGAGGAGGGAGAACGAGTAACTGATAGGGAGTGAAGTGGTTAGACTGAGTGAGACAGAGGGAGACAGGGAGAGAGAATTGGAGTTAAGGGGAGTGAGACACTAAAGGAATGAGAGTTAGCAAAAGGGAATGAGGAAAGGGAATAAGGGAAAGGTATTGACAGATGGAGTGAGTGAAAGAGAGTGAGGGAATGGGAGCAGGAGAAAGGGAATGGGACTGATACACAGAGAGGAGAACATGAAGTGGGGGAAGAGGACTTAGATTGAGTGAAGGGCAGTAACAGTGAGAGAAGGGATAGAAGAGTGAGGAATGGCAGTGATGGAAAAAAAGCACAGTAAGAGAAAGGAAAAAGAAGTAAGTGAGAGGGAATGATTTATGGAAAGAGAGAGGAAAAAAAAGGAAGAGTGGTGGAGAGAGAGGGAGATAGTGAGAGAGACAAACAGAGGGAGAGTTTTGAAGAAGTGTGAAGGAGTAAGTCAGTTATAGTGACTGAGACAGAGAAAAAGACTTAGAGACGGATGGAGGAAAGGAGAGTGAGGAGAGAATAAAGGAAGGGGAGTGAGCGAAAGGGACTGAGGGAGTTATAATATATATTTCACAATACAAAATAATATGTACAATACGTTTTCTATTTTATTTTGCTGTTCTCAGAATAAATCGAATTTCACTGAAAACAATGAGTTCAATAGTACTCATCATATAATAGCGGGCAAAAAAAGACAATCAATAAGATTGTCTTTAAAAAGCCCATTCAACATTTTCATTAAGAATGTAACAATTTGAAAAAAACATATCTTGTATTTCTTTTTCGAACAGCAATTTTTTACATAAGTAAGGAATGTCACCAACAATCACAAAGTAACAAAACATTATTACTTCTTTCTTATACACTCTAAATAAAGTAATGTATAAACATATGCTAACAACATTTACCCAAAATAGTCATTTTTTGTTTCACATACAATTCCTGATGGCCAAATAGTATGTGTGAAATCCTTAGTTTGGAAGTTACTTAATAGTACTCTTAAGCGTCCGTTTCCCAACCTTCTGAATCAAAAGCACCAACATCTTTTGGACCATCTAACAATGGTTATACCTCCACCCGATGCTATTTATCATATACATAGAACCTTAAACAACTAGCATGCTATCAGAATCTCAACATCATCTGGTATACCAATGACACTCTGCTCACCCTTTATCTTACCAAGGAGCTGTATACCATTAAAAGAAACCTCTACAAGGGAATGAAAAATGTCATCAACATCTCCAACAACTACAACAAATCTAAAACACCTCTGCCTCACTGATGATCAACATCTCCTGTGATAGCCACATCACCCACTATCTGATACACTTACACTACCTCTACGTCAACTACAAGAATTTTTTGAACCTCTCACCCTCACTCTCAAAGTACTTTTCAACAACAGACTACCCTTTCTTAACAGCAGTAATTTTCCCAGGCCAATTATTTTCCCTAAAATTTGGGTTGTAAAAACACTAGGTAAGAATTTGATAAGTCATAAGGCAAACGTTGTTTAAAAATCTATTGAGTATCATTACAATGAGTCCAGCCTTTCGTACATTTTAAATAAGCTGTGTAAATTCCTGATGTTGTAGAAGGAGCATCATGGAAAATAATTGCTACATTTACAAAAGTTTTTCCTGATATTGATAGTTGAGAAGCCACAAATGTTTTTATTAAAGTTGTCAGTTTTCTTCCATCAGGTCTGCCTCATTGCAGCATTAAAATTACATACTGTCCATATCTTTGTATAAATAATGTGATAACATTTGAGAGTTACATTGGGAACAGACCATGTTTTGATTTGCTTCTCTAACTAGATTATTAAAAGACACTGATTTGCAGTCTGGTAGAGTCAAATATATAAACCTTTCAGTGTCTATTTCAGTACTACTTGAAAATGAACAATTGTCACAGTCATGTTGCCATTCCAAAGTTTAGGCTAGCGAGATGGGGTGGACGACGGCTAACCTACCAGGCAGCTCTACTATGGAACAAGTTGCCGGTCCACCTAAGATTACAGCTTAGTCATACTCACTTCAGGAAAGAGCTTAAAACTTATATTTTCAATGCTGGCTAAATGATCAGGTTTCTCGACTATGGCTTAACTGCACACCCCAGCGCCAAGACGCCCCGGCAATATAAATAAATCGTAAATCATACGTTCTTATATAGCGCCTTTCACCGTAAGGTCTCAAGGCGCATGCTTTGGGATCCCGTCCTGGCTTTTCCCTGCGAGAATACCCCTACTGGGCATCCCCAAGGTGAAAGCCAGGCATCCCATCGTGTTGGGGCCGTTGTGGAGACTAAGCAAGCTATTGCCCAGAGTTGCAGAGTGTGAACCCATGATTCGAGTAGGCGCCGAGGCGAGAATTATCGAGTCCGTGGACATTTTTGAGCTCAAGACCCTGCCGCGTCGCGAATTGAACCCTGTTCCCGGGTCTGACCTCTGCGTCCGGGTCTGCCTCTTCTAACCAGTGAGCCACACTTCTCCACGGCAATAGAGCGCTATATAAGCATTTATAACATATAACATAACATAAGAAAGGCCAAAAAGATTTTCAATTTCTATACCTTCATCTTGCAATACAACAAGCATATACATTAGAAATTCCTGACAATCTTGCTGAATATTCTGTGAAAATTGATTTAAACCAGAACCTAAGTCTAAAACATTTCAAATATCAGAAACACTTTCTATTTTAGTTTTATCACTACTACATTTTTCAAACACAGAATTCTACAAACCACAAAATCATTTGTCCTGATTTTCAACAATTTGCTGTAGTAAAGTTTCAAGAAAAAAAAACAACATTAACCATTACATTAGCATAGCAGTTGACACCAGAAGTGTTTTCAAACTGAAAACCAACAACCACTTCAATCGAATCCTTTTTCTTTTTGCTTACTATCACTGGTTCATCTTGTTTTTTTCTTTTCTCTGCAACCTCGCTACAATTTTTCTCCTATCTTCTTTTTCGACTTACCACACGCTTTTCAAATACTGGATATTGAGATAAATTGGGAGCATGTTCTCTTCTTAACCTATTATACTCTCTTACACAATTTACATCTGCACTAATCTTTGTGTCATCAAAATCAATCACGAATAATCCAGATAAAATTCTGACTCGAGATAAAGCAACAGATGCCATACCCTCTTTAAACACAGTACTTATAATATTCACCAAAGCACTATCTACACTTAAACCTCGAGATTTATAAATAGTCACCGCATATGCCAAACAAACAGGAAACTGTTTTCGGCGGACATATAAATCTTTTACAAGCAAAAATCGAGCTGAACAACGACTCAATTGTTGTACTTCTTCAATTTCATCAAATTTGATTTTCAAAAATTCAATGTCATTTCTATTTGGATAATTTACAAAATCAACAACATTACCCATTGCTCCATTTAATAAACCTCTTTCCACATGCAAATTACGTCGTAAAATTATCCGACAATTTATACATGCATATAGATTCTTTTCTAAACCAGCAGTTTTAGATATTGATTTTTCTAAAGAATCCAATTTTGACTTCAACTTTTCAGACAAAATAATAGTAGCTCCTTCATGCTCTATTCTATCAATAGCTTCCAGTTTTATAATTTCTTGATTTTCTAACTCTAGCATTTTTTCATTGAATATTGAACATTCTTGCAGAGTTGGCATCAAGCATATCACTGATTTCTTTGCTGCAATTTTTCTATATATTCTCTGGGAGAATATTTTCGTCTAGAAACAAATTTGTAAGTAATCGTGCCTGTAAAGCTTCTTTGCCGTGTTCACTCACTTTTCCAATTCTTATATCTTCAAGAATACTTTTATAATCAGCGTCCTTTGCCTGTCGCATATTTGTAATGAGTTCTGAATATTCGAAATATGACCAAATATTTACATTTCCATTGATTCCCAGGCACTTTCTGGTGTCTTCGTGTGTAACTGTTTTAAATACTGGCTGTCCTTTCACAGGAGTTAGTTGTAGATCTCCGAAAACTCTGACGTGTCTGTCTCCAAATAACACATCATACTCTGTTTTAAGGATTTGTTGCATTCTTAAATGCACAAAGGCAAGCATTAAATTTGATACCATGCTTACCTCATCAATAATGATAAGCTTCTTTTTTTTCAAGACTCTAGAAACTTCACAACAAGCTTCTCCAGATAGCTTGTGGTATTCTAATTTATTTTCATGCTCTACTGGCAGCATCAATAAACAATGTAAAGTAATCCCTTTAATGTTATGTGTTGCCAACCCAGTTGGAGCAGTAACAACACAAGAGAGTGACGACTCAGTTCTTTTCTGTAGATAAGATGCAATTGCTTTAATTAGAAAACGTTTTCCAGTTCCTGCTTCTCCACTCACGTACAGTCGGACAGGTTTAAATGACGTACATGAGCACTCTTTTTTCTTGTGATATAAACCATGCTCAATCTGTTCAGTCACTTGATCGTATATTTGTTTTTGCTCAACATTTAGTTGTTTTTCCAATTCTTCTAAGTTTATTACATCCTCTTGAGCTTGTTGCATTGCTGTTTCCACCTCATCCATGGCAGTCGTTGCTTCATTTTGAATAATTGGTTCTCCTAGTGGATCCTGACTCAACAAAGGAGAACTTTGACTTTCTTGAGAACTGTCTCTAGCAATCTATGCTGCAATTGTAGCCTCTTTCTGCATTTCGTTGTTCAACATTTTCAGATAATTAGTAAAACAGGACATTTTATAGTATTTTTAGTTGCTTTGAATGAATCTTCATAACTGTCAAAATCTCCAAGTAGTTCCAGTTCTGTTCGCCATGGCTTAAAGAGTTGCAAAAGAGCTAAATAGTAAAATTCCCTTTTGTCAGCAGTTTTGCAACTCAGTTTTCAATGATTAATCAAATGTCCTTTTCTTTGTTTCACTAAACATCCTTCAGATCCAATCACAGCATATACTCCTTTATTGATATCTTCTGTAATATTCTTCTTAAAAGTATAGCTTTGCAGTACTTCATAGAGACAAACGTTCTCAAGATGATTACTTCTATTTGGATAGTATGTATCTAACATATTTGTCTTCAAAATATCTGTACTGTCTGGTTCTCCCTCTGCTAAATACTCAATTTCTTGTACAGATTTCAAAACTCGGTTTCGTGTTCTTGCAAGACCTAAACTCACCCAAATGATTGTTCTAGATTTGGAGTATAGACTTGCAGATGATAAACAATCTGAACATTCATATACTCCGATCTCTCGATGAGACAACATCTTCAAACTGTAGCTGTACAATTTCTTACTTAGGTTCTTTTCATGAGAAATTTCTTCCCACATTTCCTTTAGTTCCGTCTTTTCAGATTTAGTAATGTAAGACGTTACATATCAAGCCACAGCAATCGAGTTGTCTGCAACATATTGAATATCCATTTTAGCATTCCTCATGGACAAAATGACTGGGTTATAGTCATTTATGTATTTTGACTCTTCATTTCTTTTTAAGTTGTAGGTATTTTTCGGTGCTTTTCTTGTGACAGTATGTCGCAAAGATGACATAAAATTGTTCACTCTTCCTTTTGATAATACTGGACGTGGAAATGCAAATCGACATTTTGCGAGAACTTAGCCTTAGATTTGTACTTTCGACGACAGTATTTCCCACAACGATGAGTTTGAAACCGTAAGACTTGATGTCTTAAACTCTTTTCTACTGTACTTTTGGGTACAGCACATGTAGAATATTGTTCAATAAAACTCATCACTGTGTCATCTGAATCTGTTCCAATTTTGGGGGCCTCTTTGATCAATAGCAGCATATGTATGTGAGGAGCACCTCTTGCTTGATAATCCTTTCTCCAAAAGAAATCCGGAACCTCTCAAAGAAGAGGATTTTGTTTGGTTGTGATAAAATACATCATAGCTTCAAATCTATGATTGAAATACCTGCATACATTAACTGGATCCAAAGAGCACAGTTCTCCAGGTGTCTTGTATTCTATATTTTCTATGTTAGCATTTGCCTCTCGAAGAAATTGAAGTAAATCTTCCCAAGCATACTCTGCACAGCTTAGAGTATGGAACCATGTAGGAGTTCCTAAGTTTCTTAGCATACATTTCAATTCCCCATGACGACGGTACCAATACTCATTAGTACCACGCTGACATGCCATAAGATTAATAAGGTGAGATTCCAAAACAGTATCTTTCTGTTGGACTTTATGCATAAAATCCTTTGCCGAAACTTTTTGCAAATGTACTCCACTTTTTAGTATATGGTTCACTGCATAAGAAAGTCCAGACAAGTCACTCTCAAACAGAAGATGAAACAAATATGGAATACATTGGCGAAACCTTGGATCTTATGCATATAATCTTGAAGTCCGGTATTCGGATGCAGGAATCTGCACAGGTCGTTCATCATATCGTCCACCTTTGCCTGTTGGAAATAACTGAGGGAAGCAACGAGCTTCCAAGCTTTCTTCCCATACACTAATGGGACTTCCTTTCGCTTCTTTCATTTGAAATAACTCAATAGTATTTCCCATCACTTCTTTAGAGTGAAGTGGATGCACACTACAATGGTCATAAATTTCTTCAGTTCTGGACACATCCACTTTTTCAATTTGTGCAGTTGGCAAATCACTCTCCTTTTCTACAGTTGTTTTTTCTTCTTTTCCTACATACACATTTTTATAGTATTGATTATTTTTTACCAAATACAACGTTGCCTTTTCAACTTTCCTAACATCTACTAATTCTTGCCAGATTTTCTTACTCTTCGTAGGAACGCCATTAACTAGAATAACTAGAGGTTCCTCTTCCACATTTTCTACACCAATTGTTTCAGTATTTTTCTTTAAATTTAGAGGCAAATATACAACTCTTCCCTTTAATCCTCTCTGTAAATCTGAAGGAGGCAATTTCCCTGTCTTAGGCTCCATGCGAACAATAGCCTGAAATGGATGCACACATTGAATGCGAATAGACTCATAAGTATTTAAATCCATCAGTTCAGAAGGAATATTTACCAACTCAAGATTATTATGAACAGCTCTATCAGGCATCTTATTCTCATCTAATTTGTTATAACAATATTTACAAATACGTTGATCAGAACCCAAATCAAAACATTCTTCCACATTTCCTTCTATTAATGTATCTGTTTCTGCACTTTCTTCTTCAGGACCAAAGTAACTAACCTCAATTTCTTCACAAATGTTGATCACATCTAACACAGATCCATGTTTTAGCTTAAGTGCTGGACTTTTTGCATAATACAACCTTCTCACTAATTTCCTCGCTTCAGTATGATGCACTGCTAACATCCTAAAATGGTGAAAAACACTCTGACATACTTTTTTAGAAAGACAAGCCAAAGAATGACCTTGCAAACCTGTTTTTTCTCTCACTCTGCAGGGGTCTAATTCTTGTTTAACACTTTTCTTAGTATACTTACGTAAAAAATTGTGCAAAAAATCAATTGAATCCTGTTGTACACTACAAATACTACTACAATTCCAAGTGTACACTGGAGCCTTAGGACGTCTCCCTAAATCTTCATCAGCTAACACCTCTTCTGCATTTCTAGGGACAATTTTCTCTTTTTCAATCGGGCTACCATTCTTAACCTCGTAAGCGCGACCACTGGTGTCAACTGCATGCAACAAATCATTACTCTGAAAGTAACTCTCTTCATTAAAAAACAGCTCACAACTTAAACTATGTTTCCATTCTCCAGAAAAAAACATTACAAAAATTAGTTCTATTAATTAGTCTTTTCCACTTACTTCTGACCTTCATAACATTGATTGGCTTATCTAGTGTTCGAATCCTACTGATTACTAAAACAAAAAGTTGTTTTTTTAAATGAAAAGCTTTGTCCACAATTGACTGGATATGTTTTTTCTTCTTATAAAAAGCTGTCTTTCCTGTACAATTCTTTACATTTTTAAATAAATTTCCAACAACTCTGTTATAAAACATTCACTTCCGAATCTCAACAAACCGATTTTTTCGTCTATCTTTCCCACTTATTTTTCCATAATTTTTCGTTTTTTTCTGGCTTTTCTTTGTACTTACAGTTTTTTTTTTCCTGATTGTCCACAGTTTTTTGAAATTGTGTTATTATCCTTATAAAAACCTTTGTTGACTTACCAGGAGCTTTCTTTGTTTTTTCCAGACATTGCTCTTTAGATAAATCTTGTACTTCTTTTTTCTTGGAAATGTAAGCCTGTTTATATTTTTTTCTTCTCTGGAAAGAGGCTATTATAAAGCCTCTTCTAAAAAAACACTCTTGACCCCCTCCTTCCTGCCAGCTACCGACCCATTGCTTGTCTCCCTTTTCCAGCAAAGATTTTTGAGAAAGCCATTAACATACAACTATCCAATTTCATAGACAATAATAACCTACTGGATGACACCCAATTCGGGTTTAGAAAGGGTCACGGAACGGAGACCGCGCTACTTAAAGCCGCAGATGAAATTAGGATGACCCTGGACAAAGGAGGAGCAGCGGTATTGATACTATTAGATCTCTCTGCAGCCTTCGACACGGTCGATCATGTCATCTTGATCGACCGTGTCTCAGCCATAGGAGTTCAAAACAAAGCGAAAGAACTCCTCGCATCCTTCCTGGCTGATCGTCCACAAAACAGTAAAAATGGCCCACTTCACTTCCCACACTTTCACCCTCCCATGCGGTGTCCCACAGGGCTCCTCGCTAAGTCCGACACTATTTAACATTTATGTTTCGGACTTAGCGAGAGTAAAAAAATCCTATGGAATCGCCCTGACAACCTACGCTGATGATACACAACTGGTACTTTCTGTACACAGCAATGGTACATCAGTGGCAGCAAACTTCCAAAATGGAATGCGGGCCATCAGTTCCTGGATGTCATCAAACTGTCTCAAACTAAACTCTGATAAAACAGAGGTGATGACATTCGGGAAGCTGGACCCCACCTGGTCCCCTCAATGGTGGCCATCGGAGATGGGAGCCCCCCCCTCAACCAGTTACCAAGGTTCGTAACCTTGGAGTCATATTCGATGACAAACTGACATTTCATCACCATGTCAACTCAGTAGTCTCCTCATCCTTTTATACCCTGAAAAGAATAAAAAAAACTCCTGCCTTACCTCCCATCTTCAGCCGGCAAAACTCTACTCAGCACCTTGGTCTTCTCCAAAACTGATTATTGCAACGCCCTTCTCTTGAACGCCCCAAAAAAATCCATCAACCGACTACAATCAGTCCAGAACGCCTCTGCTAGGGTCTTGTTGAACGTTCCCAAGTTCGCGTCCATCTCTCCATACATTCGCCAACTTCACTGGCTCCCTGTTAGGAACCGGACAATATTTAAGGCTCTGTGCATTACCTACAAAGCAGTCAACAATGTGGGTCCACAGTTCCTTAGAGTTGCCTTTTGTCCACTCGAGCACTCAAGAACACTTCGTTCCTCCTCTGCTCACCTGCTCAAAGTCCCGCGAACAGAAAGGGTCAAATGGGGCGACAGGTGTTTCACCATCTCTTCAGCCAAACTCTGGAACGCACTGCCCCCCCACATTAAAACTGCCCCATCCCTCCTCAGTTTCAGAAAGAAACTAAAAACATGGCTCTTCTAATCATAACTTATCACCGCTGCGATGGTTCTGTATCTCTTAGCGCCGAGACACCCCCGGGTAGTTGCGCGCTTTAAAAATTGCACAAAATAAATAAATAAATAACATTTTTAGATGGCATTTTCTTTTTTCGTTCTGTAGATAATTAAAATCTGTTGTGAAGAAAAAAACCATATTTAATTATTTTATTCACAATTGTTGACCACTACTAGCATACTACATAGCAATTATAAGCACTATATGTTGTTAAGTCTGCTTCACTCCATAAGTAATTTTAAGGCACAGCAGCAGAGTTTGGGCAGTGTAGGAGATCATGCAGGGAGTGCTGTTTCAGGGTTTAGGACAGTGCAGTAGTGTTTGAATATTATAGGGGCATTTGCTGAAAATTATGTTTCAGGGTTTACAGCAGTGCAGTAGTGTTGAAAGAGTTTAGCAGGTTTTGCTAGGGATGGTATTACAGGGTTTAGGACAGTGCAGTGGTGTTCAGACACTGTAGAGGTTCAATGTTGGACTGATAATTCTGAATTTAGAACAATGCCTGAATACCACTGCACTGCCCTAAACCCTAAAACAGCACTACCTACAAGAACCCCTTTAACTGTAGTAATAATTTTACTGAATTGCAAGGCATACTGTCATGTGTCTAAGATCACAGTGTGAGTCAAAATTTATTTCAGAAACATGTAGCAGAATAATTTTCTTAGTTGATGTGTTTTTAAATTATGGCAATACATGTAGTCATGGAGTGAGTCATTCCTTAGGACCGTTAGTGCTATAAAGTCCAAAGCAGCATGTGTGTCAGGCCTCTGAATTCCCAAATAGTCTCCATGCTGTGTAATAAAGATCCTGGGTGTGCTGTAGAAATTGCATAGCAACTGTCTCTGTAGCATGTAGTAATCATTTTAGTGAATTCTCATTTCTACATTCTCTGTCTCACTTTGACCCCTTATAGTGCCTGAACATGACTGCACTGTCCTAAAATCTGAAACAGCACTCCCACCAAGACTCTCTTTCACTGTAGTAATCATTTTACTGAATTAGAAGGCATACTATCATATGTCTAAGATCACAGTGTGAGTCAGACTTTATTTCAGAAACATGTGGCAGAATAATTCGCTTAGTTGATGTATTTTTAAATTATGCCAATACATGTAGTCATGGAATGAGTCAGGCCTTAGGACAATTACTGCTACAAAGTTCAAAGCAGCATGTGTGCCAGACCTCTGAATACTGAAATAGTCTCCATGCTGTGTCGTAAAAATCATGGGTGTGATGTTGAAATTGCATAGCAACTATGTCTGTAGCATGTAGTAATCATTTCAGTGAATTCTCATTTCTACATTCTCAGTTTCACCTTGACCCTCTACACTGCATGAACACCACTGCACTGTCCTACAACCAGAAACAGCACTCTCAGCAAGACTCTCTTTCACTGTAGTAATCATTTTACTGAATTGCAAGGCATACTGTCATGTGTCTAAGATCACAGTGTGAGTTAGAATTCATTTCAGAAAAATGTGGCAGAATAATTTACTTAGTTGATGTGTTTAAAAATATGGGAATACATGTACTCATGGAATGAGTCAGGCCTTAGGACAATTAGTGCTACACAGTCCAAAGCAGCATGTGTGCCAGGCCTCTAAATACCGAAATAGTCTCCATGCTGTGTTATAAAAATCCTGGGTGTGCTGTTGAAATTGCATAGGAACTGTCTCTGTTGCATGTAGTAATCAATTCAGTGAATTCTCATTTCTACATTCTCAGTCTCACCTTGACCCTCTACACTGCCTGAGCACCACTGCACTGTCCTAAACCCTGAAACAGCACTCCCAGCAAGACTCTCTTTCACTATAGTAATCATTTTAGTAAATTGCAAGGCATACTGTCATCTGTCTAAGATCACAAATAGTCTCATTTTTTACCACAGTGCATACAAACAGACATTCTCTTGAATACCTCTGTACAATAGGAAATCAACAATGACACAGACTTTGCTAAAAGTCAAACAAAATACACCTGGAAATAAAAACTATGCTGTAAGACTCAGTTTATATCACAATAACTTGGGTACTAGTTCAAAAATTACAATTGGACAAGAAGACTCTCTCAAATTGTTTTTAATTTTTAATCATAATTTATTCTAGTGACATTTCATATTGTAATAGAAAATCTAGCATGATGTCATCAGGAATTTCAGGAACATCTTCATCTACTAATAAACTTGACACATTAAACTCAACATTATCTAATACATCCATGAATTAATTGTCCAAACTTTCATCCAAAAAATCACAGGTTATATCTCCTGCACCAATAGGTTGTTCTTCATTGCTCCTGTCCACAAAAGGTGCATTTAAGTCCTCTATCAGAGTGTTAGAAATTTCAAAAGTGACTTCAATGTTCTTCTGATTTTGATCCATAATATATTTTATAATGTTGCTGCACCTAGCAGAAAAATATAAACACTTCAGTTTATTATTTTTACTAATAGATAATACAAAACTAGTTTTATCAATTTCATGAGTACATGTATTCCCATATTTTTAAAGACATCAACTAAGCAAATTATTCTGCCACATTTTTCAGAACTGAATACTGACTCACACTGTGATCTTAAACACATGACAGTATGCCTTGCAATTCAGTAACATGATTACTACAGTGAAAGAGAGTCTTGCTGGGAGTGCTGTTTCAGAATTGTAATGGATGTTGCGTTGTAAAAAATACGTTGTAAAGGTGTGCATTGTAAAAGTGTGTGTTGTAACGTCATACAACCCCACTGCACTGTCCTAAAATGTGAAACAGCACTCTCAGCAAGACTCTCTTTTACTGTAGTAATCATTTTACGGAATTCCAAGGCATACTGTCATGTGTCTGAGATCACAGTGTGAGTTAGAGTTCATTAAAAAAAACATTGGCAAATTTGCTTAGATGATGTGTTTCAAAATATGGCAATACATGTAGTCATGGAGTGTGTTAGGCCTTGGGATATTTAGTGCTAGAAAGTTCAAAGCAGTATGTGTGCCAGGCCTTTGAATTCCAAAATAGTCTCCATGCTTTGTAATAAAATTGAGGAAATTTCATTACCATTAGTATGGTTAGTGTTGGATGGTAATGGTATGCATTGTAATGATATGCGTTGTAGTGTCATGCGTTGTAATGGCATGCTATGTAATGGATGTTGCGTTGTAAAAGTTATTTTCCGTGCAGTGGTGTTCAGGCAGTGTAGGGGCTCAAGGTGAGACTAAGAATAAAGAAATGAAAATTCACTGAAATGATTTCTACATGCTTCAGAGAGATTTGGTATGCAGTTTCTACAGCTCACCCAGGATCTTTATTACACAGCATAGAGACTATTTTGGAATTCAGAGGCCTGGCACACATGCTACTTTGGACTATCTAGCACTAAATGTCCTAAGGCCTGACACACTCCATGACTACATGTTTTACCATATTTTTAAACACATCAACAAAGCTAATTATTCTGCCACTTTTTTCTGAAATGAATTCTCACTCACACTGTGATCTTAGACACATGACAGTATGCCTTGCAATTCAGCAAAATGATTACTACAGTGAAAAAACAGTCTAGCTAGCAGTGCTGTTTCACATTTTTGGACAGTGCAGTGGAGTACAGGCAATGCAAAGGCTCAAGGTGTGACTAAGAATGTAGAAATGAGAATTTACTGAAATAATTTGTACATGCTACTGAAAAAGTTGGTATGCAATTTCTAAAGCACATCCAGGATCTTTATCACACAGCATGGAGACTATTTGGGAATTCAGAGGCCTGACACTCATGCTGCTTTCAAATATATAGCACTAACTGTCATAAGGAATGACTTACTCCATGACTACATCTTTTTCCATATTTTAAAACACATTAACAAAGCAAATTATTCTGACACATGTTTCTGCAATGAAGTCTGACTCACACTGTGATGTAGACACATGACAGTATGCCTTGCAATTCAGCAAAATGATTACTACAGTAAAAGAGGCTTTTACATCATTTTTAACAACAGCACTGTACTGCAAAAATATCTCCTCAAACACATCAACATACCAAATGCTCCTTTCACAATAATTTTTCCCAAAGCAGCCAAATTCAAACTCTGTTCAAATAAACTCCTGCTTCCACATTAGAATACATTTTTCAATTTAACTTAAACTGCACAACATAGACCCCCTTACAAATTAACAACTCACCTTTAAAAATGCTTTTGTAGTTTTAGAACAGTGTCAATCACACAGCAGATTTTCTTAAGCAGAATCTCTGAACAGTGCACCACTCAGAGCAAGCACAAAATGGCTTAGCTTCCCTCTCATTTTACACTCTAATCTTGAAGATAACCAATCAAATATCTTCCCACAGAAATTCAAAACAAAACTAAAATTTTAATTGGTTGTACATTGAAACACTTTCAATCTCTCATAAAATTCAACCTTCCCCCACTGCTCTCTCTGCCTCTTACAATGGTAACACTCCATAGACACCTAACTGAACACACAGGTCAAAATTTCATCTGCAAAACTAACCAGCAAGGGTGTTTGACTTTTCAAAACAGCAGCGAATCCTGTGCAATGTTCCTTTCAATCACTTTCTCTCAACCATTAGCATTTCTCCTTAAATAAAACAGTAGCATGCACCATAGTTTTCAATGTTGAATTTACAGAAACCACCAATCATTTATTCTTTTTCAAGTGCACTGAATCTCATCCACATTTTTTCTAAACTCCTACTTTTCAAACTGCCATTTCATTTCCAGAGCCCATCTGAGTACAACCAGATCTCCCTTCAAGATGATTAGAGTGTGGATTGTAGGACACAGCTATATATTCTGGAGTGAAAGGTATGCAGCAAATAGATGCTTTCTCAACCTTTACTTACCAAATGTGGATATTATGTGGATTGGCCAAAGAGGATTGAGATGTCACCAATTGATCCCATTGGTAAAATACTTTTTGCATCTCCCACACCCTGACCTCATAATTGTGCACTGTGGTGGCAATGACCTAGGCATTTTGACTGGGGTAGGTCTGCAAATGCTTTTAAAGGACACCTTTGGGCAATTGATGTCACTTTTTCCACAAACTGCCTTTGTATAATCTAATATATGCCAAAGGCAAAAATGGAACTGGTCCAACCAATATTGTCCACAGGTTGAGAAAGCAAGGAAACATGTGAATAAGTCTGTTTCTGCTTTCCTCAGAGACTAGGGTATGGGTTTTATATACCACAACAACTTGCGTTACAACATGCAAGGCATTTATAGAGGATACAGTGTACATTTCACAGATGATGGAAACAGAGTCTTCCTCTTGAATTTTAGACTGCATCGGTACTTACTTGTAGGTACAAAAAACACTCAATGAACACAACGGCTCTTTTTAGAGCCAACCAACATCTAAACAATCATACTTGTTATTTTACTGTATTTTTTTTTTTTCTTCTGACGTGCGCGCACCTCGAGAATTTTTGCCTTAAGGGTGTGTGCAACGTGCGCGCACCTCGCGATTTAAAAAAAAAATATATATTTTTTTTTACCTTCGGGGTCCTTCAGGGACCCCCTGAGAAGCCTAGGGGGTCAAGGAGTCTCTACCCTGCCCCCTTTTCACGTTCTCCACTTTTGTTTTTCACTCACTTTTGCCTCGGGGTGCGAGCAACGTGCGCGCACCCCGCGATTTAAAAAAAAAAATTATAGTAATGTATTTTGGCCTTAGGGGTCCTTCAGGGACCCCCTGAGAAGACCTAGGGGGTCAGGGAGTCTCTACCCAGCCCCCTTTTCACCTTTTCCACTTTTGTTTTTCACTCACTTTTGCCTCTGGGTGCGTGCAACGTGCGCGCACCCCGCGAGTTAAAAAATAAATAAAATTGGGGGGCCTTCGAGGTCCTTCAGGGACCCTCTGAAAAGACCTAGGGGGTCACGGAGTCTCTACCCTGCCCCCTTTTCACGTTTTCCACTTTTGTTTTTCACTCACTTTTGCCTCGCGAATTAAAAAAAAAAAAACAACAATTTTTGGGGGGCCTTCGGGGTCCTTCAGGGACCCCCTGAGAAGAACTAGGGGGTCAGGGAGTCTCTACCCTGCCCCCTTTTCCCGTTTTCCGCTTTTCTTATCCACTCTCTTCTGTCTCGGACACAAATGGCGGCCAATACTTCCTGATTTCAACCGATTGGAATGTTGAGAGACGTCTAACAGCAAATCAGAATTCCGCTCGCGCACACCCGATTCGCGCATGGTGCGCGCTTATAGGTATATATATTTTTTTTCTTATGATTTTCTCAGGAACTATTGGAGGGATTTACACCATTTGAGCAAAAGCGTTATCTGCGAATCAGTCTCTACCATTTTGCCAAATTTCTTGTAATTCCGTTCAGCCGTACGGGCTGTAGCCGTGTCTAAAGTTCCTATGGAAAATAACATGGGGAAAACACGTTTTGGGACCCCCTTTTTTATCAGCCCGCACTTGACGAATCCCCCCAACAGGAGCGGGCCATCTTCTTTGAGAATTTCGCGAA
Organism: Lissotriton helveticus; assembly: GCF_964261635.1. NCBI lineage: Eukaryota > Metazoa > Chordata > Amphibia > Caudata > Salamandridae > Lissotriton > Lissotriton helveticus. Next base: position 54,033,658 of record NC_136061.1, on the reverse strand, counting down.
GATTCGTCCACCGGCGCCAAAGTTATTCCCAGTAGAATGTTGTGGATTTCCTATGGAAACTAGGTCCTAACTATATCTACCTAGGTAATATATGTGTATATATATATACATATATATATATAGATTTATATATGTCTTTACTAATGCTCCCACGAAGACCCCGGAAAGCAGTAAGTGGCACACCCAAGCTGAAACTGTGTCCTTTAATCATTGCAGCAGCACTCCCTTCATATTCCCAACGCGTTTCGACAGTTCGTCTTGATCACGGGATTTGGCAAATGCAGGAACTCCTCACTCCCACAGGGTCTAAATGTATGCAAAGAAAATAAGCGTCATTGTTGCTATGCATCCTGGGCAAGGTAGTTCAAAAAATGTCACGATCATAGGGGTCAATATGCTGCAATCAAATTTTTCAAGGGTTCGGCTTGTTCCACCACGGGCCCACAATCATAATGGCCCTAGGTAGACCCTCAAACGCGGCAGTCCGCGATGACTCACACCACCCGTCTGAGAATCCGCGGGCAATGTGATGTCGTTTTGGAGGTGGCGCCAACTTCTACCGGCACTGGGCTGTGCCGCGAAATATGTCTTTACTAATGCTCCCACGAAGACCCCGGAAAGCAGTAAGTGGCACACCCAAGCTGAAACTGTGTCCTTTAATCATTGCCGCAGCACTCCCTTCATATTCCCAACGCGTTTCGGCAGTTCGTCTTGATCACGGGATTTGGCAAATGCAGGAACTCCTCACTCCCACAGGGTCTAAATGTATGCAAAGAAAATAAGCGTCATTGTTGCAATGCATCCTGGGCAAGGTAGTTCAAAAAATGTCACGATCATAGGGGTCAATATGCTGCAATCAAATTTTTCAAGGGTTCTGCTTGTTGTATATATATATATATATTACCTACTGGCGATAGCCAGTAGGTATACATAGTTAGGACCTAGCTACCATAGGAAATCCGCAACATTCTATTGGGAGTAACTTTGGCGCCGGTTGAGGAATTTGCGTGTAAATGTCTACAATTTTGGCCAGCTCCGCTGCGCTCCTTCCCTGAAAGTTTCGGGGAGATTCGTGAAGTGGGGGCTGAGAAAAAAGGGGGGTCCCAAAACGTGTTTTCCCCATGTTAATTTCCATAAGACGTTCTGACAAGGCTACAGCCCGAACCGCTGGACGGAATTACACCAAACTTGGCAAAATTGTAGGGACTGGTACGCAGAAGTGCCTTTGCTATATTTGGTGAAAATTGCTCCAGTAGTTTGTATGAAAATTAACTTCAAAAACACATATATATCTGGGCGGAGCCTAACCACACATCTCATCGTGAGATCTGATTGGCTGTCAGCACTTCATCCAAGAAGTGTTGGCAGCCATCTTGGGACCAATATACATGTCCAGCACCTCATTAAAAAGCATTGTAGTTAATAGAGGGTTTTAGGACTTTAGTTACATTATAAATCATTTGTTGATGGTACCATACTCATTTTAGGAATTGTGGTGTGTTCTAAGGTGATTTTACTATGTGAAAAAGCCTTCTACTGGGATATCATGAATCATGTTTGAAAGAAAACTATTATCTCATGCTTTTCCCACAGTGGTTTGGAAGGGGATCTATAAGCTAAACTGAAAGCATATTTTCTGTAAATTCACATTATCTTTCTCAGTCCTGTGAGAATGAAGTCTGACATTCTCAGTAAAACATGTACATCCAACAAGGACAGGAGACTGTCAGTTGATTCCTTTGTGTTCTACTGCAGCCTCCTAGAGTGTTCTAAAGAACAACTAGAGCGCTAACAGTCCTACCTATTACAAAGGTATGGCACACCTGAAGCCATCTTGATTGGAATAAAGTGGTAACTCTTAAAACATTTAATTTAAAAAGGAACAAAATGAGGGGGTATATTTTGCCATAGAAAGTATGATTAGTGCTGCAGAAAGAAAAATTAGGGCACATTTTGAGTGACTTCCCAAATCTTCTTCTATTTCATTAAAACAATTCTGACATGCAGTTTCCCAAGATGGCCACCAGAGACAAAAGAGCCCAAATGTAGCCCAAATATCACCCAGATGTAGCCCAAGTATAGCCCAATGACAGAATGTCCCAGAGTGTTCTAAAGAAGAACTAGAGCGCTAACAGTCTTACTTATGACAAAAGTATGGCACACCAGAAGCCATCTTGATTGGAATGAAGTGGTAAGTCTGAAAACATTTAATTTAAAAAGGAACAAAATGAGGGGGTTTATTTTTCCATAGAAAGTATGATTAGCAGCAGACTTCCCTGGTGAGCAGTAGCTTTACAACAGTGATCTAATGAGCAACTAGAGTGCTAACATTCAGAATTTATGGCAAATGTGTGACACATCTGAATGCCTTCTTGATGGAACCAAAGTAAACAAGCATTGAAAATGCAATAGATCTCGCCCTCGTTTAAGTTAAAGCCATTCTGTTTGTAATGAGGTGGTTTTTTAGCTTTGCTTTTATTAGTGTTTTTAAAACGTTCATGTAAATAACATGCATATGTATGCATATATGTATATGTATGCATGCATTTATATTTGTATTTATATAGATATGCAGATTATATATGTTTATATATGTATGTATATATATATATATATACACATACATAAATGCATATGCATATATATGCATATATATATGTGTATATGTGTGCGTGTAGAGAGAGGTAGAGAGGTAGAGATGTAGAGGTAGAGAGGTAGAGGTAGAGAGGTAGAGACTAGTAGAGAAAGAAGTAGAGAGAGGTAGAGAGGTAGAGAGAAGAGAGTGAGTAATAGAGTAGAGAGTGAGTAGTAGAGAGTAGTAGAGAGCAGTAGAGAGAGTAGCAGAGAGTGAGTAGTAGAGAGTAGTAGAGTGAATAGTAGAGTGAGTAGTAGAGAGTAGTAGAGAGTGAGCAGTAGAGAGTGAGTAGTAGAGAGTAGTAGAGAGTGAGTAGCAGAGAGAGAGAATAGTAGAGAGTAGTAGAGAGTGAGTAGTAGAGTGAGTAGTAGAGAGTAGTAGAGCGAGAGTAGTAGAGAGTGAGTAGTAGAGAGTGAGTAGTAGAGAGTGAGTAGTAGAGAGTAGTAGAGAGTGAGAAGTAGAGAGTGAGTAGTACAGAGTAGTAGATAGTGAGTAGTAAAGAGTGAGTAGTAGAGAGAGAGTAGTAGAGAGTGAGTAGTAGAGAGTAGAGAGTAGTAGAGAGTGAGTAGTAGAGAGTAGTAGATAGTGAATAGTAGGGAGTGAGTAGTAGAGAGAGAGTAGTAGAGAGTAGTAGAGTAGTAGAGAATGAGTAGAAGAGAGTGAGTATTAGAGAGTAGTGGAGTAGTAGAGAGTAAGTAGTAGAGAGTAGTGGAGAATATTCCAAGGTTTGGCACAGCACCACTTGCACAATAAGTCCAATCAAATCATATCACTTAGAGTCCTTATTGAAGCGCTGAATCTTGGTGTATATTCAAATGCTTTTATTTTCCTTAAGTTTATGTATCACAGCCAGCTGACGCGTTTCGTTCTGTACAACAGAACTTCTTCAAGGCGTTCTTATTTCCGTCAAGTTATGTCAGTATCCTGTTGTCATATAACTAGATATTTCTTCCAAATGTTAGACGAGACGTAAGTACATTCTTATTCAAAGTGACTAGGTATCAATTTTACCCACACAATTCGGGGTAGACTTGAGTAATTTATAGCATCCTCAAAGTCAGTCTTTCAAAAATTCCAAAGTATAGGACATGATAATCCAAATCCAAATGTTTCTCAAGAAAAGTCATTTTCAATCGTTCGGAATTTCGGCGTTTGGGCAGATATGACCCCGGGACCCCCAGTATGCAAGGGGAATTAGTCCCCCCTCTGCAAACGTGCCAGTGGCCTGCGTTGCAGAGAGGTGTAAAAAGAGGCATAGCCTCATTACACCTCTGTGCAATGCAGCCCCCTGGCGCATACTGGAGGTTCCAGGTGGGCTAGTTGGCCCCCAGGGACCTCCAGTATGCAAGGGGAATTAGTTCCCCCTCTTCAAACATGCACGGGGGCTGCGTTGCAGAGAGGTGTAAAAAAGGGTGTGGCCTCATTACACCTCTCTGCAATGCAGCCCCCTGGCGCATACTGGAGGCTCGTGGTGGGCTAGTTGGCCCCCAGGGACCCCCAGTATGCAAGGGGAGTTAGTTCCCCCTCTGCAAATGCGCCAGGGGGCTGCGTTGCAGAGAGGTGTAACAAGGGGCATAGCCTCATTACACCACTGCAATGCAGCCCCCTGGCGCATACTGGAGGTTCAAGGTGGGCTAGTTGGCCCCCAGGGGCCCCCACTATGCAAGGGGAATTAGTTCCCCCTCTTCAAACATGCACGGGGGCTGCGTTGCAGAGAGGTGTAAAAAGGGGCGTGGCTTCATTACACCTCTCTGCAATGCAGTCCCCTGGCGCATACTGGAGATTCCTGGTGGGCTTTCAAGTCTTATATAGTTAGGAATTAGCATTAAAAAAAACTTTGAAATTCACTGAAAAAAACATAGGTTTCAGGCCTTATATAGTTAGGAATTAGCATTTAAAAAACCTTGCAAATTCACTGAAAAAACCATAGGTTTCAGGCCTTATATAGTTAGGAATTAGCATTTAAAAAACCTTTGAAATTCACTGAAAAAAACATAGGTTTCAGGCCTTATATAGTTAGGAATTAGCATTTAAAAAACCTTTAAAATTCACTCAAAAAACTATAAGTTTTAGGGGTGTTATAGTTAGCTGGACATTTCACTCATACAAAACCATTGAAATTGCTCCTATATAGTTAGTTGTACTAACTATATTTCGCGCACCCGCAATCCACTGCTGATGATGTCACATATTACATCATTCATGACATGGTCAGTGACATCACTTATGACATCTCAAATGACATCACTGAAGACATCATCCACGTGACAATCACATACACCTTTTCATACACTCGTAAAATCTTTCATCACTCTTTGTAAAATACCGAGTATCATATTTGAATCCATTGTTACAGCAATACAAGTATCTAAAAACCCACTTAGTGATTCATAGATGTATACACACAACTAATCACTTACCTGTACATTCACTCATACATGCTGTCAATGAACAATAGAACACTATCAAAAATACTTATACACCTAAATCGACATTACACACCAGCACACATCCTATTCACATATGAAGTCATCCTACTCACTTATGCAAACAATGGATCATACTTACATATTTACTTGGCTACACACTTATACAAGCACAACTTCATCTATTCATTTAGATAGTTAGTCATACTTAGTGAATTATAAAATCATTATTACAAGTATAACGTTATCCATACAGTCACTTACACAATCATTGAGTCTTATGTATACTTATTAATATACAACAACTGACACATACACTGCCTTTTATTTTTCTAGTTTGTTGGACATGTACCATTGAGAAATATATTTGCTCATCACCACACCCATAAAGATATTCACTCACCCAAACAACTGTTAGAACATGTAGTTTTAACTTCATATATCTAGTGAATCAACTATTCACACATCTTTGGGCAGTCACACCCCCCCCACCGAACCACACACACATTCACTCTCCCATACAAATACTCAGTTAACTAATCAATAACTAATACAGACTTTCACATAGCTAGTAACCAACTGGAGAACCAGTTTACACAACAACTGACAAAGTCAAACAGTTTAGTCACTATCCACTATATTTAGTGAGACACTATAAATTGGTCAAGTAAACAGTCAATTACACTGCTACTAAATCCTCCTTCCAAATATTTATTTTTATATATCCACTCATTCTTCAATGCAAATTGCTATATATATAATGCATATTTAAATAACGAAGCAAACCACATTCACTGGATGATGTCATCAGTGATGTCATTTGAGATGTCATCAGTGGTGTCACTGACCATGTCATGAATGATGTAATATGTGACATCATCAGCAGTGGATTGCGGGTGCGCGAAATATAGTTAGTACAACTAACTATATAGGAGCAATTTCAATGGTTTTGTATGAGTGAAATGTCCAGCTAACTATAACACCCCTAAAACTTATAGTTTTTGAGTGAATTTTAAAGGTTTTTTAAATGCTAATTCCTAACTATATAAGGCCTGAAACCTATGTTTTTTTCAGTGAATATATATATATATATATATATATATGTATATCACCTTTTTGAGTTGCTTATAACTTTGGCACCATTTCATAGATCTTTATGAAATTCCTCACAAACGTGCTGTACCCAGTCAGGAAACATCATTTGCACCGCATTTTTTACTCCGCATGGCTTTACCCTGTAGATTTTACTCGGAAATAACTTTTACAATGCAGGGCTTTACACCACAAAACTGTTACAATGCATTCCCGCAAAGTAACGCCACCCTGGAGTTAGAATCTTAATTTCGTTGGAATGGGGAATGCGTTGTAACAAATGGCGTTGTAAAGCCCTGCGTTGTAAAAGATTTTCAGAGTAAAAACTGTGGGGTAAAAGCATGCGGGGTAAATGTATGTGGAGTAACATCACATATCCTACAAAGTCTAGTTGTGCATAACATTTTTCGGGGTGATCCATCAAGCGGGGGCAGAGAAAAATGGGGTAAAAAAAGTGCATTTCCCATGTTAATTCACACAGAGATTTTATACACAACTACAGCCCAAACTGCAGAACAGAATTACACCAACTTTGGCAGAAAGGTAGGTCTTGGTCCAGAAGGAGACCTTTTTGTCATTTTGTGTAAATCCATTCAGTAGTTTTGGAGATATTAAAGAAAACACACATTTTTATATCTAGAGGCGCGAACCCTCGCGAATCCTCCCAATCTCGTGCAGAGATTTGATTGTCTGCCAACACTTCAGCCATGAAGTGTTGGCAGCCATTTTAGGACTTGGACTCAGCCGAGTTCCAAACGAAAATGTTTTAAAAAAGAGAAGGGGGAAGGATAGGAATACCCTACCCCCTAGGCCTGGTCCTGGGTGTCCCATGGGACCCTACCTGGCCCAAAAGCTTTTTTTAAAAAAAAGAATTTATTTTGCGGCGAAAATCTGGTCAGATTAACAAATTCATGACAAACATTTAAAAAATCACAAGCGTTGTCTCCAATACTTGTTTAAACGTGGGCCTGTGGTGGACCAGGTCCATGGGTATTATTTCTAAATATAAAAAGGGGAGGGGTTCACGTGGCCCCCTCCCCATTGCTTAAATGGGCCCAGGGGACTACACCTCCAGAACCACCTCCACTGCAGAAGCAAACCAAAAATAAAAAGTAGGGTGCCACGCAGCTCCACTCTGAAGTGGCCCGGGTATACCACATCCCCGTGGTTTCACCATAAAACAAGAGGGTGCCGCGCACCCCTACCTCTTTACTGCTTGCCCCAGAGACCACCACCTCCCTGAGGCAAAATGTATTAATGAAACCTGGACGGGGGTTACGTGGCACTCATTCTGGGCCATATTAGGCCATGGGACCACCATCTCTCCGGGGCATGGATAAAGTTTTATTTGAAGGGGGGCCATGCGGTCGCCCTGTCGGAGCATTACCACCTCCATGGGGCCTGGCCAAATAAACAGAAACGAGGACGAGGAGGGGGGCCACACGACCCGCCTTCTGGAGCCACCAATGGCCCTGTGAACTGCCACCCCATAGAGCCTGCTCCGTATGTCCTTGGATACCCACCCAAGAGACATAGCTGTTTGCTCTCACTTGGCGGGAGCTTTGACAGCTCCCGCCAAGCAAGTGCAAACAGTAACTCAGTTTCTGGGAGCAGACTTTTTCATCTGTTTTCCTGTCCTCTGTCAGACGGGCAGGAAAAAAGATGAAATAATTACTCCCACATGCAGGAAGCCACATTTTTGTCTGCTCCCTACATGTGGGAGCAATGCCAGCTCCGCTGGAGGTGGGGAGCCCCATGGTTCCTTACCGTGTATACTGGGTGCCCTGAGGGGGCTACAGGTAGGCCTGGGCGGTAAATTCCGTTCCGCTCACAGAATTTGGGTAATTTCCCGTTCCGAGGAGAACGCGGAATTGCCATAAATTTCGCGATCCGTGGCTTCGCAGAAATCTTTGCTTGTTCGCCCTTTCAAAATACGTGTTCACAAGATATTTCTCCCCGAGCATGCAAACAGCGTTCGCGAACAGGAAAAAAGCACTGCGAATGGGCAGAACAAGCAATTCCGCATGTTTGTGAAACTTTTGCATGCTCGCAGTGATTTTTTACCATTATACTGTGCTTTGAAGAAGCGCCACTAACTTCCTCTTGAAACCACTCATCCTTAACAAAAAAAGAACTTGTCACCAAGCCTTCTCCGGCGCTGCCCCAAAGATATGGAACTCTCTTTCACAAGAAGTACGCAGAATCTCTTCAACGGCGGCTTTCAAATAGGAAGCCAAACGATTCCTAATGAACAAATTCTTACCCTAAGAGGGATAGGCTCACTTGTTCATTGTCAATGTTCCTACTATCATGGTACCTCCATTTGTTTACTGCACACTGTGACCCCACCTCATTGCCAGCTTACAACTGTCCTGCATTCTGCGACCATTCATGTTTTTTGGGGGGTTTTCTCTCTACCTGATGCTCATATTGCATTTATGTTCTTCCTTCCATCATATTGTAAAGCGCTCTGATATCCTTCAGGATCTTGTTTGCACTATATAAAACTTTATAAATAAATACCAATGAATAGCGTATAATACACACTGAACATTAACCCTACAAGGTAGCACTTACTAGTTAACCAGTAGAAAGTACTTCAGTTGGCTAGATATTTTGTGCAAAACTGTGGACTGTTGTTGGATAAAAGGGCAGGTGAGGTTCCGTTCTGACACTGTCACACAGACAACTACTGACACACCAACACAGACACTCAGACACCCATTCATACACCCATTCTGCCACTCTCTCATCCATTCCTCGGCCCACACAGCCAATCACACACACCCACCTACACACCCTTGTAGTTACACACATGCACTGACAAACCTACAATGCCACTCACACACACCCACTCACAGACGTATACAGCCACTCACACACCCACTCACAGTCCCATACAGCCAATCACATACCCATGCAGCCACTGTTCAATATAAACATCACTCCACTTGTCACATAGAGAGTATGGCTTTTTGTTGGTCTCTTATGCAGACAATTCACAGATTGTCATCACTGTATCCAAAGAGTCCTAAGTCCAAAGGCAAGCCCGTCTGCGCCTGTCCGCGCCGGGACCGGGCCTAGGACCATAATTTCTGCCCAAAATATTAGTGATGACACGGGGAAGGTAAGATACTCCAAGAAGGATCTACTCTCGTTGAGACCTAGACCATGTTGCTGTCAGCTCTCACCTTTATTGGAACTAAAACATGGCATGAAGTGCCAGTTGAAGTTTGAATATTCGCTTTGTCACAGTATGTCAATAGGCTCTATGCCCGTTAAACAAGAAACAAAATCTTTTAGAGCAGGTCTAATCAACGCGCGTTCGCTAGTGAAACATAATTCTGAAATGGCGGACCTCATTGATGCCAAAAGACTAGATCTCATCTTCATTACCGAGACCTGGGCTGATGAAGCCTCCGACACAGACCTACTACTGGCAATCCCAGAGGGATACAATATGATCAGAGCAGATAGGAAAAAGGAACGGGGAGGGGGTTTAGCCATTATTGCCAGAAGTGAGCTGCAGATGAAGGGCTGCGAACGGGGCAGCACGCCAGACTGCGAAACTCTGTTGTTTCACATTAAACTAACACAGAACTACACATTTAATCGTCTTCTGGTTTATAGACCACCTAAAGCCAAAGCCAGCCTATCACTGTCTCTAAATCCGTTTCTAGAATCCAGCGTGCATTACCAAGAGTTCACTATCTTGGGGGATTTTAATCTTCACCTCGAAAATAACAACAACATAGGGGCAGTAGGGCTGATCGATACTCTGGCCAATCTGGCCTTAGAACAGTTAGTGCTCAAGGACACCCATAAAGCAGGGCATACCCTTGATGGAATCTTCTCCTCCAATAAAAACATTGAAGTTATTGACTGTCTCCCCGTTACCTGGTCTGACCACAAAGTGGTCATCTTCACGCTGAATTTAGGTACCGCAGAAGTGATACCAACCCCTTCTATACACGATCCGCCCACCTCATATCCAGATTGGTCTAGAATAGACACAAATAAGTTACAAGAACATCTGTGGCTTCCCATAGACCAACATCAAGTCGGGAAAGCAATTTGGCGACTGACCAAATATCAAAATGGATTACAGCTGCTTTAGAAACGGCCGTTCCAGAAAAAAAGGTGACCTTTAAGAAAAACCAGCTATCCCAACCCTGGTTTTCTGAACATCTAAGAGCCCAGAAACGATGATGCAGAAAACATGAAAGGATATGGAGATTTAGCTATGATGCAGACAGTAAAACTGAATACAGAGCTTCTTTGAATATATACAAAAAACTGATCTTTGTAGCCAAAAGCCAATACTTCACTCAGAAAATAGAGGAGGCTAAAAACTCTAGCCGAGAACTCTTCTCTACGGTAAAAAAACTATCCAAAATGAAAAGAAACACTAATTTGTCAGTCGACACAAATTTCTGTAATACTCTAGGGCGATTCTTTATTGATAAAGTTACTTCGGTCTATGATTCCTTTAAGGCGGCCAAAATTCCAACTCCCCCCTCAGAATATATGGACCAAATTAAGGAATTAGGCCAGAGCACAGAGCCAAAACCCACATTTAACTTCTGCTCCCCAGAACTGAAACAGGTCTATCAGACAGTTATGGAAACCAAATCAGGGGCATTAGTAGATCCATACCCGCCGAAGATTTTTCATCTCTTCCCGGAGATTCTCAGCGAACAATTGGTAGGGCTTATGGACCATATAGTGAAATCAGGTACCTATCCAACACTCTGGAAATCAACATCAGTTCTACCCCTTCTAAAAAATCTAACTTAGACCCAGCAGAACCTGGCAATTACAGGCCAATAGCTAGGATCCCTTTTGGGGCCAAGGTATTTGAGAAACTATTAAATAAACAACTCGCACAATTTATTGCGGATACAGACACCCTGGACCCCACACAGTATGGCTTCCGTGAGGGCCATGGCACAGAAACAGCCTTGTTGATGGCGGTAGAAGAACTCAGGAGTGTACTGGATGCCGGGGGGAAGTCCGCCCTGATCCTACTAGATCTGTCGGCGGCCTTCGATACGGTAAACCATGATGCACTCCTGGCCCGACTAACAACAGCAGGGTTCACCGAGAGGCAAGAAAATTACTGGCTTCATTTCTGAGTAACAGAACCTTCACAGTGGAATTAGGAGAGACAAAATCGAAATCCTTCAGTTCCCCGTGTGGGGTGCCACAAGGGTCATCGTTAAGCCCAACGCTTTTTAACGTGTATGCAGCACCGCTAGCGGGAATAATTAGGCAATATGGTTTCCTCCCAGTGTCATACGCAGATGACACGCAGATCGTGGTCGCAATTAAAAATGACACCGTAAAGACTGCAGATAAGTTCAAGAACTGCAGGAAGCAGGTCGGTGTGTGGATGGAGCAAAATTGCTTGAAACTTAACGGGGATAAAAGCGAGGTGATGATTTTGGGAACAAGCACAGGGATCTGGTCCCCAGACTGGTGGCCTGAAGAACTAGGTAATTGTCCATCACCAGTGGATAAAGTGAGAAACTTAGGAATCATGCTAGATAATAGACTAACATTCGAGGCCCAAACTAACAAACTAGTAGCCACAATGTGATTTGTTCTAAAAGTTATTAGGAAAATACTGCCGTACATCCCCATAGACACCCGTAAAACTGGGGCCACCTCACTAGCCCTATCAAGACTTGATTACGGGAATGCGCTATATGCCGGGATGCAGGCTCAGCATCTGACCAAACTTCAACGTCTACAGAATTCAGCGGCTAGGCTGATTCTGAATATCCCGAGGTCGGAACATATATCGCATCATCTGGAATCACTGCATTGGCTTCCTCTGGCAAAAATAATCAGGTTTAAATCATTATGCCTGACTTTCTAAAGCGCTCCAGGGCTTGGGACCCAGGTTCTTGCGAACCCACCTCAAGCCATATGTCCCCTCAAGAGAGCTAAGGTCCAGCCAAGCAAAACTGATACAGGTTCCTAGATTCAAACAGGCCAGATGGGGGGGCAGGAGCTTCCTACTGCATGCAGCTAAGGACTGGAATTGACTCCCACTGGACATCAAGAACAGCACCTCCTTACTGTCTTTTAGGAAAGCAGTGAAAACCTGGCTGTTTAAGTCCCGTTGAAAGCATGCCCCCTCCAACAGCACACGTTATCAGGTCCGTTTTGTGCAGTGCTAAGACGCCCAAGGGCATATGTGCGCTTTACAAAACTATAAATCAAATCAAATCAAATCAAATCGAAGTTATGGCAGTTAACTTCCATGCCTGTCTCACCCACATCATGAGATGGTTGAGTCGTACCTATCTTAAGATCAACACGGATAAGACGGAGGTGATGGAATTTGGCAGGGTTCCATCCCTGTGGAATCCAACCTTGTGGCCGACAGAGGCGGGGCAATGTCCTGTGCCGTCCATCAAAGTTAAGAATCTGGGGGTCATTTTTGATGCCCAGCTTAATTTTGCGGCCCAGATCAACAGCGTTACCTCGTCTTGCTTCTTTGTATTGAAGCTTCTTAGGAAGATTTTTCCTTTCATCCCCAAAGAATTGAGAAAATCAGTAGAAGTGGCCCTCATCCTCTCGCGGTTAGACTATTGCAATGCACTTTTTATAGGCATTAATATAGCGTAGATGATAAAACTGCAGTCAATACAAAATGCTGCTGCCGGGCTATTGCTAAACATTCCTAGGGGTCACCTAATTTCCGCTGCCATCAGGCCATTACATTGGCTCCCGATTCAACAAAGGATGGAGTTTAAAGCCTTATGCCTGGTCCATAAGACATTATATAGTAGAGGGGCAGCGGATTTGCAGAAACTCTTTTCCTGGTATACCCCCACCAGAAACCTCAGATCCAAAGACGCAGGCTTCATCTGTATCTCCAAAATTCATAAAGCCAGATGGGGAGGGAGGAGCCTATCATAATTCACAGCCAAACTGTGGAACTGATAGAGCGCGCGAGGCCACCCGACCAACAGTTTTCGCCGTTTCCGGCTTCAGGGCCCATATACTTTTCAAACCACCATATACATCGATCAGGTGACTTCACGAGCTCTATCAAGTTGGTGTGTGTGTGTTCCCTGCTACCAAATTTCGGTGCACCCGACTTACCATCCACCGATGCGGGTGCCTAATGACCACAATGAATCAGGGAGCTAGCTGTAAAGGAAAAGCAGCAAAATACAAACCCCACCAATACCATTCAAATACTGTTTAAATGACCACGGACAACTGGAAGTTTTAAAATGTTTATCTAAATTCAATATTTTCTTGCATGAGGTACAGTAAAATAAGGCAATCAATAACCAAGATAACGTAAATCACATAGGCAGAAAGAAATAATGACAGAGTAATCATCAAGGTACTAAATAAAATGTAACGAGAAAATACTATATAAGTCAGTATTATCTAGACAGGGATAGACTAAGTGTGTGTGACTATAGAAGAGCTTATAATGAATAACACGCTTCACTTAAGGTGAAGGGGCCTTTGAACAACCTAGGCAACGAAGTTCTAGACCATATCAGAAAATGACACACTGCTATGCAAAATATAATTCCTAACAAATGAGAAGACATAGGAATAACTTTGCAAAATTATAAATGACTGTTCAATAGTTGCGGAAAGGCATGGAAATATAACATATGCAATGTTGAACTTTATTTAAGCAAAAGTTAGAAATTCAGAAGGTGCAAGAATTTCAAGAGGTTCAGAGTAATATTTACCTAGAAAAGGTGTGGAAACCAAACCCTGGCCACGGGTCAGTTAAGGACAGGAAACCCTCAAGGAAGGATACCCCTCAAAGGACAGCAGGTGCAGAATGGACACCCAGGACAGGACAGGATACCCTCGGAAAAAGGAATCAGGACAGGACCCTCAGGACAGGACGGCAAACCCTCAGGACAGGACCCTCTTCAGGATAGGACCGGAACCCACAGTTCGGAAGCAACGCCTGCGCTCCACCCGCTCTGCAGCTATCGATCAAGACCCCGATTGGGTCAGCGAACTCCCAGCTAAGTGCCTTGCCAGCACTTTTAAGGTTCAGTAGAACCTTAGTCTATAGTCAAATTTGGACAGAGTGCTCCGCAGCGCTCTGTATCTTCAGTCACCTATTAAGTGCGTTGGGTCAGTGACAGGTCAGCTAAACCAGACAAGTCGGACGGTTCACTAGGTGAACCCAGGGTAGATATACAGTTTGGGGACAGTGTACCACCCCCCAATGTTGCAAAGTGTCAGAATCCCTCAATTTCGATTGGTCCTAAGGTAGGGTTTGGGTAACACACCAATCACAATACGCGAATTGAAGCCTTCATTAACATATTTGGGTACCGCCTAGCAGATTTGGGGTTCCCATGAGCTAACAGTAGCGCAACATTACAATGTATCACATAAGGAGCCACATTCGCTGTTCTCGCAGGGCAGAGGTGACTTTCTCAGGAGCATCTCGCCCATCACTGCCAGCTGGCTATGTTCCATCAGCCAAGGTCCCTCGTGCTGCCGAATGTCGCACAGGCGCAGAAGGGACCTCCAATATGGCTCTCCTCTCACTCAGACCCCCATTTCCCGCGGTACATGAAAAGTAAGCGAAAACAAATTAATACATAATAATGTCATTAGGAAAACACATCACAGGGTTTGTACTTTTAACTCATCATCAAGAAATAAACTTATGCATTTAAATGTTAGCTACACTGAGACGGACACAAGAGCAGTGGCACGAGCTGTACCACATGATAAGCACAGCTATGAATTACGCATGCGCATAACTTTCCCTCCACTTCTGCAGACGCGTCAGGACACGTGAGTGTGGCTGACGCATGCGCAGTAACTAAAATACAAGCGACGGCCATTTTTAAAAGGACACGGATTAATTCATTAGAAATACACATAGGCAAGCTTCGGGAACTTTACTTAAGCTAAATATAAACGTTAGTAAAACATACACGGGTTACCTTATTACACATAAATGAGGTTCTTGGTTTCGGCAAGCCGCAAAATATGCAAAGCTTTGCTTCATCAATCCCCTCTTTGATGATATCTACTATCATCACAAATTATACTGGAACCAGATGCCAACTTTCTTTCACACTTTATAAAGTTCTATTTCTTCCAGCAACCGCTCTAACTTTTCTCTTTCAGTTTTAGCAGGGTGAGAAGTTTTCACCTTTTTGTATATCTGATCATTCACTTCCTCTAATTCAATCTCATCCACACTTCGTTTCACTCCTCTTGCATTTACCTCGTGCTTTTTGGTGCGCTTGCGGTATTTACAGCATAAGAAAATGGAAAGTATAATAAGACCTATAATACCAATTGGCATCAGAATTTTGAATAATAAGCTTTTACCTATGCTAGCAAGCCAATGACCTACATTTGAGAGACCATCTACCAGTCTCTTCCAGGCACTATCAACCTCGAGTGGTTTGAGTTCCTTTGCCAAATTAGTAATGTTTTTCACATATCTTTTGATCTGCACACTTTTATCCGGAATATAAGTGCAACAATGTTGCGCCTTCAACATCCGGCAGACTCCGCCCTCTTTCGCTAATAAGGTGTCAAGAGCAAGTCGATTTTGTAAAACCATTGATCTGATCGCAACCATTTCGGTATTGACCAGCAGAAATCCATGAGCTGTTTCAGTAGACAGCACATCTACTATAGTAGACAATTTGCAAATTCTGTGAGTGTTCAGAACCACTCCCACTCCAGGTATCAGTGCACTGAAAATACTACCCATAATTTCACCTATACTTTCTCTTTTACTACGCACTAAGCCATTAGTATCTTCATTGCTTCCAGCTTTTCCATTCACATGGTATATTTTCGGGAAAACAATGCCAAAGTAGCAGCTTCCATACCAGTGATCCGGCAATTTGAAATAAGCCTTGTCCCCACAAATATAATAAATTCCAGGAAACACAGGCTCTGACCCATTTTTGAAACCCCAACCTCCAATTACCTTGTAATTATGTTCGCATTCACTGGAACCAATGAAAACATTATTATAATAGCTAGTCTTCTCGCGGTGAAGACATAGCTTGCCTTTCTTTTCAAAATCCAGCAACAGAGCAGGACCCGCTCCACCAGATGAGGTGCCTTCCATGTTCTCTGCCCACTTTGGCTTTTTCTGACTTTCGTCATTAGCCTTCTTCTGAATTTTAATTCTCCTTTTCTCTGCCATGTTCAGGAACATCTTTTCCTGCTCACGCAAAGAACAAGTCAAGTTATCTCTGTGTGCGTCTGCTATGTCAATGTTCCCTATAGTCAGAAAGTAGTCTCCCATATATCTTATGGTGTCAGTTTTGGTATGTACAGGATTCAAGTTCCCACGTATAGGAAGTTCAGAAAAGATCACGTCATTGTTAGAGTAATAATACTGTAACGGTCCCCTTTTGTAAAATAAACTAGCTAAAATGCTACAGGAAATTCCATATGTTAATGGCAGATGATGGTATGTCACGCCTTCAGCCACCGAAGTAGGTAGCTTCATGCAGACATAGCAATCTTCAATTTCCATAGTCTCTACATAATGTATTAACAAGTTTGCGAAAACATTCAAATGTGTCCTGTTTTTCATTCCATGATAATGTAGTCCTTTCTCATCTGATGCTTCTAAGTCTCGTTTAGTTTGTCTCAATGCTCTCTCATGTCTTTCTACACTCTGTGTTGTCAGCTCCTCATTGTCAGTATTTACAACTTCAGTAGGGACAATGTTAGTATCTTTACTTACAGCAAAGGGAATGAAAATTGTTAATCCTATCCAGATAACTATCAGCACTACTACACTACATATACACACCTTGCAACACGTCTTAAAACGGCTGCAACTAGGTCTACCATTCACTGTTGAATCAGACATTTTAGCTCAGTAGGAGTGTTCTCACCCCTCTTTTTTACTTTTTACACAACTAGCTTACTTTGTGCAAATTCACGGTGGCTCGTCTTCCTCTTCAGCTGAGTACTCTGGGACAGGTTCTCCGTCGCTCACGTCAGTTATATCAAGATCTTCAAGTTCTTCCAAAACCAGTGTCCATTCAGGAGATTTGTACTTTTTGTTTTGTCTTTTTATTCGCTCACTCCTTCTTTTGGAAGAGTCTTCTTCTTGCTCTGCTATTCGAGCACTTCTTCTTGCTTCTGCACGTTTTTCTTCCACTGTCTTTATCCTTAGTCTCAGTCTTTTTACAAACCTAGGCTCAAGGTTGTTTCTTTTCTTTAGTCTCTTAGTCGGTACTTGGACTTCACTTTCTTTTCTTCTTCTCTTGTTCTCTTTATCTTGTGGTAATTCTTCTCCACTTTCTTCTCCTACTTCCCTTATCTGACTAGTTCCAGGGCTAGCATCAAATTCTTCTGCCTGGTTGCTAATCTGGCCTTGTTCAGGAATATTTTGTTTTTGGCTTTCGATTGTCTCTGTTTCTGTTTCTGTTTCCTGAACCCGTTCTTTTAACCCTATCTGATCCTGTTCAAGCACTTCGATCTCTTGATTTTCTTCTGCTCGAACTATTACTCTATGTCTAGTCTGTCCCTTATCCACATCAGGAGTTAGCGGAGGAGTATCAAACACTTGCTCTGTATCCTGCACTTGTTCAGTATCGGGTACTTGTTCAGTCTTATTCACTTGATCTGTATCAATCACGTGCTCTGTCCCTGTCTGACTTTCTCCTTCCTCAGTTTTGATTTGAATCTCAAGTGGCTGAGGTTCTTCGCCTGTGCCTTGCTTTTCCTGACTAGTCCACTCTCTACCTTCACTAAGTCGTTCTCTTGTTCTGATAGGATCTTCGGTCAGATCAATCATCGGTATCCATTCTTCTGGCCATATGCTTGGCAGCTCGTCTTCAGCTACTCCTGGCTCAGTTTCCTGGACCTCTTCAGCAGGCTGGATTCTTGGCAGTTCGTAGTCAACTACTCCTGGGCCAACGTCTGCTGTTCCTGCACCCTGACTGGTGCTGGGCTGCTCGTTGTCAGTTGCTTCAGGTCGGACTCCTTCAGGGTCCTCTGCTGGTTGCCCTGGTTCTTCAAATCCTTTGTCTGGCAATACCTTCTGGGTGTGTCCAGCGTGGATCCACTGGGGAACACCTGCGACTTTCACTGCAGTGGTTGTCACCAGGATTACTTGGCGTTTCTTTCCCCACCTTGGTGCCAGACAGCTTGATCGAGTGTGCTTCTTTATTTTGACCCAGTCTCCTGGAACCAAGTTGTGGAGAGGAGTCGTTGGATTAAGGATGCCGTCGTCTCCAATCTGGCGAGAGATAGAACGCACTTGGTCACCCAATCTTCTGCAGTATTCAAGCACCAAATCATCAGTAATACTCAACAGTTTGCTTCCTGGCACCCATGCTTGTCTCATCACTCTTCCCATAATGATTTCATGGGGACTTAGGCCTGTCTTGCGGTCTGGAACACTTCTCAGTCCCATCAGGACCAGGGGCAGGGCCTTCACCCAGGTCATGCCAGTAGCATCTGTCAGCTTTGCTAGTCTGTTTTTGATAGTTCCATTTACTTGTTCCACTATTCCAGAAGCCTCTGGGTGGTATGCACAATGGAGTTTCTGCCTTATTCCAAAGGCCTTACAAAGTTCAGCCAGTATGTCATTCTGGAAATGTCCACCCTTATCTGATTCAATAATGCATGGTATTCCGAACCTAGGTATCAGTTCTTTTAGTAAACACTTCGCTACTGTCAGTGCGTCACTTTGAGGAGTAGGGTAAGCTTCTACCCATTTTGAAAATACGCAAACAATGACAAGGACATATCGTTTCCCTTCACAACGGGGCATGGTGATGAAATCAATCTGTATCTTTATAAAGGGACCCCCTGATCTCCCAATCTTGCTCAGCTCAACCATTGTCCTTTTGCCTGGGTTCATCTGTTGACATGACAGGCACCTCTGGCAGAGGGACTCTGCTACCTTCCTGAACTTCTTGCTGTACCAAGTCTGTTGAAATACCAGAATCATGGCATCCCTACCAATGTGTGATCCTTCATGTATCAATCTTGCCATTGTGCCAAGCAAGTGTCGGGGTAACACAGGCATACCAGTTGGGCCCAAAATCACACCATCCACACGTCTCGGTCTACAGCCATCCTCCTTCCATTTCTCTCTTTCTTGCCAAGGAGCCGACTCCTGCCACTCTCTCACCTCATCCCATGTAGGCACTTCCTCAAACACCTGAAGCTGGCAGCTGGTTCCTGGCCCCCCTCGTTTTGGATTTACAATATACCGATCTTTGGCACACCATTGAGCCACTCGATCAGCATAATCGTTTCCCATTGATACTCTGTCCATGCTCCTTTGATGAGCAGTACATTTTACCACTGCCAGTTCTTTGGGCAACTGGATGGCCTCTAAAAGGTCATGAACAACTTTTGCATTCCGAATGGGAGTACCTGAGGAAGTCATGAATTCCCTCTGCAGCCATAATTGGCCAAAGTCATGCACAACGCCATAACAGTACTGACTGTCAGTATACACTGTTATGCGTAAGTCCTTCCCAATTTTGCAAGCCATTATCATGGCTATCAATTCGGCTACTTGTGCAGACTTGATGTTATATAGGTAACCTGCTTGTTCAATTTTTGTGAAAGACACTACTGCATAAGCAGCACTCAAGCCTCCTAATTCATGTCTTAGGCAGGAACCATCCACAAATAGTTCTTTATCATGCTCAGGCAATGGTACTTCTTTTATGTCTGGGCGTGGCTTGGTACTGAACTCTGTCAGATCAATACAATCATGTTCATCATCATCCCCACCTTCCATTTCCAAGGGGTCGGGGAGTAAGGTGGCAGGGTTCAGAATACCGCACCTAACAATGCTCACATTTGCTGCACCCACAAGAATCCTCTCGTATTTAGTCAGCCGACTAGGGGTGAGATACTGTGTTTTAGTTCTGGTCAATAGGATTACCACTCCATGTGAAACATACACGGTCACAGGATGTCCCATGACAATGGACTCACTCTGCTCCAAACTTGCACAGGTAGCAGCTACTGCTTTCAGACAGCCTGGTAACCCAGCGGCTACTGGGTCCAGTGTGGCAGAGAAATAGGCCACAGGCCTCCTGGTCGTGCCATGTTCTTGAGTCAGGACTGACAATGCGCAATTATCGCGAGTGTCACAGAATAGTGCAAACTCTTTGGAATAATCTGGCATTCCCAACGCAGGGGCTGTACACAGACAGTTTTTCAATCTTGTGAAAGCCATTAGACTTTCATCGTCCCACTGTACAACATCTGGCATTCCTCTCGTGGTCATTTTTATCAAGGGCCTGGCTAAGGCTGCAAATCCTAGAATCCACTGCCTGCAGTACCCTAATACACCCAGGAACATTCTGACATCTTTTTGAGTACGGGGCAACTGCATTTTTTGAATTATTCTCACTCTTTCTGAAGTGACTTTTCTGACACCCTTTTCTATCTGGTGTCCTAGATATTTCACTGATTTTGCACAGAACTGTAGTTTGTCAGGGGCCACTTTATGCCCTTTCTCACACAGGTGATTTAGGAGGGCAATGGTGTCAACTACACAGTCCCTGTGACTTTTAGACGCCAATAGAAGGTCGTCTATGTACTGCACTAATACAGAGTTCCCAGGTAAGATCAAAGTCTCTAGACATTTTTTCAAGATCTGATTAAAGATAGAGGGACTCTCTGTATACCCTTGAGGGACCCTGTTCCAACAATACACGTGACCCTCGAAAGCAAATGAGAAAAGAAATTTGCTGTCGGGGTGCAGGGGTATCGAAAAGAATGCATGACACAAATCAATCACAGTGAACCACTCAGCATCCCAAGGAATCTGGTACAGAATTACTGCAGGGTTCGGGACAATAGGGCAGCAAGGAACTACAATTTTGTTAACCTTTCTCAGGTCCTGCACTACCCTATACTTGCCACTAGGCTTTTTGATGCCCATAATCGGTGAGTTGCACGGGCTGCTCATCACTTCCTGTATGATGTTTCCTTCCAATAATTTTTGTATTTCCAGAGTGACACCTGCTTTCACTTCAGCATTCATTCGGTAGGGCCTAGTGTTAGGATATACTGCATTGTCCTTGATGGCTATTTGTATGGGGTCCACATCTTTCATCAACCCCACATCCTTTCCAGTGAAATCCCACACCTCTGGCTTTACGGCTTCCTGTAGTTCTTGGGGCAAGTCCTGCAGGGTCAATCTTTTAATTTCTGAGTCAGGTCTAAGCAACAATAATTTATAAATGCCGTCTTCATCTGGGGTCTGTATTTCAACACCTTTTGGTGTGCAAAAGATGGTACAGTTCATTTTGCACAGCAAATCACGTCCCAGTAAATTTACTGGACTGGTGTCACAGACGACAAATCTATGCATCTGTTTAAAATTTCCAATTGAAATCTCCATTGGTTCGGTAACAGGAGTACTAATCAATTGATTAGATACACCTACTACTTGGATATTTTCTCCCGAGAGGGGTAGGTTTGGAACGTCCACTGTTCTTACAGTAGAACGGGTAGCGCCAGTGTCCAACAGAAAGGTGACATCATTTCCGTCAACCTTTCCTTCAATATATGGTCCAGACTGGTCTACCGGCAAGGAAGCGCCAAGTACGCACTCCTCGTCCTCCCCTCTCAGGCCCCGTCAGTCCTGATCATTACAAAGGAAGGTATCATTCAGCAGATACTGCGAAGTTGCTGTATTTCTGTTCTCCCCGCTTTCCCAAACCTCTATCTCTTCATTTTCTGCCTGTCTTCCCCTGTATACCTGTTTGGGTGCTCGAGGCACCTGAACTGTTTTTACCTGGGGTTGAGTCTTTCTTGGTCTTTCTTTCTGCGTCTGTGGAATTAAATCAGGAGTTTTCTCATTAACATCGACTAATTGGGGACACTCGTTTCGCCAGTGTCCAATTTCGCCGCACTGATGGCAGGGAAATTTTTTCATAGCCTCTTCCCTGCTAAATTTGGGCCGGGGCTTTCCTCCACCCCCTCCCCCAGGACTTTTGTTCTCAGCATTTTTAACCATGTTACTCAATTGTTTTTCCTGTTGTTCTGCGAGCTTCACCTGAGCCCACATAACCTTCTCCTTAAGGGCCTTTTTCTTTTCTGCCATCTCGTCCTCGCAGTACTTAGCGTACCGCAGGACCTCATCCATTTTCTTAGTATGCCAACAGATTTTATTGTCTTTTATCCACTGACAAATTTCAGGTCTTAAACCATTTACAAACCTGTAAATAAAGTGCGTCATATCCTTCAGGTCGATGTTGTCAATACCACTGTATGTTTTAAATACCTGCAATAACCTCTCATAGAAAGAGTGCACTGTCTCGTCCCTTTCCTGTGTTGTTCTATCTATTTTTGTCCAATCAGTTTCCTTAGCGGGCACCTTTTCTTTCAAGTGCTGAATTACCTGCTCATATTTTCGCATGACTTCCTTTGATGGCTCCCCTGTTTCCTTGTTTCTGGGATACTCTTCACTGGGCCAATCTATGTTTATTTTACACTGGGTCCATAAATCTACTGGAACCACAATGTCGAAAAACCCATCCAGGTCTTTCCACAGACATTTCTGTACCTTCACGAACCTCTCCACCTGCCGGTACCAGTCAACTGGTTTCTCTCGTAATTTTGGAAAATCGTTCGTGAAGGACACAATATCCTGCCTAGACCAGGGGACATGCACATATTTCCCCCCTGGAACTTCGCGCATGGGGCATAACTGCTCAGGTTTTTCTACCTCTCTTAAAGCAAACTCGGGAGTCACTTGTCGGGAGCGAACCTCTTCCCTCTTTTTCGCCCACCTGCTTCTCCATCTTTCCACATCTCCCCATTTCTGCAGTACTCCCATTAATTCTTTAATCTGCAACTTCTTCCCTGCCACATTCAGGTGTTCTATATCTTTGTCTGAGAAGTCTGCTCTGTACGGTTTCTGTAAGGGCTTGGATTTTGAGATATCTACCCCCATACTAACTGCTGTTTCGGTCAGTTTTTCGTGGAGCACTCTGGTGTTCCTTGTAAAGCTTTTACATATGAACGACAATTCTTCCTCAGAGTAGGTATTCAATCGATCCAACCCCACATTTCCTGCCATTAATTCTTCTATTTCAACCCTCAGCTTGTAGAGGTCTAAAGGCTTTGTTTGCGGAGTCTGCTTCTCTAATTCACGACTCCAACTCTCAATTTCATCCGGAGTTACCAGAGAGACATTCCTAGTACCGGTTGCTGTCTCTAATTTAATTTCTTTTGTATTAAAAGGGTTATACCTCTGCTGTGTTCCCTTTACAGTCTGTTTGTTTGGCAATTCCAAAAACGCAACTTCAGACTCGCATTCACTGGACTGATCATCTATGATGATTGGTTCCTGTCTCGGGGTTGCCATGACTGGGGTCATAACTGGAGTAATCGGATTTCCTTGACCATTTCCGTATAACGGGACCACCGGTCCAATAGTTACTGGAATAGTCAATGCCTCAGGACTGGTATTTATCTGAGAAATTTTCTGAATTATTTCTGTTCTTTGTCTAGCTAGAGCCTCTTGCTCCTTTTCCACTAGTACCCTTCTTAATGTTGTGTCATGTAATATTTGGGGGTTCAATGGAGGAGTAAAACTCGGGGCAGTAGGATGCGTTTCACTTGGTCCTCCCCCATAATTTGGTTTCGGGAATAAAGTTCCAGTATTAAAGGACCTGCGCTCTTCCCCATATGGAGGTTGAACAAAAGGCAGTCCCGAATTCGAAGGTTTCTCTTCGCTTTCATACAAGGGTCTGGGGAAAAAAGTTTTCGTACGTGGATATTTTTCTTCCTGACTTGCGGGCACTTTGGGATATATATCCCTTGTTTCCGCCAGTTCGGGTTTCTCAGGATAGGGTAATACTTGACCACCCCCTCCCAGTCCCAGGGACCTGTCTTCTTCCTTTAGGAAGTGGCGTCGGGGAACATCTCCTACACTGGAAGGTCGGGTTCCCTCATTGTAAGGTGGCGGACTTCTGGTACAGATGTCATCTATTAGTTCATCATCTGAATCCCCCAGGGCCCCCCAATGCTTACATTTTTCAGTACTTTTCTCACCCGTTCCAATGTTATGACATGCCGGCATCATGGGAAACAGACCCTCAACAATCATGCTTTGTCTCCACTGTTTCATCCTTTTATCCCTGGACTCCTGTTTCTGCCTGGGGTACCACTTGGTCAAACCCTTGTCCATTCGGGGTCTTTCTCTTTCAAAAGCCTCAATCTCCCATTCCTCTAATGCCTCATACTGCGTTAGTCTTGGTCTGGGATGCAGCTCATTCATTCGGGTTCTTAAATTAAATAAGATCCTACCATTGAAAGTACCATCTAACGGAAACGCCAATACTCCGTCATCCTTTGTATACTTCACCCAATTCTCCAGCCACACACAGGTATTGTACCCTCGGTCAAACATCATGAATGAGGCGGGAGTATTGGGTGCTGGGACAAGAACACCTTCCCTAGATTTAATCGGTTTGTCCGTTTTAAAATAATTTTTCACCTTACTTACAAGGGACATTTTTCTCTTGGTTCCGTACATAATATCGTATCTGTTAGCCTTCCACTGATCCCTTTCAAACCCTAGATGCCTTGGATCAGGTCGCGTCTCTGTAGTCCGCGAGTGCCACATACGACTTCTGCGCTAACTTTGTTTACAAACTACCTCCAATCAGAACGCGCTTCAGAAAATTCGTGCAACCAATGGGTGCGCGACACAAAATAAGCTCCGCCAATGGGTGCGCGGCCCCTTCGTGAGACAGTTCCCACGCTCCGGCGCTCACCCCTCCTTTACAATTTCAGCTCCGCTACCCGCCCGCTGCGTCTACCAATCCCAGCGCGGCACAGAGTGACGTCAGAGGCGCTTCGCGACTGACTCCCTCCCTTCACAAGGTAACGGAAACTTTCTTTCTTTTAAAGTGCTCAGTGCTTGGTTATTTTACAACAAATACACATTCGCCACAGTGCTCAAGTGTCTAGACAGAGAAAAAATTCTATTGCTGCAAGTAAACTACTTCCATTTACTTTTCACTCGCTGCGGGCAGATCTCTTCCGCCTACCCTTCACTCTAGCATCGATGAACCTGTTATTCCCCTAAACTCATCCACTTCTTTCCGGGATATGTTCCGAGTTTAAGGTTTCTCAGCGGACCCCTCTGCTTTCACGCTAGCTCCGAGGAACCTGCTACTCTTCCGATGTGACCCTTACTAGGTTACGCCACTATGGGAATTTTGCCAATGAACCCCGTTACTGTCATTTATTCACACATGTATTCAGAAAACCCTAGTTAGTGCTTCCCGGTTATCCTAACCTGCACCTAACTTTCCTCGAACCTGTGACCTCAGGACAATGGATTCTATTCACCACTTGCCCTTTCAATTCCCCGGGGAGTTCGGACAACACTTAACTAAACGATTGACAATTGCATGGATTAGTACATATAACAATATAAGAACAAGAATAATGGCAATACAGTAATTCATGAATTTCAGCAGCGTATTCACAAGAGAGTGATCAGTTCCCTCAGAACAGCCGCTCTTATAGCAGCATTAATATAATAGCAGCTTCCGACTTAACTAGTCCAACTAATCCTGCCTAACCTTTAGCTAGTCCCTAACCATCCTCTAGCTACCAGAAAACTGATAGAGCGCGCGAGGCCACCCGACCAACAGTTTTCGCCGTTTCCGGCTTCAGGGCCCATATACTTTTCAAACCACCATATACATCGATCAGGTGACTTCACGAGCTCTATCAAGTTGGTGTGTGTGTGTTCCCTGCTACCAAATTTCGGTGCACCCGACTTACCATCCACCGATGCGGGTGCCTAATGACCACAATGAATCAGGGAGCTAGCTGTAAAGGAAAAGCAGCAAAATACAAACCCCACCAATACCATTCAAATACTGTTTAAATGACCACGGACAACTGGAAGTTTTAAAATGTTTATCTAAATTCAATATTTTCTTGCATGAGGTACAGTAAAATAAGGCAATCAATAACCAAGATAACGTAAATCACATAGGCAGAAAGAAATAATGACAGAGTAATCATCAAGGTACTAAATAAAATGTAACGAGAAAATACTATATAAGTCAGTATTATCTAGACAGGGATAGACTAAGGGGCCGATTAGGATGGCGGACGGACTTGCGTCCGTCCGCCACCCCTGAGTAGGAGGGACCGTCCGCATGGGCAGCGGCGGTCCCTCCATGGCAATTAGGATGTGACCGCCACCCTGGCGGTCACATCCTGTATGTTTTACATTGCGGCGGGTGCTGCTTGAAGCAGCACCCGCTGCAATGTAAAAAACGAAAGCTGTGCATTTGCATGCACAAAGCGGCAGGCACCGCACGGTGCCTGCCGCTTCGTGCACGCAAAGGCAGGGGGGTACCATAGGTACCCCCCATGTGCACCCCCCACGCAACCTTCACCCAGGGGGCCCGCAACGGGCCCCCAAAGTGATTGTCCGTATGCTTTTCCACGGCGGAAAAGCCGCCGCGGAAAAGCATTACTTTCCCTACATCCTAATATGGCTGGCGGTGTCTGATAGACACCGCCTGCCATGTTAGTGCTTTTCCGCCGTGGTCGCCTTCCGACCGCGGCGGAAAAGCGGCGGACAGATTGTGAGACCCACCAGCCATCCTGATTTGGCGGTGGGTCTTGCAGGCCTCCTCGGCGGATTTCCCGCATACTCCGGGCCGGCGGTGGCTTCCGCCGGCCCGGAGTATGCGGAAAATCCGCCATCATAATGACCCCCTAAGTGTGTGTGACTATAGAAGAGCTTATAATGAATAACACGCTTCACTTAAGGTGAAGGGGCCTTTGAACAACCTAGGCAACGAAGTTCTAGACCATATCAGAAAATGACACACTGCTATGCAAAATATAATTCCTAACAAATGAGAAGACATAGGAATAACTTTGCAAAATTATAAATGACTGTTCAATAGTTGCGGAAAGGCATGGAAATATAACATATGCAATGTTGAACTTTATTTAAGCAAAAGTTAGAAATTCAGAAGGTGCAAGAATTTCAAGAGGTTCAGAGTAATATTTACCTAGAAAAGGTGTGGAAACCAAACCCTGGCCACGGGTCAGTTAAGGACAGGAAACCCTCAAGGAAGGATACCCCTCAAAGGACAGCAGGTGCAGAATGGACACCCAGGACAGGACAGGACACCCTCGGAAAAAGGAATCAGGACAGGACCCTCAGGACAGGACGGCAAACCCTCAGGACAGGACCCTCTTCAGGATAGGACCGGAACCCACAGTTCGGAAGCAACGCCTGCGCTCCACCCACTCTGCAGCTATCGATCAAGACCCCGATTGGGTCAGCGAACTCCCAGCTAAGTGCCTTGCCAGCACTTTTAAGGTTCAGTAGAACCTTAGTCTATAGTCAAATTTGGACAGAGTGCTCCGCAGCGCTCTGTATCTTCAGTCACCTATTAAGTGCGTTGGGTCAGTGACAGGTCAGCTAAACCAGACAAGTCGGACGGTTCACTAGGTGAACCCAGGGTAGATATACAGTTTGGGGACAGTGTACCACCCCCCAATGTTGCAAAGTGTCAGAATCCCTCAATTTCGATTGGTCCTAAGGTAGGGTTTGGGTAACACACCAATCACAATACGCGAATTGAAGCCTTCATTAACATATTTGGGTACCGCCTAGCAGATTTGGGGTTCCCATGAGCTAACAGTAGCGCAACATTACAATGTATCACATAAGGAGCCACATTCGCTGTTCTCGCAGGGCAGAGGTGACTTTCTCAGGAGCATCTCGCCCATCACTGCCAGCTGGCTATGTTCCATCAGCCAAGGTCCCTCGTGCTGCCGAATGTCGCACAGGCGCAGAAGGGACCTCCAATATGGCTCTCCTCTCACTCAGACCCCCATTTCCCGCGGTACATGAAAAGTAAGCGAAAACAAATTAATACATAATAATGTCATTAGGAAAACACATCACAGGGTTTGTACTTTTAACTCATCATCAAGAAATAAACTTATGCATTTAAATGTTAGCTACACTGAGACGGACACAAGAGCAGTGGCACGAGCTGTACCACATGATAAGCACAGCTATGAATTACGCATGCGCATAACTTTCCCTCCACTTCTGCAGACGCGTCAGGACACGTGAGTGTGGCTGACGCATGCGCAGTAACTAAAATACAAGCGACGGCCATTTTTAAAAGGACACGGATTAATTCATTAGAAATACACATAGGCAAGCTTCGGGAACTTTACTTAAGCTAAATATAAACGTTAGTAAAACATACACGGGTTACCTTATTACACATAAATGAGGTTCTTGGTTTCGGCAAGCCGCAAAATATGCAAAGCTTTGCTTCATCAGAACCAGCGGCCCATCTCTATGAGAATCACCTTCTCTTTAGGAAGACGCTAAAAACGTGGTTGTTTCCAGCACTCTAAGGTCAGGCATGGCTGCTGCGATCTCTCAATCTCACCTTTTAGCGCCAAGACGCTTCGGCAATCGAGCGCTCTATAAAACGATATCCTATCCTATCCTCATAAACCCACTTAAACAGGTACTCACACACCCACTCACAAACCCATACAGCCACTCACTGATTGACAAATACACTCACACACCCTTAAAACTACTCACACACCCTCTCATACACCCACTCACCGACCCATAAATGTATTCATACACCCACAAAAATACTCACACACCTACTCAGAGACACCTACACCCACTAATACATCCACTCACAAATACATACAGCCACTCACACACCCACTCACTGACCTATACAGCCATTCACACACCCACTCTTAAAGGATACAGTTAGGAATATACAGTTGAAAAAAGTATGAAGATTTACTAAAAAAAACTAAGATTACAGGGATGTTATAGTTAGCAAATAATATTTAAAAACCTTAGAAATTCACTGAAAAAAACAAAGCTTACACAGATGTTAACCTCTTCAGCGCAGTGCGAATTCTCGCGCTGTGCTGAAGGTTTTATTGAGCGGGCAGGGCCATGACGGAGTGGTTCCGTCATTAGCACAGCCCAACCGGCCCTCATGACGGAACCACTCCGTCATGAGCACCGAAGGGGTTAAAGTTAGGAAATAGAATTTTAAAAACCTTAGAAATTCACTGAAAAACCAAAGGTTACAGGAACGTTATATTTAGGCTCAGATTTCTGTTTCTATAAAACCAATGAAATTCAGCAACTGAATTTCAACTATAACTATAAATTACGCCCCGCAATGCACTGCTTAAGACCTCATTTTTTACATCACTCATGACATTTCAAATGACAACTCAGAGTGGTTCTGATGACATCATCTACAGCACCACTCACACACCCACCTACAGAACAACTCACATACCCGCTCCCCACTTGGCTAAATTGGCGGCGCTGACACGCTCTTTGAGAGGGTCCCGCCATCTTGGGTGGACTCCTGGGCAGCGCACTAGTTGTTCGCCACTCCCGCCCCCTGGAGTATTTAAAATCGCGCGCAGCCTCACGCGTCCAGATAGTGTGTATTGAATTTTCCCCTGAGGCGTGAGCCGGGGGTTCTAGGCAGCTACTCGCTCATTTAAAAAAATTTTTTAACTGTCACTTATTAAATTGTTTGTTTGTACCTTTTGGACCCTTCCCTCAGTGTCCTTGAATTGTATAGCACTCTGCTTTGTTTGCACGCAGACACCCGCTCCCCACTTGGCTATATCGGCGGCGCTGACACGCTCTTTGAGAGGGTCCCGCCATCTTGGGTGGACTCCTGGGCAGCGCACTAGTTGTTCGCCACTCCCGCCCCCTGGAGTATTTAAAATCGCGCGCAGCCTCACGCGTCCAGATAGTGTGTATTGAATTTTCCCCTGAGGCGTGAGCCGGGGGTTCTAGGCAGCTACTCGCTCATTTAAAAAAAAAATTTAACTGTCACTTATTAAATTGTTTGTTTGCACCTTTTGGACCCTTCCCTCAGTGTCCTTGAATTGTATAGCACTCTGCTTTGTTTGCAAGCAGACACCCGCTCCCCACTTGGCTAAATCGGCGACGCTGACAAGCTCTTTGAGAGGGTCCCGCCATCTTGGGTGGACTTCTGTGCAGTGCACTAGTTGTTCGCCACTCCCGCCCCCACTCCCTCGCCATAAAATGGACACCCAGCCTAGACGGCGCAGCGGGCGGGCGCAGCAGGCGCGCCGAAGGTGGCCGAAGTTGCGCCTAAGTTAAGCCCGTCTGCGACAGGTCGGGACCAGGGGCCAAAACCCCTGCCGGTTCACTGGCACAGACAAGGTATTACAGTTCGGACTCCCTCCTCAGCATGAGGATTACAGGGGGAACAGGCTGTCTGCACTCATTTGCAGCCATGGATCTTCCTGCGGTCTGCTTAGTGTGCAAACAGAACCTAAATATTAGTCAGCCTCATGATGCGAAACAAGACTACTAAATGTTCCTTTTAAACTGTAGATCTTTAGTAAAACACGGCATGGAAGTTGCCCTTATGCTGGAAGAGCGCATGCCTGATATAGTCTTTTTAACAGAAACTTGGCTGACTCCAGACTCTGATCCGGTCATAGTGACAGCCCTGCCCCCAGGTTTCCAAATCATACGATAGGACCGGCCCGTGGGGAGAGGAGGTGGCCTGGCAATTATATATAAAGAGCAATATCGGTGCCGAGCCATTCCTGGCTCCATCCCAGAGTGCGAGACCCTCACATTTAGCATCGAATTCTCTTCTAATAATTGTTTCTCAGGCACTCTTGTATATTGACCGCCGGGCCCCCCAAAGCAGTTCCACAAGTCCCTCCCAGCCATTTTGGCCGTACAGGTTACAACTGCCTACAACTTCACACTATTAGGTGACCTTAATCTTCATTTTGACGCCATTCTCGATCACATTGCTACGGAACTGAGGGACGACTTAGCGGCCCTACAGTTAGATCAACGGGTCGATTCAGCCACCCACATTAAAGGTCACCTCCTGGACCCGGTGTTTAGCAACTGCACCGAGCTTATGGTCAGGTGCCTTGGACCGACCATTCGCTTGTTCCCCTGACCTGGACCACTCGAAAGGCACCCTTTCCTAACCCTATTGTAAGAAACTCCTGAAACTGGGCCAGACTGCCAGTAGATTCTTGGTCCACCCATCTCGCGACCTCCTGCCCCCACCCAAATGAGGACCCGTGTGCAGCCAACCAAGAATTTGAAGATTGGATCGCGAAATCCATTGAGGCCACTCTTCCCCTTCGTAAAGTCACGCTGAAACCAGCACGAAAAACTGCTCCCTGGTTCTCTGAGGCCCTTAGGGAAAAGAAACACCACTGTAGGAAATTGGAGAGACGGTGGCGCCTGGACTACTCCCTGGACGAGAAGTCCCAATATAGAGAGGCAATTAGAGCTTACAAGGAAGAGGTAAAAACTGCCCAATCAGTTTATTTTTCTGGAAAAATAATGCGAGCCAAATCCAAACCAAAGGAAATTTTTCAGATAGTAAAAAGCCTGACTAAACCCCCCCCCCCCTCTTGTTATGCAGCCCGGTAATACCAGAGCCCTCTGTAATGACCTGGTGGAATTCTTCCATCAGAAAGTCCACCATATTTACTCCTCCTTTCCTACCATAGAATCAGCTCCCATGGTTCAGGGACCGGCTGACTTGATAGAAGCCTTATCTCAACCCCGGGCAACCCTGTAACTCTTTCCACTGCTAGAGCTTGAGTCCACTGAATCTTTAGCCCATCAAGTAAAATCAGGTTCACCATGGGACCCAGCTCCACCAGAGGCAATGTTGTCAGTACTTCAGGTCATTCTGCCTACCATCATGAACCTCCTGAATGCCTCCATCACCTCCTGTATTCTCCTGCCCGCTTGGATGCAGGCTATGGTCCGGGCCCTGCTTAAAAAGCCGAATTTAACCCCGGTGATTTCAGCAGTTATCGCCCGATCTCCCTGCTCCCCTGGGTGAGCAAAATTCTCGAAAAGCACATCAACATCCATCTGATGGACTTTCTCGACACCAACCAGCTGTTGGATGCCACCCAGACGGGCTTTCGACCAAGACACGGGACGGAGACCGCACTGCTAGCGGTCACCGAGGAAACCAGAAAGATCTTGGACCAGGGGGGATCAGTGGCAGTGGTCCTCCTTGATCTGGGCCTATTGCTTCCTGCCAGTGAAGATAAGTGCAGTAGCGAGATGGCTGACAGAGTGGGTGTATCAATCTGTGAGTGGCTGTATGAGTGTGAGTGAAATGAAATGAAAAAATGAAAACGTACATTTGTAAAGCGCAGTTGCTGCCCTGGGGCGTCCAAGCGCTAATAGATAAGTGTGGCAGCTTGTCCGAGGTATTAACTGGGGAACGGTTATTGGTGCCCATTAAAAAGAAATGTCTTTAGTTGCTTCCGGAATGAGTACAGGTTGGACCGGAGCTGAAAGGGGAGGCAATTCCACAACTTGGCGGCATTATGAGAGAACATTCTGTTGTTTGTAGATTTCGTCGCCAAGATGGCCACCAGCCAACGGGCTAGCGACTGGGATGACGCGTCGAGTGGCAAAGTGCAAAAGGGCCCCACGCAGATCGTGGAGATGCTGGAGGGCTGATCTTCGGTGCAGATGCTGCTCGGTGGTGGGGCTTCTCAAACCCCAAAGCACAGCATCGAGGGTGCCTCGGGTGCTGCGCAGTCAGCTTCTCGGGGGTCTTTCAAGATGGCCGGTCCCACGTCTCTCGGTGCCTCCACGGGTTTCTTCTTTTCAGGGACTGTGGATCGGGCTGTGAGATGTCTGGGAATCCAGGTCTTGTTGGGCTCTGGGCTCCGGCTCCGGCGGGAGGCGGCGGCAAAGCAGACGTCGAGTTGCTGGTTGGTGCCTGTATTCACAGGGTGGTCACTCCTTGGCCACAAGGGAGATTCTCTTCAGTCTTTTGTGCAGCAGAATGTCGAAGTCCAGTTTTCTACTTAGTTTCAAGTCGAGTTCAGGATGATCTGAAGTCTTGGGACACAGCTCCTACTCTTATTCCAAATCTAGGGGCCTGATTACCTGCTAGGTCCCTCCTCTGGGTGGGACCAGGAAGGGGGGTGGTTACACCCCCTTTCCTTTGTCCAGCTTTGCGCCAAGACTGGGGCTGGAGAGCCCCAGCACCGGTTTGAACTGGCCTATGCACAGGGACACCTTGTGTGCCCCAGGCATGTCTCAATCTATTCAGCCCTGTCCTACCCAATACACAAAATCCTGTCTGGGGTGGTGCTAGCACCTCCCAAGGCAGGAAACCCTTTGTCCAAGCCTCCCTCGCTGGAAGGACTCCCAGCAGCAGGAGGTCAGACTTGTGTCTGTGGTGGCAGCATCCATTTTGTGATGCTGAGGCTCATGTTTAACTTTAACCGGGGTTCAGGTTATGTACATGTCGTGTCCCTCTAGAAGGGTGGAATGCTACCCCCGTCACCAGAACTGGCGAGGGGGTAGTATCCCAATTCGTATGACACCTCGACATGTTTTGATAAAGCTAAACCAAAGATAGCATTTAACCGCGAGGTTCATAATGCACTTAAGAGTATATGGTATGGCAGTATCATGGAACAGCTAAAGGACGTTGTTCCGACAGCTGCAGACAGGCTCAGCTCATGCTAGAGCACCATCTCACATATTTCCAAGCACTCTGCTTCCAGGATTGATGAGGCCTTCCATAGTAGTGGCTGATAGGAACATATGTGTCCATTTTAAGTTAGATATAGATATACTATACCTAAGCAAGAGATGATTACACCAACTTACCCCAGCTGAGTGATCAGCCAGTTGTGTCAAATATGGAGGCCAGGCCAGGGGTGGCATAATACATGCTGCAGCACAGGGGCCAATAAGGTGAACCAGTTCCAATTCGTAATGCACCTAGTGTGCATTGGCATTAATTTAGAGAGAGAGCAGCAGGCTGTGGGTCTGATTAGCAGGCCCACAGCCACATTAAGTCATAAACCAGTGAAGCAAAAAGCAAAAATTTGGGGTGACCATAGGATAGCAGACCCTACTCTCCTACAGTCAGTGGTGAAGTTTGGGAGGGGGAGGAGTGTTAGAAACACCAGAATTTCCAGCAGGCCTTCCACTCCAAACTCTATCCCCCTCTGTCAGCCATCTTGATACTACACTCACCCTCACTGGCTGGAAGTTAATGGTCAAGTGGGGGAGGGTGGAGGAGTGTTAGAAAAGACCACACATCTTGGCAGGCTTTCCACTCCCAAATCCATCCTCTCTGTCAGCCATCTTGTTACTGCACTCACTCTCACTGGCAGGAAGCAATAGGACCAGGTGGCCTGGCTGAGCTGGCTGGGAGCAGTGCTCACTGCACTGACCACACATCTCAGCAGGCCTTGCACTCCAATCGCCATCGCTTCTGTCAGCGATCTTACTACTGCGCTCTTCCTCTCTGCAAGGAAGTCATTGGTCAAGTGGGGGGTGGGGGGGTTAAAAAAGACCACAGATCCCAGCAAGCTTTTTAGGTCTCGCCTGTCGATGCGCATGCGCATCGAGCAAGCGAGACTATGGTGGCTTATCCACTCTTTATCCAACTTGCAAGGAATCGTGGCGATTCCTTGCAGTGCACGAGAAATTTAAGCTCAATGCGCATGCGCATTGAGCTTAAAAGCGCGTGCACATGCCCCCAGCCGCCTGCCTTGCCTACTCTCCCAGCTGGTGCCGCTCCACCCCCTGCGGCATCAAAGGCTTTCGCGGCCGGCCGGCCATGCTTTCAGTTTCACGACCGGCCGGCCGTGTGAAGTACATTTTAAAAGCCCGCTCTCCCTGCTCCGCCCCCTGCTCCGGCCGAGACGCATTTCTCCTCCCTCCTCCCCCCTCCTAGGTCAGTTCCAGTCCACCTCAGCCCAGTAGTTGATGTACCGCCATCATGGAATCCCACTGAGTGCTTGTGATAATTCCTTGCTGCTATTTTCTTGCACGTTTTTTGAGTTTGGAAATCGGTTAATGGTGAGATAAAAACAGCAGCAGATTTTTTTAGCATTTTTAACGTACATATGGGGATTAGCTTCGCCCACCCACTCCCCATATCTCTGCCACATTAGTTATAGTCCCATTTTGTTGTCACTCAAATTTAGATATGCCCTGACCCCTGCCAGCTGCCAGGCCCCTGCTCCGCCCCCTCCCCTGCCCGCCGTGTCGCTCCAAAGCAGCCTACGGCCAGTATAGATAAATCTGTAGCTCTGAATTCGCAATGTATAAGCACACCGATGATTGGGGAATACTCCACAGTCTGAGCAGAACTTTGAAGTATCTATATTGTTACTTTTCATTGAAAAAAGCGTGAGTTTTGCTTTTTTTCTTCAGAAACATTACAATAATTTGCAGTTCACGGAGTTCACAGCAAAGCGTCCAACCCTAAAAGGGAGTTATTAATGTCACAACTGCACGCAAGTGTGCTTCGGCCGATTACTGTGCATTTTGGGAGTTGCACAGATGACTGCTCAAGAGCGTGAACATTTATTGCTTCATCAACGCTGAAAGCAGTTGCTTTAGGTGCACAATGTTCAAACGCACACATCCCATATACCCCCCCCCCCACCCCCCGTCAGCCACCACGTGCTTCCCACATTGAGCAACGCGGTCAGTATGCCGGCTCTCACGTGGGTACCGTTTCCTGTAACTGAAATGCGACCATGCTTGACAAACATCCCGCGCACAGGAAAAAGCCCCACCCGGGCTGCTGCTCTCTCCCTCCGTCCCTCGAGCCACAATAAGCCGCTTCTCACAGGGTGATTCCAACGCCCTCCAGAAGTAAGCACCAGGTTCAGACCTCCAGGGGGCATTTCTCCTCCCCCCTCCCCTTATCTGCCGTTCCTTCGTCTGTTCCTTCTCCCTGCTCCGCCCCCTCCCCTGCCCGCCGTGTCGCATTTCTCCTCCCCCCTCCCCTTATCTTCCTTCCCTCCGTCTTGTTTATATCTGTAATCTATTGACTTTCGTAAAAAGCCGTGGGAAACGGTTTATGGGGTGATGGATGTTCGCCTCGACTCTGGGAGTAGGGCATGCTGCTGGACTTTGGGAAACCATGCATTCCTTCCTCGAGGACCAGACGTCTCTGCAGAGGTAAAACATTTTGTATATTAAAAACAAAACTCTGCCTTTCCCGCGACAAGTTCAAAGGTGCAACATTCAGCTTATAGGACGGACACATTCTAAACAAACTGTGCACCTAACCCTGCTCGAGAGAGTCCTCGTGGGCGCAGGCTGCCTCATTTCCTGTTGCACGTGCATACCACAGCCTGTCCTGCTTTGCAGCACCCCGCCCCAAGGGCTTGGCTCCCTTCCAGGAAGCAAGGACCGCGAGAGAGGGGGGGGGGGGAATTGAATTACTATTTGAATCACATTTTAACCTCTCCAATTATATATTTTTTATAAACCGTTGC
Source organism: Lissotriton helveticus (assembly GCF_964261635.1). NCBI lineage: Eukaryota > Metazoa > Chordata > Amphibia > Caudata > Salamandridae > Lissotriton > Lissotriton helveticus. Next base: position 53,997,151 of record NC_136061.1, on the reverse strand, counting down.
TTTTTGTTGTGCGTCTAGAAAACCTGGTTTGGATCACGCCTCCAGGATATAAGTTTAAGAGCGTTTTTCACCCACAACAATCCTCGCGGTACAGAGTGGAATGTATATGCACATGGACATCAGCTCATTAATTCGCTGAGGATAGCGAAAGTGACATCACTGATTATTTGACTCCTCGCCAATGACAGCACACATTTGACTGCCAGGCCCACCTTTATCCCCTCAAGAGACTCCTGTTTCATGGTGCTGGGACCAAAGTTAAGAGCAACGAGAGGCATCACTGATTATTTGACTCCTCGCCAATGACAGCACACATTTGACTGCCAGGCCCACCTTTATCCCCTCAAGAGACTCCTGTTTCATGGTGCTGGGACCAAAGTTAAGACACAACCCCTCACTCACCCTCACCCTCACTCACCTTCAACCACTCACCCTCACTCACCCTCAACACCTCACCCTCACTCACCCTCACTCACCCTCACCCTCACCACCCTCAACCCCTCACCCTCACCCTCACTCACCCTCACTCACCCTCAACCCCTCACCCTCACTCACCCTCACTCACCCTCATCCTCACTCACCCTCAACCCCTCACCCTCACTCACCCTCAACCCCTCACCCCCTCACTCACCCTCACTCTCACTCATCCTCACTCACCCTCAACCCCTCACTCTCACTCACCCTCAACCCCTCACTCTCACTCACCCTCAACCCCTCACCCTCACTCACCCTCACTCACCCTCACTCACCCTCACTCACCCTCACCTCAACCCCTCACCCTCACTCACCCTCAACGCCTCACCCTCAACCCCTCACTCACCCTCACTCTCACTCATCCTCACTATCACTCATCCTCACTCACCCTCACCCTCACTCACCCTCAACCCCTCACCCACCCTCACTCACCCTCACTCACCCTCACCCACCCTCACCCTCACCCTCACTCACCCTCAATCCCTCACCCTCACACAGTGCAATAGGTCTCAGACCATTTCAGTTAGAGCTTTTAGAAATGTTTATGGCTTTTTTTATTTGTAATTCTTTAGCATTGGCTACAGGAAACAAAAATGTTAAACATTTACAAAAAAAACCCATAAACAATTCTAAAAACACTAACTCTAATGGTGCGAGACCTATTGCATTTCCAATGCTTGTTAATACAAGCTCACAGAAACAGTCCCCTATGGTGTCCCTCCAAAACCATTCACCTCACATCCCACTATGGAGCGTAAGGTAACATTCACTGAGCAGTGTATACACAATGCTATGCCCATACACGGATGCCTACACAGGCTGCAGTACCACAGTCTCTTGAGTAGAAAAGAATGAGACCATCACCCAAAGCTTGACTACATTGTATGGGAACATACACAAACTGCTCAAGGTTAGGCTATTACTCCAGTGTGTCTGGTGAGACAGAGACCTTGCACAGCACACACAAATAACATTAATAATAGATGAGTATGTAGGTCATGCAATTGTTGTAGATGGATGTTGAGCTCACTAATCCTCAAGCATCATCTAGTGAGTGTCAGGTACAAGTCAATTTCAGAAGACATGTTACAATCTAATTTGCAAACATCAGCATATCAGCACAGACCAGAATCCACATCATGATTAAGTTGCATTGTTTATGCCAAATAAAGGTTAACATCCTGGAGATAGGTGCCAAATCATCCTTCTCAAACTGTTACGGCATCCAGGCGTATTCTCAATGTATACTAATTGAGGTATAATGTAGAATCACATAACTGACTTTGTCATATTTGTACCAACAGGGCAATCTTGGAATACCTTGATGCAGACTGAAGAAAACAGCCTGGCTCAGACTCCAAACTTGAATGAGCTCCCCGGCGACTTGGAGGAGGAGGAGGAACCTGGCCAATCCGGTTTGGCTCAGCATGCTCAGCCATATCCACTGCGACAACCACCACCTCAGATACCATCACCCAGCTTTCCACTAGCACAACAGATGCAACATCAACCAAGGGCAACAACACCATCACAGCTGCACAGCCCTCTCTGGAGTTGATGGACAAAAACTCAGTCATTGAGGAAGTAGGATCTGCTTCGACTGTGTAGACACAAACTGTGCCAGCCTGTCGAAGTAGGGGAGAGGGGAGAGGACGTGTGGATCCCCGTCACCAAACAGCTGGTGCCACTGATGCCCAAGACATTATGATGACTTTGAGGGGTACCAGGGAACAATGGCCCAGGTTTCTGAATACCTTCGGAAATTTGAACAACTGCAGCCGCCCCAAGACCGAAGACTTGATTGCTTCAATGAGCAAATGGACGAGGTCATCTGGGTGCTGAAGGAGATCAGTTCCATCCTCCGCCAGGCATTTGCACACACAAGTGTCCCTCCCTGTGTGACTTCTCTAGCTGTGCCATCAATATCTGCACAAGTCACAGGGAGGGACGCTGAGTCTGGTGGAGAATCCTTAGTACCCAAGGAGCCTGAAGTTGTTGTCCCCCCCAAACATAGGAAGGGTCATCCAAAAAAGATAAGGAAGGGTCGGATGACAATGCAGAAGCCCCAGGCAGTAAAAAAAGGCGCACCTGATATCCTTCTTTGTGCGCTACCCGTTCACTTTGTTGACTATTCATACCAACTGTTCCACATCAGATGGAAGTACACTGTTGGACTTTGGACTCTAATAACTGTGGCTAGGATGTTTTAGATTCCAACCAACAACACTGTCAACTTCTCTATTTTCATTTTTTTTATCACTGATCCATAATGTGTGTCTCCACCTATCTAACCTGTTTTGTAAATAAGATACACTTTGCACATCAATGCCAGCTCATGGTGTGGCTTTGACATCTATCACAAATTGTTGTGAGTATCATGTGAGCACTCTGATGAAAGAGTAATCAACCTAGGTCAACAAGTAAATGTAAATTGTAACTTAAGTGCCACAAAGTCAATCAATCGTGGCACCACAAGATAGTTATACAGATCTAGTGTATCATAAAAACCTTAGTCCACGTTACATTTTCACAGATAGTCATTTGTACGAACAATAATAATAAAAATACAGACACTTGTAAAGCGCAACAGGTACCTCAAACAGAGGTGTCCCGGCGCTCTAGTGGAAGATAGTATGCAGATGGAAAGCCTAGAGCGAAGGCCCCACCCCTACTCTGACCTTAAGAGCCAAGGCTTGATCGCATTCCTAAAAAGAGGTTCTGAATCAATGTTGCGGAAGTTCCGAGGCACAGAATTCCACAATTTGGCGCCCCCCCCCCCGTAAAGGATCTGCCACCCAAACGAGCCTTCCTAAAGCGAGGGATGCAGAGCAGCTTCTGTGAGTTGGACCTTAGTGAGCGAGTCTGCTTGTAACAGCATAACCTCTGTTTCAGGTAGCTGCGGCAATTACCATGCATTGCTCAAAAAGCCAAAGTCGGAGCCTTGAACTCAATTCTTTTCGCCACCAGTAACCAGTGGAGCTCTTTTAAATGCGGAGAGACATCATGGCGTCATGGTACATGCTTAATGAGTCTCACAGCCGCATTTTGGACCATCTGCAGTCGTCTGATTAAATACTTTGGCAGGCCCAGATAGAGGCCATTTGCATAGTCCAACCTTGATGTCACCATGGCATGGACTATGACTTTACGGCACTCCTCTGTCAACAGATGCAGAACTTTCCGCAAATTTTTCAGTTTACTAAAGCAGGTGGCTGTCACCTGCTGTATTTGAGCCAAGAATGAAAGATCAGCCTCCCATTTCACTACTACATTTTTTATCATTGCTGCGGGGGCAGGGGGTGATCCCATCTCCATTGGCCACCAGAGATCCGGCGCTGGAGGCGACTCCTTCCCGAAAAACATCACCTCTGTTTTTCCTGCGTTGAGTTGGACTTTATTATTGCTCATCCACAGCACAATGTCTCTCATGCAGCCCTTAAAACTCTTGAGAGTCCTCACAATCATCAGATATTGACATCCCCCTTAACAATCCATGCCACCTAACTAGTTTGTCATGTTCAAGCAACTAGACAAACAATTTGCAGGAGCTACATGAGACAATGCAAACTTCAATTCGAAACAAAATAGTTTTTTACTGTGAACACCTGGTAGCAGATCACAAACACCATAAATGCCATACACAATAAGTGGAGCAACCCTTGACCCCACCAGGTAGGTCGCTCCCCCTCCGCACAGCACCGCCTGTGTGTCCCTGACCCAGCTGTCGCTGCTGAGGAAATTCGAAGCCCTCCACCACCTGCCCCTCATCCCTGGTGGCCAGTGGTAGGCCGTAGGTTTGTTCATTTTCCGCTTTATTGTGTTATTGTATTGCCTGTATTTCATTGTTGTGTCTGTGACTGCTGTTGTTCTGTCTTCCCCTGCTGCCTGTTCGTGGTCAGTGCCTGTTTTCCTCCCTCTGTTCCCCTCGCTGTCCCCGTGTCTCTCATTCCGTTTTTTCCATCTGTACCCCTCGCTGCCCTCGTGTCTCCGCCTGTTTTTTCTTTCTATACCCCTCGCTGCCCCCGTGTCTCTCAGCCGGTTTTCCCTTCTGTTCCCCTCGCTGCCCCCGTGCCTATCCGCCCGTTTTTGCCTTCTGTTTCTCAGCTGCTCCTGTACTCTTGTGCCCTTTTTGCCTTCTGTGCCACTCGTTTTTTCCCCTGCATTTCTGGGCCCTCTTGCCTTCTGTGACACTCATTTTTCCTGTATTTCTGTGCCCTTTTTGCCTTCTGTGCCACTCATTTTTTCCCTGTATTTCTGTGCCCTCTTGCCTTTGTGACACTAATTTTTCCTGTATTTCTGTGCCCTTTTTGCCTTTATCGTCTCTCACCACCCCCGCCGCTGCCTCCCCTGTGGCCCCGTCCCCCTGACTGCCCAGTTGCTGCCCCTGCTTCCTGCCTGCTCCTCCCTCCCACCTCGCCATATATTCCGGCCGCTGCGCGGCCGCGTTCTAGCGCACCTAGGGGGAGCCATCTGTGCCCGTTCGTGCCTGGACTGCGCACAGGGCCAGAACCCCTGGACTCGCACCCGCCACGACGACCGCCGCCACTACGACGCCAGCACTCTGCACGCTCTCAACTCCAGACGGACCCACACCTGCTTCAAGGCCGCCCCGAAACGCACACACGGACCTTTCACCTGTCAAAACTGCAGCTACACCAGCCTCAGATCCAATGAACCACCCACCAAGAAAGACCCCAACCACCTCCGATGCATACTACTGAACACCTGCTCCACACGCAAACACGCTGTTGAGCTCTGGGACCTGCTCAACACAACATCCCCGGACGTCGCCTTCCTAACAGAGACCTGATAGAACGACTCCTCCGCCCCCAACATCGCCATAGCATCCCAGACGGCTACAAGATCACCCACAGAGACCACACCAATGGAGTCGGAGGAGGATAGCCATCGTCCACAAGAACAGCATCAGGGTCTCGACTAGCACCAAAGACGCGCTCAGCACCGCCGAACACATGCACTTCCAGATCCACACAGACCCTAACTCCACCCCAGTGGGGTAACGAAACTTGAGGGGGCCCCCCTGCAAAGTACATGGAGGGGGCCCCCCAAAACCCATGCCGGTCAAGAGCTCTCAGGCTAGCGACCCACCATACTGCAGGGGCTGCGGGGCTTTTGTTACGCCACTGTCACCAGTACATCCATTATAAGTACCCCTGGATGGTGGGGTTAATAGTTGGGCTCTGTTTGCTCGCAGTCTATCATACGTGGTGGTCTATCCACTACACGGTACAAAGTTTATCCTATTTTAGGTGGGTTTCCTGATGCAGACTCCTGTCATGATATACATCGGGCCCACTCATCGTTCAGTTTCGCCAAAAGTGTATCCACTGCTCCTCTTTCACACCTCCTTCCTCCCTCTTGCTTTCTGTCTCTTCCTTTCCATTATTTCTAAGCATCCTATCTTTTCTTCATTCTCATCCTATCCTTTTTCCTTCTATTCTGTTACTCTGTTTATCTCCAACTTTTTCTCTTCCATCCAGTCGAAATCATTCCAACTATGATTTTCCTATTGCCTGTGCAGTATTTCTCTCCCTTTTTTTGCTCTTTTTCTGCTATCTGCTTTGCATTTCCTTCGTCCATTTTCTCACCCTCTCCATTCCCTATTTCTCCTTTCTCATTTCCTCTTTTATTCCCCACCCTCTCTTCCTTATCAGCTTTCCAGCTGACCTTGTCCTTATAGCCCCTCATGATTTCTTTCCTTCATACTTTCTCACTGTGTCCCTTGATTGGCACTTCCAGTGCATTCTTATCTATCACTATGCTCTTCATCAATCCCGTACAGACCTCGAGCCTGGGTCGCTCGTCTTGAGCTCTTATTGCCCTTCTTCTTCCTCATACTCTCCCAGAACCCCTAGCCTCAAAGGTTGTTTTTGTTTACTCCAGAGTCTTCACTGGTGTCTCTAGAGAGGCCAGATGGTGCCAGTTCCCCAGTGCTTTTTTGTCCTGGCTCCCGTAGCCCACCACCACAGCTGCTAAATGTATTGGGTGACAACACAGAAAAAACACTGCACTTTGCCACACACATTAAATTGTCCAACTACATTTTGCCTCCTTCTTCTGTTCTCCCACTGTTCTACCTCATCTTCCTTAGATTTAGGTAAGAGTGTCTGTTCCTGGATACAATAATAAAAAGATCTGAACCATAAAAGATCAATGGGTTTTCAAAATATTTAAATTTTAACATTGTTAATATAATATTCCATCTACACAAGTAAAATTCAAAGTGGGGAACATCAGTAAGAAACACTATTTACAAGGAGAATAAAGCAAATTAAAAAGTTTTAGGGAAAAAGCCAAGACCTAATTACATCAAGCAGAATAGGATATGCCACCAAATACTTAGATATTTTATAAACAAAGATGTTTTAACTGCACCAAGATTGAAGAAAAGTACATTCAGGTTTTATTAGTGAGATGGTAAATGTGAGCCTTAAATGTCAAATAATCAATGTATTAAGAGTTATCAGCTTGGGAAGTTTAATCCCTCACACAGAGTTGGATTTTAATTATGGAATATGCAGAAGTGGTCCATGAGCCTTAATGAATGAACCTTGATCCCGCTGAGCAGTCTGAGAAGGAAGCACTGTCGGGGGATATGGCAGTGGCTGATCAGAACACTGTGAGCTATTTACACTTAACTAGAGAACTTCAAACTCTGTGCTCCCAATCCAGCACATCACACATGCACTGAACACTGACAACCAACTCACGTAAAGGGAATACTGTTGTCCTCTCCCTTCGGTGTTTCTTGATCTAATTTTCTTCCTGTGGGTCTCCTTTACCCACTGTTTCAGTGGATTTCTCTCTTTTGCAAAGTCTTAATACTTTTCAGCAGCCTTCTTTCTTTTCCCTTTGTCTTTCACTGGCTCCCTTTTACCTTTTCACTGGCTCTCTCTTTTACATTTGCACTCTTTTTGTGGGTTCCGGGTCTCTTCCACCCATTTTCCTATTTGGGATCTTTTTACCCTACAATCATGGCGCTCTTTCTTTCAAAAAATTTTATCACCTCCCTCTGGGCTTGTTTCTATCACCCTTTCTGTCTCCCTGGGGCCCATACTATTGCTTCCTGAGGCCCTACTTCATCCATATTCGCCCCTTCTCTCGATCTATTTGAAGGGATTTCTTTCACTCTCTCCTAGGTTGTCCAACATTACCTTTCTCTCTTTGCTCATTTTCTCTTTATCTATCCCCTGACACAAGTCTACGCAACACAATCTACCATCTGTGGCTTCTTAAATTTTCTCTGCACAACATATTTTGATGATGTTCAGCAGAAATAGAACGTATTGTTTATCAGTGTTCCTTCCAAAAGAAAACATTCATATGCTCTCTCTCTCATGGCTTAGCTACCCTTCTCCCTCATTCTCAAGGGTGTCCTGTTTGCTCTTGTGGGTCTCTTTCACTCTTTATGTGACTCTCTGGGTTTCTCAGGCTCCTTTTATACTTTCTCTTTGGGGCTTTCGTTCACCTTTTGATCTTATATTCTTTCATATGCCAGAGTGTTTTTTTCCTAAGTGCAAATTAATACATTTTCCATAGCTCTAATCCTGTTTTCTTTCTCACATGCACACATTTGTGCTCTTTAAAGATTACTTTTTTTCTCTCTGTTTATCTATTCACATCTCAGGGTGCTTTAAGGTTTCTCAGATTTGTGGTCTTATATTTTGCTGTTACTAAACTTATCTCACTCTCTTTTGGTCTGCGGAACTCTCTGATACTCCTCTTCACATCAAGGCACCTCTTTTAATAAAGTGTTTCTTTGTTCTGTATTTCTACAGTCCCAAATGTGTTACTGTACAAATTTACCAACCTCAAACAGTTGAAACTATGACTTGGCCTAGTTGAGATTAAAATTCATGAACAGCAAATCACAAAACATGCCTTCTCTTTTGATCTCACTGTATCTACTCTCTCACTTTCTCCCTCTCTCAAAATCTTCATCTTCTCTTCTTAGTTCTTGCACCCTTACTCTCTTTATCTCTCTGCCTCACTTACTCTCATTCTTTCCAGTTATTGCCTTCTCATTCTCTTGCTCCTCCTCTGTTTTACCTCCCTCTCTCGTTCTTCACCCCTTACGCTCTGCTTCTTCTGTCACCTACTTTGTTCTCTTGCTTCTCACATTTGTTTCCCCTCATATTGTTACACTTCTCAATCACAGGTTTCCCTTCTCTCATTTTCTGGCTCTGATGGATGCACTCTCAGCTCTAATGTCATCTTCCACTCTGTCCCTTATATTGCTCTCTGAGAGTTCAGACTTCTTTATGTGTAGGTGTCTCACTTTGCACGAGAATGAATCTATAAAATACGGTTAGAATCGCATACCGGAGTAACATGTTAAATACTCCAAGGGCTGCATCACCTCATGGATAGGCCGCATTCTAATATACCACAGCATATAGGTTTTAACAGCATAATGCCGCCTAAAATTCAAATTGCAGCATTTTTGCCCCTACGTTCAAATATGCACTGGCCGGTGCTTTGTGTTCTTGTGTCCTTTGTAGTGTTCACCATGGAGAAAGGAACCTTTCTCCAGCACAAGTGCTGTTCCTAAATGGACTGCTGCGAATCTAAGGACATTTATACCAGTGTGTTTATGAGCTCTGGCATCCCCCCAAAAATGGAAAAGACTTTGCACCCCAGGAGGGACTGTATAAACAGACAACAAACTATAGTTTAATGTCAAGTAAGTGTCTAAGTTTTGAGAACAAGAACAGAAGCACTCACCTTCGCTCACCCTGGAAAATCATTTTCTTCCTTAGATCTGTTTATTTCAACTTTCCACTACTGGTTCATTTTTATAAATTCTTCTAGCTTTTAGGGGAAAATATCCATCTAACATTTGAGCTTGGGAGTGGTGAGCAGGGCCCACTTTAGGGCTGTGCGAGTGGTGCGGCCGCACTTCGCGCTGACCTGGCGTGAGCGATGTACTCAGGAGGGGCGTTGTGCTGACCAGCTTCTTACGATTTAAAAACTCCTGCTGCAAAGTTCCTTGTGCATCCAGCTTTCTGACAGCAAAAAAAATTTAAGATAACTCTTGTGAATAATGCTCTTGCTAGAGAGAAAGAAATGTCTGAGAGGGCCTAGAGGCCCGATCTGTCTGAGAGCGGCTAGAGGCCAGAGCTGTCTGAGAGGGCTAGAGAACAGGGTTGGCTGATAGCGGCTAGAGGCCAGAGCTGGTCGAGGGCGCCTAGTGGCCCAAGGTGGATGCCAGCGGCTAGAGGTGCGAGTTGGCTGAGGGCGTCAGAGCTGCATTGAAGACGGCTAGAGGCCAGGGCTGGCCGAGAGCGGTCAGATGCCAGTCTCAGCCCTGCTGTAACTCTGAGCACACCTGAAGATGACACAACAGATACACCCCAGACATCACCAGAAATGAAACACAGACCTTGTGCACACATCCCCAGTAATGAAACACAGGCCTTGGCAGACCCCAGACTTTACCAGAGCTGAAACTCAGGCCTTATGCACACCCCAGACATGACCTGAAATGAAACACACACCTGGTGCACACCCCAGACATCACCAGAAATTAAACACACATCTTGTGCACACCCCAGACATCACCATAAATGAAACACAAGCCTTGTGCACATCCTAGACATCACTAGAAATGAAATACACAGCGCACACCCCAGAAATGAAACACATGCCTTGTGCACACACACATCACCAGTAATGAAACACAGACCTTGTGCACACCCCAGACATCACCAGAAATACAACACAGACCATGTGCACTCCCCAGACATCATCAGAAATGAAATACACACCTTGTGCACACCCCAGACATCACCAGAAATGAAACACAGAACTTGGCACACATCACCAGTAATGAACCACAGGCCTTGGCACACCCCAGACATCACCAGAACTGAAACACAGGCCTTGTGCACTCCCCAGACATCATCAGAAATTAAACACACACCTGGTGCACACCTCAGACATCACCATAAATGAAACACACACCCTATGCACACCCCAGACATAATCAGAAATGAAACACAGGCCTTGTGCACATCCTAGCCATTACCAGAAATGAAACACACATATTGTGCACACCCCAGACATCACTAGAAATGATACACACACCTTGTGCACACCCCAGACATCACATTAAATGAAACACAGGCCTTGAGCGAACATCACCAGTAACGAAACACAGACCTTGTGCACACCCAAGACATCACCAGAAATACAACACAGACCTTCTGCACACCCCAGTCATCACCAGAAATGAAACACATGCCTTGGCACACCCCAGACATCACCAGAAATGAAACACACATGTTGTTCACACCACAGACATCAGCAGAAATGAAACACAGGCATTGTGCACACCCCAGACATCACCAGTAATGAAACACACACCTTGTTGACACCCCAGACATCACCAGTAATGAAACGCACACCCTGTGCACACCACAGACATCACCAGAAAGGAAACACAGGCCTTGTGCACACCCCAGACATCACCAGAAATGAAACACACACCATGCACACACCACAGACTTCATCAGAAAGGAAACACAGGCCTTGAGCACACATCACCAGTAATGAAACATAGACCTTGTGCACACCCCAGATATCACCAGAAATACAACCCAGACCTTGTGCACACCCCATACATCACCAGTAATGAAACATAGACCTTGTGCACACCCCAGATATCACCAGAAAAACAACACAGACCTTGTGCACACCCCATACATCACCAGTAATAAAACACAGACCTTGTGCACACCACAGACATCACCAGAAATGAAACACAGGCTTTGTGCATACCCCAGACATCACCAGAAATGAAACACACACCTTTTGCACACCACAGTCATCACCACACACCTTGTGCACACCCCAGACATCACCAGAAATGAAACACAGGCATTGTGCACACCCCAGAAATCACCAGAAATGAAACACACACCTTCTGCAAAACACAGGCCTTGGCACAATCCAGATATCACCAGAAATTAAACACACACCTTGTTCACACCACAGACATCACCAGAAATAAAACACACACCATGTGCACACCCCATACATCACCAGTAATGAAACACAGACCTTGTGAAAACCACAGACATCAACAGAAATGAAACACAGGCTTTGTGCATATCCCAGACATCACCAGAAATGAAACACACACCTTTTGCACACCACAGTCATCACCAATCTCCTTGGGCACACCACAGACATCACCAGATATGAAACACAGGCATTGTGCACACCCCAGACATCACCAGAAATGAAACACACACCTTGTGCACACCCCAGAAATTATCAGAAATGAAACACACAACTCCTGCACACCACAGACATCGCCAAACACCTTGTGCACACCCCAGACATCACCAGTAATGAAACACAGACCTTGTGCACACCCCAGACAGTACCAGAAATGAAGCACACACCTTGTGCACACCCCAGACATCACCAGTAATGAAACACACACCTTGTGCACACCACAGACATCACCAGATATGAAACACAGGCCTTGTGCACTCCACAGACATCACCAGATATGAAACACGGGCCTTGTGCACACCGCAGACATCAACAGAAATGAAACACAGGCCTTGTGCACACCCCAGACATCCCCAGAAATGAAAAACACACCTTGTAAACACCATGGACATCACCAGAAATGAAACACAGACCTGGTGCACACCCCAGACACCACCAGAAATGAAACACAGGCTTTGTGCACACCCCAGACATCACCAGAAATGAAACACACACCTTGTGCACACCACAGACATCACCAGTAATGAAACACACACCTTGGGCACACCACAGACATCACCAGATATGACACACAGGCCTTGTGCACACCACAGACATCACCAGATATGAAACACACACCTTGTGCACAGCAAAGACATCATCAGAAATGAAACACAGGCCTTGTGCACACCCCAGATATCACCAGAAATAAAGCACAGACCTTTTGCATACCCCAGACATCACCAGTAATAAAACGCACACCTTGTGCACACCACAGACATCACCAGAAAGGACACACAGGCCTTGTGCACACCCCAGACATCACCAGAAATGAAACACACACCACGCGCACACCATAGACATAACCAGAAATGAAACACAGGCACATCAAGATTAATGAAACATAGACCTTGTGCACACCCCAGATATCACCAGTAATGAAACACAGACCTTGTTGACACCACAGACATCACCAGAAATACAACACATACCTTGTGCACACCCCATACATCACCAGTAATGAAACACAGACCTTGTTGACACCACAGACATCACCAGAAATTAAACATAGGTCTTGTGCACACCCCAGACATCACCAGTAATGAAACACAGACCTTGTGCACACCCCAGACATCACCAGTAATGAAATGCAACCTTGTGCACACCACAGACAGCACCAGAAAGGACTCACAGGCCTTGTGCACACCCCAGACATCACCAGAAATGAAACACACACCATGCGTACATCACAGACATCATCAGAAAGGAAACACAGGCCTTGAGCACACATCACCAGTAATGAAACAGAGACCTTGTGCACACCCCAGATATCACCAGAAATACAACACAGACCTTGTGCACACCCCATACATCACCAGTAATGAACTACAGACCTTGTGCACACCACAGACATCACCAGAAATGAAACACAGGCTTTGTGCATACCCCAGACATCACCAGAAATGAAACACACACCTTTTGCACACCACAGTCATCACCAAACACCTTGTGCACACCACAGACATCACCAGAAATGAAACACAGGCATTGTGCACACCCCAGACAACACCAGAGATGAAACACACACCTTGTGCACACCCCAGAAATCATCAGAAATGAAACACACACCTTCTGCACAATACAGGCCTTGGCACACTCCAGACATCACCAGAAATTAAACACGCACCTTGTTCACACCAGAGACATCATCAGAAAAGAAACGCAGGCCTTGTGCACACCCCAGACATCACCAGAAATAAAACACACACCATGTGCACACCCCATACATCACCAGTAATGAAACACAGACCTTGTGCACACCACAGACATCACCTGAAATGAAACACAGGCTTTGTGCATACACCAGACATCACCAGAAATGAAACACACACCTTTTGCACACCACAGTCATCACCAAACACCTTGTGCACACCACAGACATCACCAGAAATGAAACACAGGCATTGCACACACCCCAGACATCAGCAGAAATGAAACACACACCTTGTGCACACCACAGACATCACCAGAAATGAAACACACCTTCTGCACACCTCAGACATCAACAGAAAGTAAACACACACCTTGTGCACACCACAGACATCTCCAGAAATGAAACACAGGCCTTGTGCACACTCCAGACATCAACAGACAGTAAACACACACCTTGTGCACACCACAGACATCACCAGATATGAAACACAGGCCTTGTGCACACCACATACATCACCAGATATGAAACACACACCTTGTGCACAGCAAAGACATCACAAGAAATGAAACACAGGCCTTGTGCACACCCCAGATATCACCAGAAATAAAACACAGACCTTGTGCACACCCCAGACATCACCAGTAATGAAACGCACACCTTGTGCACACCACAGACATCACCAGAAAGGACACACAGGCCTTGTGCACACCCCAGACATCACCAGAAATGAAACACACACCATGCGCACACCACAGACATCATCAGAAACGAAACACAGGCCTTGAGCACACATCAAGAGTAATGAAACATAGACCTTGTGCACACCCCAGATATCACCAGAAATACAACACATACCTTGTGCTCACCCCATACATCACCAGTAATGAAACAAAGACCTTGTTGACACCACAGGCATCACCAGAAATTAAACATAGGCCTTGTGCACACCCCAAACATCACCAGTAATGAAACACAGACCTTGTACACACCCCAGACATCACCAGTAATGAAATGCAACCTTGTGCACACCACAGACAGCACCAGAAAGGACACACAGGCCTTGTGCACACCCCAGACATCACCAGAAATGAAACACACACCATGCGCACACCACAGACATCATCAGAAATGAAACACAGGCCTTGAGCACACATCACCAGTAATGAAACAGAGACCTTGTGCACACCCCAGATATCACCAGAAATACAACACAGACCTTGTGCACACCCCATACATCACCAGTAATGAACTACAGACCTTGTGCACACCATAGACATCACTAGAAATGAAACACAGGCTTTGTGCATACCCCAGACATCACCAGAAATGAAACACACACCTTTTGCACACCACAGTCATCACCAAACACCTTGTGCACACCACAGACATCACCAGAAATGAAACACAGGCATTGTGCACACCCCAGACAACACCAGAGATGAAACACACACCTTGTGCACACCCCAGAAATCACCAGAAATGAAACACACACCTTCTGCACAATACAGGCCTTGGCACACTCCAGACATCAACAGAAATTAAACACGCACCTTGTTCACACCACAGACATCATCAGAAAAGAAACGCAGGCCTTGTGCACACCCCAGACATCACCAGAAATAAAACACACACCATGTGCACACCCCATACATCACCAGTAATGAAACACAGACCTTGTGCACACCACAGACATCACTAGAAATGAAACACAGGCTTTGTGCATACACCAGACATCACCAGAAATGAAACACACACCTTTTGCACACCACAGTCATCACCAAACACATTGTGCACACCACAGACATCACCAGAAATGAAACACAGGCATTGCACACACCCCAGACATCAGCAGAAATGAAACACACACCCTGTGCACACCACAGACATCACCAGAAATGAAACACACCTTCTGCACACCTCAGACATCAACAGAAAGTAAACACACACCTTGTGCACACCACAGACATCTCCAGAAATGAAACACAGGCCTTGTGCATACTCCAGACATCAACAGAAAGTAAACACACACCTTGTGCACACCACAGACATCACCAGATATGAAACACAGGCCTTGTGCACACCACAGACATCACCAGATATGAAACACACACCTTGTGCACAGCAAAGACATCACAAGAAATGAAACACAGGCCTTGTGCACACCCCAGATATCACCAGAAAGGACACACAGGCCTTGTGCACAACCCAGACATCACCAGAAATGAAACACACACCATGCGCACACCACAGACATCATCAGAAACGAAACACAGGCCTTGAGCACACATCAAGAGTAATGAAACATAGACCTTGTGCACACCCCAGATATCACCAGAAATACAACACATACCTTGTGCTCACCCCATACATCACCAGTAATGAAACACAGACCTTGTTGACACCACAGGCATCACCAGAAATTAAACATAGGCCTTGTGCACAACCCAAACATCACCAGTAATGAAACACAGACCTTGTACACACCCCAGACATCACCAGTAATGAAATGCAACCTTGTGCACACCACAGACAGCACCAGAAAGGACACACAGGCCTTGTGCACACCCCAGACATCACCAGAAATGAAACACACACCATGCGCACACCACAGACATCATCAGAAATGAAACACAGGCCTTGAGCACACATCACCAGTAATGAAACATAGATCTTGTGCACACCCCAGATATAACCAGAAATACAACACAGACCTTGTGCACACCCCATACATCACCAGTAATGAAACACAGACCTTGTGTACACCACAGACATCACCAGAAGTGAAACACAGGCTTTGTGCATACCCTAGACATCACCAGAAATGAAACACACACCTTTTGCACACCACAGTCATCACCAAACACCGTGTGCACACTACAGACATCACCAGAAATGAAACACAGGCATTGTGCATACCCCAGACATCACCAGAAATGAAACACACACCTTGTGCACACCCCAGAAAGCACCAGAAATGAAAAACACACCTTCTGCACAACACAGGCCTTGGCACACTCCAGACATCACCAGAAATTAAACACACACCTTGTTCACACAACAGACATCATCAGAAAAGAAACGCAGGCCTTGTGCACACCCCAGACATCACCAGAAATAAAACACACACCATGTGCACACCCCATACATCACCAGAAATGAAACACACCTTCTGCACACCTCAGACATCAACAGAAAGTAAACACACACCTTGTGCACACCACAGACATCACCAGAAATGAAGCACAGGCCTTGTGCACACTCCAGACATCAACAGAAAGTAAACACACACCTTGTGTACACCACAGACATCACCAGATATGAAACACAGGCCTTGTGCACACCACAGACATCACCAGATATGAAACACACACCTTGTGCACAGCAAAGACATCACAAGAAATGAAACACAGGCCTTGTGCACACCCCAGATATCACCAGAAATAAAACACAGACCTTGTGCACACCCCATACATCACCAGTAATGAAACGCACACCTTGTGCACACCACAGACATCACCAGAAAGGACACACAGGCCTTGTGCACACCCCAGACATCACCAGAAATGAAACACACACCATGCGCACACCACAGACATCATCAGAAACGAAACACAGGCCTTGAGCACACATCAAGAGTAATGAAACATAGACCTTGTGCACACCCCAGATATCACCAGAAATACAACACATACCTTGTGCTCACCCCATACATCACCAGTAATGAAACACAGACCTTGTTGACACCAAAGGCATCACCAGAAATTAAACATAGGCCTTGTGCACACCCCAAACATCACCAGTAATGAAACACAGACCTTGTGCACACCCCAGACATCACCAGTAATGAAATGCAACCTTGTGCACACCACAGACAGCACCAGAAAGGACACACAGGCCTTGTGCACACCCCAGACATCACCAGAAATTAAACACACACCATGCTCACACCACAGACATCATCAGAAATGAAACACAGGCCTTGAGCACACATCACCAGTAATGAAACATAGATCTTGTGCACACCCCAGATATCACCAGAAATACAACACATACCTTGTGCACACCCCATACATCACCAGTAATGAAACACAGACCTTGTGCACACCACAGACATCACCAGAAGTGAAACAAAGGCTTTGTGCATACCCTAGACATCACCAGAAATGAAACACACACCTTTTGCACACCACAGTCATCACCAAACACCGTGTGCACACCACAGACATCACCAGAAATGAAACACAGGTATTGTGCATACCCCAGACATCACCAGAAATGAAACACACACCTTGTGCACACCCCAGAAAGCACCAGAAATGAAACACACACCTTCTGCACAACACAGGCCTTGGCACACTCCAGACATCACCAGAAATTAAACACACACCTTGTTCACACCACAGACATCATCAGAAGAGAAACGCAGGCCTTGTGCACACCCCAGACATCACCAGAAATAAAACACACACCATGTGCACACCCCATCCATCACCAGTAATGAAACACAGACCTTGTGCACACCACAGACACCACCAGAAATGAAACACAGGCTTTGTGCATACCCCAGACATCACCAGAAATGAAACATACACCTTTTGCACACCACAGTCATCACCAAACACCTTATGCACACCACAGACATCACCAGAAATGAAACACAGGCATTGCGTACACCCCAGATGGTAAACATCACTTACAACGAAACTTTTACAACGCACTACCATTACAACGCGGTCATTACAACGCTAACTATTACAACGCATTGCGCTGGGGGGCGCTTTAGGATAGGGACTACGTTTAATTTACTATCCAACACCTTCCCTAGTGTCCACGGGGACTGGAGTTGGAATAGTAAATTAAACTATTCACTATCCAGCACCCAAAAGCGCTATGCGTTGTAATGGTATGCGATGTAAAAACCGCGTTGTAAAGGCAGGCGTTGTAATAGCCTGCATTGTAACGTCATACATCCACCCCAGACATCACCAGAAATGAAACACACACCTTGTGCACACCCCAGAAATCATCAGAAATGAAGCACACACCTTCTGCACACCACAGACATCACCAAACACCTTGTGCACACCACAGACATCACCAGAAATAAAACACAGACCTTGTGCACACCCCAGACATCACCAGTAATGAAACGCACACCTTGTGCACACCACAGACATCACCAGAAAGGACACACAGGCCTTGTGCACACCCCAGACATCACCAGAAATGAAACACACACCATGCGCACACCACAGACATAATCAGAAACGAAACACAGGCCTTGAGCACACATCAAGAGTAATGAAACATAGACCTTGTGCACACCCCAGATATCACCAGAAATACAACACATACCTTGTGCTCACCCCATACATCACCAGTAATGAAACACAGACCTTGTTGACACCACAGGCATCACCAGAAATTAAACATAGGCCTTGTGCACACCCCAAACATCACCAGTAATGAAACACAGACCTTGTGCACACCCCAGACATCACCAGTAATGAAATGCAACCTTGTGCACACCACAGACAGCACCAGAAAGGACACACAGGCCTTGTGCACACCCCAGACATCACCAGAAATGAAACACACACCATGCGCACACCACAGACATCATCAAAAATGAAACACAGGCCTTGAGCACACATCACCAGTTACGAAACATAGATCTTGTGCACACCCCAGATATCACCAGAAACACAACACAGACCTTGTGCACACCCCATACATCACCAGTAATGAAACACAGACCTTGTGTATACCACAGACATCACCAGAAGTGAAACACAGGCTTTGTGCATACCCTAGACATCACCAGAAATGAAACACACACCTTTTGCACACCACAGTCATCACCAAACACCGTGTGCACACCGCAGACATCACCAGAAATGAAACACAGGCATTGTGCATACCCCAGACATCACCAGAAATGAAACACACACCTTGTGCACACCCCAGAAAGCACCAGAAATGAAAAACACACCTTCTGCACAACACAGGCCTTGGCACACTCCAGACATCACCAAACATTAAACACACACCTTGTTCACACCACAGACATCATCAGAAAAGAAACGCAGGCCTTGTGCACACCCCACACATCACCAGAAATAAAACACACACCATGTGCACACCCCATACATCACCAGAAATGAAACACACCTTCTGCACACCTCAGACATCAACAGAAAGTAAACACACACCTTGTGCACACCACAGACATCACCAGAAATGAAACACATGCCTTGTGCATACTCCAGACATCAACAGAAAGTAAACACACACCTTGTGCACACCACAGACATCACCAGATATGAAACACAGGCCTTGTGCACACCACAGACATCACCAGATATGAAACACACACCTTGTGCACAGCAAAGACATCACAAGAAATGAAACACAGGCCTTGTGCACACCCCAGATATCACCAGAAATAAAACACAGACCTTTTGCACAACCCATACATCACCAGTAATGAAACGCACACCTTGTGCACACCACAGACATCACCAGAAAGGACACACAGGCCTTGTGCACACCCCAGACATCACCAGAAATGAAACACACACCATGCGCACACCACAGACATCATCAGAAACGAAACACAGGCCTTGAGCACACATCAAGAGTAATGAAACATAGACCTTGTGCACACCCCAGATATCACCAGAAATACAACACATACCTTGTGCTCACCCCATACATCACCAGTAATGAAACACAGACCTTGTTGACATCACAGGCATCACCAGAAATTAAACATAGGCCTTCTGCACACCCCAAACATCACCAGTAATGAAACACAGACCTTGTGCACACCCCAGACATCACCAGTAATGAAATGCAACCTTGTGCACACCACAGACAGCACCAGAAAGGACACACAGGCCTTGTGCACACCCCAGACATCACCAGAAATGAAACACACACCATGCTCACACCACAGACATCATCAGAAATGAAACACAGGCCTTGAGCACACATCACCAGTAATGAAACATAGATCTTGTGCACACCCCAGATATCACCAGAAATACAACACAGACCTTGTGCACACCCCATACATCACCAGTAATGAAACACAGACCTTGTGCACACCACAGTCATCACCAAACACCGTGTGCACACCACAGACATCACCAGAAATGAAACACAGGTATTGTGCATACCCCAGACATCACCGGAAATGAAACACACACCTTGTGCACACCCCAGAAAGCAAAAGAAATGAAACACACACCTTCTGCACAACACAGGCCTTGGCACACTCCAAACATCACCAGAAAATAAACACACACCTTGTTCACACCACAGACATCATCAGAAAAGAAACGCAGGCCTTGTGCACACCCCAGACATCACCAGAAATAAAACACACACCATGTGCACACCCCATACATCACCAGTAATGAAACACAGACCTTGTGCACACCACAGACATCACCAGAAATGAAACACAGGCTTTGTGCATACCCCAGACATCACCAGAAATGAAACACACACCTTTTGCACACCACAGTCATCACCAAACACCTTGTGCACACCACAGACATCACCAGAAATGAAACACAGGCATTGCGCACACCCCAGATGGTAAACATCACTTACAACGAAACTTTTACAACGCACTACCATTACAACACGGTCATTACAACGCAAACTATTACAACGCATTGCGCTGGGGGGCGCTCTAGGATAGGGACTACGTTTAATTTACTATCCAACACCTTCCCTAGTGTCCTCGGGGACTGGAGTTGGAATAGTAAATTAAACTATTCACTATCCAGCACCCAAAAACGCTATGCGTTGTAATGGTATGCGATGTAAAAACCGCATTGTAAAGGCAGGCGTTGTAATAGCCTGCGTTGTAACGTCATACATCCACCCCAGACATCACCAGAAATGAAACACACACCTTGTGCACACCCCAGAAATCATCAGAAATGAAGCACACACCTTCTGCACACCACATACATCACCAAACACCTTGTGCACACCACAGACATCACCAGTAATGAAACACACACCTTGTGCACACCACAGACATCACCAGGTATGAAACATAGGCCTTCTGCACTCCACAGACATCACCAGATATGAAACACAGGCCTTGTGCACACCGCCCACATCACCAGAAATGAAACACACACCTTGTGCACACCCCAGACATCACCAGTAATGAAACACACACCTTGTGCACACCACAGACATCACCAGGTATGAAACATAGGCATTCTGCACTCCACAGACATCACCAGATATGAAACACAGGCCTTGTGCACACCGCCCACATCACCAGAAATGAAACACACACCCTGTGCACACCACAGACATCACCAGAAATGAAACACAGACCTGGTGCACACCCCAGACATTACCAGAAATGAAACACAGGCTTTGTGCACACCCCAGACATCACCAGAAATGAAACACACACCTTGTGCACACCACAGACATCACCAGAAAGTAAACACACACCTTGTGCACACCACAGCCATCACCAGAAATGAAACACAGGCCTTGTGCACACTCCAGACATCACCAGAAATTAAACACACACCTTACCTTGTGCACACCCCAGACATCACCAGTAATGAATCACACACATTGTGCACACCACAGACATCACCAGATATGAAACACAGGCCTTGTGCACACCACAGACATCACCAGATATGAAACACAGTCCTTGTGCACACCCGAGATATCAGCAGAAATAAAACACACACCGTGTGCATACCCCAGACATCACCAGAAATGAAACACAGGCCTTGAGCACACATCACCAGTAATGAAACACAGACCTTGTGCACACCCCAGACATCACCAGACATGAAGATATGAAACAGAGTCTGTTGTATGGTCCCAAGTCATATGACTCAGTGAGTTAGCCTCCTGTCTCTAGTCTAATCACTGTCGGGCATGACCCTGCTGCCCCATCCTATCCAAATAAAATAGAAGTTGAACATTTATTTACAAAGGAGGTGGAGCATATCATGACACCATCATCATCACTGTCCCTGTAAACGAGTCACTGCAGACCCAGGAAGGGGGGGGCGGCCTGAAGCAAGAACAGACCCTTCCTTATCTTTCATTTTAAAGAAGAAAACACATTTCAAGCCCTCCAATATGTTGGAATCCATAATTGGAGGAATTCTGTATTTCCCCTGAAAAAGAAAATGTCAAATTACAAGATCCCCAGTGAGAGAGAGAGAGAGAGTGAGGGGCTTTAATGCACGGCTGAATTTCTTTTTACCATGTGTGGCAAATTGGCTGATGAAGTTTCTGTAACCCTCTGAGGGCCCCCACCACATCCTTGTTCCGGGCCTGGCTCGTGACTCTGACTGAAGAGAAACAATGTAAATTGATACTTTGTTTCTCTTCAGTGGGAGTCCTGGGGCACCAGGAGGAGCTCAGAGCAGGCTGCACACACAGCTGCTGCTGTAGAGCCTGTCTCTGTCACAGCTCTCTGCAGATGAGCTGAGGGGGGCCCCCTTCATGTGCTGGACACTGGGGCCCACCACGCGGGGGTGTTTGTTACGCCCCTGCTCCACCCTCAGAGGCACCCTCATCTACCGACCCAGTCCCCAGTTCAGTGACTCCATCGCCGACTTCATCAGCACGCACACGCCCTGATCCCCACCGACTACATCCTCCTGGGAGACCTGAACTTTCACTTCAGAATAACAACGACAACAAATCCACAACCCTGATCGATAACCTTGCCAACCTCTGCCTGAAGCAACTCGTCACAACGCCCACCCATTCTGCCTGCCACGCGCTCAACCCCGTCTTCTCCTCAAGCCCGCACGTCTTCGTCAGCCACACCACCGAACTCTTCTGGACCGACCCCCACTGCATCCACTTCACCTTCCAGAAACCCACCACACACCTCTGCACCCAACAGATCCCCTGCCGCTGCTGGAGCAAAATCACCAAAGACCAACTACATGCAAACCTCGCTCTCAACCCACCCACCGAACCCTCCAACACCGATGACGCTGCCCACAGCCTCAGACGCTGGATCGAGGACTGCGCCAACACCCTCATCCAACTGAAGAAACCCCCCCACAGAGACACCAGCAAGAGGGCCAGCTGGTTCACCCTAGAACTCCTTGCCTCCAAGCAAGCCTGCCGGAAACTAGAGAAGGAATGGCACAGTGAACAAACTGCGGACAGCCACGCAGCTCACAAGGACACCATCTGCCACCACCACCACCACCACCTCATCAGGGCGGCCAAGAGGACCTCTTTCAAAGACCGCCTCGACAACAACGCACACAATAGCGAGGAGCTCTTCAATATCATGAAGGAACTCTCCAACCACAGCTCTAACACCAACGACATCTCGCCGTCACAAGGCCTGTGCGACTCCCTCGCCACCTTCTTCCACCGCAAAATAGCAGACATCCACAACAGCTTCAACACCCAGACAGCCCCAACAGACAAGTACACAGCAGACCCTCCGCACACTATCGACCATGACCCCCTTCTAGCCTGGACCACGTGAGCGTCGATGACACCATCAAGACCATGAGCCAAATCCACTCGGGCTCTCCGTCAGACCAATTCCCGCACCACGTCTTCAACAAAGCAAGCAGCTCCATCGCCCACCCACCTGCACAACGTCATCAATCTCTCCCTTGAAACCGCAACCTTCCCAGAGAGCTGAAAACACTCTGAGATCAACCAACCTAAGGCAGACCCAAGAGACCTTAAGAACTTCCGGCTCATCTCTCTGCTCCCCTTCCTGGCCAAGGTCATCGAGAAAATTGCCAACAGACAGCTAACCCGATATCTCGAAGAAAACAGAATCCTGTGCCCTTCCCAGTCAGGGTTCCATAGCAACCACAGCACCGAGACTGCCCTCTTTGCCACCACCGACGACATCAAGACCTTGCTGGACAACGGTGAGACCACAGGACTCATCTTCCTAGACCTCTCTGCCGCCTTTGACACTGTCTGTCACTGCACTCTATGCACATGCCTCCACGCCACAGGGATTCGAGACAAGGCTCTGGAATGGGCCACCTCCTTCCTCTCCGGCAGAGTCCAGAGCGTCCGCCTCTCTCCATCCCGTTCTAAAGCCTCCAAGATCATCTGCGCAGTACACCAGGGATCCTCCCTCAGCCCGACACTGTTCAACATTTACATGGCCCCGCTCGCACATGTCGCCCAACAGCACGACCTCAACATAATCTCCTACGCCGATGACACTCAACTGATCCTCTCCCTCACCAAGGACCCCATCACCGCCAAAGCCAACCTCCACTAAGGAATGAAGTCCACCGCCGACTTGATGAAGATCAGTTGTCTGAAGCTGAACTCCTGTGGCCGACGGCACTGGGGGAAGCCCCGACACCCACCGACCACGCACGCAACCTGGGAATCATCCTCGACTCAAAGCTCTCAATGACCGAGCAAGTCAACGTTGTCTCCTCCTCCTGCTTCAACACCCTCCCCATGCTCCGCAAGATCTATAGATGGATCCCGACAGATACAAGAAATACAGTCAACCAGGTCCTCGTCAGCAGCAGACTCGACTACGGAAACACCCTCTATGCGGGAGCTCCGACCAAGCTCATGAAACAACTACAACGTATCCAAAACGCCTCAGCACGACTGATCCTCGATGTACCATAACAATGCCACATCACCCCCCCACTTGAGAAACCTGCATTGGCTCCCCGTCAACAAGAGGTTATCCTTCAAGCTCCTCATTCACGCACACAAAGCACTCCACAAGACCGGCCCAGCCTACTTCAACAGACGTCTCTCCTTCTTTATCCCCAACCGCCAGCTAGACTCTGCCGACCTCTCACTTGCCACCGTCCCGCGCAACCGAAGAACAACCACCAGTGGGAGATCCTTCTCCCACCTCGCCGCCAAGACATGGAACACCCTCCCACTGAGCCTACGACAGACCCAAGACCTGCTGACCTTCAGGACGATGCTCAAGACCTGGCTGTTGGATCAGTAGCGTCCCCCCTCCCCAGCGCCTTGAGACCCTCACGGGTATGTAGTGTGCTTTACAAATGATTAATTGATTGATTGATTGATTGGACAAAAGAAAAGCACACAGGACTGTACTACTGGCCAGTGTGAACAACTCCCATAACAACAAGTGGGGCTTCGTCTTTAGGTAGGTTACAGCATATATAAAGCCAAAGAACATGAAACTACGGTGGACCACAGATACGGCACCTCAATCTAAGTTTCAATCAATTGTGTCCTGTGCACTACTTTTCCGGTATCTGCCGTTGTTTGATACCACTGTCCAACAGAAGCAAATTGAAATATAATATGGAAAGGTGCACCCAGAAGAAATTGCAGTCCATAAAGAGCCAATAAGTGTTGGCAAATATCTGTTTTATTCTTTCTTTGCTTTATATCCATATACGTGAATTATCTTTTGTATAACAGGCTTTTCAGCCACAAAGAACATCCAGCCAACGTGTTTCATTCAAAGAAACCTCTTTTGAACTTCATCAGGGCACATGCATCCTGAAATCACAAAACTAATTTCCTTTTTAGGTCTCGTTCGAGACCTATTGCTGCTAAGATGCCTGTCAAGGGAGACAGACCGGTGCACTAGCTGCTCAGGGTCTGTGGATGCGCTTACGCAGGCCGGCCGAAGGCACGCACACACGCGCATACACACAGACAGACGCACACATGCACGCGCTCGCACACACACACACACACACACAGACACACAGACACACACACACAGACACACACACGCCGCCGCCCCCCCCTTACCCGCTGCCGCTGCTGCATGGAATGACCCACATCTTCTTCTCCTGCCTCGATTTTTGTTGTTTCTCCTGTTACTACTTCCTCCTCTATATCTTGCTCTACCTTCTTCGCCGGCGGCAGTCCCAGGGCCGGTCCTAGGCATGGTCTGTATGGGCAGCTGCCCAGGGTTCCCCGCAGAATAGACCGCCGATCAGTGGGCCCGGCCCGACATGAAATGCGGAAAGTGCACTCGCGCAGGCAGGAAGTGGAACTAGTGCACGTCACAGTGCGCGTGCGCACCCCTAGTGGTGGTGGTGCCGTGTGCGGTGCGTACGATGTGGATGACTTTTTCTCGACTTGGGCTGAATGCAATTAGTAGTGAGACTGTAACTATAATTTGTAGGTATCGGAGGAGGGCAGACGTCCGCGTGTTCAGTGTGCGCAGTTTTAGTCTAATCTTTTTATTGATTTTTAACAAATATTGAAATGACATATTTTCAGACACATGCACATCCGTGACACTGTAGTGGGATTTCTTACAGCATTCTTTCCGGCCTTGAGAAGAAAAGTTGGACAGAGAAATAGTTCTTTTGGCGCCATCATTTGTGACAAATGCGAAGAGAATGGTCATCAGAGCGAAGATGCGTGCAGTAACATCGGCTTTTATAAATTAAGCAGGAAATATTACAGTTTTGCAGTTGCTCCTCTACCCTGCACCCTCGGGTCTCCTGAGATAGCATTGTTTCTACATTAGGCAACGAAGTAAGATGTGCTTTATATCCTGCTGGAATTATGATAATAAACCCGTCTCGTGCCCACGCAGAGAACTACAAAGGCAAGAATTACCGATGGTGGAAACTCCGTATCTGTCAGATTAGCCACGCGCAGGCAAAGAGTGGAATTGAAGCAGAAGGAAGCAAACATGGAAGGATAACTGGGAAAGGATGGAAGAGCAACACTCCTGTAGGAAGGAGGCAGCAGGGGGGGGAGTTGTTTAAACAATTTCTGACAGGGTCGAACGAGTAAATCTGGTTTACAACTGTATTATTTGAGCCTTACACCTTCATACCCTGGACTAATTCAATGCTTTTTCAACAAGTAGCCGTGTTTTCCCCTCAATCTGGCTTGCTGTCTGTCACGCAGATATGGTTTAAAAAGCTGCCCTGAGCCTGCCCAGATTTGGGTCAGCATTTAGCAAGTAGCACAGTTCTTACACCCAGGGCACCTGTTAGGTTGTGCATTGCACTTCATTAAAGTTTGTTCATATTTGCAATATCATTTATGCTGATATTTACATCTAAATAAGTATGGTACAATTTCCCCCAGTGACGTGGTAATCACAGGCTTGCACTTGTTTTCTTTTTGCTTTAAAAGCCTATTTTTGGTTAACCAGATTGTTCAACAGTATTTCAGTAGAAGGGGGTTATTTCATGGCCAGCAGGGGTAGAAGTAATCTGAACGACTTGATACTTTGCACCAGTATTTCATATGTACTATTTCTGTGTTAGCACATTTCCCATGAGGTGCTACCATGTTCTCAGTTTAGGGTCCCTTTACCATCTCGCCCGGGTGTACCATTATTATCCCCTCCTGCACCCTATCCACAACCTTTGAACATTGAATGGTCATTTCCTTCCATCCTGTTGAACCTCTTTAATACATTGCCCAAAGTTTTACAGTTTGCTTTCAGTTTCTTAAAGGGTACTGTATGCCTTCTGTAGGAGCCTGTGCTCACCTCTGGTCTACTATAAATTCTTCTGTTTAGAAGAAATTTGCCATAATTCACAATCCTGAATTCACTCGTCACTGGCTGTCCTTTAATTGTCTCTAGAAACTGTGGAAGAGTCCCTGCTAATCTGGAGTACTGATTGCTTGTTAGGTCTCGCTCTCGAGACCTATTGCAGCCAAGTTGTCTCTCAAGGGAGACAGAGCGGTGCACGAGCCTACCAGGCTCTGGGGACGCGCTTACGCAGGCCGGCCGACACACACACGCGCAGACACACACACGCACGCACGCAGACACACACACGCGCGCAGACACACACACACGTGGAAAGCCCCCCAAACCCCACTTACCACATCAGCGGCCTCAGCCGCCAATCCTGACTTCTGCTGCCACCGCTCCTCTGGGTCATCCACTCCGTGGGCTTCTCGCAAAGACGGAAGTCCCGCCCCACGACAGCCGTGAGCGTTCACATCCCGAAACCGGAAGTTCGAGAGCGTGCACGCTCACGGCTTGTTTGCGGGAAGGCGATATGGCGGTGAACGCAACCACCAATCCCTCAAAGCTGTTGCCGCTTGGTAAGAAATTACCCTTTTGTTTGTGAGGGTAAGGAACTTTGCAATGATGCTGAGTTTCTTTGCGCCACCCCTTTTGTGTATAAACCATGCATAGTATTTATTCTCTCTTGTACCGCAGACTGCACCTTGAAGCTAGCTAAAAGTGTGGTAGACCATACTCAGTTAATGTATATTTTACATACAGATGCTCCCTCTTTATCGTGCACGCTGGTCCTCTAAACAACGCACGTTAAAAGACTAACAC
This sequence comes from Lissotriton helveticus, assembly GCF_964261635.1. NCBI lineage: Eukaryota > Metazoa > Chordata > Amphibia > Caudata > Salamandridae > Lissotriton > Lissotriton helveticus. The sequence continues at coordinate 53,968,427 of NC_136061.1, read as the reverse complement.
TCCTGTTCACTAAGTTGTTGATGTTAGAATGGTCAAAAATGTTAATCATAGTACACTAAAGCCTTTGCAAGTGCCACAAACTGTACCACTAAACCTTGCCTGGTATGTATTCATTTGTAGCATTATATAGCACTTAATACCCATATGTGGGATGCTGAAGTGCTTCCCTGCCTACATAAGGTAGACTCGCTATGTAGGGTGTGTGGTTGACAGGGTGCTATATTTGGTATGATACTATATACATACTGAGGGGCACGAGGTGCCCATACTTTTTAAATGTAAGAACAATAGTTTGCCTTCTTTTTGTGAAAATTCACCATCCGGTACGGTTGATTCCGACAGTGAAATGTCTAAGCTAAAAGTGTAAGGCAGATAGTATCCTTGTGCTGTGAAAATGAAGGCGGGGCAGACAGCTAAACTACCTGAAAAAAATGTAAATGTGCACAAGTGGTCAATCTGTAAAATAAAGGGTGCTTGGAAGGTGGTATTTGCTTTAATTGATGGAATCACTTTAAGCTTCCCGATGACACTGATGTACTCTTTTTGAGTGGCATTGCAAGCGAGTTACCAGCTTAGCATTGTTGTGTGCAGTTAGTTGGGATCTGCAGTGGTAGCCTACAATAGGGTTAGCTTGCGATATGAGGCGGATCTCAACTGATCTTCTAATTCTGTTCAGTTGATGATTGTTGCTGCAGAGGGATACAGTACTGGAGGATGAATATGACTTGTATTGGCCTTCCATGTTTGTGTAGAAACATACTGAATAATATGTAGGAGTTGAGAAGAACGAGAATTAAGTTTTATTATTGTTTGATATAGGGAAAAGCTATATTATTGGTTTTACAATAGTGTGGTCTGTAGTAGGATTTTACAATGCACGTTCCATTTTGTGTCTCAGCGCATGGGCTCAGTCTGTGTTGCGCATCATCCTACACTGTATATAGTTATGATATACTTTTGCTGCTGGTTTAATATACTTTTGCCTCGGGACAGATGATCCAGAATTAATTTTCCTAAACTAATGCAGTTCTACTGAGTTGTAAATAGCTAGACTTATGAGGGTGGTTGGTTTCCGACTAACCAAGCCTCAAATGACATGATTCAGCCACTCCCCCTATGAGGTTATTCTTATTTCTGACTAGCCAGAAATACTGTTCTTCATGTCACCGGTCCCACAATTGTCCGAACGTAAACTAGCCCTGCCAGCATTTCAGAGGTATCTGTCATATGAGTGCTACTTATTCAGCCACTGTTGTTCTCCTTTTTACTGATGATCCTCTACTATGATTGCCTATTGTTTAGTACGTTCAACCAGTCATTATTTATATATATATACACATCCAGATTAACACCACTGAGAACGCTGTTCTTTGATTTTGTTTTTGATTTTACTTTTTGCAATGGTGGGTGTCTAAACACAGTTTTGCCTCCAGCTTTTGAGGGACAATCATTATTGTGGCTATTTTAGGTCTCGCTCGAGACCTATTGCTGTGGAGTTGGCTCTCAAGGGAGACAGATCTGGGCACGCGCGTCGATTTCACATCGTGGACGCGCGTGCACAGCCTCCCGGAGCCTTGCACATCTCTTGCTCCACATTCACTGCCTCTCTCTCACACACACACACACACCTACACACCTACACACACACACCTACACACACACACCTACACACATACACGCCCCTCCACACACACACCCCCCTCTCACCTGCTTCCGACTGCTGACCATCATTTCTGGAGCGCCGGGTCCTCGGCTCCCGTTGGGTGGGTGGGGGCGACGCGGCCAGGGACAGGCTAACAACTTCCAGCCTGATAACTTCCTACTACGGTAGCTGCGGTGCATGGGCGGGGCAGGCGGCGGCTGCGCATGATTCATAGCCCCTGCCCTTTGGCCACCTCCCGCAGCAGCGCGCGTTCGCCTCGCACGTGTTAAACTCCCAGACATAAAAGAAAGACTCCGTTACAGTGCTGTCATAACCAGCGCGGTCTAAGACAACATAAGTCAGCGGACATCTTGTAGTGTTCGCTTATCGTTGAAAAACAAGGTAATTATTCAAACACGTTCGATAAGATGGGCTTATTTGGTTGTTCTACTAAAATATGGCATTATTATATATTACTGTGGACGTTCCCCACAACGTAAAAACAATTAAAAGCATATTTTTATATTTACTCACTGTGTTATAATGTGTGTTTTAATCACGTAGTCTTTGACTAAAAAATGCTGATACATTTTTATAGTATTATAAAATGGTTCCATTGGTTTCGCAGGCTAGAACTCTACAATGGCGCATTGGTGAAACGGCCGCTCGGGTCCAGCGATTTTGCTTCCGCTGTGGGTGTCCGTCTTCTATGCCCGTGCCGGCTGCTGTGGGTGTCCGTCTTCCCTGTCCACGCCCGTCCCGCCGCACAGACCCCGTCTCCCGCTCCACAACGCTCTCGGCTTGTGACAGCCCCGGGCTCACAGGAGGCACTCTCCCCCAGCAACCGACCGTTCCCGGCCGTGTCCGCTCCGTAGGCCTCAGCCATGAAGATCGAGGAGGTGAAGAGCACCACGAAGACCCAGCGCATCGCTGCGCACAGCCACGTGAAGGGGCTGGGGCTGGACTCGGATAGCGGCCTGGCCAAGCCCACCGCCGCGGGGCTGGTGGGGCAGGAGACCGCTCGAGAGGTGAGGGGAGATGTGGAGCCTCGGGAGGGGGAGAGGCAGTGCAAAAGGATGGGGTTCACCTGCAGGCTGGTTTGAGGGGCACCTGGGTTGTCACTGGCATTCCTAGCCCTGAAGCTGAATGCGGGCCCCTGGAAGGTGGGGACCCCATGCACCGAAAAGACTGTAGGGACAGGCGTCACGCCCCCCAGGGAGAGGTCCGAGCTGTTTCCCTGCTGAATGAGCTGCACTCATGCTTTTTGTGTGGTTCCTGCATCTCAGCTTATCCTCACTTGGAGGATGTTACTCCGACCAACTTGATGCCATTAAGAAATTTGTATTGGTACAGCCTCCTTAAAACATGCATCAGCCTTCCAAACATGAGCCATTTCCTATTGACTTCACTGTTTAATATTATGGTCTTTGACACTTGCACATTGCATACCTGTCAATAGTACAGCATCGTGGCGCTCTTAAGTCTTTGGAGCAAATACAGACAGAACTGTGTTTTTGGTTGGAGTACTGTGTTCTTGTACTGCTGGGCAGCTCAGTGAGATCAATGTTCATTGCTGAAATATATGATAATCCGTCAAAAGTTTGAATCCAGACATGGCCTACTCAGCCTTCCATCCTTCCGATGTTAGTAAATTGAGTACTGTTAAATTGGGTTTTACTAGCGCCTGTTATCTACAATACTTACAACTATTTAAACTATTATTATTATAATTTTTTGTATGGTCTGTATGGGAAGATTTAGACGAAGCATGTGAATACAGGACTTGCAGGGAAGGTTACTTTTAGTAGGTGCAGTGTTGCATAGCAGTATGTGAGCGAAATAAAGGGTGCTTCATGCAGAAATTGTTCTGTTTAACTGTTGGCGGTGCTGGAGCATGATCGGTGCTCAATGAACTGCCTGCATGCATTATGTGACCTTCCTCCCTCCTGCATATCAGCATATCCTCACTTAGAGGATGTTACTCCAATCAAATGCCTTTCAGAAATCTGTATTGGTACGGCCTCATTAAAAGATGCATCAGCCTTCCAAACATAAGCCATGTGTCTTCTTAATCCTCGCCGAGCCCAGCCTCCCTGCTCGAGTCCCACTCCCTGCCCTCACTGTGACACGTTTAACAGCATGACCCAAAAGTGACCAACTTAACACTGCAGCCTAGATGCGGAAGACTCAGCACCTAAACACGGGAGTGAATCTGGTAATACCGGTTCAACCCTGTGACTTCGCAGGATACGTCAGTTTCGACTAGAACTCAGAGTAGTGCTTAGAAGTCATTTATTTGGCTTTACTTTCCAGAAAAGATGAATTTGACCAAATGCAGTTCCCACTTCTGTATAGAAAGGGGCGTGGGTACCAGTTGCGCTAGTGGGATTCAATAACACGACGGTTTAGCCCTTTTGATCGTGCAGTGTGTGATGCTCAAACACTGGGCTGTGTAATGTGTAGATAGCTTGTATCGTCCCATCTCATTCGTCTTTTCACTTTTCTGATATCTGGTTTCTTACTTTCGCTGTAAAACACAAGCACACACGCTCTCTTCTGTCAGACTTTATTTCACCGATCTCTACTCGATTATATCACCACTCTCTTGTGCCGCCATTTCGCTGTCTCCATTCTCGCCTAGTTCTTTCTCTAATTCCAGTTCAAGCCCCTAACTTTTACTCGTTTCTCCTTATGGCTTTTATCTCTCCCACCGTCCACAGCCCCACCCTTTCCTCCCTCTTTCTCTTTCATCTCCTTTTTCGTCTTCACACCTCTTAGATCCTTTATTCTCTTCTGTCATAGCTCCCCTCTCTTTCACCCTCCTTCTTTTCATTTCTCTACACCCCTTTCTCATTTTTGGCACCCTCACACACACTGCACACATTGCACCCTCACACACACTGCACCCTCACACACACTGCACACACTGCACTCTTGCATACACTGTACCCTCAAACACACTGCACCCTCAAACACACTTCACCCTCACACACACTGCCCAAACTGCACCCTCACACACTGCACCCTCACACACTGCACACTGCACACACTGCACCCTCACACACTGCACCCTCACACACTGCACACTCACACACTGCACCCTCACACACACTGCATACACTGCACCCTCACACACACACTGCACACACTGCAGCATCACACCCACTGCACCCTCACACACTGCACTGCACCATCACACACACTGCACCCTCACACACACTGCACCCTCACACACACTGCACGCTCACACACTGCGCACCCTCATACACACTGCGCACCCTCACACACACTGCACACCCTCACACACACTGCGTACCCTCACACGCACTGCACACCCTCACACCCTGCGCACCCTCACACCCTGCGCACCCTCATACCCTGCGCACCCTCATACCCTGCGCACCCTCACACCCTGCGCACCCTCACACCCTGCGCACCCTCAAACACCCTGCGCACCCTCACACACTCTGCAATGGAACATATACTCCAAATACCACTCAGTGCCACATAACACTCTATATATCTATCGCCCTCACTCTATATATCTGTCGCCCTCCCTATATCTATCGCCATCACTCTATCTATCTATCGAATCACCATAGCATCACTCAGCACCACCACAGCATCACTCAGGGGCTCCACAATATCACTATGCGCTACCACAGCATCACTGAACGCCACAGCATCACTCGTCGCCACCACAACATCAGTCAGCGCCACAGCATCAATCTGTGCAACCATTCAACAACAACTGGTTCAAATATGTTCTCTCAATGTTTCAAGCTTTATTAGAAATGTCACAAAAAGATGTTAATATTTCACTTCTGTTCTTGGATTTTCGTCACAATGAAAACAATGAACATAATCTTCACAAAAGTTATTTACAAAAGCATTTGCCATTATAAATTACCATAACTTTTATTTAAGTATTAATTATTAAAAAAATAAGCCATTTTTATTTGTAATATCAATACATCTAAGTCACGTAAATACAACACATATTGCATTACAAATGGTATAGGTGTCACATTTGCAAAAGTTAAAACTATTGGCATTGTAAATGACGAAGCTATTAATTTTGCTATTTTCAAAACCAACACATAAATAAAAAAAATTACATTTACAATACCAATAGCTCAAACTTTCCTAATGCGAGACCTATTGCATTGCAAATGCTTGTTATAGTTGAATCCTCATAGGTTTGTTTGGTAGCTGTTGAATCCTAAGGAGTTAAATTCCCCCCTATTCATTCACAGTTTTGTATCCAAGTGAGTTCTGACAATGTCGTCCATTGACGGAATATTGAAGATAGATATATACATACACATAGTCCACACAGATACACAACAACAAACACTGTGGATATGAAAATACATCTCACTGCATACTTAGTCATGAAAATAAGTTGATGATAAGCTGTTCTCGCAAGTCAACTCCTTCCTCCTCACCACTGCCTTCATTGCCTAGTCCAGGATCCTCAGTCAGTGGCATTTGCTGGTCTCCGTCTTCAATCAGAGGTATTTCCTTCTTTATTGCCAGGTTGTGGAGCATGCAGCAGGCAATGGATCTGGCACACCTTTCCAACAGAATATTGTAGGGCTCCTCCAGTTTTGTCAAGACAGTAGAATCTTGCCTTAAGGTGACCAAAAGTCTGCTTCACTATCCGCCTTGTCCTCTCACGGCCCTCATTGAAGCGGACTTCTCCTAAAGTGACTGGATTCTGCAATAGCGTTTGTAACCTTGGCTGTTTGGGGTATCCTGCATCTCCTAAATGGAAGATAGACATGAGTACAATGTTCAAACAAACATTTACTTATAAGACACACAAAACCACTCACAACGAACATCATTAATAAGCTTACTTACCTATAGGTCAGGCCCAGCCTGGAAGTAGTTGAGTCATCAAACTGGGTATGGTGCTTTTCCCTACAATATGTGAGTCGTGGTCTCATCCAGGAAATCAGGCACAGATGTGGGAAATACACAAATCTGCCTATCACACTACCTGTAGGCTGATTGAGTGGAAGTGCGTCCTGTACTGATATATTTACTCATTAGCCTGTGGAGGAATCAAAGCAATATGCGTCCTATCAAATGCTCCAATGACACGTGGGATTCGCAAAACCCATAAAAATCAGCTTTGATATTGGCCAATTCCCCTAGTTTGGGAAACTTCATGCAACTGTCCAAGTGCCTGGTCAATGCCTGCAGTTCGTCCTGAAGTACACTGCTAAACATAGGCTGGGGCAAACCTCCAGATGTTGCCATTGTGTACTGGAACCAACCAGTGGCCAAGAAATACAGTACTGCCATCACCTTAACTTTGCAATTAAACAACAAGGGTTTTGGCTTCAGCGCAGTAAGGCCACGCCACTCTAATGATCAACAAAACAAAATGCCAGTACTGGTCAATATTTTCCTGTTTGGCAGAATAGTGGAAACTCAAATATCCTGCAAAAGACTACTATTTCAGTCCTGAATTAATCTTAGAAATTAATCTTTATTCTTAAGTTTTCATTTCAAAATATGATATTTTGATAAGTTTTTAAAAAAAAAAATTTGACAATTATACACATCTTATTTACAAATGGGAGCCCCTATTTTCTAATATTTTCTGTAAATATGTACAAGAAAGCTGTGAATAAAGTAAAGCATCCTTTAGCACGCATGCATCCACACAAAATTGTGACTACTAACATTCTGTGTCGCATTCGTAATCTGGATAGTCTGCATTCATTCAAACAAATAAGAAGAAAGAAAGAAAAAGAAAGAATTGTGTGTGAGTGTCCCTCACCTACAACTTATTAAGGAGGAAGATACTCACTCTAAACTGTTTTATACATTATTGGAAAACTACACCTAGACCATCTTAGGTTTTTTTTAAACTCCTTCTATTATTTTAAATGCAAATATATGTGTTTGATTGTCCTATTAGCAAAAAGGGTCGACGTGTTTCAAATCCCCTAGACTGTGGGGATTATCCTCAGGACCACATGCATAAATATCTGTAAAACAAAAATTTACCATTCTTACTGTCTTATCCTATTATGCAACCTTCAACTTACGTGCAGCTAACAACATTCATGCATTACCTGTCAGTCTTTGAGGGATTTTTCAATTCTGATTCTGTGGGCGTAACAAAACACGGACATGAATATATATTCTTTGTGGTGTTAATACACAACTTCTAAAGACTTATACTGTTGTATCCAGTGTGGTACTCACTTGGAGGTAAATATCCGGTAACATAAGTCGTAACATTCAAGAGATCCGGTGTGACTCGGGGGAAAGGCCAAATGTTACCATGTGTTTGAATCAAACACATGGAACATTTGGTATCGAAAAGCATCATAAGGTAAATGCGAGAAACGGAATTCGAAAGTTGCTAAGAATGAATGCCACTCCGACAACTGATCTTAGGAAATCGTTTCTTTCAGCCTTTCCCCCAAGTCACACCGGATCTCTTGAATGTTATGACTTATGTTACTGGATATTTACATCCAAGTGAGTACCATATTTTTTTCGGTCGCCTCATTTTTCCCACCTACTTTTTGTTGGCCTTAGGTCTCTGGGCACCTTCCCATTGCTTATCAATGCTAAGGTGCAGGTGGTCTCTTCCCCCAACATGGCTGCCACTGACCCCTGCAGCTGCAGCGTGGTCGTTATAGGCGCACTCTAGTAGCCAGGAGCTGGCTGGAACCCTTAAACATTGTTGCAGTACCAGCCTGCCCATAGCTAGAGTGAAGAAGCTCCTGAAACCTTCCAGAATAGGGGAGTGGACACCAACTGCCACTGCCAACTGCCAACAGACGCTATATAAGGAAAGGGAGGGAAACTTTCTAGTCAGTCTAAAGTTGGGGCATCACTGACCTGGGGGACCCTACGCAGGAGACTTAGGCGGTAGGGGTGTCACTGGGGGTGACAGGGTCTAGGCGCTGCCCACCAAGCTGTGTGAGGAACACTGAACTAGCCCACTGATCTGGCCCAGCGGGAGGGGAACCCAGGGACCACCTGAAGTGATCTGCTGAGGAAACTTGACAAAACGTCAACTAAACCCACCCCTCTCTTCAAGTAACTTCTAACAAGGGCGTGGGAACCAGCGAGCGCCAAGAGGACCTTCTCACTGCCCAACAGGACTGGTGAGGAATCGACCAGGTATTGGCGCTGTGTCACCCCCTGCGGTCCCTGACTTCACCTGGGACCCCTTGTTGTGAACGTATCTAGGACCCTATTTAAATATTCCCGATTTATGCCCTTATGTGGTTATAACAAAACATATCCTTATAAAGGCATAAGAATCATATCCATATTTAGTCATAGCCAATGCAGTCCAAATACGGCAAGGCTACTCCCATAGACTCCTAGAAAGTACAACGCGTTCTTTAAACAAACCAAGCCTCCAGCAGCCCGGGAATTCCCCCTGCTTTTGTTTTGATTTGTGCAAGAACTCCTGGAGTCCAGAAAGAACTGTCAGTTCTTGGTGACGTCTTATGTCCAACCTTACGTCAAACACGGCACCTTTCAGGTATAAATATACCAACATTTGCCTTAAGCAAACACACGGTGGTTTGGAGCAGAGCGGCTATCTACTTGCCCGACGCCCAGCTCATGCGAGTGCTGAAGGAAGCCGATCCTCCCATTTGATGCACTGAGAGAGACGCTGTCTTTTCTCCTGCCGAGAAATCCAGCTCCAGTTTTTCCAGTCACCCTTGCGGGTTTCTGGGAGATCGAGTCCTGAGAACGAGATACAAGACTTCCTTCATTCTATAACCAAGGTACGGAGCTGATTAGATCCTTAGAGAATTCTTGATTCAGATTCTTGGCAAAAACTAACTTAACTTAAACTGCAGCTCACTTACTCCTTCCCACATACTAGGCTTAGGTTAGGTACACCGGGGTAGGCGTATCTTAGAAGCACCAGTTGAGTATGTTTAGTCAATGTTTTTATGTATGTATATATTTTATCCGTTTTAAGTATCATATGGCTCAGAAACCATATCAATGCTTTTACAGTATTATTTCATAATACTCCATTTACTGTACGCGCTTTACTTTATGACAAGTATTGCAATTGTGGCAATTCACTTCTCTTGCACGAGAAAGAGGACTGCTCAATAAATAACAACTTTTATTGAAAACGCCCGTCTCTCTATTTCTCTGCACTCTGGTGAAACTAAGCATGCACGTTTGACTGAGTGAAATAGCTGTCTATTGTTTTCACACGACTCTGGAGATATACTCCTTGTTCTGGAGGGAGCAAAGTTGTCATGTTTATGCGGTTGTCAGAAACTAATCCCTATTTGTCTATTCAGGAAAGTTAACTCCTTCCTGTTCACTCGAGAAAGTTTCTAGTGACCTCTGAGCTAGCTGGCATTCATAATTAAGTCTAACATATTCAATAGAGACCTAGTCGACCTCAGTCCTAAGTCTAAACTATTGTTTGTGTTATTCCAATGCGCAGAGCCTATTGGCAATATAGGAACTACACTACACCCTCTGCTGTTTTGCCACTGTCGTGTGACCTGTCCTGGGCTATCTGACCTGCAACTCTGTCTGATTCCCCTATCCAGCGCTTTCCTATGGTCCCCCTGAGAAGCGTTGTGAACTGTTGACTGGCAAGCGCTGTGCCCCCCCTGAGAAGCGCTACTGCGTGGAGACCCTCTGTGGGCCCAAAGAGAGCTGCCCGAGGCACGATCGTGAGTTGCCCCCAAAGCGCTACGAGGACCAAGCGCTTTATCTACCAGGCGCTTCTCAGCTGGGCCCCCTCTTTTCGTGCTTTCCACCGAGTGCGCCCCTGAAGTTACTGCTTCAGCCCAGGGGCCCTCTGAGCCTTACCGACATTGCCGCAGCCCGGCGCGTTCCCCAAGACACCACCGCCGCCTTCTGTATCCCCTCGGCGGCCCCCAGAGCCAGGAGAGGGCCGCCGTGAAATCTTGTCAGGCCGCAGTAGGCCTCGCTAGGCCTGAAGCCTGGATCTGGCATCACGTGACGGGGGCCCCTGTGTTGACTCCACCCCGCCGTGTGCTGATTGAGTCCCTGTGCTGTGCCCCCCGAGCCGTACTGCTATTGGTGGTCGCTGTGCGCCCGGGCCTCCCATTGGTTCCCGGTCCCTCCAAGCACTGAGGGAGGACCGGGCCCGCCTCTTACACCTGCGCGGGGGGCTCGCGAAGAGTACCGGAGCCCCCGCCTGTCCCCGACTTCACCGGAGAGCGCAGGAGTGAGAGCGCTCCTCCGGGTATCTACTCCAGCGTGCTGAACCTCCGCAAGGGCCCGAGAAGGGGCCGAAGAAGTAAGGTAAACCCCTGGGGAGGCTCCAAGACCGCCCTCCCTACGAGAGACCTGCAGTTGGGCCCCGTTGGCCCCGATAAGTACTGTGGACTGGACAGGAGCCCTGTGTCATTTGATGAACCCTCCAGGGGGCTTTTGTGACTATCCCTAGGGAAAAGTTAACCCCTTAGTAGAGCAAAGGTAATTCTGTTATGGTGGCCTGATTGTTATTGGAATTTGTCATGCTTAACTCCTGAGAGTAATTTCCTGCCTATTCTGACCAAAAGAAATGCTCATTTTGCCGGCAGGAAAGGTTATTAGTGCCTGTTGCTCATCTAATGAACTGTTGGAGTTTACCTAAAAGAAACGCTTATTTCTAATTATTGAACTGCTTTATTCTAGCTTTGTGAGATGCACTACATTTGCTGATAACTGGCTTATCTTTGCAGCTAGGAAATGTTCACCCCCCATTTATTGACACGCAGATTCCTGCAGCGACGAAGTGACTGTTGCTGAGTAATGAAATGTTATTTAAATGTCTTAAAAGGGAAATCTTTTCAGGTGCTGACTAGGAGCAAGGCTGTTACCAGGCCTACCGTTATTTAATATTTAATATTTATTTATTTAAGTATTTATGGCCAAGAAATAGACAGCATGTATTTTTAAGGGAAAGCAATGAGTTAATGCTGCTGTGATTTTTGACTGACCTGATTTTGAACCAGATAAAACTTATTTATTTGAAACACGCATTCTGGTGTGGACTCAGTCTTTGCGTGCACTTAATTGTCTCAGTGGATGTGTGTGTTGTATTGTCAGTTAACACCTAAGCTTCGGGTGCCTGCCTGCTTGGTCCATGCTACCCCCCGGGGATCTGGCGTACCCAGTTCCTACAGTGTAGTTTTCCAATAATGTATAAAACAGTTTAGAGTGAGTATCTTTCTCCTTAATAAGTTGTAGGTGAGGGACACTCACACGCAATTCTTTCTTTTTATTTCTTTCTTCTTATTTGTTTGAATGAATGCTGACTGTCCAGATTACGAATGCAACACGGAATGTTAGTAGTCACAATTTTGAGTGGATGAATGCGTTCTAAAGGATGTTTTACTTTATTCACAGCTTTCTTGTACATATTCACAGAAAATATTAGAAAATAGGGGCTCCCATTTGTAAATATGATGTGTATAATTGTCAAAAAAAGTTTTTAAAAAACGTAGCAAAAATATCATATTTTGAAATGAAAATTTAAGAATAAAGATTAATTTCTGAGATTAATTCAGGACTGAAATAGTAGTCTTTTGCAGGATATTTGAGTTTCCACTATTCTGCCAAACAGGAAAATATTGAGCAGTACTGGCATTTTGTTCTGTTGATCATCACTTTAACTTTGGGCATCAGTGATGTAGGAGAGTAGCAATGTGAACTCAATGAAGGTGCCCACTGCTGGCACAAATCTTTTAATGTGGCCTTATTGAAACAGAATTTTCTGATCACGTCCCACTCTTTGTAGGTCAGGAAAGGGCATGAAGACAGGAGGCTGTCTTACGGCTATTCCGCAATGCCTGTGTGTGAAGTGTTAACACAGCAGATGTTAGCTCAGAACATGCCTAGTAACATGTACTTAAAAAACACCAAAGACCAATTAAACACACATGACAGTCCATGGCAGTGCAACCCAGATTTCACAAAACAAACATATATTAAACATACAACAGCATACTAGGGGTGGACGGCAAATTCCGTTCTGCTCAAGGGACTTGTGAAATGTTGGCATTTCCGTGGTCCGCGCGGAACCAAAAATGTCGAAACTTCTGTGATCCGCGGCGGAACTGAATTCGGGGGGCATGAGGTATTTTTAAACCAGACCAGGAAGCACTTGCAGGAGCCCGAGTGTCCACTTCACTACTTCTCTGACTCCCTCCATCCCTCCCTCCCTCCCTCTCACTCTCTCTTTCTTTCCGTCCGTCTCTACTTCGATCTCGAATCTCGATCCTACTGACTTGCTAGCAAACTTCCTCCATTTGTTCCCCAGTGAAATGGATCCAAGATCAAATGAAACTCTGTTGCTGAAAAAGCAGTCTGTGTCTTTCATTTTTCTCTTTCAAAGTGCAGCGTCTGGATGGAGAAGGGCAGAAAAAAAGTTTAAGAAAACGTGAAAAAGAAATAAATAAAGCACAGCACATTGGCCGCAAAGCGGCAAATAAATCAAATAAATAAATAAATAAAGCAAGACACGGTGACCAGGTTGGTTTTATTCTCACGCAATCACAGTAGCGCCACTTTACAGGCGATACTTTCGACGGGCGCAGCAAAATCTCCGCAAGCACGCAAAATTGTGCGTGCTTTCAGAGATTTTCTTGCCGTTTCGCGGAATTTTGCAAAAGGCAACTTCGCAAATTCCGCCCACCCTACAGCATACATGACATTTTTGATTATGTCTGAAATGTATAGTTACACAGGAAGGACATTACACTTAACTCATTTCACTAGTGACACTGTTTTTTGATGCAAAATCAAGCAGGACATAGTTCAAACCTCACAAGCCAAAACAAATGTCTTAGGTACGTCTAATGATTGAGCAAGTTTTGTCATAAACACAGTAGGACCATGTTATGTATGACATCATGCACACCACATACATCTTGAGATTTACTTAGCACTTCATGCAGAAAAATGTTTCATGGTATAAACTGTCGAGTGTATGGGCACTCTGGGAAGGTAGGATACTGCACAACAGACACACAGACCCTTTCCAACTAAACATCACACACACCGCACACTGGGTGACGGTGGTTCCAACACTGTGATAAGGTGTATTGACACCTGTTAATGGACATGGGCCGCATACTGCCTGAGACAAAGGGGAAAATCACAAACTGTACTGTTCACTTTCATGTTAGTTTAGCCTGCCAACAAGTATTTCATGGTCCTCTCAAGGTGACTTCTTCATGTTGATGTGGGTATTTGATTTGTAAGCTCCTTCAACACACAATATAGTGCATCCAGGCATGGTGTAGTCCAAAACATCAAAATGTTCAAGTTTTTTCCCACAACTGAAACTTCATTCAAAAGTTATGGTAGGCGGCTCAGAACAGAGGTGGACACGGCCAGAGGCTGTAACTTGTTATGTTGATAGTTGTGGCTCGCTGATTGTGTCCGCCTGCAGTGAAGAAGACACAGTAAACTTCCATTGCTTATGTAGCAATCTTATTCGCATACCTCTGGTTATTTGGAACCACCCAGAGTGTCAGGCAGCATTTGAATGCATTGGAAGACTACGGAAAATGAGACCAACGCTGACCTATCCCTTTGACCACCCACTGAGCAGACCGCCTATGGGGTCTAGATATAAGCCTTGGGTTTTGCTAGACAGATCACTTGCACTTCTGCAGGCCTCCCTATCTCTCTGCTGCTGTTCACATCCTCTGGGAGCTACAATGTCTCTTTGTACAGAGATCAGGGTCCCTGCCTTCACACCAGAGGAGCTGAAGATGCTGGTGGACACGGTCCTTCCTCTGTCCAAGCAAATGCATGGCCCACCAGAGGAGCAGGTGAGAGCAATTCAGACAGGATACATATTTTAAATGTCAGCTAACCATTCACATAGGGCAGATTGTTGCAATGAGACACACATCTGAATCTGTAGCCATTTGTTTAAAGGCGTGTTTGGAAATGTGATGGACAAGTTCACTGCTGTGTGTGTGTCAGTACTGGTATGGACTTCATATCACTGTTCTCATGTGACTATCTCTTCATCAATCAAAAACTTCAGATGGTGTCTTACTTAGGCATATACACATCAGTTTTACATGGTGTTGCCTTGTTTTCTGTCACATTTCAAGTGTAATTGCTGGTGAAGTCATAGCTAAACTAACGATAATGGTGAATGTGAAATGTTGTTTGCATATGCGGTTAAGATGTTACTGTATATAGTCACAACAACAACTCCACGTACATGATGCAATATCAGCGTTATGACAGTCATGTCACAAGCCATCATATAGCAAATCACAGTGGTCCACAATAGTAATGTCAGATGTAGGAAGGTGACCAGATGCATGGCTCATAATGTCCATTTATGCCACGTGTAGATTATGTTTGACAATGTGTTATTGACGCAGTGTAATCATTGGTAAATAGCCAAACTAGTTAGGTGTATTTCCAGGGCCAAAATGCTACGAGTCCCTTCCCCAGAAGACATAGGTGTGCTGACGTTAGTAGTTATGAGATTTCATGCCACCTGTGTTGTTGTCCCACTAACAGTGTAATGAGAGGTGTTGCATGGTCACCTAGGGCAAACAAAGCAAACACAAAGAGATGATCTGCAGAGCACTGAAACTTTTCAGACACTCACCTCCAATCACAGATTTGGGTTGAATCCATCATCATTCTTTTGCTCACAACACCACCCCAGTTTAGACCCAGCTATATGCAAATCAGTCTTGACCCTGTGGCTCATGGGAACAGTCTAGGGCGAAGTGCCAAACCAGGTCATCCCTGGACCGGAAACAAGCATTCTGGTACCGGTTTTGGGGTAACAACCCTCATCAGCCAGGCTAGCTTGATTCCAGTGGCACGGTCGCCTAGGGCAAGGTCAGGTAGGAATGTTGTGTCAACAGGAAATTAAAAAGTTTCATGAAATATGTTCGGACCACATGTTTGACAACAGGTGCAGTGTTGAGAATTGTAGTCTGCTGACTTGGATATTGTTAACGCTAACTATCCTGACCTATGTGACAAAGTACCTGGATAGGTACAACTTGCATGTATACTAAGTGTCCGATACCATGTCATCCTTACAGGTCGACTCCCGCTAGAAGGTTTTCCTGTGGAGGACTATCGCCCAGAAGTTGTATTCCCTGGGGGGGTCACATGTCAGCACAGTGCCAACTGGTGCAAATGTTGGCAGGACCTGAGAGGCTGGGCAAAGAAGATCGTCAAAGTCCAGCTGGAACATCCCGCCCTCGCAGCTACAAAATGGGACCACCCTCCAAGGAGCGCAGCGGATGGGCGCAGCGGGCGCGCCCAAGGCGCGCCGAAGGTAAGCCAAAGGTAGGCCCGTCTGTGCCCGTCCGTGCACAGACCGGGCATAGGGCTGGAAACGCTGTCAGCACTAGACCCTTCATTACCTACAGCAGTCAGGAACTATTGGCTATCGGTAGATCTGCTACGACCTGCTGCTGTAAACTTGACCTGGCGACACTAAATGGCACAATAAATTGCTGTCAATGCCATATAGTGTTCTACCCGAAGCAGATTGCTGCTTATGCAAATAATAATGCTGTTCTAAAAGGGGCACTGATCAATGCTAGATCCCTATCTAAACACGCACTTGACATATATGATACCATTGTAGAAGAAAATCTTGATTGCCTGTTCGTCACTGAGACGTGGCTAAAATCATGGTCTACGCCAGACATAGTGCAAGCACTCCCCCTGGGATATCAGATCCAAAGAATAGACAGGGAGGAGATTCGGGGGGGTGGAATAGCAATAATATATAGAGATTCCCTCAACTGCACCACAACGAAACTTCAAGAGCTTAAGGACGCGGAAGGGATGTGCTTCTTACTTAAACTCACAGACTCTTCTACCTTTGCTGGTGCTCTAATCTATCGCCCCCCAGGCCCCTGCAAAAGCTTTCTAGAAAGCATAGGAGAGGCACTGAGCCCCCTGGCGACGCGCTTCTCCAATTTCACTGTATTAGGGGATATCAATATCCATCTTGACTCACCTATGGATACCTCAGCAATTGCCTTTAGGGACACCATGGACGTATTGGGCCTTACTATATGCGTCACACAGCCCACACATGAGGCAGGGCACACGATTGACTGCATATCAACTAACCTGCAAGACATTCAAATCAAATCCCATAAAATCCTAACCTGGACAGATCATACATTAATTCCATTTGTACTACCATTTAAAATGCCTAGAAATAATAAACTGGCAGGGAAAACTGTACACAGCAGTCAATTAGAATGGAAAGACGCCATGAAACATCCAGAACTGCTTAACATAGCAAAAGAACACGAACCTTCATGGTCAGGACATCCTGAAGCTGATAATGACAACTTCAGGAAATGGATGTCAGACTTGAAAGCAACAGCAGCCCCGACC
The DNA here is from genome assembly GCF_964261635.1 of Lissotriton helveticus. Taxonomy (NCBI): domain Eukaryota; kingdom Metazoa; phylum Chordata; class Amphibia; order Caudata; family Salamandridae; genus Lissotriton; species Lissotriton helveticus. The sequence goes on along the minus strand of NC_136061.1, from coordinate 53,951,398 downwards.
AACCGTAAACCTAGACCAACGGCTAAAAAACAATCAGCACCATGGTTTAACCCCATGTTAAAAATAAAACAAGGAGAGGTGCGTAGAGCCGAACGCAGATGGAGAACTAACTACTGCGTTGAAGACAGGAATAACTACAAATCCACCAGATGCGCATATCATGCTCTGATTAAACAAGCCAAAACCAACTTTTACACCTCGGAAGTAGAAAATGCCAGAAACAAACAAAAAACTATTTTTAAAATTGTCAATAGTTTTAATAAACCCAAAATATTAGAACAAGAAATCCCGCCTTCGGAACAACTATGCAATACCATCGCAGACTACTTTGAAAACAAGGTATTAGCACTCACCAAGGATTTCATCACCTCTGAAGTTAGGGTAAATGAGGAAAACGTGGAAAGGGACAGACTGGAAACTTTCCTTCCCATTAGCTTGGACGAGACCCATAAGGCTATCTTAGCGGCCAAGTCAGGTTCCCCGTTTGACCCATGTCCTCCCGCACTGCTACATATGATGGTGGAGGTCGCTAACCCTGTGATTAACAGCATTGTGAACTCCTCTTTGACCACAGCAACAGTCCCAGCTGAATGGAAGCTAGCGGCAGTCAAACCATTGCAAAAAAAGCCACTCCCTGACCCTACCACCTTATCCAACTTAAGACCAATATCCCTTCTCCCTATGCTGTGTAAAATCACTGAAGCCTGTGTAAACAAACAGATCACCAAATTCCTGGAAGGAAATGAAGCCTGGCATCCCAATCAATCGGGTTTCAGGGCTCAACACTCCACGGAAACTGCCCTCCTGCTCACCTCAGATACCATCCGCATGGCCCTGGACCAGGGTAAGAAGGCCGTCCTGATTTTATTAGACCTGTCGGCGGCCTTCGACACTGTGTCACACGCCATTCTGATTAACAGACTTGAAACCTCTGGCATTTCTGGCACAGTATTGGAATGGATCAAAAACTTCCTGAGTGACAGGAGACAAGTAGTTACTCTTGGAGAATTTCGCTCCAAGGAAAAATTGATAAAGATGGGTGTTCCACAGGGCTCAAGCCTCAGCCCAACACTGTTTAATGTCTACACCGCCCCTTTAATCAAACTAATATCGTCATTTGGAATTGATGTAGTCGCCTATGCCGACGATACTCAATTGATATTGGTTTTGGACAAAGACACACAGGAATGGGAAGAAAAACTTAAAAGCTGCCTCACGGCAACCTTTGATTGGATGAAAGTCAATCATCTAAAATGCAACACAGGCAAGACAGAAATCGTGCCAATGGGCCCAAATAACAACTTCACGCCCAAAACCTGGTGGCCAGAAAAGGCAGAAATCCCACCGAACACAACTCAATCGGCACGAAACCTAGGGATTACATTTGACAGCAATCTCTCTTTCAAGCAGCAAGCCTTGAAAGTGGCAGGTAACTGCTTTGCCATTATTAAAGGACTCAGGAAGTTTTTCGACCTCCTTCCTCTAGAGGCTAGGAAGACGGTAACAGTCGCTTTGGTGACGTCGCGGATAGACTATTGTAATAGTCTATATGCAGGTACTACAAAAACCACCACACATAAACTTCAAATGGTGCAGAATGCCGCAGCTAGGTTAGTCCTTAAATGGCCGAAGAAATCTTCTGCATCATCTGCACTAAATACTCTACATTGGCTCCCAATTAACAAGAGAGTCCTATTCAAAATACTGATTATCACCTTTAGAGCCACCCATGCTCTGGGACCAAAATACCTACAGCAGAGATTCGCCAGATACCATCCCTCTCGCAATCTCCGTTCATCTAGCTCCAATCTCCTGTCAGTACCTAGGTTCAGGCTCAGCACGAGAGGTGGCAAATCCCTACCAGTACTCGGAGCAAAAGCGTGGAACACTCTCCCCCCCGCCCTTCGTGCCCTAGACAAGGAAAAAGACTTCAGGAAGGGACTGAAAACCTGGATTTTCAAGCTACAGGACTCCTGCGTTAGAGCACTAGTGTAACAGCTGGGTGAGTTTCCATCCACTCCCTACCTGTTTCCTTCATCTCTGAATCAGTATCTGGCGCCTTGATGCTCCTTGGAGTGACTGCAGCGCGGTACAAATGCTATGTTACATTACATTACATTACCTGACAACTCCAGGCAGGAGGGGCGTGTGACGCACCCGACCCACCTAATGCATTGCATCCTGGCGGTGGCCTATCCAGACCTCGATGGGCAGTTGAGAACCAGACAGCAGCAAGGAGGGGTCGAGCATGTGCCTTGATGGACTTTGTACAATACCCTTCATGTACACATTTTGCAGCCAGTGTCATGACTTTTAGATTTTGCGACAATCGAGATCTATGTAATATGTAACATGTAGCATATGCAACAATAGTTGTTGCATGGTTAGGTCCCTTGATTAAGGCCTATGTATAAGACTAACAGAGGCTGGGTAATACCATTAGTGCAATTCCATTGTATAATTGGCACATGACAACACAATGTGCAAGAAAGAGACCATTTACATATGTCTGTGATGTTCAACATAGTTCATCACAAATACCGTTGTTTGCTATGCTCTCTGTATTAAGACAACACAACATTTGTGTTATTTGATGCTTGTGAACTTGACTGTGATGTGCCATGCAATACAACCAGGTAGCAGGCACTGTGTAATTGCAGGCCTTCGTGAGTGGAGATTGATCTGTGTTAAACAATTTACTAACACCACTGGTGCTATCTGTTGTCCAATATAGCAGCTGGCAATATTCAGACTTATCTGAAATGATGTCACATGTCACACTGGACCTTACCATAAGTGAATGACAGAATACAGCCTGTCTAAATTTGAGCTGATTCTATGTTTTGGACTAAATATAGGTGACAACAGATGTCTGTGAGTGCCTAACAAAGTAGGTGTTAGGTTGTAAGGGGGGTCAAGTCCATGGAAGGGGACGTAACACATTCACAATGATATTGATAGTTGTTAGAAGGGGAATTAATCTGTGTGTGCAAATGAGACTATGGTTTAGCACTGTAAGCCAGATATTTGGAAATGTGGCTTCACCGACATCTGAAAAGGGCATGTATATTCATGTGAAGAACACAATGGCATCCAAGCATGACAATATTTGACTGATGATATTAATCAGGGAGGGATAGGCTGACTTGTCCTTGTGAAATGTGGGCATCAGCAGGATGTACATGATAAGAAATAGTGTTGTTTAAAGGTGTCACGTAAAACGTTGCACACTACTATTGTGGCCACACAATGATTCTATCATGCCTGGTGGTATAGTAAGCCATATGTCCCTGAAGTAATATAAGTAATTGTCACTGGCAAAGTGATAAGCTGTGTTTACATGACAAATTGTTAAAAGTGTTGCAATCTACATACAGTACATTTGATTATTGTACTGTGCTGATATGACATCTCAAAGAGATGATGGACAGAGTGCTGAAACATTTCAAACACTCACCCCCAGTCACGGATCTGGGTTGAATCCATCATCATTCTTTAGCTCACTTTGCCACCTCAGTTCAGACCTACCTATATGCAAATCAGTCTTGACCCTGTGCCTCATGGGTACAGTCCAACCGGAACTGCCAAGCCAGGTCTTCCCTTAACCCATGGGTACTCACAAACTTTCTCTCGGGGGCCAAATTTACAGTGTGGTTTGCGGCCGAGGGCCGCACCGGTGGGGGCGGGGTCAGAGAGGGAGGGGACGGGGCGAAAACAAAAAAAAATTGTGACCATGAGGTTAAACACAGGTCCCTGCAGCAGACACCTTCGTCCACTGAGCCACCAGACCCAGCATACACACATCTTTCTCTCTCCCTCCCTCTCTCTCTCTCTCTCTCTCTCTCCTTCTCTCTCTCCATCCTTCTCTCTCTTCCTCTCCCTCCCTCTCTCCCTCTGTGTCTCCCTCCCTCTCTCGCCCTGTGTCTCCTTCCCTCTCTCTCCCTCCCTCTGCGTCTCCCTCCCTCTGTGTCTCCCTCCCTCTGCGTCTCCCTCCCTCTGCGTCTCCCTCCCTCTGTGCCTCCCTCTGTGTCTCCCTCTGTGTCTCCCTCCCTCTCTGTGTGTCTCCCACCCTCCCTGTGTGTCTCCCCCCCCCTGTCTCCCACTTTCCCTATGTCTCCCGCCCACTCCCACTCTCCTTCTGTGTCTCCCTCCCTGTCTCCCACTCTCCCTCTGTGTGCCTAGCTGTCTGCCACTCTGTTTACCTCCCTCCCCCTGTGTCTCCTTCCCGCTGTGTCTCTGCCTCCCTCTGTGTCTCCCTCCCTCCCTCTGTGTCTCCCTCCCTCCCTGTGTCTCCCTCCCTCCCTCTGTGTCTCCCTCCCTGTCTCCCACTCTGTTTCCCTCCTTCCCTCTGCCTCTCCCTCCCTGTCTCCCACTCTGTTTCCCTCCCTTCCTCTGTGTCTCCCTCCCTGTCTCCCTCCCTCTGTCTCCCTCCCTCTGTGTCTCCCTCCCTGTCTCCCACTCTCCCTCTGTGTGCCTCCGTCTGCCACTCTGTTTCTCTCCCTCCCCCTGTGTCTCCCTCCCTCCCGCTGTGTCTCTCCCTCCCCCTGTGTCTCCCTCCCTCCCGCTGTGTCTCTCCCTCCCCCTGTGTCTCCCTCCCTCCCGCTGTGTCTCTCCCTTCCCCTGTGTCTCCCTCCCTGTCTCCCACTCTGTTTCCGTCCCTCCCTCTGTGTCTCACTCCCTGTCTCCCTCCTCGTCTCCCACTCTCCCTCTGTGTCTACCTCCCTGTCTGTCACTCTGTTTCCCTCCCTTCCCCTGTGTCTCCCTCCCTCCCTCTGTGTCTCCCTCCCTGTCTCCCACTCTGTTTCCCTCCCTCCGTCTGTGTCTCCCTCCCTCAATCCGTCTGTGTCTCCCTCCCTCCCTCCGTCTATGTCCCCTTCACACTCTCTCCGTTTCCCTCCCTCCCTCCCTCCCTCTCACCTGTGTGTGTGTGTGTGTCAGCCCTCAGCCCGGGCAGCGACAGGTTCCTCAGCTTGCACACACAGCCGCACCAAGTACTTCACGGGTCTTTAAAAGACCATTAAGATGTTAATGAGGCTTTGTTGAATTTCACCGCTTAAGCCCCTGCAGCTCCCCTCTGACAATACTGGAATCCCCCGGCCCCCACAGAGCAGAGTCTGAGTCTGCACTGCCGCGGCTGTATTTGCGAACACTATTGATTATTATTTTTTTTTTAACACATGTGTCTGCAAGGTCCGCGGGCCGCCCAGGAAGGCTTGCCGGGCCGCCACTGGCCCGCGGGCCGTACTTTGAGTACCCCTGCCTTAACCGGACACAAGCATCCTGGGTCCGGATTCAGGGTAACACCCCTCTTCAGCCAGGCTAGCTTGAATCCAGTGGCAGTCAGCCCAGACGTGGGTCCCTTGCTCACGTTGCAACTGGATTCAAGCTAGCCTGGCTGATGAAGGGTTTTACCCTGGCCTGGCCTGAGCCGTGGAAGTAAGCCCTGGTGCCGTTCTGGCACCCCTGTGGTCGCGTCAAACAGCGTGACTGTTGAAGGAACAGGTGCCGAATTGGGAGGAGTTACGAGCAACTGGTAAACCTCTGAATGTTGTCACACTCCACTTGGATTTGAATATGCAACACTATAGTCACAGACAATGTATCTCACTGTAGATATCCAGCAAAAACTACAACAACCAGAACTTGTTACGCCCACTGAGGCGGGACGTTACAAGTATTTTAGTTGCCACCAAAATCACCGAAGCTGTTGACTGTCATAGCCGTTAAGCTCCTGAAGAAGTGGTATACATGAAACGCGTCAAGCTGGTGATTGAGCCTTTTGCTGACACATCTGAAGTCTCTACAAGTGCTGCCTCTCAATAAAGAAATGGCGAATACCTACCTGTTGTGGGCTCTTCTGTAGCAGGTGACTCTGTTTTGTTATATATATATATATGTAGGTAGTTATAGTTAGGACCTATTATCCATAGGAAATCTGCAACATTCTATTTGGAATAACTTTGGCGCCGGTTGACGAATCTTAGTGAAATTTTCCTAACTTTTGGCCAGCTCCGGTCCGCTCCTATCCTGAAAATGTCTTTGCATGATTCGTCAAGCTGGGAGCAAGAAAAAAGGGGGGGCCCAAAACGTGTTTTCCCCATGCAATTTCCCATAGGACCTTTAGCCACAGCTACAGCCCGAACTGCTGAATGGAATTACACCAAATTTGGCAAAGAGGTAGTCCTTGGTTCATATCCGTGCCTTTTGCTTATTTGGTGTAAATCCGTTCAGTAGTCCCTGAGAAAATGACAGTTAAAACCATTTATATATCAGCATCCTGCGTGCACCGTGAGCGCACCATAAGGGCACCCTCCCGATCACGCGCTGAATGCTAATTGGCTGTCAAGTGGTTGTCAATATTCGAAACTAGGAACTGTTGGCAGCCATTTTATGCCTCAGTAGAAGCGAGGCTGTAGAAGTCTGTGAAATATGTGTACAAAATGCAAAAAGGGTGCAGGGTAGACACACAGTGACCCCCTAGGCCTTCTCAGGGGGTCCCAGAAGGACCCCCAAGGCCGAAAGTTTTTCAATCGCACGATGCACGTAGGATCCCCCCTCCTGGAGCCCAAGTTGGCCCTGGGGACCGCAAACACCTAGGGCCGGCTCCTGCAGTGTCCCGGGGTGCCCACCCACCGGATACTGCCGTTTGCAATGACAGGGCCGGAGCCTCGCAGCTCCCACCCTGTCATTGCAAACTGCTTTCCTATTTGGAAGAGAGAGTAGGTTAACCTGCTCTCTCTTCCAAATAGGAAAGCGGATTGCATTTCCTCAGGGAGAGCAGCATGTTAGCTGCTCTCCCTGAGGAAAAGCAATGCCGGCTCCCGAAGGACGTGGGGAGCCGGCTGGGACCGTGGGGCTCCCCCACGGTCCCCAACGTTTTTATAAGCCCCGGGGGATGGAGTCCCCAGGGATAATAACAATTTAGGAATCATTCTGATAGAAGCACTCTATACTAATGTGTAGTAGAAAATGCTGTGCAATGTGTAGAGTCACCTAAAGTCTTGTTGAGTGGTAAATGTGTTTTGGTAAAATGCAAGGGATAAAGTTACTTGAGTACAATCACACAGTGAGTCTGTGTGGATTTAGGAATCACTCTGAGAGAAGCATTTTGGTAGTTCATGTGTTTCCTGACATGTAATTTATTAAAAACATATTGTGTTCTCACATTTTGGTGGAATTAAAAAATAGTCATGGGTTATGTGTTTCCAAAATGAGTTTAGCTTTAATAGTAAAATGCAATTCTAAAATGTATGGAATGGATGTTTGATGTTTTTGCAGACAAATAAGTACATGTACTCTTGCAGTGACACTATCCCATTACACTTTCCTACACTGCATAAACACAATTGCACTACTGTAAACCCTTAATCTATCTCCTGCACGACTACCTACACTACACATTCACCACTTTACTACCCTAAACCTTAAATCTACCCCAGCATAACCTCCTACACTACCCAAACACCACTGTACTTTCATGGAACACTACCCCAGCACAACCCCATACACTACACAAACACCACTGCAATAACTTAAACTGTAAAACACTATCACTAGCATGACCATGTACACTACATAAACACCACTGTACTACCTTAGAACACTACCCTAGCACGACCTCTTACACTACCCAAACACCACTGCACTATTCTAAACCTTAAATGTACCCCAGCACGACGTCCTACACTACCGTAACACCACTGTACTTTCCTAGAACACTACCCCAGCACAACCCCCTACACTACACAAACTCCACTGCTGTACCTTGAACTCTAAAACACTATCTCTAGCATGACCCTGTACACTACATAAACACCACTGCACTACCTTAGAACACTACCCAAGCACGACCCCCTACAGTACCCAAATACCATTCCACTATCCTAAATGTTAAATCTACCACAGCATGACCTCTTACACTACATTAATACCACTGTACTACCTTAGAACACTATCCCAGTACGACCTCCTACACTACCCAAACACCACTGCAATACCCTAAACCTTAAACCTAGCATGACCCCTTACACTACCCAAACACCACTATACTACCCTACTACTCCATTTATAGGAAATATTGTTATTTGTCTAGAATCACACTGTGAGTCAGTGTCCATTTGTGGAAATTGAAAGACAATGATTTAGTTGGTTTACGTGTTTGCAGACATATAAATACATGTACTTTGCAGTGACACTATCCTTAGCACGATTCCCTATACTACACAAAGACCAGTGCACTGCCCTAAACCCTCCATCTACTTCCAGCACAATCACCTACGCTACCCATTCACCACTGCAGTTCCCAAAAGCCTAAAACACTACTGCAGCACAACCTCCTACACTACCCAAACACCACTGTACTTTCCTAGAACACTACCCTAGCACGACCCCCTACACTATACAAACACCACTGCACTACCTTAAACCCTAAAACACTATCCTAGCATGAACCCGTACATTACATAAACACCTCTGCACTATGGTAGAACACTACCCCAGCATGACCCCCTACACTAGCCAAACACCATTGCACTACCCTAAACCTTAAACCTACCCTAGCACGACCCCTTACACTACCCAATCACCACTATACTACCCTACTACTCCGTTTATAAGAAATATTGTTATCTGTCTAGAATCACACTGTGAGTCAGTGTCCATTTGGGAAAATTGAGAGACAATGATTTGGTTGGTTTATGTGTTTGTAGAAATATAAATACATGTACTCTTGCAGTGACACTATGCCTAGCATGGTTTTCTACACTACACAAAGACCAGTGCACTACCCTAAACCCTTAATCTATCTCCAGCACCATCACCTACACTACCCATTTGCTACTGCAGTACCCTAAACCCTAAAACACTACTCCAGCACGACTGCCTACCCTACTCAAACACCATTGCACTACCCTAATCTACCCCAGCACAACCTCCAACACCACTGTACTTTCCTGGAACACTACCCTAGCACGACCTCCTACAGTACACAAACAGCACTGCACTATCTTAAACCATAAAAACAGTATCCCTACCATGACCCCGTGTACTACATACACACCACTGCACTATGCTAAAAGACTACCACAGCATGACCCCCTGCACTACCCAAACACCATTGCACTACCCTAAACCTTAAACCTACCCTAGCACGACCCCTTACACTACACAAACACCACTGCACTACCTTAAACCCTAAAATACTATCCTTAGCATGACTCTGAACAGTACATAAACAACACTGCACTATGCTAGACCACTACCCCAGCATGGCCCCCTACACTACCCAAACTCCATTGCACTACCCTAAAGCTGAAATCGATCACAGCACAACCTCTTACACTACCCAAACAGAAGTATACTACCCAACTACTCCTTTTATAAGAAATATTGTTATTTGTCTAAAATCACACTGTGAGTCAGTGTCCATTTGGGAACATTGAGAGACAGTGATTTGGTTGGTTTATGTGTTGCAGTCATATAAATACATGTACTCTTGCAGTGACACTATCCCTAACACTATTCCCTATACTACACAAAGACCAGTGCATCACCCTAAACCCTTAACCTATCTCCAGCACGATCACCTACACTACTCATTCACTATTGCAGTACCCTAAACCCTAAAACACTACTCCAGCACGACCGCCTACCCTACTCAAACACCATTGCACTACTGTAAACCTTAAATCTACCCCAGTACAACCTCCTACACTACCCAAACGCAACTGTACTTTCCTAGAAAACTACCCTAGCACGACCTCCTACACTACACAAACAGCACTGCACTATCTTAAAACCTAAAACAGTATCCCTAGCATGACCCTGTACCCTACATAAACACCACTGCACTATGCTAGAAGACCATCCCAGTATTACCCCCTACACTACCCAAACACCATTGCACTACACCAGAGCTTAAATCTATCACAGCACGACCACTTACACTACCCAAACACCACTGTACTACCCTAAGCCCTAAAACTCTACCCCAGCACAACCCCCTATACTATTCAAACTCCATTGCACTACTCTAAACCTTATATCCACCCAAGCACGAACTCCTACAGTACTGAAACACCACTGTACTTTCCTAGAACACGACCCCAGCACAACCCCCTACACTACACAAACACCACTGCAGTACCTTAAACTCTAAAACACTATCCCTAGTATGACCCTGTACACTACATAAGCCCCGCTGCACTACCTTAGAACACTACCCCAGCTCAACCCCCTACACTACCCAAACACCATTAACTTCCCTAAAAGTTAAATCTATCACAGCATGACCTCTTACACTACCCAAATACCACTGTACTACCTTAGAACACTATCCCAGTACGACCTCCTACACTACCCAAACACCATTGCACTACCCTAAACCTGAAACCTAACCCAGCACGACCCCTTGCACTACCAAAACACCACTATACTACCCTAGTACTTCATTTATAAGAAATATTGTTATGTGTCTAGAATCACACTGTGAGTCAGTGTCTATCTGGGAACATTGAGAGACACTGATTTGGTTGGTTTATGTGTTTGCATATAAATACATGTACTCTTGCAGTGACACTATCCGTAGCACGATTCCCTATACTACACAAAGACCAGTGCACTACCCTAAACCCGTAATCTGCCTCCAGCACGATCACCTACACTACCCATTCATTACTGCAGTACCCTAAACCCTAAAACACTACTCCAGCATGACCCCCTACACTACCCAAATACCATTGCACTTCCCTAAACCTTAAACCTACCCCAGCACGACCTCTTACACTACCGAAACACTACTGTACTACCCTAAAAGAGTAATTCAGCACGATACCTTACACTACATAAACACCTTTCTACAACCGTAAACACAAAATCTACCTCCAGCAAGACCCCTACATTACCCATTCACCACTGCACTAACCTAAATGCTAAAACAATACCCCAGCATGACCTCATATACTACTCAAACACCACTGCACTACCCTACAACAGTGCTCCACAACGACCCCCTACACTACAAAAACACCACTGCAGTACTCTAAACTATAAATCTGTACTGCAGCTAAACGATAATGACTGTTTATATACCATGTAGTAATCTATTTACTAAAGTAAAAGTGAATCAATTATGAATTCACTCAGTGTCTCTCCTTATAGTATTGTGATAATTTTCTTAATATGCATGTAATATGCATGTAATATTCCTCTCCTTAATGAATCTCTAAGGAAGGCAGAAGTACCTAGAACCTTCAAAAACGCCACATTAGTCCCGCTCCTTAAGAAACCCAGAGCAGACCCCTCAAACCTTTCAAACTATCGCCCTATTTTCCTCCTCCCATTTTTTGTAAAACATCCTGGAGGCCCACGTGGCTAGTTGCCTTTCTAAGTTTATTGAAGAAACGGACTACCTGGAGCCTAACCAAGCCGGTTTTCGGCCGGCTCATTCCACCGAGTCAGTCATCCTGGCGGTGATGGATACCTTGAGGGCTAACGCTGACCTAAGAATTTCACAAGCACTTGTGCTCCTGGATTTATCTGCAGCGTTCGACACAGTCGACCATATCACATTGTTGAACCGTGTCGAGCAAGCTGGTATACGGGGTGCCGCCTTCCAGTGGATAAAGTCCTTTCTTACGGATAGAACTCATGCAGTGCGTCTTGGGAGTTATACTGCCCCGAATTAATCCACGTCCTGTGGGGTCCCACAGGGCTCCTCCCTCTCCCCATTACTGTTCAACCTTTACATCAGGCCCCTGATTCACCCTCTTAAAGCCAGGGGAACCACTGTCTTCAATTATGCTGACGATCTTCAGCTTATGTTCTCGCTGGAATCTCCTAGTGCTGCTGCTGAATTCCAATCCACAATGCGTCACATCCAGCATCGGATGGATGTGAATCAGTTGAAGCTCAACCCTGGCAAGACAGAGCTGGTGCTGCCTAGGAAGAGCTCCACACACTGGGGATCTCATTTTTGGCCGGCCGAATTAGGTTCACCCCCAGTTCCTTCACTATCTGTGAAGAGCCTTGGAGTAACTATAGATTCCGATCTTACTCTGAGAGGACAGGTGGGCAGCGTGGTTTCAACCAGCTTCTTCCAGCTGCGAAAAATTAGGAAAATTTCACACTTGTTATCCTATTCAGCTCTGGTTCAAGTGATCATTGCCCTGGTACTTTCACGCCTGGACTTCTCTAATTCCCTCTACACTGGCCTCCCTCAGGGCCTGCTTAACCGCCTCCAAATGATTCAGAATCAGGCTGCAAGACTGATCTATACACAGCCGAAATGGCAATCGGCCAGGCCTTTACTGGTCAAACTACACTGACTGCCCATAGTACATCGTGCCACCTTTAAGGCAGGCTGCATAGTCTTCAAAACACTGCACAGTACGAGCCCAAAATTTCTTAATAGTCGGATCACCAAATATGCCCCCATACGTAACCTCCAATCTGCCCACCTCCATCTTCTTACCACCCCCACCATCAAGTTAAAAAGGCAGGGTGGACGCAGGTTTTCTTACTTGGCACCCAGGCTCTGGAACTCATTCCCAGTCCCAGTTAGGAACTGCAACAACTTACTGGACTTCAGAAAGGCCTTGAAGACATGGCTTTTCGTGCAACCCTATTAATTCTGGCCCGTGGCATCAACATTCATTCGATTAGCGCCTTGAAACCTCTGGTGACGGTGCGCTTTATAAATTCTTCCTAACATAACATAGCATAACATAACTCATAAAGTGCTTCAGGTTTTAGTGTTATGGAGTGCTTCAAACTGGTATCTACTATATATGTACTGCTGTTACCAACTTCACAGTTGTGCTTCAGGCCTAAAATTTCTTAGTTAGAATTTATATGGAATGTGTTTGTATAATAATAAAAAAGTATAATTTTAAATTTATTAATAAATACTTATTTATGATAATTTTTTACAGATACTGTTTATCATCATTAAAAAAAGTTATCATGCCAGAGAAAAAAAAGAATAAGAAAATACTCAGAAGAAGGATACTTACTTGAAAAAGACTCAACCACAAGTATTGGAAGACCAACATAAAGGGTCCGATTCCGATTCGGGAAAATGCCCTCCGAATAGCCGTACGGAGCTTTTTTCCCGTACGATTCGTATGAAGAACCGTACCTGTACGTACGACCTAGTACGATGTGTACCCAAAGCAGTTCTCTGTACGAATCATACCGAAGACCGTACAACTCACTGATCTGTACGAATCGCATTCGGAACGTGCAGTACGCGACGTCCGTATGGATCGAAGCTGTATTTTCCGACCCAGCAAGTACAAATCGTATCGACAACACTCCGTACGACTCTTTTTCTACGGGAGCTTAAAACATCCGTAAAAGCATATTTTGCCTTGAAATGCGTACGAAACGGACCTCCCCGGGTTCAGTGCGTACACCCCATGATAGCAGGGGTACAGTGCGTCGGGGTACGGTGCATACACACCTGGATTTCAGGAGTACGGTGCATATGTCCCAGTGCGTACACCCCATGAATGTTGGCATACAGCGCGTAGGGGTACGGTTTGTACCCCCCAAGGCCGTAGGTGTACGGTGCGTATACCCCGTACGTACACCCCGTACGTACACCCATTGCGTTTAGGTGGCTCTCCGTACGAATTGCCTATACGCGACAACTTCTGTATAAATCGCGTATTCATTACCCGGTCCGGATCATAGTTGACGGCTCGTACAGCATGTTTGTGAATCGTACGGTTCACTGTTAGAATCTAATTAGTATGGATTTCGCCTTGTATTTCGTACGGTTTGCACAGATTCGGACATATTTCTATCCTACGGATCGTACTACGTGATTCGGACGGATTTGTACGAATCGTACGGAATCGGCTTCGAATACGAATCGTAGTACGGATTTGTTTCCCGAATCGAAATCGACCCCAATGTGTCTAAAAAGAGAACAATTTCTGGTAAGACCACAAAGGATTTCATGAAAAATATTACTAGATTCAGAAAATAAATGGAAATGTGCAAAGCAGTGAAAGTGTTCCAAACACAAAAAAAGTGCAAACATTGGCAATGTACATACAAAGGATACAACTTAGTAAAAGAAGAGAAAATTAATATAAAGAAATGCGCAAAAAAATATTTTACAACAGAATAGTCCATAATTTACTGAAACATAGAAAGAAATGTAGAAAGAGAACACTATTTTATAAAAAAGAAGCATATCAAATCCATTGTTGAAAAGGCTTTTGAAGTAAAGAGGAAACTATTCATTTTAGTATTAAAGAGAATGTGATCACTAGATAAACCAATCCATTTAATGAAGGCCAAAAGAAAGAGGAAAAGAGTAATCAACAGAAGTAATTTTTGTGATATTTTCTTAGGGGAATGGAAACACACTTCAAGTTCTTTTTTTAATGAAGAGAGTTATTTACAGAGCAATGATTTGTTGCATGCAGTTGACACCAGTGGTCGAGCTTATGAGGTTAGAATGGTTGTCCAATTGAGAAAGACCAAATGGTTCCTAGAAATGCAGAAGAAGTGATAGCTGATGAAGTTCTAGGCAGATGTACTAAAGCTCCAGTGTGCACTTGGGATTGTAGTAGTATTTGTAGTGTACGACAAGAATCTTTTGAAAAATTACGCAATTTCTTACAAGCATATTGTAAAAAAGTGTTAAACAAAAGATGACGGTGTTGCAAGGACTAGACCCTTGCAGAATGAGAAAACATACTGGTTTGCAAGGTCATTCTCTGGCCTGTCTTTCTAGGAAAGTATGTCAAAGTTTTTTTTATCATTTTAGGATGTTGGCAGTACATCAAACTCAAATGCGGAAATTAGTGAGAAGATTGTATTATGCAAAAAGTCCAGCACTAATGTTAAATAAGTTGAACAGTGCTCTTTTGCGAGGGTCAGTATCAGATGTGAAAAAGGTTTGTGATGATATTGAGTTTTGTTACTTTGGTCCTGAAGAAGAGCGTGAAGAAACTCAGACATTAATAGAAGAAAATGTAGTAGAGAATGTTGAACATAGTTGTACAAAAAATTTTGAAAATGAAATTTCAAAGTTTAAGGTGATTTCAGTTAAAAGGCCAAATGTTTCTTGTATTTATTGTAGCAGAACTCACTACAAAAATCAGACTAGGAGTGTTGATTTGTATTTAAAAAGTGAAAAAGAAAATAATGATAAGTGGAAAGAATTTGCAACTTATATGTTGGTACAAAATTGTTTTGATTTGGGTTCTGATCAGCGTATTTGTAAATATTGTTATAACAAATCAGATGAGAATAAAATGCCCGCTAGAGCTGTTCATAATAATCTAGAGTTGGTTGCTATTCCTCCAGAACTGATAAATTTAAACAAGTATGAGTCTATTCTCCTTCAATGTGTGCACCCGTTTCAGGCTATTGTTCGTATGGAGCCTAAAACAGGTAAATTGCCTCCTTCAGATTTACAAAGAGGATTAAAAGGAAGAGTTGTGTATTTACAGTTAGATTTAAAGAAAAATATTGAAACTATTGGTGTACAGAGTGTAGAAAGTGAACCACTAGTAATTCTTGTTAATGGTGTGCGACTAAAAATAAGAAAATCTGGCAGGAATTAGTGGATGTTAGGAAAGTGAAAAAGGCAACATTGTATTTGATAAAGAACAATACATATAAGTATTTTTATATGGGAGAAGAAGTATGTTTATATGGGAGAATAAAAAATTGTTTTAGCAGAAGATACTGAAACGTCAAGTGGACAAATTGAAAAAGTGGATATGTTTAGATGTGAAGAAATCTATGAACATTACAATGTGCATTCACTTAATTCAAAAGAAGTGATGGGAAACGCTATTGATTTGTTCCAAATGAAAAAAGCAAAAGGAACTCCCATGAGTGTATAAGAAGAGAGCTTGGAAGCTTGTTGTTTTCCTCATTTGTTCCCAACTGGAAAAGGAGGACGATATGATGAATGTCCTGTGCAGATTCCTGCATCTGAATATCGGACAACAAGATTGAATGCAGAAGATCTAGGATTTTGACAATGTATCCCTGATATATTTCATCTTTTGTTTGAAAGTGACTTGTCTGGACTTTCATATGCAGTCAATCATATTCTAAAAACTGGAATACATCTGCAAAATGTATCTGCAAAAGATTTTATGGATAAAGTGCACCAGAGAGATGATCATATAGAATCTCAGCTCATTAATTTAATTGCATGTCAGCATGGGACTAATGAATATTGGTACAGTTGTCATGGAGAACTGAAATGTAACTTAGGAACTCCAACATGGTTCCTTACCCTAAGCTGTGCTGAGTACGCTTGGGATGATTTGCTAGAATTTCTTCAAGAGGCAAATTCCAATATAACAAATATTGAATACAAGTGCTGAAATCTGTACAAGAAATTGAATATTTAGCAGCAAAAAGATCCAAAAAGTACAGATATTTTGAAAGCGAATATGTTGGACACATATTACCCAAACAGAAGGCATCATCTTGAGAACATGTGTCTATATGAAGTGCTGCAAAACTACACTTTTAAACGGAATACTACAGCAAACATCAATGATGGAAAATATGGAGTCATAGGTTTCGAAGGATGTTTGGTGAAACAAATGAAAGGAAATTTGATTAATCACAGAAAGCTGAGTTGCAACATTGCTGATAAAAGGGAAATTTACTATTTAGCCCTTTTACAACTATTGAAACCATGGCGTTCATAACTGGAATTATTTGGAGATTTCCAGAGCTATGAAGATTCCTTTAATGCTTGTAAAGATAGTATACAATGCAGAGCTTTTGCAAATTATGTGAAAATATTGAACGATGAAATTGATCAAGAAGCTACAATTGCAGCTGAGATTGCTAGAGACAATTCTCAAGACAGTAAAAGTTCTGCTGCGCTGAGTCAAGATCCAATAGGACAACCAATTGTTGAAAATGAAGCAGCAATCGCCATGAATGAGGTGGAAACAGCAATGCATCAAGCTCAAGAAGATGTAACAAACTTGGAAGAACAACTAATGTTGAGCAAAAACAAATATATGAGCAAGTGAGACAACAGATTGACCATGGATTACTTCATGAAAAGAAAGAGTGCTCATGCACGTCATTTCAACCTATCCGAATGTACGTGAGTGGACAAGCTGGAACACGAAAAAGTTTTTTAATTAAAGTAATTACAAGTTATCTACAAAAAAACAGTCGCATTTGTCTTGTGTTGTCACTGCTCCAACTGGGTTGGCAGCACACAACCTTAAAGGAATTACTTTACATCGTTTACTAATGCTACCAGTTGAGCATGAAAACAAATTGGAATACCACAAGCTATCTGGAGAAGCTTGTTGTGAAGTTTCAAGAGTCTTGAAGAAAATGAAACTTCTTATTATTGATGAAGTAAGCATGGTATCAAACTTAATGCTTGCGTTTGTGCATTTAAGAATGCAGCAAATTCTTAAAATAGATTATGACGTGTTATTTGGAGGAAAACATGTCAAAGTTTTTGGAGATCTCCTGCAACTGACTACTGTAAAAAGACAACCAGTATTTAAAACACTTGCGCATGAAGACACCAGAAAGTCTCTGGGTAGTGTTGGAAACGTGAATATTTGGTCATATTTTTAATACAAAGAACTCATTACAAATATGCGACAGGCATATGATGTTGATTATGGAACTATTCTCCAAGAAATAAGAATTGGACTGCTGTCTGAACATGGCAAACAAGCTTTGCAGACTCGATTACTTTCCAATTTGTTTCCAAATGAAAACGTAGTTCCTGAGAAAATATACATGAAAATTGCAGAAAACAAATCTGTAGTCTGCTTAATGGCAACACTGCGTGAGTGCTCTATATTCAACAAACAACTTTTGAAACTGGAAAATGAAAAAATAATAAAAATGAAAGCCATCGATAAAATAGAGCATGAAGGAATCACTATTATTTTGACCGAAAATTGAAGACAAAATTAGATTCTTTAGAAAAATCAATATCTAAAACTGCTTGTTTATAAAAGAATCTATATGCATGTTGAAACTGTCGGATAATTTTAAGTCGTAATTTGGATGTAGAAAAAGGTTTAGTTAATGGAGCAATGGGCAAAGTTGTGGATTTTGTTAATTATCAAAATAAAGATTAAATTTGATCAGATTAAAGAAGTTAAAGAAATTCGGTCGCTGTTCTGTTAGTTTTTTGCTTGGTAAAGATTTATATGTCCGTAGAAAACAGTTCCAGTTTCTCTGGCATAAGCAGTCACTATTCATAAATCTCAAGGTTTAAGTGTTGACAGTGCTTTAGTGAACATTAGAAATACTGCGTTTAAAGAGGGAATGGCATATGTTGCTTTGTCGCGAATCAGAACATTATGAGGTTTGTTTTTGATTGATTTTGATGATACAAAGGTTACTGCAGATGCCAACTGTGTCAAAGAGTACAATAGGTTAAGAAGAACACATGATCCTAATTTAGGTCAATATCCTGTATTTGAAAAGCGTGTGGTTGGTCGAAAAAAAAGGTATGAGAATATCTGTACTGAAGTTGTAGAAAAGGGAAAAAAACAAGATAATGTTGTGATTGCAAGCAAAAAGTAAAAGGACCATGTGGAAGAGATTGTTAGTTATCAGTTTGAAAATAGTTCTGGTTTCAACTGCTATGCTAATGTAGTGGTCAATGTTGTTTTTTTTCTTGAAGGTTTGCAACAGCAAATTATTATTATTATTATTATTTTTTTATTGTTAATCCATGATCGCACAAAAATCACAATACAGTACATCAACCACTTGTTCCATATACTTAATTTCCTACATAGTACACAATCTACATCGAGAAAAAAAAAAGAAACAGAGAGGAGAAAGGAAAAAAAAAGCAAGAGAATAAGAAGAATTAAGGACATACAGTTTATTCAGCCATATAGATAACAACTGGACCCCAGATTTCACAGTCCAGTTTCTTTTTCCGTTTCCTTTCAAAGCATATAGGCTGTATTCTATATTAAAGATTGCTAGGAATCTAGCCCTCCATAGTCCAAAAGATGGCACATCATTCTGAAGCCACATTGAGGCAATACATAATCTTGCCACAGCTGTTGCCAAAAATATCAAATACCGATGTTTATACACCACTTGATCCCATTCCGTTGCCTCATCTAACCCAAGTAATATATGAGCACAAGATAACTGCAACGACCCACCCAGCATTTCTGCCAGGAACTTCTCTATGTGCTCAAACAGAATATTTAAGTGCCTGCAGGCATAAAAATATAAGTACTATGTCCACATCATTTACCCCGCAACAAAAACATTTCCCGTCATTGGACCCCCCCCATTTAGACAATTTAGCCAGAGTATAATACAAATTAAAAATGGTCTTGTAATGTTGCAAGGGCAAATTAGCAGCCATAAACAGTCTCCCCGCCAGGTCTATAGAAGTTTCGACCCGAGTGCCGTGGCACCCTAGCCCAATATCCCACTTGGAGTTTTGAATCTCTAAATCGTTACCCTTAGTATCTAACAGGAAAGAATAAAGAAGACTAATACAAGCTTTCTTCCCCACAGCTTCAATAACAGGATTTGATTCCATTTTCCATCGATGTTTAAGCAGATAGTCACAGACTTGTAAAAATTTTAAAAAATCGGAGCGACGAATTTGAAACTTATCAACTAACATTTCGAAAGACATCAGATCCCCATTAGTATATAGATCTCCTATACATTGAACCCCGTTAGACGGCCAGTTGTCTACAATTCGGTCCCAAAATATCAACGGAAGCAACATTGTAGCGGTTAGTGGGGTATACCCTGATATCTTTTCAAATATATAGTGCTTTTTAACTGCCCTCCATACCTTATAGGCCGCTATCATGACCTTAAACCGCTTTCTCTTGTAGTAACTCATATCCACGTTAATAAACAATCGATTTTTAGCATCGCTACCAAGCAACATTTGGTATATGGAGGGGGCATCGGCCACACTACTCGGTTCTGCCCCGGTAAATAAGATGTTTATATGCTGTAAAATGCACACATAATAGTATAGAGTAAAATCCGGAACAGCCCAACCACTTGCTCCCGAGACAAAGTCATGTATCGCATGGCTGTGACTTCTTTGTGCGCCCTGATTTCTGCCAGGTGACGGTGCAACAAATATGGAGACTACGCCAACTGATCTCAGCATTCCAGGCCAAAGGGGGGCAGGCGTTTCTTCTAAACCCTGACAAAGCTAAAAGTGATACATAAAGAAAAGACTCAGTATTTTCTCTCGGAAATTGTTGCTCAAGAGTTCTTGAAGACAATGTGAAATTAACATATATTTTGATCACGTGTGATCCCCCTTTCTTTTTCTTTATATTATGTAGTTGTTACTAGCGTGTGTGGGTGCTACGAGGGTAGTTTAAGGGGGGGTGGTAGGTCACGGGTGGGCTGGGGGGCTGCATCTCACAATCTATCTCCATCACTGAGGACATTGGCCCTTACGCCACAAACAGGATGGGGGAGACGGAGGGTGGGGGGCATTGGGGGTGTGGGGTGGGTGGGGGTCTGTGGGTAGGGAACAAATAATCCTGATGGTACAAGATTGTGGGGTGGGTAGTTGAGGGTCTTTGGTACACAGTCTGCAAACTTAAAAGTATAGGGGAAATCGATGGCAGACAGTGGCATTTATAGAGGCATTCGGATCTGCTCTCTGAATGTTAGTGGTCTAAACAATTATAATAAAAGGCAGCAGGTTGCAAGCGAGCTGTCGATGTAGCAGAGTGACTTGATATGTCTGCAGGAAACTCATGTTGCATGGGCTAAAAGAAAACTAAAGGTGGATCTTGGTCTTAAAGTACTGATGTGCACTGAGCAGTCCACCACTAGGAGGAGAGTTGCAATTCTAGCTAAAAATCATATACAAGGGACGGGCAGGGCACTGGCAGACAAGCAGGGGAGGTGGGCTATTGCTGAGTGTATTATTGGGAAGCAGAAATGTACTGTATGTTCTATATACGGGTCAAACTTTGATGAAGCTCTAGTAATTGAGTGGCTTAATGTTGAATTGGCCCACTGGCCCACCCCATTAATCATTTGTGGTGATTTAAATATACATATTGGGCCTAAAGGCTTACAGGACAGTAGTATTAGGGAGGAAACAAGAGGTTTTTAAGGCACTTCAGTCACCTTTGGTTGACCATGGCTTGGTGGATGCTTGGGCCACATTGAGAGGTGAGGAGCCCGGGTATACGTTTTATTCTTGCCCCATCAGAAACTGGTAAGGTTGGATTCTTTTTTTGCATCTAGTCTTGTGCTGGTCGGGGCAAGAATACAGGTGTATCCACGGGTTACTTCAGATCATGGTCCTCTTCTACTTAAGCTTAATGCTCCCTGCAATCAAACCACGAGTCTTCTCATTTGATAGGAAATTGTTGCTTGATAAACAGTTTGTAAGTGATATGAAGATATGGATTAAGCATTTCTTTCTAATAAATCGTAATAGTGCAGGGACCGGTTGTGTGTGGGATACTTTTAAAGCAGCCTTCAGGGGGGAAGCTCTCAGCTTTGGCCTATATAAGAAAAACCAAATGCGAGCTGCACTGAAGGAATTGTATGCTGCGTTAATGGTGGCAGAAGAAAAGCTTATGTTAGGTATACATGGAGGCCACGAGTTCACTGGTCTCAAAACTGAAGTGGCCCACTGCAAGGCTAAAATTAATCTCTACTGGAGCAAAGAAACAGCTAAGAAAAATCTGACTAAGAAACAGCTGAATTATGAATATGGGGTGTCTCGCTCAGAAGCTTAGATCCAAAGAGGCGGCCCAGAGGATTAGTGCGATTACAGATTCTAGGGGCGATTGAAACTGAGGCTGGGATTTTGGATGTATTTCATGATTTCTACGAGACATTATATACAGGGGAACGGTATGATGTACAATCGGGGGAGCCTTTGGTGCAGCGCTTCTGTGATAATAATTTGAGTAGGCAAGATGCGGAGCTATTGAGGCCCCTATTACTATGGAGGAGTTGAGAGAGCTATCAATAGTTTAGCAATGGGAAAGGCTGCCCGTCCGGACAAGCTCCCATTGGAAATATATAAAACTTTTTTTGGTATTCTGAAACTTGATATGCTTGCTTGCTTTAAGTCGGCACAGGCTGGTGCTCCGCCTTTGACTTGGGATGAGGCTAGTATTATAGTTTTTTTTAAAAAGGATAAGACTGCTGAATATCCGGTTTCACACCATCCTATTTCTCTCTTTAACGCAGATAGTAAGATCTACTCTAAAATCCTTGAAACCCGGTTGGTGGAAGTAGTAACCCAGTTGGTATCTAAACGACAGCACGGTTTTATCCCCATGAGGGGGACAACTAATCACATCAGCAGGGTGGTGACTTTGTTGGATATTGCAATTACCACCGGGGATGAACTAAGTCTTATATTATTAGATGCCGAAAAGGCTTTCGACCAGGTCGCATGGGGATTTTTATGGGCGGTGTTACGACGTCGGGGTTTTCAGCAAAACTTTATATCTGCTTTACAAATGCTATATTGTCAACCCACAGCTAGAATCTGTGTTAAGGGTCTAGAATCTAGTCCTGTATATATTATTTGGGGAACAAGGCAGGGATGTCCCTGCTCTCCCCTGTTATTTTCTCTATACATAGTTCCTTTTAAAAAAATGCTAGAATACAATTCTAGGATTGAATCAGTGATTTGGTGACAAGAACATTACCGGGTGTTTTCTGCATATGCAGATGATGTGGCAGTGGTAACACCGAATCCTTTAACAGCTATGTCAGAAATAGAGCAAATGGCGTTCAGTGTTGAGCCGTTTCAGGCTACAAACTAAATACCACCAAGACACAAATACTGTGTGTTAATATAACGACATTTGATGATCAAAGGGTTATGAATGAGGGGACATACCTGGGGATCAAGTTGTGGACCTGTTTAAATGTATTGGTTGAGGTTAATTGGCAGTTTCTTCTAAGGGATCTGCGTAAACAATTGGACCGGTGCGAATGTTCACATTTGTCTATGGTAGGGCGATGTAAAGTCCTGAAGATGTTGATTCTTCCCAAAATTCTATATTTTTTTAGATCAGTGCCACTTGAGATGTCTCGGGTTAATCTGGCATTGCTACAAGCTCTGTGTGCCAGATTGGGGCACGGGGTAAATTTTGGAGTGCAACAGCAAATTTTGTAGAATCGGGAAAAAAGATTTTGTTCCTTGTTGCATTCTGTTCATGAAAAATTCAAAACTGATAAAAGTAAAATACACAGTGTTTCTGATGTTCGTAATCTTTTGGATGTATGTTCTGGTTCTACACAATTTACACAAAATATCCAACAAGATGCTCAGGAATTTCTAATGTATATGCTTACTGTATTGGAAAATGAAGGTGTAGACACAGAGAATATTTTTGGCCTTTGTTATAAATGGGAACATCAATGTGAAAATTGTATGTATACATGTAGCACTAATGTAGATACTGAAAGATTTCTATATTTGACATTACCGGACTGTAAATCAGTGTCTTTCAGTAAATTAGTTAAAGCTGCAAATCAAAACATGGAGTGTAGCCAATGCTAATCAAAAATGTTTTCAACATTATTTATACAAAGATATGGAAAATATATAATTTTAATGATGAAACGTTGGACAGCTGACGGAAGAAAATTGGACACTTTAATAAAACATTTTGTAGCAAGTCAACTATCAATATCAGGAAGGACTTTTGTAGCAGTAGTAATAATTTTCCACGATGGTCCTTCGACAACATCTGGACATTACACTGCCTGTCTAAAAAGTGAGAAAGGGTGGAGTCTTTTTAATGATGCTGCGTTGGTTTTTAAACAACGCTTGCCTTTCGAATGACCAAATTCCTACCTAATATTTTTAAAGCCAAAGTTTTAGGAAGATAATTCAGCCTCTGAGGAATTTATTATTATCATTTAATAGGATTACCATTGGACAATTTACATAAAAATGACTGCAAAAATAAAATTTGGCCTCAAGGAAAGGTATTTCTTTGAATTATGGACTTTTTGTTGCACATTGTCTCGGTTTATAATTTTAACTGGCATCATTTATAGTGTTTATAAATTTAAATTATAACATTTTCTTAGCAGTAATCATTTTATATATGTGTGACTTGTATTGTCTAGTATTTTACTGTCGATGGACCACACGAGTATTTTTTTGTGGGTCTCCCCTAGAAAGCACTGCCTTGCAAATGCGACAAGTAACTTTAGTAGCATTTACTTTCTTCAGGCCTGTAGGAAATGTGAAAAATTTCCACACAATACTTCAGTATCTCTCTTTAGGAAAAGGTTCTGCAACAAATTCCTCTGCTGAGGAATGGTCTGATTCAGAGGAAGATCGTTGATTTGCAGCCATAGCGGAATCAGGTGAATCTCTTCTCCAATCAGGAAGGAACAGCAGTTCTCCTTAGCAGGTCTTTACCTAAGAAAAGGTCTAAGAAGAGTGATTGAAATGGGTGGAGTCCTTCAATAGTTTCAATAGGAAGTCTAATGAACCAATCAAATCTCGTTTTTTGAGGTCACATGGGGTACGCGTAGGATGCGCGCACTCAGCACTCACCCTGCTCGCACCGTGCTCGCACCCAGCGTGACTTTGCGAAAATCCATTTAAAAGTGATGTACTTTTTATGAAAGTTAAAGAATATTATTTTTATAATAACCTCAGATAATGTCTTGCATTAATATTTCTATTAAATATATATATATATAACTTTTTGAACATTACATTTTTTTTGCAGGAGTCGTGCACCCACAACGTCCGATATGCAGATGAAGTCACGCACTACCACACATCCGTCACGTCACGTAATACATATATCTCGCATATGCGGCAGAAGTCGCGTACAAGTCGCATAGCAACCGTGTTGGAAAAGTCATGCCCTTTGCACACCCTACGCGGATCCTATACAGCAATCCTAAAATGGGGGACATGATGCGCGCAGTAAACGAGCAGGGTGCGCTTTTGGTGCGCGACTCCAAAAAAAAAGGAAAAAAAAAGAATACAAATAATTTAAGTATATTATAAACAATATAAAATAATAAAATAATATGTGTAATATAATTTTAAAAATAACATCTACAAATAAAAAGATTAAAGAAATGTAGTTAAGAAAATATAAAACAAAAGCAACAATAAATATATTTAAAAATTATCATTTAAAAAACCTTTGAAATTCACAAAAAAAACATAGGTTTGAGATATGTTATTGTTAGGAATTAGCATTTAAAAAACCTTTGAAATTCACTGAAAAACCATAGGTTTCAGACATGTTATAGTTAGGAATTAGCATTTAAAAAACCGTGGAAATTCACTGAAAAGACCATAAGTTTTAGGGGTGTTATAGTTAGCTAGACATTTCACTCATACAAAACCATTGAAATTCCCCCGTTATAGTTAGTTGTACTAACTATAACTCACGCGCCCGCAATCCACTGCTGATGATGTCACATAATACATCATTCATGACATGGTCAGTGACATCACTGATGACATCTCAAATGACATCACTGATGACATCACTAATGACATCATCCATGTGACAATCTAATACACCTCATCATACAGTAACACAACCTTTCAATACTCATTATAAAATATGGAGTACCATCTTTGAAACCATTGACACGCCAATACAAGTTTGTAAAAACCCACTAAGTGATTCCTACATATACACACCCATCTAAACACTTACCCATAGATTCACTCATACATGCTAACAAAGATCAATAGAACATTATCAAATATACATATACACCTACATCAACATTACACACCAGCACACAACCTACTCACTTATGCAGTCATCCTACTCACTTATGCAAACAATTGATCATACTTACATTTACTAACGTGCACACTTATAAAAAACAACTTTATTTATTCATATAGATAGTAACTTATGCTTAGTGTGTTATAAAATCACTATTACAGGTATGCAGTTTCAATACAGTCACTCATACAATCACTGAGTCTTATGTATACCTATTTATAAACAAGTGTCACATACACTGCCTTTTATATTTCAACTTTGTTGGATATGTATCATTGAGAAATATATTTACTCATCAGCACACCCATAAAGATATTCACTCACCCAAACAAGTGTTTTCACGTGCAATATGAAACTCATATAACTACTACACTATTTACACATTTTTGGACACCCACACACCTCCCATCCAACCACAAATACATTCACTATCCCATACAGATACTCCCTTAACTAATTAACAGTAATATAGACTTTGAGGTGGAAACCAACTTATGTAGTAGTTTACACAAGAGATACAGTGAAACAGATATTTACACAGTTTAATCAGTATCTCATATATTTAGTGAGACACTTTAAATCAGTCACTTAGACAGTCAATCACAGTGCTACTAAATGCTCCATCCAAACACTTATACATCCACTCATTCTTCATGCAGATTGCTCTATATATACATATTTAAATATTGAACCAAACCACATTCACTGCATGATGTCATTAGTGATGTAATTTGAGATGTCATCAGTGATGTCATCAGTGATGTCACTGACCATGTCATGAATGATGTAATATGTGACATCATCAGCAGTGGATTGCGGGCGCGCGAGTTATAACGGGGGAATTTCAATGGTTTTGAAATGTCTAGGTAACTATAACACCCCTAAAACCTATGTTTTTTCAGTGAATATATATAGCAGCAACACAACAGACCCCCCGCACACCATCGACCAAGTCCCCTTGCTAGCCTGGACCAGCGTGAGCGTCGATGACACCATCAAGACCAGCTCTCTGTCAGACCCATTCCTGCACTACGTCTTCAACAAAGCAAGCAGCTCCATCGCACCCCACCTAGGCAACGTCATCAATCTCTCCCTTGAGACCGCAACCTTCCCAGAGAGCTGGAAACACGCAGAGATCAACGCCCTACTCAAAACACCTGAGGAAGACCCAAGAGACCTCAAGAACTTCCGACCCATCTCTCTGCTCCCCTTCCCGGTCAAGGTCATCGAGAAAATCGTTAACAGACAGCTAATCCGATACCTCGAAGAGAACAGAATCCTTGACCCTTCCCAGTCAGGGTTCCGCAGCAACCACAGCACGAGACCGCCCTCATCGCCGCCACTGACGACATCAGGACCCTGCTAGACAACGGGGAGACTGCAGCACTCATCCTCCTAGACCTCTCCGCCGCCTTCTACACCGTCTGCCACCGTACACTACACGCACGCCTCCATGCTGCAGCGATCTGAGACAAGGCACTGAAATGGACCAACTCCTTCCTCTCCGGCAGAATCCAGAGCGTCCGCCTCCCCCCGTTCATTTCCGAAGGCCACGAGATCATCTGTGGCGTATCTCAAGAATCCTCCCTCAGCCCGACACTGTTCAACATTTACATGGCCCCGCTCGCACAAGTCGCTTGACAGCACGACCTCAACATAATCTCCTACACCGACGACACTCAACTGATCCTCTACCTCACTAAGGACCCCATCACCGCCAAAGCCTACCTCCATGAAGGAATGAAGGCTGTCACCGACTGGAGAAGATCATCCGTCTGAAGCTGAACTCGGACAAGACAGAGGTCCTCATCCTCGGCTCCAACCCATCAGCATGGGACGACTCCTGGTGGCCAACGGCACTGGGGGCAGCCCTGACCCCCCCCGACCACGCACACAACCTGGGAATCATCCTCGACTCAATGCTCTCAATGACCAAGCAAGTCAACGCCGTCTCCTCCTCCTGCTTCAACACTCTCCGCATGCTCCGCAAGATCTACTGATGGATCCCGACAGATACAAGAAAGACAGTCACCCAGGCCCTCGTCAGCAGCAGACTCGACTACGGAAACGCCCTCTAGGTTGGAGCCCCGACCAAGCTCATCAATCGACTACAACGCATCCAAAACGCCTCGGCATGACTGATCCTCGATGTACCACGACACGGCCACATCACCCCCACATGAGAAACCTGCACTGGATCCCCGTCAACAAGAGGATATCCTTCAAGCTCCTCATCCACGCACACAAGGCACTCCACAAGGCCGGCCCAGCCTACCTCAACAGACGGCTCTCCTTCTACACCCCTAACCGCCAGCTACGCTCTACTGACCTCTCACTCGCCACCGTCCCGCGTATCTGAAGAACAACCACCGGCGGGAGATCCTTCTCCCACCTCGCCGCCAACACATGGAACACCCTCCCACTGAGTCTATGACAGACCCAAGACCTGCTGACCTTCAGGAGGATACTAAAGACCTGGCTGTTCAATCAGTAGCGGCCCCCACCTCCCCCCCTAGCGCCTTGAGACCCTTGCGGGTATGTAGTGCGCTTAACAAATGACTGATTGATTGATTGATTGATATATATATATACATATTACCTACTGGCGATCACCAGTAGGTAGTTTAGTGACTACCTAGTTTCCATAGAAAAAGCGTTTTTTGTTTTGACAATAACTGTGGCGCCGTTTGACGAATCTTCCAAAAATTTGTTTGAAACAAGTTTGTCACTCACTTCAGCTGCTGTCTTGAAAGTTTTGGGGTGATTCGCGAGAGCATGGGCCGAGAAAAAGGGAGGGTTCCAAAACGCTTTTCCCATGCAATTTCCCATAGGGATTTTGAAAACGACTGCAGCCAGAACCTCAGGGTGGGACTACACCAAATTTAGCAGAAAGGTAGCTCTTGGTCCAAAAAAAGCCCTTTTTGTTATTTGGTGTAAATCCATTCAGTAGTTTTGGCAATATTAAAGAAAAATCAAATGTGTATATCTAGAGGCACGAACACTTTGCAAAGCCTACCGATCTGGTGCACAGATGTGATTGGCTACCAATTGAAAGATAAATATTGGGAAATGGTTTGGGTAAAAATTCAAAGAGGTCAAAATAACACCAAATTAACTGGCCGCGTCCCCTTT
Source organism: Lissotriton helveticus (assembly GCF_964261635.1). Lineage (NCBI taxonomy): Eukaryota > Metazoa > Chordata > Amphibia > Caudata > Salamandridae > Lissotriton > Lissotriton helveticus. Next base: position 53,922,515 of record NC_136061.1, on the reverse strand, counting down.
GTGAGGAATATTGGGACATCATAGAGTGTCCCTTACATCGCAAATTATATTTTCAGTTCAGGGTAGGGTCACTCCCTGTAAAAGTTTTTACTTGTAAGTGGACTCTAACAAAAGATGATAAATGTGATAATTGTAATAGTTTGGTCGAGACCATAGCACATCTATTTTTTGTATGTCCCCTTTATGATGCCCCGCGCCGTAAATGGTTAAAACCCATTTGTTTAAACCTGGGTACCAGAAGGCACATAGAAGCGTTAAGGATATTAGAGTCAGATTGTACACCCTGTATAGCGGTAGCTGTAGCTAAATTCCTAAAATGGGCCTGGATTATACGCTCTCGCACTTTTTTAACCACATGATGTTAGCTTGTAATTACCGGATGTTTTTAAAATTGGTTTTATTTGTGTAAGTAATTTTTAATTGATTACATATGAATCTTGCTAAACATGAATAGTAACGACAGGAACATATTGAATTTAATAACTTTTTAAGCACCTGTATTGTTATGTGTTATTTATGGTGTATTGTATTGTGATGTATTGTGTATTGCTTTTATGACATCCTGTTGAATAAAGCTTTTCTAAATTTGATTGGCTACCAACACTTCAACCAGGCAACATTAAAAACCATTTTGAGACTCACCTCAGCTGAGTCCCCAAAATAACCATAACAATTAAGAAAAAGGGGCAGAGTAGGAATACCTGACCACTAGCCCCTGTGCTGGAGTCCCCCAGGGACCCAGCCAGGGCAAAAAAGCAATACAAACAAATTCTGCAAAATCGCAAGGATTCGCAAATTCACTGCAAAGATTATTTTTAAAAACAAGAACAGTTTCCCACACTTGCTTCTATTTTAGCCCTCAAGTGGAATGGGGACCCCCTTCGAAGTTTAAAATTGCCACGTGGACCGCCACCTCCCTGGAGCATGTGTTAATTTAAAGTGGGAGAGGGGCCGTGAGGCCTCCCTCCTGGGTCATTTTGGGCCTAGGGACCACCACCTGCACGGGGCAGGCCATTCAAACAGAAAGGAGGGGGCCCCCTCATGAAGCCCCTAAGGGCTGGCTCCCTATCCCCTGAGGTACCCACCCTCAGGAGACAACAGTCTGCTTTTGCTTGGCAGGAGCTTTGAAAGCTTCCGCCAAGAGAGAGCAAACTGTATCTCTGCTCCCAGTGGTCGGGAGCAGGAAAACTTCTCCCGCTCACTGGGAGTGGACTTTCCATCTGTGCTTCTGCCCACTGTCAAGAAGGCAGGAAAGCAGGTGGAAGAATTGCCCCTGCACTCAGGGAGCAGCATTTTTGGTCCTTTAGAGAGCGCAATCTGTGGTGACAGTGACAAGTGGGTTGTTTCTTTTGCCTCTCCTGGTGAGGGCAGAGTCTCTGGTTATCCCTTGGAATGATTACCAGTATCCTATCCTATCCTATCCTATTCAAATGTGCAAAGTATCCTGGATGCATTGCCCGTTTAGCTCCACCCCTTCGACCTTAGTAGTATGCAATGGTCTTCCCGCCTTTTGTCAAGATGATGGACAGCTCCCACTCATCGAGTTGGGTAGACATTTTGGGCAACACGGTGGACTCTTTTTGGATAAATGGGCAGGTGAGGTTCCGTTCTGGCCCTGAAGCTCATCTCACAGAAGTTAAATTCTCAACAGGAAGCACTTACAAATATAAAATAGCAGTTGCCCCAGTTGAGGCTCTACGGATGTCTGACATTACAACGCATGCTTTTACTCCGCATGCCATTACAACGCAGTTTTTACAACGACTTGCGTTTGGGGGCGCTGGATAGTGGAATAGTTTGATTTTCTATTCCAACTCCAGTCCCCGTGGATAGTAGGGAAGGTGTCGGATAGAACATTAAACTATCTCCTATCCTACAGCGCCCTCCAGCGCAAGTCGTTGTAACGACTTGCGTTGTAATAGCTGCGTCGTAATGGTAGTGCGGAGTAAAAGTTGCGTTGTAAAGGATGTTCCCCGGCTCTACTTCTGTAAAGGACACATGATTATGAATTCCTGGGCTTAGCGAAGGCAAGGAAGTATGTTTTCTCGATAACTGCACATGCATTGGGCTGGCAGCGGTTCTTGCCAGGAAGAAGCGGGGAGCTATCCTCAGCCACTTTTGCCTTACACGCGTTTCATGGCTGTACACCCATGCCTGCGGTCTGCCCCTAAGACTCATAATAGAAATATAACTTTATCCCGTGAGGTGAAACCTAAGAAAATTCTGTACGAAACATATTTAAAAGGAGCACTTCTCCTCTGTAGCACGTGGAAATCCACTTCTGGGAGCATTTTCTGAGGTATAACTCATTAGCAAATAGATGTTGAAACTGCAGCTAACTATACGTTTAGCACCTCAATCATAATGTCCACATAGCAATAAGGTCCTGTGCAAGCAGCCTCCGAGACCTGCTACAGTTAGATCTCACTGGAAATCCAGAAACATGATTTGGAGAAAATATGGAGGCAGCACCAGGGATGAGGTCACACTTAAGTCAATATGGTCTTTTCAATATTCTTTATTCTTCTTTAAGATAAAAGATGACAGGACAGCCAACGCGTTTCGTTCCTTTTAAAGGAACTTCATCAGTGCAAAAAGTTCCTGTGCGTACAAAGTCCCACTGTGTATGCCAAGGGAATAATCAGTCCCACGATGCGGACAACATTAAATCTAATTCCGGCCAGAGTAATCTAAGTGATGTTGGCGCAATATCCTGACTGAATAGAAAAAGGTGTAGACAATCCCTCAAGGGTAATTGGAAGTTTCTACGTGGTTAAAAAATATAAAAAATCCGGCCCAAGAGAATTTGTAAATGCACAACAATGTCCAAATGCACAGGAATACTAATAGTCAATTACAGCGAATGGGATCCGACCGCAATAGTCAGAGGAAGGGTAATATATGGAGAACTTCCAACAACACTTTGTAGCTACCGGCGGGCCCACAATGCGGATGAAGTGATAATAACTTTAGCCGAGATAGTCCCATGAGCCTAGTATTACGGTGGCGGCAGGTATGCCCGGCACATGCCTCCTGCTCCCCGGCCATTAGCAAACTCTCAATATAGAGTTCTAAACTTTTCAGAAGAACCTTTCAGTACAGTAAAACTGTTCTAAGAGTGACTCACAGTTCTCTGTCTTAATCTTACAGCAGATGCCAAACTGTGTGTTTGCATCTAGAGTTCAGGGAGTTATTTGAGTTTTATCTCTTTGTTGATATTTAAAGTCACAGACGGTGATGCAATCTTTGCTCCTGACCTCACACACTGTGCAACAATAAATCCCTCTGGCGAAGGCTATAACCAAAGTTTAACCCATGTGGTGTTTTTGGTGTAACAGGGTCAAAGAAGCTTAGCTCAAGCTAGGGAAATGTAGTCAAACCATGACAAATGACCTTTTAAAGTGTTCATGCGTTTTGTCGAAACGTTTGTCAGTCAAGTATCATTACTCGGGTAAAGAAACAGCTTCCCAAATAGAATCAAAACTTAAAAACACGCTGCCAACCACAAACCCCACAAGTGTAGCATGTGATGTGTGTGACGTAGTGCTATATAAATATACATATCTAAATATTATATATAAATACATGTAAATAAAACACAACTTGAGGTGTTTAAATGAAAAGTGATCCTAATATATTGTTTTTTATGCGTGAAAAGTACCAGATAGGTAAAAACTTCAAATGAGAGGAAAATACGTATAAAAAAATAAATTACTATGTTATAATTGTACATATTGTCATGTATTCAGTTTTTTCCCAATAAAGCAATTTTATTACTCATATATCTTACATGAGAATACTCTTGCAACAAAGTAATCTTTAGAAAGCAGCCCTACAAGTGAATATTATTAACCTATTCTTAGGCCCAAATATATATCACACTATTCTTTATTTTCTATAATTCTTTGGCACTGTGTCTGATTGACAAGATGTGCCACACGATTTTAGACAGAACACTATGAAGTTATTTTAGGCAAAAAATAGAAGCTTGAATATGATACAGCATAAAGACCCTGTAGGGAAGCACCTTTACACTGTTTCTTTATACACTGAAAGGATTCAAAATTTCTTCAAGTGATTTGCGTCATTTCACTGCTCTGGTGAAATCTGTACAGTTTTGACCCACTCACAGACCCATACAGCCACACATGAACCCAAACAGTCAATCGCAGAACCACTCACACACCGACTCACAGACCTATTTAGCCAGTCACCCACCCACCCATCAACTTATACAGCCGTACACATACATACTCTCAACAGTTAAAGGTTACGATTAGGAAATAACATTTTTAAAAATCTTCGAAATTCACAAACAACAAAACAATAATTACAGGGATGTTATAGTATGGAAATAACAATAAAAAAAGTAGAAATTCACTGAAAAAACCAAAGGTTACAGGGACATTAAAGTAATGCTTTGATTTCACTCACACAAAACCAGTGAAATGTAGCACTTATAGTTACATGAGTTAATTATAACATATGCCCCTGCAATGCACTGATCATGGCTTCACATATTACATCACTCATGACATCACTGATGACATCCCAAATGACATCACTGATGAAATCACTGATGCTATCATGCAGTGATTGTGATTGTTTTCTAAAAGTTTATGAGTGTTAAACATATATACTATGTTATTACAAAAGTTATATTTTTAAAAAAGGAGGTGCCTTTCTCCCACTTACTGACTTCAACAGCAAGCTGGAGCAATATGATATAATGAGTACTGTGGCAGCTTTGCTGAGTAATGAGCACACTGTTATGACAAATGCGTTCACAATGATTGCAGTGTTAAAATGATGTGGACACTGATGGTCATAATAGACTGCAGTTTAAAATCAATCAATGTGGATGAACTGCAATGCGTGCTCTGCTGATTTCATTACTGAGAGACAACAGAACATTAAAGTTGTTTGGGACAAGCCTACAAACACACATGGTCATTTAAGCATTAAAATTTCACATCTATGATTAAGGTTTACAACGGGAACCGAACTGTGTCAAGAAAGACTGAAAATCAGGCTGCTGTATTGTGTAATTTTCAAAATTAGAAATCCAGCATGATTCGAAGTTTGATGCATGTCTTATTTCTTTTGGAAATCTGCTATATTATATAAAAGGGATCTCCATCCCTGCAACGCTGTTGCCGCCCTGCTTGGGCCAAGAGCTTCCCAGCGAAGAGGAAGGTGGGGGGGAGATATTATATAGTACCTACTGGGGGTCGCCAGTAGGTAATTATAGTTAGGACCTAGTTTCCATAGGAAAAATGTTTTTGGATTTGCAAATATCTTTAACGCCAGTTGACAAATCTTTGCAAAATTTACTAAACTAATGGGGGGACCAGGTCAGCTGCTGTGTTGAAAGGTTCGGGGTGATTGGTCAAGGGGATGCCGAGAAAAAGGGAGGGCCCCAAAATACGTCTTCTCCATTTTAATTTCCGTAGGAAGCTTTAGACACAGCTACAGCCCGAACTGCTGAACGGAATTACACCAACGGGTTAAAAGGTAGCTTTTGGTTCAGAATGCACTCTTTTTGTTAAATGGTGTAAATCTAATCAGTAGTTCCAGAGAAATTTAAAGATTTCTCAGATATACAAATATGGCTGCGGTGGAACACTCCCAATCTTGCGCCTGAGATCTGATTTGAAGTGTTGGCAGTCATCTTGTGACTCGGTTGAACTGAAGTGATAGGGTAAGTGTGGCTTAAAGGGATTTATTCTAAGATTTAGCTAATTGATTTTTAAGTTTCAAGGCCAAACAAATGGTTACCTTGCTAATTAATTTCTTTCAGCAGCTAATTCTACTGCTCAATTTCTTCATACAGTGAATCAAAATCACAGGTGAAGATAATATATATCATATCATACAGAATGTGAATCATACGTGCAAAAGCATAGGTCGACGTTTCTGTCTCTCTTTTTCCACTAACTAGACCATCTTCAGGACTGATAAGTATTATAGTATTATATGTATTATAGTTGATGAACCCTGGTTTCAAATAGTCGTGTAATTCAGCTGAGTGTCTTCTCAAATTGATGACCTGACATGTATTAATCTTAATCTGGCCAAGAGACACATGTTCTCTGTGTCTTGTATATTGGTTGAAGTTTAACCCGGAGTGAGGGGACCTTGAAAGAAGGTTGTTGCCGCTTACAGCAAAGCAATTCCAATTATGCTGTGAATCTTTTCTAGTGCCGAGCGTGGCATTTCAATGTTAAGTCAGGATAAATTCAAATTCTCAGCGTGTT